>NC_069388.1:87425477-88050477 GCF_027475565.1 Acinonyx jubatus | reverse complement strand
GTGCATGTTTGTGTGTGCGTCTTGGGGCGTATGCGGGCTCAGGCTGGATCAGAATGTGGAAAAGGCACCTTTTATGTGTCAGTGCGCCCCAAGGGCCCAATGGGTGGGGGCTTGCAGATTCCGGAGGCGCACCCTTTGATGTGCCCGGAGCTGATTCCTGCTCCCTCCTCAGCAGGCGACTTCTTGAGCTGGGCTTTGAGCAGCTGCGGCGCCGGGGGGGACTTAGCCGATTCCTGCTTCCTGGAGGGGCCTGCACCCACGCCCCCTCCTGGCCTCAGCTACAGCGGTAGCTTCTTCATCCAAGCAGTACCCGAACACCCGCACGACCCGGAGGCACTCTTCAACCTCATGTCGGGCATCCTAGGTCTGGCACCTTTCCCCGGCCCTGAGGCGGCAGCATCTCGGTCTCCGCTGGACGCCTCTTTTCCCGCAGGCCCCGACGCCTTGCTGCCGGGTCCAGCGGACCTTTACTCCCCGGATCTGGGCGCTGCCACCTTCCCAGAGGCGTTCTGGGAGGTCTCTCCCTCAGCAGGCGCCCCCTCACAGTGCCTGTATGAGCCTCAGCTCTCCCCACCCGACGTCAAGCCAGGCCTTCGGGCGCCTCCGGCCTCTCCAGCGCTGGACACTGCCTCGGCCTTCAAAGGCCCCTATGCTCCCTGGGAGCTACTTTCAGCTGGAGCCCCAGGGAGCTGTGGGTCACAAGGAGGTTACCAGGCGGCCCCCGACGCCCGCTTCCCCTCGATGGGGGCCAAGATTGAAGACCTGCTATCGATCAGCTGCCCGGCGGAGCTGCCAGCCGGCCCCGCCAACAGACTGTACCCCACGGGGGCTTACGACGCTTTCCCGCTGGCCCCGGGTGACTTAGGGGAGGTGGCCGAAGGCCTCCCAGGTCTCCTGACCCCTCCTAGCGGGGAGGGAGGGAGTAGCGGTGACAGTGGAGAGTTTCTGACCGCTACTCAGCCTCAGGTTTCCCCCCTAGGCCTCCGCAGCGCCGCGGCGGACTTCCCGAAACCTCTGGTGGCAGACATCCCTGGGAGCAGTGGGGTGCCTGAGCCTCCTGGGCCACCGCCGTCGGTCCCATTCCCCCCTACCAAGGCGCGGCGTAAGGGGCGCAGGGGCGGCAAGTGCAGCGCGCGCTGCTTCTGCCCGCGGCCGCATGCCAAGGCCTTTGCTTGCCCAGTGGAGAGCTGTGTGCGCAGCTTTGCGCGCTCCGACGAGCTCAACCGCCACCTGCGCATCCACACGGGCCACAAGCCCTTCCAGTGCCGCATCTGCCTACGCAACTTCAGCAGAAGCGACCACCTTACCACACACGTGCGCACTCACACGGGTGAGAAGCCTTTCGCCTGCGACGTGTGCGGCCGCCGCTTCGCGCGCAGTGATGAGAAGAAACGGCACAGCAAGGTGCACCTCAAGCAGAAGGCGCGCGCCGAGGAACGGCTCAAGGGCCTTGGCTTTTACTCTTTGGGCCTCTCTTTCGCCGCCCTGTGAGGGAGAAATGGGTTTGTAGATTGGGGCGCCGCCTCCTGGCACGAAAGAGGCGACCTGGTCTGTCCCCCTCCCCTCTCCTCTTTCCGGCACGTCCCGGGGCCGGCCTCTGGTCCCCCTTCCAGTTCCCTTGAAGCGCCCGTCGTTCACGCCTCGTTCAGCACCAGCTCCGTGGACAGCTCCCGCGGTCCGGGCTCCAACTCCCGCGTTAGCCGCGTTATGAGGGAAGCCCTCTCATGCACTGAGCGGGCACTTCCTTGGGACTTAAGACAGTGTTTTGTAACTGGCTTGGCGCACGCCCCACGCCCCCCATTAGACACCGCCCCCCCCCCCCAGAGGCAGGCTGGGGCAGCGCCGAGCCGGTCTCGCGCGGGATTTTGTACAGCAATGTCGTTTCCAGCAGCCATTGGATGTAACGTTTTGCTTTGGGGTTATTTCCTTTTGTTGTTGTTAATTTTTGTAAATCAGACGCTACTCTCGAGCAGTTGACAAAACTGTTTATTTTTGCAATTAAAATTATTGTGCTAAAAGCTTACCGAATCTGCCATCCAAGCTTCTGACCCATTCCCCAACCACTCCCCCAGGAGAATATGTGCCAGAAGAGAAGGGAGATATGACGCCAATGGAATCATTATGCAGCTTCTGTCAGGCACTGTGGAACACAGTAGGTATTCAATAAATATGTACTGAATTAACAGATGCATTTAATCACAACTGACCTAAGGGCTCAAGGTGTTTCTGAAACTTGAGAGTGATTGAGAGGCTTAGGTGTTAAACATTGATCATATATTATCCTTAATTCTCACAATCCTGAAATTCCATTTCAAAGATGAGGCAGGAAAGTAGGTAACTTGCTGGGTAACCCAGCTAGGAACAAACAAGGTCAAACTCAGATCTATCTGGCTCCAGAGCCAGTGCTTTTTTACCAACCCCAGAATGGTGGCACCTCAGCTTAAGAGCACTGTTTGGAAAGGCTTCCTGCCAAGTGAAATAGGTTCCGCAACTAGAGGGAGCCCCAAGCAGTAGCGACAGCAACAGAAGACTGCAATATGTCAGTGCTGTTTGTGAACACCCAGAGTCTTGGGTATCACAGAGGCTCCAGCCAGTGCCTGTGCATCTGTATGAGAAGCACATGCTGTCATGGCCAAAAGGGATTCAGCGTTCAGCTAGACCATGGATGGGCAGAGCCAAGCCCAGCAAGGAGAGGGTGCTTTCCAGATTCTCACAGGCTAGTTGCTCACAAAGGATCTTTTCCAGGTGGCAGCAGCCCATTTACCATCCAGCCATGCACCTGCCACAGTCCCTTTTCCCTAGCTCTTCTTCCAGGTGAATCCTTCATGGCTTGAGGAGGGGGTTTGGAGCAAGAAGAGAGGAAAACATGATTTTGTGATGGAGAAGATGGGGAATGGATGCAACTTGCTCCCCCTTTACTCCCTGAGCTTACAACTCAAAAGCTTTTATACTCTTTCTGGCCACCTTGGGCACAACCTGGAACATTAAAAGCCTGCTCTGCCACCCTATCTCTCCTCCCCAGTAACTCCTCTCTGCTAAGGAAAGGATAGGGCCTGTCTTCAGGCTTTATTCTTTTCTCTTTTGCACTGAGCTATTCCTGAGTTAAGAATGCCTTACAGCCCTCTGATGCCAGATCAAGCCGGCTTCTGATCCTTTGGCTTCTTTGTCTCTTCACTGTCAGACATGCTCACCCTCCACCCCACAGTCAAGTGGACCAGAGACAAAACGATCAAGTCCGAGAATTCCACCCATTTGTTTCCCCAGGTATTAAGTACTTCCACATGGTTGAATATCTTGTATCTAATAGACCAATTTGTGGTAAAGGACTCCACTCCACATTACCTCTTCTAGAAGAGTTAGCATTTTTAAAAGTAGCCTGCAGAGGGCAATGTTTAACCCTGTAGAGAGGCTGAAATGGTGGACCATCAGGTATTGTAACAGGTAAGTGGCAGATTCGCAAAGACGTAAGATGATGATTTTCATTAGCTTACTATTGAAGTGACCATACCTTTCACTTATAGGTATGGACCACCTGACTTCATTTCCCATGCAATGTAAGGAAGAGCACAGAGGCTCAGATTTCAAGTAACTGATTGCAAACCATACAACCTAAGCAAAGAGAGAAGGGCAGACAGACTGTGGGTGGGTAGTGTCTAACCACCCCACCCTTACCCCCTTCATAGCATTCTGTCAGGTACCGTCAGCTCTATCGTGCCCCTCTCTTGTCCTCACGCACACCTAGGCCTAAATATCACGGATGAGAAAATTGAACCCCACAGAAGTGACTTGATAGTGGTGCTGGTATCAGAGCCCTGCCTGACTCTAGAACTCCCAGCTGAAAAGCCCCTCCTGTCACTCCCAAGAGAAATTGTTCCATTTACTGGACCTTCCTCTAGGGATTCTGAGGGAAGAGAATATTAGGCCAGGCCCACACAGAACTAGGGACTAACAGAGAGCTCTTTCCTTACTTGAGCCTCTTTTTCATCTGGCCCTCAAAATATGGGTGTTTTTCCAGACCTGGTTCCTAGCTCTCACCTTCCCTATTTCAACAGTGTTTTTGGAAAGCACATTCACTTCAAGGCCTTTAGCTATCACTGCTGCATAAATGACTTCTAAGCCAGCCAGCCCTGGTCTCTACCCCAGCTGTAGCCACTTGGTTGGACTAATGAACACCTCCATATGGGTGTCCCACTGCCATTTCAAATACTATCTGTCTAAAACCAAATCATTCTTCCATATACCCAATTTCTGCTAATGGTGACTATCATTTGTTTGGGTCCCTGGTCTCATCCAAATAACTTAACAGTTCTGTGGGATTCACCTTTGATCCCTCCTCCTGTATCCAGGCTGTCACTCAGACCTGTTGGACCTTCCTGGAGTTCTTCAGGGTCTTATCTACTCTCATTTATGGTACATATTTCCTTTTGTCTATTGTAATTTTTAGCTTGTGAGTTCATCTTCAGTGGGGATTTACCTGGGCAAAAATACTCCGTGGCCTGGCTTGAGGGTATGTTTTTCCTGAGCAGTTTTGTGTGTGCTTGTGCCATGCATCCTAAGAGTACCAACTGGTGGACATCAGTCTTTATGTTAATTTTCAGCCCACGGTTCCTATATCACACAGGAGTTGTGAGTTCAAACTCTAACCCATATTGTTATACATTCTCATAGGCAACTCCCCCAGTCAGAGCCCAGGTCAGAGCACATAAGCAATAAGCCTCCCTCCCCATATCTCCTGGGGTTAGTCATAGCACATCCCTTGCTTACATTTCTTGGTCTCATTTCTCTTCCCAGTTTTGGCCCATATAGATTTTCTTTCCTTTACTGCAATCTTGGTTAAGCGTTTCAGAGGTCTGTTATGTTTTGTGAATCAGTCCACATATTCTGTAGCAGGAGGGTCTTTGGCTTATCCATTTGACAATATTGATTAACACTGAAGCCAGAACATATTGGTTCCTCTATTAAAATGTTTCCCATGTTTATCTTCTCTTTGCCTGTTGCCAGTACCTCAGTCCATGCCACTCCCTGCACATACACAAATACTGTGGCAATGACAAGCACATAGAAGCACATGATAATAACATGTAGTTGGACAGAACTTAGAAGAACAGAATTTCTGACCTCTCAATGTGTAGAGAAAGAAATTGAGGCCCAAGAGATTTAGGGATTTTCTTCAGGGCACACAGATGGTGGGAGACTGAAATGGGCCTTGAACCTGGGCCATCCAGTTCCAAGACCAGTGTATATCCCTGTATCTACTCGTTCCACAAGTATTATTGAGTGCCTACCATAGGCCAGGCCAGTGGCCCCTAACTTGTTTCCTTTCCAGTATACTTGAAGAACTCAACACAGACATTAGTAACAGTGGTCACTCTAATCCCCATTTTCACCGTGGAGAGACAGGGAAGAGTAATGAGAATCTTGATGAGGTGGGATATGGGGGAAGAGAGTGACAAAGCAACCTAGAATGCCTGCTATTTCTTCCCTCATCCCTCCACCCCCTGTGCCCTGTTTGAGACAAGCCTGCACTGTACCAAACTGCTCCCTGTGGTCCCTCTTCCTCCATTCCACATTGCACATCACTACTGATGTAATTTCCCTAAACCATTGTTCATGGTGTTTTATCCCAACTGACCACAACTTCCCCCTTCCTACAAAAAATACACTGCAGTTAAAGCCTTACATGTCTGAGCCAAATTCATCTTCTACCCTCCTCTGTCATCCCTACTTTTGCTCTTTCCTCCCCCCCCCCCGACCATGAATTATCCAAATCCTCCCACCCTGAGCTCCTTCAAGAGCAGAGACCATGTCTGATCCACATGTGTGGGCTCCATATCACCATGCCTACTGCCCAGCACATTCAAGGGCCTAATTATTGTGTGGATTCGTTGGCCAAAAAAAGGCCTAAAGTGCTAAAAGGGGAAAGGAAAAGAGAAGGGGGAAAGAGCAAGGAAGGAAGGTGGTTGGAAAGCATGAAGCTGAGAAAAGATCAGGAGGGAGAGTTGGGCAGAAGCAGGACTGAGGTCCTGATCCAAGTCATGGGGGTCTTATGAGTGGGACCACACTTTTGGCTGCTCTGTGCCTGTCCAGGTCTTGCTAAGCCCGTGATTCTCTACCTTAGCTCTGGGCCCCCAGATATGTCTGTCACTCAGCTCTTTCTCTTTTGGTTTTTCTGGCCCACATGGAGTGGGATTCAGTTTAACATTTTTAGAACTGTGGTTCCCATAACAACCAAGCAGGGATTGTTGTCTGTGAAATGTAGCACGAGCACACATGCGCACATGCACACATGCATACACACATATGCGCATGTGCACATACACGTGCACAGCCCCCCCATATATTCAAATGCATGCACACCCACATACATCCACATGAGCATTCACTAATAGACATTCACAACATGCAATGTACACCCACATGTATGCACATGCACACACTCACCTGTGCACATACACACATGCACACATGTGCATATGCACAGATATATACCTGCATGCATACATACCTGCATGCATACATATATGCACAAAAGTGCATGCATACATACACAAGCATGTCCTGTATTATTTTTGCATATTCATAAGAAACATAGAATGAGGACGAACAAACATTACGAGAACAAAGATAGAACCAGACAATATATGGACATTTTTGGTTCTCTGCAAAAGCAGGTGGATTTAGGGAATCTGTACTTTAGAAGAGGAGGGTTCAGTAAGCCTAATACAGCAAAAGGGTTGCAGGAGGGCACTGTGTTTAAGCACAGACATTGGAGTTTATTGACTTGAGTTCAAATCCTGACTGTGCCATTCTTTGGGCTCTGAATTTTAGCTCCCCTGTCTGTAAAGTAGGAATAATAATATGCACTTGATAGATTTGTTAGGACAATTGAATGATATGCATAAAAATGCTTAGTATGATGCTTGGCACTTGGCCAAGAGGAGCTGTTATCATTTAGGTCTTTGAGGAAGTGATTTCCCACTCGCACTAAGAAGACTTTCTGAAGGAGGAAAAAAATTCAGCTAGGGGAAGGAAGAGAAAAGTGGGGAGGGGTGGGGGGGTGGTAGTTTGACCTGATTGGCCACTATTCAGCCTGTCTTTCTTAAATTTGCCTATCCCCAAAAGCCACCAGGCAAGTTTACAAATTATCTTTCCTGATACTAAATGCCCAATGCCTTTGCCAGAGCAGGAGTAGGAGGGGGTCAAGGAAAGTCCCCATCAGCCTCTATTGGAGAATCCTGGGGCTATGCTGGATTCCTAGGCTGTTGCAGCCAGACTGCCCCTCTTAGCCCTGGTGCTCAACCCTGCCCAAGCTCGGCTCTGTGCCTTTGCCCAAGTACTGCCCCTAGCCTGAAATTCCATCTGTCCTTCTCCTCTTCTAAAGCCCAGCTCGCCCTGGGCTCGATAGCCCCAGCACCATGTCTGATTTCTCAGGCCCCACTGCAGCCCTGTGGACTTCCTCCAAGCCTGGAACAGCCAGATTGTTTCTACTTCGGCTGGATAGGCCTTAAGCCAAGGGCCAGGCCCTCCAGATGCTCCAGGCCTAGGGAGTTGGGCTTCTCTCCTAACCAAGTTCGAAGCTGGGGTGGGAGGTGCGGGGTGGGGGGGGGGGTAGGGAGATGGGGTGGAGTGGGTGGGAAGGAACCAGGGCTACAGACCACCGCCTCTTTTTTCCTCCTCTAGGTCCGGGATGGGATTTGTGATGGGGACAGGTGCTCCTCGATGGCATCCTCAAGGGCAAAATTGGGTCCTGGGAAAGCAGCCACTCGAAGCTTTCCTGGTTCCCTAGGGATGCCCAGAGGAGATTGACTCAAGCAATCGCCGCCGAGACCACGCATCTGGCCGGAGGTCGCCGGGTGCACAACCTAGGGCGCGGCCCACGAGGCTGCTTAGTGACCGTGGCGCATATCCTAGGAGCATTGCA
Source organism: Acinonyx jubatus (assembly GCF_027475565.1). NCBI lineage: Eukaryota > Metazoa > Chordata > Mammalia > Carnivora > Felidae > Acinonyx > Acinonyx jubatus. Next base: position 88,042,556 of record NC_069388.1, on the reverse strand, counting down.
GCGCACCCGCCCTCTTCCTGACCCACAGAACCGCCCCCCTACGCCCGGGATCTGCCCCGGGTGGGAGCAGGCCCAAGCCGGAGTGGTAGGGCTAGGGCGGAGCGGTTTGAATTAAAGGTGGGCAGAAGAGGTGCCTGGGGTAGGGAGAGTGCACCGGGCGGTGCCGGGAGCCTGGAAGACCGGGACCAAGGAAGGGCTCGGCCAAGCGGTCCCTGCACCCCCAGGGCGGCGCCGCGGACCCCTCCCCCATCGAAGCCACCTTCAGCGGAAAACGTGGGGTCCCGGCGCAGCCGCTTCTGGCGGCATCTGCCGCTCCCCATCTCGCAGGAGAGCCCGCCCCGAAGGAGGGGCCGACTCCGCCCCACCTCCTCGCTGCCTCCCTCCCCCTTCTGTTCCTTTCCTCCGGCCGCGAGCCCCCTCCTCCTCCCACCTCCTCCTCCATCCTTCCCCCACCCGGTTTGTGTGCCCCTCCCGCTGCGACTGGCTGGGAGGCTCGGCCGCCCCCGCCCCGGGAGGGAGGCGGGGGCGCAAGCCGCGGCGGCCACCCGAGGCTGCGGAGGGGAACGAAATCCGAGGCCCCAGGGCGGCCCTGCATCTGGACACGGCACGCGGGGGCTGCCTGTGCACCCCCAGCCGAGGGCCGCGGGGCCTGGCCTCGCCGCGGGGTGGAGGAGGTAAGGGCGAGTCATGGGCGCGCTGCGGGACCGCTCCTGGAGAGAGAAGGCAGGGAGGACCCCAGCCGCTGCCTCCTCCTCCTCTTCCTTCTCCCCCACAGCCCTCGGGAGGCCCCCGAGGCTGCCGGACAGGGAGGGATTCTGGGCAGGCCAGGCCAGAGGCAAGGAAGGGGTTAATTTAAGGAATTAAAATCAGAACGTTTTGAGACCAGGCTTCCCATCCCCCCGGCTTCTCTCCAGTTGCTCCCCGCGCCAGGTTGGGGGGCGGGGGCGGGCTCCAGACCCCTCTGGGACTCTGGACCTTGGAGAGCAGGGCCAGAGGGAGGGAGGAAGGGGAGCGCCCTCAAACCCAGCCCTCTTCACCTGCTTCTGAAAAAGGGTGGGGGAGGGGCTTGGTGTTGAGGCCTGGCTGGGCACCTGTGCGGGTGTCTGAGGGTGGGAGGCTTTGGGTGTCTGTGTGCGTGCCGGCGTGCACGTGTGATAGTCAGGATGATCTGGAGGTGTGCATGTGTGTGCACGCATGTTTCTGTCTCCTCATATCCCAGTGCCTCCGCTGGTGACTACCCACAGTGATCTGGATGTGCGCGCCCCACTGCATTGCTTTGCATGTGAGTGTGTGGCACGGCGCCTGTGTGCACTTGCCATGGTGTGCCTGGGAGCGGGAGTGGGGCCTGCTCTCCTTAGGTCGAGTGTGCTGTGAGGGGCCCCAATGGTTTTCCGGGTGTGGGATCCAGGTGCTGGAGCCATGTGTGTGTGACCTTGGGAGGTGTGTGCATGTTTGCAGGAGCACAAGAGGGAAGGGGAGCTTAGAACAGAAAAGGCAGTGTCAGGGCTGCCGGGAAGCAGGGGACTGGATGCATTGACCCCTGTGGGTCTTCACTAGACTATAGTGATTGCCCTGGGAGGTACACAAGTGGGGACCACAGCCCCAGGTGGGGAGAGCCACAACCCCCTCCTTCTTGGGGATTTGGAGGGATTTGGAGGGGGGGCATTCCTTTATTCTCCATCCACAGGGACACTTCCAGCTGCCTCCCCATCCTTAGAACACCTCCTCCACCTGCTGGCAGATGTCTCCTGAAAGCACTGAACTTAGGGCTTCATTTCTTTGGCCTGTAAAGCCATCTATTAACATCCAAATCCTCTTCCCCTCCTCTGCATGTGGATTTTAGATGGAAAGAGGGAGAAAGAGCTCTTGGGCCTAGAGGGCCAAGTGAGAGGGTAGAGTAGGTGCCAGAGACATGTTGGGGGAGTCGAGGGCAGGGTGGGTGACCATCAAAAACCAAACTCTGCTAACTTCTCGATTTTGCCTGATCTGAATTTAACAGAAAAAGAGACAGAGAGGAAGTTTGGTGATGTCCACACAAATGTTTCTAGATTTAGGGATGCCTAGTATATTTTTGTTTTTGGAATATTTGTAGCTGGAAGGGGGTGGTAGTTGTTGAAAGGTAATTGCCATCCTGCCTTTGAATTCCCTGGACTTTCCTGCCTCTATGGAAGTGCCCCCACTCCCTTCATTCAATCAACAAATATTTACTGTGAATATTGTAGAGTTGGTGCAACATTCCCCTCCCAATTAGAAGTAACATACGTTGATATACTCTTAGTATGGGTTTTGAAATCAGGTAGTACTTGATCAGGTAGACTTACAAGTCAAATCCTGACTTGTAACTGTTTCAATTATTCAGTGGTGCAACAAACCACCTCAGAATGTAGGGGCTTAAAACAATAATGCTTTATTATTTTTCATGGTCTGTGTGTTGGCCATGACTATGGCCATGGCTGTGGGTTCACTTGGCACCTCTCAGCAGCATTCAGTTGAGGGACTGGCTGGAAAGGAACATCAAGGTGGTCTTTCATCCTTCAGGGTCTCTCTACATACAATATCTAATCATTCAGTAATTCAGCCGGAGGTTTTTTTTTTTTTTTTTTTTTTATGGCAGCTGTATCCCTAGAGAAATACTGTAAGAGGTTATAAGCTCTAAGGTACAATTGCTTATCAAACCTCTGCTTCTACATGGCCAACTTTTGAGTCAGTGTGGGAGGGCACAACATAAGGGCAAGAATCCTGGAAGCATGGTTCCAGGGAGGCCATCAGAGCAAAGTCTATTACAGTCACTTCCTGGCCTTGGGCAAATGATTTGGCCACTCTGAGCCTCATTTTCCTCCTAAAATAGAGACAATACCACCTATGTGGCAGCACTGTCATGAAGACTAAATGAGAAGCATGGTATCTGATCAGAATAATTAGTAGGTAAATGTTCACTGTTTAGATTATTAGACTGTAAGCGTCTTGAGGGCTTGACTGTCTTATTCATCCCTGTGTCTCCCAGTGGCTGGCATGGCCCTTGTGTTTGATATCTTTTTGTCGGGTGGATAAAACAGAATGAAGCACAGAAGCCCTAAGCCTTGGAGCTCTGTTAGAGTGACAGAGGCGAGAAGACACAGCAAGTTCTTACTTCCCAGTGGGTGGGACGTAAGCCGAACCAGGGAAGCACTTGTAATTCCAGGTGATTCTTAGATGGACTTAATTATAACCAGATTCATCCAGTTCCATGATAATGAGTGATAGAAATCACTTTGGTTACATGAAATCAATCAGTTCATCCATTATTCAGTGTGATTCCTCCAAGAATGATATACTGATGTCTGCTGTGGGTGAGAAAGGTGTGAGGGTGAATCATTTGCATTGTCCTTGCCTTCCAGTGTACGAATAGGGTGGGATCTGATGTGCAAACAAGTCCATGACCATCCAGCATGTGACACCTGTTACCGTATGTGAAGAGCTGTGGTAAGGAGTGATTCACGCTGTGATGTGATTTGAGCTGAAGGAGGGGGTCAAGGAAGGCTTCATGGAAAGGGTAGCATTTGAGGGGGCCCTGCAGAATTCACCATTTGGTGCAGGGAGTCCCAGGAAGAGGGACCAGCATGAGCCAAGATTTGAGGGTGTGACAGCACATGGTACTTCTCAGTGAAACTGAGCCCTGCAGGGCTCATTAAGGATGTACATGGGAAGCAGGACACAAAAGCTAGGCTGGCAAGGCTGTCTGGTGGTCTGGTCCTGGCCAGGCTTGAGGGCAGTCAAAGCAGGGTGGACTTTACCTCCCAGAAAATGGCCTGCCCTCAAAGATTTATTTTGGAAGAAGAGTGACACGACTGGATTGGTATTTTCAGAAAAAGCAGGAGGAGTTAGAGACTTCAGTTAGAAACAGTATCAACAGACCAGATAGAAGCGGATAATTATGGTCTGGGGGAGGGACTAGAGGAAATAAGAATCAAAAATCTAGAAGGCAGTGGAACAAAAACCGGTGATTGATGAGGTCTGAAGAGGACTTTGAGAATGCAGAGGTGCCTTGGGGGTTGCATCCAGGGTGCTGAGTAGATAATGAAGATGTTGGTCAAGATGGGAAACAGGAGAAAGATGCGGGCTTGAAGGAATCATGTATTATGAGTACACTATTAGCCACATTAAGCTCTGAGCCACCTACATTAAAATACCACCTTTTCATCGTCTCCCTCTCTACAGGCTGCTTCTAAGGAGCACTTAAAAAAAAAAAGATTGCTATAAATGTCAGGTCTAAGGCATGGGTTTGCATGCCTCATGCTAGTGGAAGTGATAGTAGAGATTAGAATTAGGTTATCTCTAAGAAGCATTTAAATATGTTCTGGTGTCTCTCACCTTAAAAATTCCTTCTGGAATCTCCCATGCTGCCTCTTCCCCTTCATAGTTGAGCTTCCTGTATGTACTCACTGTCTCCACCTCACTCTCCCCTCAGCCCCCATCAGCTGGGCTCATCAAAGAGGTCTTCCCTGAAGTCCCCAGTGGACCCTTGCCACCTCTCCTCTGACTTGTGTCATCAACTCCTGTTGTTTACACTGTCATTTACACTACTGCCACTTCTTCCCTCCTTGACATCCTCTCTTCCAAAAGGTTTGCTGCCAGAATTCCCATTGCTGCTTCTGGTTCTTAGAAACTTCTTGGTTCTTCTCCCTCCCCTGCTTTTCTGAGGGTCCACCTTTATTACTCTGCTCTCCTCTCTCTGCACCCTCTCCCTGGTCCTACTCATCCACTTTTATGCTGAAGTTGCCAGACCTATATTTTTGGCTCCATATTGCAAACTATGTATCAATGACTATCTCTATTTCCAAGGCCCTCTGGAACCTCAAACTCATGGAATTTACAACCAGGCTCGTCTCTCCCCCAAACCTGCTTTCCTTCACTTTCCCTCCTACCTTAACCACAGCCCCATTTATCTACATGCTCAAAACCCAAACCTGAGCTTGATCTTCGACTCTTCCCTTTAGTATGAGCCACAATCATTCTGTCACCAAGCCTTCTTGACTCTCCTTCCTATGTTGCTCCCGTATCCATCCTTGTCCTCATTGCACTCCTGCTACCTTAGCTAACAATTTCTGCCTCCAACAGCCTTCTGCTTGACCTTGGCCCTCAGTAGTCCATTTTCTAAACTGTATATCTGATTAAGTCCTTGCCCTTCCTTCATTCCACAAACACTTACCCAAGCACCTGCCCCATGCCAGGCAGTGTTGGAAGTGCTGGGGAAGTAGCAGTGGTTGAGACAGAGCTTAGGGTTTAGTTCCCAGAGAAAGATGTTTTTTTTTTGCCTTTGCACATCCTGTTTCCACTACTCAGAATGCCTTCCTTCTCCTCCTCCAATCTCATAATTACACTTCCTCACCTGACTCGACTCTTCCAGTCATTTAGATGCTACTGCCTCTGGGGGTTCCCCAATTCCTCAAGCTAAGTTGAGTGTAGAATCCCATGCTAGCCTCTTGCCCAGCATTTATTTTATTGCTGTATCATCTAATACCTTACTTAGTCTGTCCCAGGGAATCCCAAGCTGTTTGAAGGCAAGATCTCAAGATGTCCTCAGCATACCTAGCATAGCACCTGATAAAATTCATGGCCCAGAGCAGGTATTCAGTAAACATACACTGAATGAATTCATGTTTTAATAGAGCTCAGTAGAGAATGCTAGGCTAGAAATACAGATTTGCGAGATTATTAGGACTTTTGATTACAAGTGACAGAAATCCCACTCAAATTATTTTTTTGCAAAAAGGGATATGTACCAGTTACTCATGTAACTGGAAAGAAGGGGGATGGGTGTGTTTGGGGTATGACTGTACCTGGGTTCTCAAAAATGTGGTGAGGACTCTTTCCAGCTTTTAGCTCAGCTGCGCTCTGAGTGTGGCCATATTTTTCCCCCGCCATGCATGGGCTTTCTCCATGTAGTAGGTGGGGGTTACACAAGGCCATAGATAGCTTTAGCATCCCAATATGTAATTCCAGAGGAATAAGAGACTCCTCAGTCTTTCATTTATATTCCCAGTGAATGGCTCTGTTGGCTCAGCTTGAGGAATGTGTCCATTCCTGGGTCGTTCATTGTGGCCAAGGAGATGGGGGCACCATGGTTGACATGATTGGCTAGGCCTGGGTCATGCAGCCCTGTCAGAACCACATGGAATGGGGAGGGCCAGCTTACCAAAGAAAGAATGAGATGTATTACCGGAAGGTGAAGAAGACTTGCTGAGCAGATAAAAATACTAATATCCACTGCAGGAATTCTCAATGATTACATGGTAGTGGAAGCCATGAAAATGCAAGATAATCTGTGTTTCTGTCAGAGTCAGTGAGAATGTGACAGTAGACGGGAGCCAGAGAAGACACACATCTTGAAATGGTTGGTCTTGTTTGAGGAGATGAGATTCACACACCTGAAAGCCTTAAAAAAAAAAAAAAAAAGATCCTGTGGTTCATCCTGTAGAATCCTTCTACCTAATGCAAACCTTCAGCTGGATTTGAAAGAAAGTAGACTTGAGATAGGCATTTCAGAAAGATGGCAGGAGCATAACAGGTCCTGGGGATGGGGGCAAGGGGCAGGGCCAGGCTGAAAAAGGAGGCAGGTCTTAGGAACGCAGAGGTTGCTGATTTGAAGAGACTAGAATGCAAAGGAAAATCTCCAACTGTTCTGTCATGATACTCCTAATACAGGACTGTGATAGAATTTGAATGGGCAACACTTCTATTTTTCTTTTTCTTCCTCTTCTACCTCCCCCTGCCTCCATCACCTTCTTGCCTGCATCCAGGCAAAGCTTATGCTCATGCTGAGGGAGTACATACATCTAGGCAAAAATATTCCTAAGAATGATTCATAGTCCTTCCTCAGCTCCAGCATATGGAGGGAAACTGTGGGGCAGGCTGGCCTCAGGGGAAGAGCCACCTGGACCCAAGAAGTCCCTTCCTACTTCTACCTTGCACATCCACACATAGGCCTGCACCCCCAGACTTTCCCCTTTGTCAGAGCCTGGCTAGCAGGGTGCTGTGTAGGAAAAGGATGCTTCAAAAGTATATGGGGAGGGGACGGAACAGGTTGGCCAGTTCTGATCCCTGAAAGTGCCCCCACTGGAGGGCTCAGCACTTAGTTGGGATGGGCAGGTACCCACGGGTGCCCTGATACCAAGCTGACCATACATCACAGAATAACCCTGTTCCTGAACAGTTGTGTGTGTGTGTGTGAACTGAATTCTATTTATAACATCTCTGGTCACTTTGCCAACTTCTTCAATTTTATCTATACTTATTAATCCATTCAGGTTTTCTACTTCTTCTTGAGTCAATTTTGATAATTTATATTTTCCTAGAAAAATATTCAGTTCATCCAGATTTTCAACAATTTGGGCCAAGAATTGTACCTGGTGGCATTTTAGTAATTAAAAAAAAAAATCTCTGTCAGTGGTTAATATCCCTTTTCTCATTCACAGTGTTATGTATTTGTTTTCTTTCTTTCTTTTTTGCACTTTGAATAGATTTGCCACAAGACTATTTATTTTGTTGGTCTGTTCAGAGAACTCTCTTCTGGATTTCCCTCTCAAGGCTACTTTTTTGGTGTTAATATACCTAATGATAATGGTGATGGATGATAATGATTTTGATGTTAATATACCTAAACGATGGTGATGTTAGAACAGTGACTAAGTATTTAAAAAAAATTTTTTTAATGTTTATTTATTTTTAAGAGAGAGAGAGAGAGAGAGACAGAGCGTGAGTGGGGGAGGGGCAGAGAGAGAAAGGGAGACACAGAACCTGAAGCAGGCTCCAGGCTTTGAGCTGTCAGCACAGAGCCTGATGCAGGGCTCGAACCTGTGAACCATAAGATCATGACCTGAGCCAAAGTAGGATGCTTAACTGACTGAGCCACCCAGGCACCTGCTAAGTTGTTTTTTTTTTTTTTTTTAATTTAAGTCCTTGGCTTATAGATAACTAAGTTGTTTTTGGGTAAAATAAAACTTGGATTTGCTCAAAATTATCTAGTGGTGGGGGTGGGGGAAGTACAAAGCAGGGGAGCAGGTATAAAGATAAAACAGAAGCGTCATGAGTTGGTAACTATTGAAGTTGGTTGATGGGTATATAACATAGTTTATCTTCATATTGTATTTTTGAATATATGTGAAGATGTCCATAACAAAAAGTTGTGTCTTTTTAAAATTTTTTAATGTTTTATTGATTTTTTGAGAGAAAGACAGAGTACAAGCTGGGGAGGGGCAGAGAGAGAGGGAGTGTTTTGTTATGTTTTGTTTTAATCCTTGTCTCACCATGCATACCAAAAATTTTTAGATGGATTTAAAACTCCATTGTATAAAAAGAAACCATACAGCCTGAAGTATGTGTATGCTACCAAGTCATTGTCAGTTTATGGATGATTATTTGTTTAAGGCCCTTAATTAAAAACAATTTTTTTTAACATTTTTTATTTATTTTTGAGAGAGACAGAGACAGAGTGTGAGCGGGGGAGGGGCAGAGAGTGAGGGAGTCACAGAATCTGAAGCAGGCTCCAGGTTCCAAGCTGTCAGCACAGAGCCCGATGTGGGGCTCGAACTCACGAGCCATGAGATCGTGACCTGAGCTGAAGTCAGACGCTTAACCTACAGAGCCACCTAAGGCCCTTAATTTTAAAAAATTGTTATAGACTTTAAAAAAAAAGGTAATTACACAAAGTATGAAAGGAAAACATATATAACTGTTTATAAAATCTTCAGTAAGGCTGGACTTCCTAAGCATGATAACAAAATCAGAAATGCTAAAGATTTTTACTGAAGCCAACTATAAGCTTTATTATATCAGTAAAGACTGTAAACGAGCCAATTGACAGACTTGAGTAAAACATTCATAGTATATAAATGACAAGGGATCAACATTAAAAAAAGCCTTTGCAAATCAGTAAGAAAATATGAACGTTCAGTATAAAAATTAGCAAAGAATAGTACATAAGCAAGTCACCAAAGAAATATAAATGACTGCTCAATATGTGGGAAAAAAAATATCCAGCCATAATAATCAGAGAAATGCAAGCAAAACAGCCAGGCCACTTTTCGCTCTCAAATTGGCAAGAGTAAAGTGAGGCCAGGGGGCGCCTGGGTGGCTCAGTAGGTTAAACCTCTGACTCTTGATTTCTGCTCAGGTCACGATCTCGTGGTTCGTGAGTTCGAACCCCATATCGGGCTCCGCATTGCGGAGCCTGCTTTGGATACTCTCTCTCCCCCTCTCTCCCTCAAAATGAATAAATAAACTTAAAAAAGAGAGAGTACAGCGAGGCCAAAGGTGAAGCTGAGTTTGGCTGCAGTTGGTAGATGCTGGGAGCCATTGAAGGAGCATGAGTTCTCGGTAGACAGAGGAATCTGGTGCCTAATATGGGACGAGATAGAGCTCTGAGCTGAAGCCTGGGCCAGCAGTCTGGGTGTGAGGAAGAGCACAGAGCAGAAGAGAACTGATGGAGAAAATGAGCAGGTCTTGATGGTTAGCAGAGAGCAAAGTCAAGATGGCCAGTGGTGTGGTATGACTGGGAGGACAGTGGCACTGTTGAAGAGAACAGGGATGGACGCTGGGGAGTGAGTGAGGGGAAGTCCAAGGTTTGCTTTTTACACTGTGGGTCACTGTGTTAGTCTAGAGCTTCATTACTAGTGACTGGCCACTGACTCAGATGATTTAGGCTACAAAAATATTTGTTGCCTCACACAATTGACAAGTCCTGGATTAAAGTTTTAGGCAGATCTGGATCTGGGTGCTCAAGGGAGGTCATCAGGAGCCTTGTTGTTCTTCTTGCCCAAGGAGGACAGAAGTGGCCACAAGCAGGGGCACCTGGGTGGCTCAGTCAGTTAAGCACCCAAGTTCGGCTCAGGTCATGATCTCACAGTGTGTGGGTTTGAGCCTCGTGTCAGGCCCTGTGCTGACAGCTCAGCACAGCTTTGAATTCTGTGTGTGTCTCTCTCTCTGCCCCTTCCCCCGCTCACACTCTGTCTCTCTCTAAAAATAAATAAACATTAAAAAATTAAAAAAAAAAAAAAAAAAGAAGTGGCCACAAGCAGCTCCAGGTTCACATTCTACCAGCTGAGCACAGGTCCTGGAGTGGCTATATTGGCCTGGAGTTTGGCGCTGTGACTGATGAACAGGCTAAGGTCATATGTGTTCCCCCAGAGCCCCACCCAAAGTGGGGGCAATGGTTCTCAAGGGAAAACTGGGGGTCCATCCACAAAGCAGGGCTGGAGCTGAACAGCAAAAACAATAAATGTCCTCTACATTCCATGTCTGAACAAGATCTACCCAGACCCCCCCACTTGTACAATTTTTTTAAATGTTTCTGTTTATGATAATGCAACTATCCCTCACAAAACGTCAAACACACTTGTCCCATCTCCAGAAGGAGATGTTCCAAGTTCTCATCCACTTACCACATCTAGACCCAATTCAAGATTTTGGTGATGGGCTATTTGGCAAGGTACTGAGCTAGCCACTCATGGTCTTTCAATTTACGGCCAGACTATGATGGAGGAAAGATCGGATAGCTGAAAGAACAAAACCCTCCCAGCTCAAGAGGGGAGATGAGGAAAAATGCTCAGTGGTCACAGACCCATAGCATGGTCCACATGCTTGACCAGTTGGCAAGGATGAGGTTCCCTGGCTCATCTATTTGGCTGCTATGGTTCTGCTATCTCGAGGAGCCTTCGTTGTTCTTCATGCTCTGTGCCACACACAAAAAGGGGCATTGCGGCAGGGCGGGGTGGGGGGGAGTCACCTCCCACTGACGGCAAGTTTAAGGAGTGAGGAACATTAGTAGCTGAGTAATCCCTGGCCTTTGTTTTCCAGGTTTGTGGGTTTTTCTGGCAATACAATCCCCTTAATCATTAGGAAGCTTTCAGTCAGTTTGCATTTCAGTTGTCCCCAGAGCCATTAACCAAACTAGAGACTTCATTGGAAGTTGTAATTCGTGAATCAAGTCCCAGGTGATAGTGTTGGGGGAGGAGCAGGAGTTGTCTCTTAGCAACAGTTCTTGGTGCTTTGCCCTTCCCAGGAGCCGGCTCTGTTGCCTCTAGCTAGGCCTCTGCAAAGGGCAATGCAAACCCCTAGTCTAGAGTTCATTTGTCCTCTCTCACTCAAGCTGTATCCCAGTGGAAGGCTCTTTTGATGAAAGCAACGATAACCTCTGTCGAGCTGGGAGGGCACAGCAGGAGGGGTTCTTGGAGAGCCTGAGGAGTCAAGAGCCTGTGAGGGCCCAGGTTTGTCTCTGTCTGTGTTTCCAGCCTCCCTGTCTTTGCTTGAGTTGACTTTAGCTAGAAGCAGAGAACTGGCTCTTAATTATCTGACTCTCAGCCATATTGGATTACTGGCCTCAGGCAGAAAGGGCCTCTCTAGGCAAAGCAGCATTTTCTTCCTGTCTGCTTTCAGATGTGCCCCTTTCAGCCAGAGTGTGTCTCTTTCTTGTCGGACCTTACTGAGGCCATGGGAAAGGCCACACCCCATATGGTGACATTTTTCTACAGGTCCCCTAAAGTTCCAGGTAGGAACGTCAGCTGAGCTCGGGAGATAGTGCAAGAGTTTAATTAGCTGCTTTGCTGCTATGTAGTAGGGCTCACCAGCTTCTGAGGAGGGATCTGGTACTATCTTACTTCCCCACTTAATTCAGCTAATTCTTCCTTAGGGCCTATTCCTTTAAAACATTCAATTTCTCACTCTAATTTCTGGCTTTGGACTTCTTTCTAGTGCAAGTGCCACAGACCCAACTCCAAATGGTCAAGAAAAAAGGGGAACTGATTGGCTCACCCAACTGAACAGACCAGAATCTCAAACAGTATCTGTGAGAAATCTGTCCATCTCAGCTCTGCTTCTCTGTATTGGCTTCATTCCCAGGAGGTTCCTCCCCAAAGAGACAAAGATAGCCTTTGCAGCTCTAGCCTTCCCCATCAGCTTAGAAACCTGAATGCAAAGAGGATGCTTTTCCCCAGTAGTTCCAGAAAAGTCCTGGAGGAATGACTCTGACTCAACTTGGGCGATCTCTGCCCATCCCAGGACTCTGTTTGGCCAGGTCTATATTACTTTCTTACCCCTGGAGTCGGGGGTGGACCATCAACCCCCACTCAGACCACAGGGACTGAGAAAGTGGGGAAGGAAGGATGGTTCCCCAAGGGCAAAGCAGAATGATTTTACCAGGAGGACTGGGTTCTGGGCTGGTAAAGGGAACAGATGTTCACCCATATATCCATGTGGAAATGCCTGAAGGCAAAGGGAAGTCAAGAGCAAGTCAGGACAGAGAGGCAGAGCTGAGAGTTAGTGGCTTAAAGCTGGGAGTGAATGGGAGCAAACCAGACTGCTGGGGAGAGGGTAGGTATGAAGGTGGACCTCCCATCAGGAGACAGGAAGATTCAGAAGGCAGTAAGAAGAGGAGGTCAGAGAACCCAAATGGGGCAGCTTCATGGCAGCCTGTAAAGACAGACTGGTCATTAGTATGAGCGGTGGGACCAGTGGGGGAAGATCCTTGATGACAACTGGATTGATAAGCAGTGGTCTGTGACCCAGAGGAGCACAGGACAGCAGAGGGTGGTTGATGGCAGTTTGGAAGAGGAGAGCAGTGACGAATAGGGTAGAGATTCCACAAGGCAGGAGTGGTGTGACCAGAAGCCAGAGATGAGGGAGGACGGGCAGCAGGAGTTGAGAGTGAGCAGGGTTAGGATGGCAGGAAGGGTGGTGTCTTGTGCTAGAAGCCTGAAGAGGACAAATACGGTGGCCCTTGGAGTAAAGGGCAGGGCAGGGGCACTTACTGGAGACCAATCTAGCAAAGAAATTTGAAAAAGGAGCTACGTGCCTAGCATGGCAGGGATGGGAGTATGTGGTACAGAAACAGGACAGGAACAAACAGGGACACACACACAGGTATCATCAGGTGAGGTGACAATTTGGTCACTGCAACATGATACCAATAGTTTGTCTTGATGGGTATTTCCATCAAGGTGGAAATAACACCTTCTTTTAAGGATTTCTTAAAGTATATTTATTTATTTGGAGAGACAGAGAGCGAGAGAGCAGTGTGTGTGCGTCAGCAGGGGAGGAACAGAGAGAGAGAGGGAAGGGAGAGAGGGAATCCCAAGCAGACTGTGTGCTGTCAGCACTGAGCCCGATGTGGGGTTTGATCTCAAGAACCAGGAGATCATGACCTGAGCTGAAATCAAGAGTTGGGATGCTCAACCAACTGAGCCACCCAGACGCCCCAAATATTTGTTTTCAGAGGTAATATACATACAGCCAAATACATACAGTACACTAACCTTATGTATACAGCTTGATTGTTTACGTATACACGTACTCACATGTAAAACCACCACTCATATCAAGATCTAGAGCATTTTCAGCATCACATGTGGTTCCCTCCTGCCCCTTCTCAGTTTACCGTCCCCAGGAGTAACTTCTATTCTGACTTCTGTCATGATCAATTTAGTCTGTTCTTGAATTCCATACGTATGGAATCCTCCAGTATGCACGCCCTCTGGCTCCTTTCATGCAACATAATATTGAATGGATTCATCCACGTTGTTGAATGTACCCGTGCTTCCTTTTCTTATTGCTGGATAAAATTCCATTATGAATATATTACAATTTATCCATTCTACCGGTGTTGGGCATTTGGGTTGTTTAAGTTGGAATATAGCTTGGAAGTGTTATACATAATAATAATGCCTTTCTCTCCCCCTCCTCCCCCCTTAAAGAATCCTCATTCTTTCTCACTCTCATACATGTACAGGGCCTCCCACCAGTACCGGAGCAGGCCAGCCTCCTCCGGGAGGTCAAGCCATTGGTATCCCCTCGCCCCTCCATTATGGGCATGGGTTTCCTGGGGAAGTACATTTCCTTACGGGTGGGGATACCACCCTCCTAAGTCTTACTCCCTCTCTTCTAGCCTCCTCGCCCCTGGCTGTGAGTGCCCTGGGCCTTCCTGACCTCGCAGGGGGGCTCGCCCGCAGCCCCCCATGAGCGCGCCCGGCTGACCGGCGGGCCGGCCGCGGTGGAGCCCAGGCGCCGCGGGGGCGGCGGGGCCATGGCCTCGCTGGACCTGCCGTACCGCTGCCCCCGCTGCGGGGAGCACAAGCGCTTCCGGAGCCTGTCGTCGCTGCGCGCGCACCTGGAGTACAGCCACACGTACGAGACGCTCTACATCCTCTCCAAGACCAACAGCATCTGCGACGGCGCCGCGGCCGCTGCAGCCGCCGCTGCCGCCGCCTCGGGCTTCCCGCTGACGCCCGAGCCCGCCGCCCTGCTGGCGGTGCCCGGCGCCCGGCGCGAGGTGTTCGAGAGCACGTCCTTCCAGGGCAAGGAGCAGGCGGCCGGGCCGTCGCCCGCTACGCCGCACCTGCTGCACCACCATCACCATCACGCGCCCCTCGCCCACTTTGCCGGCGACCTGGTTCCCGCCAGCCTGCCCTGCGAGGAGCTGGCTGAGCCCGGCCTCGTGCCCGCAGCCGCCGCGCGCTACGCGCTGAGAGAGATCGAAATCCCGCTGGGGGAGCTGTTCGCCCGCAAGTCCGTGGCCTCCTCGGCTTGCTCGACGCCGCCGCCCGGGCCGGGACCCGGGCCCGCCTCCGCCTCCCCCGCGTCCCCCTCACCCGCTGATGTGGCTTACGAGGAGGGCCTGGCGCGCCTGAAGATCCGTGCGCTGGAGAAGCTGGAGGTCGACCGGCGGCTGGAGCGGCTGAGCGAAGAGGTGGAGCAGAAGATCGCAGGCCAGGTGGGTCGGCTGCAAGCCGAGCTGGAACGCAAGGCGGCAGAGCTGGAGACGGCGCGACAGGAGAGTGCGCGGCTGGGGCGCGAGAAGGAGGAGCTGGAGGAGCGTGCTTCCGAGCTCTCGCGCCAGGTGGACGTGAGTGTGGAGCTGCTCGCCTCACTCAAGCAGGACCTGGTGCACAAGGAACAGGAGCTGAGCCGCAAGCAGCAGTGAGTGGCCCGCAGGGCCCTGTGGGCGGGTGTGCCCGTGTGTGTCACTGCCGCTGCCACCACTGTGACCGGGCCTGAGTGTGTCTGTGTTTGTGTCTGTGTGGCCATGGCTTTGTAATATGGCATCTATAGCCACAAGACTGTAATGACGGTGTGGGTGGGGCCAAGAGTGTCATGAAGGTATGTGTTTGGGACTGTGAGTACATGTAAGTGTGGCCACGGGCCTGCTGTGAAAATTGTTTCTCTCCCTTTCTGTCTCTCTAGCGAAGGCCAGCTCCTACATTGTGGCACCAGACCCTCTTCCTACTTTTGCCTACTCAAAGACATAGCGCAGTTCTGCTCTCCCCCTTTGCCATCACCAGACTTTCCTCGTCAACTGTATCATTCCTAAAAGCATCCAGACATAAGATCATTACTCCCATCTGCCCTAACCCCACTGCCCCCCTTAAGCTACAGCCCCTTTTCTCTCCTTCCAGAACAACTCCTTGAAAGTATTGTTTATATTCCTTGTCTCCAGTTTCCTTCCCCACTTTCTGTCTTCAATGCACTCTGATCAGATGTCCACCTCCACCACTGTCCTCTGTGTCACCAACGACCTTCACGTTGCCAAGGCCACTAGTCATCATCTCAGCGTCTCAGCCGTGTTGACACAGTGATAACCTTGAAACCCCTTTTTCACTTGGCATCCAGGACACTCTCCTGGAATGTCCTTCTTTTTTCCTGTCTGCTCCTCCTCGGTTTTCTTTGCTGGCTTCTTCTTATTTCCCTGGTCTTTAAATGTAGAATTTCGAAGTAGATGGATGTTATTTATCTGTCCCCATTGTGACGTAAGCTCCACAGGGGCAGGGATTTTTCTCAGGCTTGTCCACTGCTGTGTCCCTAATACAGTGTCAAACACCTAAAAGGTGCCCAGTAAATGTTGAGTGGATGCATGACCAACTGTGAATCCTGAAGTCACTCTGAAGCATGCTGTGTGTACATGCACTTCCCGGAGGCTTCTGCGTCTGAGAATGGTTCTGAAAATGTGTGTGTGTGTGTGTGTGTGTGTGTGTGTTGGAATGTGTCGTTGGGACTGTGCCTGCCTCAGACTGCGTGTGTGCCTGCAAGTGAACTTGACACGTACATGAGTGTGCGTGGCTGTGTGCCCGTGAGCATTGCTGGAGGGAGGGGGTGGCTCTGAGTGTCACTGAGTATGACTGTTTCGGTGGGGAGGAGGGGTGTCTGGCAGGAGTGTTGGGGCTGGGTCAGCGGGGTGTGAGTGTGTGACTCGGGGTGGATGTTCGCATTTCTGTATGTGCTGTCCTGTGGGGCATTGTGCCTGGGCCTGTTCCGTGTGCACCCACGTGACCACAGGCAGCTGTGCCCGTGTCTCTCCCCACTGCTCGGGGTCCCCTCCGGAGGGTGGGTGGGCGGCCAGGCCGAGACATGGGGGTAAGAGACTGCTCCGGGCCCAGGGAGGTGGTACAGATCGACCAGTTCCTGAAGGAGACGGCGGCGCGGGAGGCCAGCGCCAAGCTGCGGCTGCAGCAGTTCATCGAGGAGCTGCTCGAGCGGGCTGACCGGGCCGAGAGGCAGCTGCAGGTCATCAGCAGCAGCTGTGGCAGCACACCCAGCGCCAGCCTGGGCCGCGGAGCAGGGGGAAGCGGTGCCGGGCCCGGACCCCGGGGTCCAGGCAGAATGGTGAGTGCCTGCCTGCCTTCCCCACTCTGCTTGCGCCCCTGCCCCATGCAGCCTCACCTCACACACTGCCTGGCATCCGCCCCCCCCCCCCCCCGCTGTCATGCTCCATGCTTCCCTTCTTTGGCTCTTCCCCACGAGCAGACTGGAGGCCTGAAGTAGGGGCCCCTCTGATTGGGCAGACGTGCCGGCCCCTGATGCTGCGATCCAGTGAGGTGTGATCCAGCTGCTCCGGTTCTCAGGGGCCCGTCTCCACTCAAATGAGAGCCCGGGAGCCACAAGTCGGGGTCTGGGGTGCTGGGTGGGTGTGGGGAGGGGGCCGGGGAGCCTGCCTCTCTGGGCTGTCTGTCTGTCTATTTGTCCATCTTTCCCAACTTTTTTCCTTCTCTCTCCTCTCCCTCCTCTCTTCTCTCCATCTTGTGCCCTGTTTCTCCCGTTCCTTCTCACCCTTTTGCCTCCTCTGCCCCCTGCCTCTCCCTCCCGCTCTGGGGGCCCACAGCGAGAACACCACGCGGGCCCGGCCATGCCTAGCACATACGCCGTGTCAAGGCATGGCTCCTCTCCCAGCACAGGGTAAGCCTCGGGCCTGGCCCGCCCCACAGCCCACCCTCACCCTGGAAAGATCCACTGGCCCACTGGATGGCTGGCCCATCTGAGGCCTTGGCTCCTTGTCCTTTCCCCATATTCCTTGGGTCACCTATGTCTGCCTTTCCACACTGTTGGAAGGGGGCTCTTGGAAAGTAGGGGGAGTGGGTTGCCCTTGGCCGGTGGTAGGGGTGGCATGGGGAGTTTGGGCAGTCCTGGTGCCCCTCGCTCCTCACCGTCTGGTCCACCCCACCCCAGGGCCTCCAGCCGTGTCCCTGCTGCATCCCAGAGCTCAGGCTGCTATGACAGTGACAGTCTGGAGCTACCCCGGCCAGAAGAGGGGGCCCCCGAGGACAGTGGCCCTGGGGGCTTGAGCACACGGGCCCAGGCTGCCAACGGCGGCTCGGAGCGTACCCAGCCCCCTCGCAGCTCAGGCCTGCGGCGCCAGGCCATCCAGAACTGGCAGCGCAGACCCCGCCGACACAGCACGGAGGGGGAGGAGGGTGATGTCTCGGACGTGGGCTCCCGAACCACGGAGTCAGAGGCTGAGGGCCCCTCAGATGCCCCCCGCTCTGGGCCTGCTATGGCCGGGCCACTGAGCAGCTGCCGGCTCTCAGGTGAGTCCTGGGGAGGGTAGGCCAGAGAGGCCAGTCTTTCCTTGGTGCTGGGCCCTCTCAGGGGACACAGGGCTGAGGCGGTAAATCCCTTGGGCTCCCACACCTGTTTTCCCCCCTGTCCCAGACTCCTCACAGTGAGAATGACAAACTGTGCTACAAGTGCCCTTTGAGCTTGGGCAAGGAACTCACGTGACAGAGCAGGGCTGCAGCACAGGGGCGCTCAGGTTGGGTATTGCACAAGGATGCCACATCTTAGGGGTCCATTCACGTGGTGGGCTCGTTGACATTTACAGGAGAGTAGTTGAGTGTTAACTGCAGGCTGAAGTCCCGGAGCAGCAGGGAGAGCCCCCTTCTGTATACGGACAAGGCCATGTGCATATGTGGGTGGGTCAGGGTCAGGAGGTTAGAGGGCCGAGATCAGGTGCATGACTGCTGTAGAGTGAGTGCTCTGGGCAGCCTCACCCTGGCCTTCTGTTCACAGAGGCTGGGTTTCTAACCATCTGTACCCTCACCCTCCAAACCCTTCCCTACTCTTGACTCAGTTGATACATCTAAGGGGTGAGTTTGGACTCTGTGATGATATAGGATCTTAAAAAGACAGTTTGCTTGAGGAAGGGTCACCTTTTTCTAATTTGTATAGAGATAGGGTGTTGCAGAGGAGGGGGAAGCAGAGGCCCCTTGTCCTTCCTCCCAAGTCACTGGCCCTCCAGCATGAGTCTTTCGTGACTATTCCTTTGGCAGCTCCTAGCCCCCTCCCCCCATCTCCCCACCCGCACCTCCACACTGGCCTTTGACCCTCCACACTGACTTTTGACCCTCTGGTACTGTGCAGCCCGCCCCGAGGGAGGCAGTGGGCGGGGTCGGCGAGCTGAGAGGGGCAGCCCCTCACGCTCCAACGAGGTCATCAGCCCAGAGATCCTCAAGATGCGAGCCGCCCTGTTCTGCATCTTCACCTATCTGGACACACGCACGCTGCTGCACGCTGCCGAGGTCTGCCGGGACTGGCGCTTTGTGGCTCGTCACCCCGCGGTCTGGACACGGGTGCTGCTGGAGAATGCCCGCGTCTGTTCCAAGGTGCCTGTCCCTATCCACTGCCCCTGCTGTGAACCCACCTTTCTCCCAGCAGAATCTGGCCCCTCAAGGTCAGGTCCTTGAAATGCTTACAATACCCCAGCTTCAGCCTGACTCCCCACAATGCTCTCATGGGGCCTCCTGTCTAGGGGCTGGTCTGCCTCTAGGCAGGCAAGCACAGACCCCTTCATCCCCAGGTAACCCTTGTCTCCCTGCAGTTCCTGGCGATGCTGGCTCAGTGGTGCACCCAGGCCCACTCGCTGACGCTGCAGAACCTGAAGCCCCGGCAGCGGGGCAAGAAGGAGAGCAAGGAAGAATATGCCCGGAGTACCCGGTGAGCCCATGGCGGGTGGGCGGGTGGGTGTTGCAGGCTGCAGACCCAGAATTCCATTGGGGGTTGCTTCCCAGAGGGGGAGGTGGCCACAGGCAGTGCCCTGACCTCTTGGCCATCCCCAGAGGCTGCCTGGAAGCAGGGCTGGAGTCCCTGTTGAAGGCTGCTGGGGGGAACCTGCTGATCCTGCGCATCTCCCACTGTCCCAACATCCTCACTGACCGCTCACTCTGGCTGGCCAGCTGCTACTGCCGTGCCCTGCAGGCCGTCACCTACAGGTAGGTGCACACCACTAGACTCAAGGTCCACACCCTCTTGGCCTCGGGCCAAAGGGATCCCTGGGGTCTGCATACTCTTTCCCCAGGGGTCTTAGGCAAAGGGACTCAAGAGTTCTATGGTCCAAGGGAAGGGAGCAAAGGCCACTAGGGTGGGTGGTCTCACCTTTGTCTTTTCAACAGGAGTGCCACAGACCCCGTGGGCCACGAGGTCATTTGGGCTCTGGGTGCAGGCTGCAGAGAGATTGTCTCCCTCCAGGTGGCGCCACTTCACCCTTGGTGAGCCCTGGCAGGGGTCAGGTGGGGACAGGGTGGGGCTGGGGCTGGGGCTGAGGACTGAGCAGATCTGAGCCATTCCAAAAGCTGAATGGGGAGACAGATTCGCATTCATTAGTCGGTGTAAGTAAGTGTTGGGAGCAGGGCTTCCAAATCAGACAGGGGGTGATGCCCTGGCTTACTGGCAGTGAGACTTTGGGCAATCCAGTCATGTCTTAGTTTCTCAAGTGCAGAGTGAAGATGGTATTAGAGATCTTTCAGTTTTGGGAGGACTGTAGCTGGCTCCAGTGAGATGTGTACATAAGGCCTGCAGGGGCCACAGTAGGTGTTCAGGCAACGCTAGCTAGAAATAGCCACATTTGTTTGAGCTGGTTTTTAAAGAATCCAGATCATTCACCGCTCTACTTGGAGTTCCTCAGACCAGGCGTTTTTGTCCCTGCGCTTTGTCCCCCAAGCCCTCTCTCCACAGAACAACTCCTCCCAGGGCATCCAGTGTCCTTCGTGAACACCTGGCAGAACTTGGCACTGCTCCCCGCCTCCAGTCCTACTGCACCCTGTCCCAACCCCTGCTGTCATTTGCTTTGCAATAATTTCTCTATGTTTCAGTCCACGCTGTACTTGCAGTTCTCAGCGTAGGGGCTATGAATGCCCATTTCCATATCTCTGGTTCGAAGTGCAAGCAGACGCCAGAGAACCTGCTGCCAGGGCGAATATTGAGGGATGAAGTGTTCAGGGAAATAGAGAGTTTGATGTGGGTGGTGGGCAGAGGGGAGCAATGAGTGTGGAAAGGAAGGTTGGGGCAAGGTTAGGCAGGTCTGGCCTAAGGGGTTTAGATTTTTGCATTTCATGTAGAGAGTGCTTGGGAAGCCACTGGGGTATCTTTGATCTTAAAAACAGGATTATATCAGATTGGTTACCTTCTGTGTCCCTCCCTCCCCCAACTCCTTGAGGGAAGGGACCATGTTTATATTGTCCTGATGTATCCCCAGGGGCTAGTTCAGTTGTTGGCTGGAGTGGACACTTGAGGCCCATTTGTTGAATGACTGAGAGAATGTAGGAATGAATGACTCACTGTCAGCAGTGTGTAGGATTCTTCTAGATGAATCCAGATGAATATGGATGGTGGCCTGAATTGAGAGGTCGAAGAGTTATCCAGGAATCAAAATCTGTAGGTCTTGGCAGGAGGTGAGGGAGGAAGAGTCAGGGATGATTCCAGGTTTCTAACTGGAGCAGCTGGGTGGTTGGCGGGGGCCCCAGCCTAAGGCGGGGCATGAAAGAGGAGCCGGCTTGGGGTGTCATGCAACCAGAAACTTCCTTGACAGCCTTCTCTCTGCCCCATTCTCCAGCCAGCAGCCCACGCGCTTCAGTAACCGCTGCCTGCAGATGATCGGCCGCTGTTGGCCCCACCTTCGGGCCCTGGGGGTTGGGGGCGCTGGCTGTGGGGTGCAGGGCCTGGCATCACTTGGTGAGTCCTTCCTCGGGACTGGGGTGGAGGGTGGTGGGAAGCAGGTGTGGGTGCAACACTGAAATCCCAGGGGGTTTGGGGCTGCAGCCTGGGTGGTGGCAGGAACACCAAGGCACTGGGCGGGAGGCAGCCTGGGGAGTTTGTCAGCAGGACCTCCCCTCTTCCTCCCCCTTCCTAGCAAGAAACTGCATGCGGCTGCAGGTCCTGGAGCTGGACCATGTGTCGGAGATCACCCAGGAGGTGGCAGCTGAGGTCTGCCGGGAAGGCCTGAAGGGACTGGAGATGTTGGTGCTCACAGCCACCCCCGTCACCCCCAAGGCCCTGCTGCATTTCAACAGTGAGCGATGGGAATGCAGGAGGGGGGCTACCACTGTCACCACTTACTGTGCCACATCAGCAAGTAGCATAGCCAGCTCCCTGTCTGTCGCTCCTAGTCAGCAAGCCAGCACTGGGGGCAGACCAACCGGGACGCTAATCCTGGCTTTGCCACAAGTGTCTTCTGCGGGCAGTGTGGTGTTCAAGTCTTGCCAGCATCTGGTCCAAATGGTTTGGTTCAACATTTATTGCCCTATGCTCTACGTATATTGGAGACACGAGCTGTACAATGCCATCTGCCCCACATGAGCCTCTGGCCAAGGGCAGAGGCAGAACAGACAGGTTAGGAGCACAGGTTCTGGAGCTGGACTGACCTAGGTCTCAATTTTGGCTCTATTGCTTATTAGCTGTGTGACTGGGCAAGTTACTGTACTTCTCTGGATTCTGTATCCCCTTCTTCTAAGCTGACCCTCTGGAGTGGGTGGGAGGGTGAGGACCATTCTCAGGGTGAAGACTCCTTTCTCCATGGTGTAGACTCCATGCCTCCTCTGAGCCCACCTCCCTCTAGCCACCTACTTCACTCCTGGCCACTCCTCCACCTTCACTGAGGACATGGGTGTCCAGCTCAGGCTGCTCACACTCCTTCAGGGCAATGTCTTGGACAGGAGCTGCCCTCCGACCCCCCCCCCCCACCCCCACAACTGGAGCAGCCTTCTGGGCACAGCCAGCACAGTTGAGTCACCACCGGCACCCAGTGTCATCGCCCTGAGGATCTGCAGTAACCACCGAGTGGCTCCTCAGCTCCTCAGGCTGCTGGGGCAGGCCTCCCCTTCCTGAGGCCCTGGTCACACCTACATCATCAGCACTGAAGGCTCCCTGACTTTCTTATTATTTCTAGGATCCTCTTCTTCCTTCCCCATCAGCCTCATGGCCTGGCCCTGGACTGACCACCAGAACTGCTCAACCTCTAAAATCATGACCTCCAGAACCTTCTCAGCCACCTGATTTTCTTCTTCCTCCTCCACTGACTTCATGGCAACATCTAGTCCCTTAAGCCCTCTGCTCCCAACTTGTTTGCTGCCTGTCCCCTCCTCCATGCTCCAGAGAAGAGCCATCAGCCTCACCTCAGCCACTCTGTCCTTTTAATTCATTTCCAGATGCCCAGGCCATGGCACAGCTGTCCCCTCTGCCAGGGAAGTTCCTAGAGCCCCTGCACAATTGGCTGCTTCCCACTCATCCTCCCAGAGTTCACTGCAGCCTCTGCTCTATGACCTCGCCCTCCTCCTCCCCTGCATTCCCGTGTGGCTGATCCCCTGGGTGCCACCAGTGTGCTCTCCTCTAGGTGGTTCCCAATGCCTGGCACGTGACCATCTCTGTAGGGTTTTGATTTCATGAATTAGCGATAGAAGAGCAGCCCCATTGTCCAAGCCAAACATGAGCCATCACCTTATTACCCACCTTTTCCCAGGCATTTGCCGGAACCTCAAGTCCATCGTGGTCCAGATTGGGATTGCTGATTATTTCAAAGAGCCCAGCAGTCCTGAGGCCCAGAAGCTGTTTGAGGACATGGTGACAAAACTCCAGGTAAGGAGTTGGCTCTTAGGCCAACCAAAACCCCAGGTGGCATCCCTGGGCTGGGGTTGGTGACCTGGGTGTGTGATGAGAGGGCCCCACTTGCCTCGACCTGAGGGGAACTAACCAGGGTTCGGTCTACAGGCCCTACGACGGAGGCCCGGCTTCTCTAAGATCCTGCACATCAAGGTGGACGGCGGCTGCTAACCCGGGGTGGGGGGCGGCAGGGCCCCTGCCGGCCCCACACCAGGGCACTCTCTTTGGACCTCCAGAGGGACCCTGATTTGGACTAGACCTTTGGAGGCCTTGCGTTATCCCTAGCTTCCAGGGAGGGGTTGACAGTTTCCTGTCCTCCTCTTGGGACAGCGGAGCAACGGGCCTGATGTCGGGCACTGGCTCTTCAGGGCAGGGGCTTGGACAGAAGCTGCCCTCCGACCCCCACTCCACCCCCAACTGGAGCAGCCTTCTGGGCACAGCCAGGAAGGAGCTGAGTCACCACCAGCACCCGGTGTCATCGCCCCGAGGACGTGCCATAATCACTGAGTGGCTCCTCGGCTGCTTGGGTTGCTGGGGCAGTCCTCCCCTTGTCAGGGGCCTCTGCTAGTCCCCAGGCCAGACGGGGCTCCCCAAAGCAGCTCAGACTTGGCAAGAAGGGCTCTTTTCCTCCCCCTGCCCTGTTCCAGCCCTCTGTGGGGCACCCCCATCAGACAGCCTGCCGAGGCTCTGGGTCCACATTCTCCAGGGATAACACAGACAGGCCTTGGGGGTCTGGGAATGTGGTCAGCCAAAAGTGGGGGGCAGGGGGCAGTGAGGTAGTGGAATGGGCTTGGAAAGGCAAAACATTCATCTAGAACTTTTCCCCAGGATACTGAAACTACCACTCCCAAAGTGGGGAAATTGCCAAGTAGAGAAAACTTAGTTTTTATTGCTGTAGAAACAAGACCCCTCCTCCCAACAACCACATACCCCCATGGCACACCAGAGCTAAATTCAGAGCTAAAAGGTGCATGTTTCTATACCTTCCACCAATCCTGAGCCTCTGGCGAGGCAAGGAACCAGCTGTGGAAATTTTATCAGCAGTGAGAAGCAGTTCCTGTCCTCAAGAAACAACTTCTATTCCAGGTGCTTGGGCAGCAATGGAATGGCCTTTGGATCTCCAGTGCTGTGGTGGGAGGGAGTCACTGGGCTGCCTTCTGTGCTGGGGTCTGGAGGAGGCCAGGAGGGTGGTTTGGGCTGCTTCCTTGTCTGGCTAGCTTGCTTGAAGATGTAGCCTTGGTAGGGAACCAGACGCATGAGGCCAAGAATGAGGAAGAGCACCCTCATCAGACTTGCCTCCCTCCCCAGTCTCCACTGGCCCTATGGACTGGGGGCTATGCTGGAGTTCTTTAGCCTAGGGGCAGTGCTGGGGCCTGAGCCACAGCCATTTGGCTTAGAAGTCACAGAACGCAAGCAGGTTTTCACAGACTTGCACGGCTCCAGCAAGACCAGGTTCTGGCACTAAGGCTCCAAAGACTCAGGTCTCCCCAGTTCCTACTCTCAGAACCCTCACGGTGGTGTAGAGGCCACGGGTCCTGCCAACATTCATTTGGAAAGTTCTTTCAAACATTAGCCTCAATCCATCTTAGGGTTTCCTTCTCTCCTATACAGGACCAGCTTTGCCCTAACCATTAGGTTGCTGGTCCTGGCTGGGGCTGGACTCCTCTAGTTCCTCAGCCCTTTGCAGTGACCCAACTTTCTGCCACAGCCTGGCTTAGACATCAAGACCCAGCCTGGGTTACCCTGTAATGAGTCCTCCAGAGCAGGGACCCCACAGGCTCAGCATCCAGCTCCCCTGGCTCCACACCCAGCTCTGTCCCAGCTCTTGTTGATGACTTTTCCTCCCGTGGCTTATTCTGGCCTTGCCCTTTGAAGACCCCAAATACCAAGGGTGTCATGTTGGCAATTCCCTGTCCAGTCGTGCACAAAGCCTTGGCTGTGTGGCATCCCCCACTCCAGAGCGGCTGGCTCCACTGGCTCCCACCTCCCCGGCCTTGTCCCCTGGAGTCACAGGAAGAAGCACAACTTTTCTCTGTCCTCCAGGGACCTGGAAAAGATATGAGGGTACCCTGGGTGCATCTGTCCTGCCTTGCCAACTGCACCCTTTACAGCTCCCGCTTGAGACCTTAGGACCGGAGGTGCTGCCCACCCATGCCCCCATTCCCCACCCCTCCCCCCCCCCAATCTCCTGGACAAAGCACAAAGGGATGCCCTGCTTGGCCTGAGCCTGCCTTACTGAGGGATTTTTCTGCCCCAGGAAGCTTCCATCCCTGAATAGAAGGCTTTGGGTAATTTCTCCCGGGGTGGGCAGCCACTGGAATGTCAGGAAAGGAGGTCAGGGTGCATGGGCAGTGAGCTAGAGTGGGAGAAAGTGCTGAAAGAACTGATTCCAGGAGTAGGTTCATTCACCCACTCCACCCACCCATCCACACATCCTTGCAACAGCCCTGACCACCACCAGCACTGGGGGCAGAAGAGTGAACAGGGCCTCCCCTCTCCTGGCTGGCAGGAAGTTTGGCCAGCAAGTCCCCACCTTGTATTTGCCAGCTTAGTGTGTGTGTAAAGGATGTGTGGGAGTACGTATTGCACAGGCTCCTGCCGACGGGAACGATGGGTCACAGCGTGTTCTACCGCACAGCTGCCCCTGGGGCTGACAGACTCCTGCACCCTGGACTTCACGTGTGCTGAGAACCAGAAAGTTGCAGGCCCCCTGTCCCCCAACTCAGCTATTTTTTGACTCTCAACGGGATGAGCCCTGCTGCTGTGCGGGGAGCTCGTCTGCAGGCCTGTTCCATTTGTTCACTTCTTTGGCAACCACACAGCAGGCTGAGGATGGAAAACAGGGACGGAGGGCCTGGCCATCCCTGAGGCACCTTATCCCTCACTCACTCAAAGGAGAATCCTCCTCCTCCATCTCACACCTAGTAAGATGCAAGGGAGAGGAGTACCTGAGAGACCCAATCAAGGCAGGCCCTGCTCGGGGGTCCCAGGCACATGCAGAGGTCCCATGGGCCCCAGCACTTGGTGTCCCTACCACCTCTCCCTGTTATATAGCCTGCAGTGGTAGGCTGACTCATCAGGCTTTGCTTGGGCTGCCTCCCCATGGCACCAGCAGGGAACAAAGGAGATGCTGTGTATGTCTGACCCCCCGGGGAGAGGAAATGTGCTGCCCAGAACCATGGCTTTTCACTGGCCGAGAAACCACCTAAGGAGCAAGGCACTCCAGGATTTCCTGGTCCTGTGAGTGGTTTGAGCCGGCCTCTCATGGGAAGTCCTTCAACAACGAAAAAGCCACCTCCTTCCCAACGCCTGCTGCTCCAAGGTTTGGCTCCATCCTTTCCCTTTGGGTTCTGCTTGTTCCCCTGGTCCTTTGGACCACGGGTGGGAAGCTGCCCAGTCCCTAAGTCCCTCTAAGGCACTAAGCTGAAGACCTCTCCAGAGTGACTATTGGTGCCAAAGACCCAATTCCTGGTGGACTTGGGTTGAAGACGGGAGATGGTGAGCGGGTGCAGGGCCCACGTGCCCAGAGGAGTTAACTCAAACTGATGGGATCTGTCTAGCCCATCAGTCCTTGAGGAGTAGAATTCCCTCCCCCAGGGGCCTGGCGGCACTTCTCCTTAACCCTGGTGGTCATGCTTTCTCACCCAGCCTTGTTCCAGGCCCGCATTTCTGTATATACTGCTGTGTATCGTGTGTATGTATTTATTCCTGGACAAGTGTATTCATCTGCAGCCTTTGCCTGAGGATAAGGTTTAGGACTGGGTGAAGACCAGAATACCAGGGCCGACTAAGGCAACCAGCTCCTATTTCTTCCCCAACCCCCCGGGACCCTGGCCAGTCCCAAGACTGCCCTGACAATCAGGCAGGCTTCCCCACCATGAGCCCAAGCCTTGTCTGCCATTGCTGGCATGGCTCCAGGAGGCTTGGCCTCAGGCTCCCTGGCCTCAGCCCTGCCCTAGCAGGGGTCCTGCTTTTAGGTGCAGAGGCCTGAGGTGACCTAGGCTTGCCTCATGACTGGCACCGGTAGGCCTGGCTCTAGTGGGCACCGCTAGCGGGGACCTCCACAAGTGGCCCCCAGGCCTGCCTTCCCCGCACAGCCAGGCTGCAATGCGCCTGAGCCGTGAGAGGGTAGCTCCCCCCACCCCCAGCAAATGAGGTGGAGGAGTGGAGAGCATTTTTTGGTTTTGTTTCTGAAGTGGTGCCTGTACCTCCAGCCCCCAGGGGGCCTTCCCTGGCCCCACTTCTCTGCCCCACCCAGGCATCACCATCCCAGCACTTTGCTCCACATTATCCACAGATGCCCTGTGCCGAATGTACCTGAGTGTATGTATTTAAAAGGACTCACATGGGCATCAGAGAATTTATGACTTTGTATCCAATAAAAAGGTGGTGAAACTGGAATATCTGCCAGGGAAGTAAATGGTAGGTGGCCGTATTTGTCCATCTGCGTCACCAAGCCTTTCTGCAGCTAAACTGCACTGAGGCAGGAAGTGGCTGGATGACCTGAATGGCATCAACAGAGTGAATAAAGCATTAGGAAGACCTGTCAGGACTGCAGACGTCGCTAAAAGCCATGCAGGTCACTATCCCTGTCCCATTTCACTCAGCGTCTGCATGCAGACAAAAAACCTTGGGGTGTCGTTTCTGATTCAGCTGGGAGACGCCATCTTTAAGGACAACCCCTGCACAAGGACGAAAGGAGCAGCGGGCACTGTCCAGTCCCTCAATGGCTTGGCCACCTCTGCCGGAAGTTCTAGCCAGCCAATAAGGTTTAGCCTGGGAGAGACCAAACTGCCCGTCACTGGCCTCGACTACCCCAGCTTGCAAAATGAAGTCGCGCCACTGATTATTACTCAGGTCTTGAAAGATTTAAAGCCAGTAAAAAGACCAGGTGCTTAGGCTTAAATTGTGAGTGGCTCTAGCATCAAACAGGTAGATGAGCATAACTCTGAGCCAGCTACTTTTATGTTCGTAACAAAGGTAGAGCAGCTGAGGCTCAGAAAAATTAGTTTACCCAGAGACTATCAAGTTAGAAGGGAGGTCAGACTCCACAGTCGGGACCTGATCACCACCCCATCCCTGCTTTTGAGTCCATCTAACCAAGAGGGGATCAGACTCAAGAGACTTTCTTTCTAATCACCTTCCAGTTGCAGGCAGCAAAAGCTTCCATGGCTCAAAGTGACATAGTTACTCACCTCTACCTTCAACAGTTACTAACTACAGCTAGCTGCAGGCCAGCTCTGAGGACTAGTATAAACAAGAACGCAGTCAAACCCTGCTGGTTTCTAGTTGATCTGTGGTGGCCACTGCAAACCTCCATTGGTCAGAAGAAAGCAAAAGGAACCCCCAAGACCACTGGTGGTCAAACAGAGAAGACCACGTGGGTGCTCCTTCAGCCACCTCTCCTCAATGGACTTTTGAGATAATCACTACAGAATTTAAAGGGAATGTGGCCTCTTTATACATTCCTCTGAGAGATCTTGAGTAAGAGAGACCAGGACACTGAGCCAAAAAGAATATACAAGTGGAAGGAGCAAGCAACGTAATAGAATACATTGACTCAAACCCACAGAAGTCCTCGGAGCACTGCCGGGCAAGGCCAGGGCTAAACAAGATGATGTCAGAAGAAAAGGAAGGGACTCCACATCTCCTAACTACTTCTGGGACTAAGAGAGCGCTCAGAGTGAAACTTCTGGATGGAGGCCCCTCAGGTGGAGCTCTGCTGGCAGAGTGGACCCTCTGCCTTAAAAACCAGACGCTGCTGAGGACTCAGTCCGATAGGAGAGAAGAAAACTTTTCCATCTGTCAGGTGAGTACATACGAAAGTAAAATCCTGAGCTGGAGTCAAGACATTTAGCAGTAAAAGTCCGGTGCCCAAATAATTCGCAAAGTGAATTCTAAGTCTTAAGTTTATTTAAATAACCTCAGTGAGAACAGAGTGGGCCAATTACGACCCCTTCCTTGTAATACCAACTAACCAAGACGGGGAGAGTAAGCATACCCTGCAGCCAGCCTGCCGGCCACTCATGAGGGACCGGGTGCCTCTCAGTGGGGGCGGCCCCGGCCCCGGCCCCGGCCCGCAGCTGGGGGAGCGTCCACCGTTGAGCGAGGGTTTTTGATGGTTTCATCTACCGACACGATAAGGCAGGCAGCCTCAGAGGCTGCGGTCAGGGCATTGATGCGCACCATAGCTGGCTCCCACACGAAGGCCTCAAAGTTGTCAGCAATGTCCTCGTTGTTGATGTCCACTCCATACCACATGCCCCCCTGAAAGAGCAGGGGAGGAGGGGAGGTTAATAAGGAACTACTCTCAAGTTTCTTCTTGCAAATCCTCCCAAAGACAAGGTCGTTAGGAAACCTCATACTCTGAACTTGCCAGCATTTCCCTAAGAAAGACGGCATCTGTCTGGCATCACACAAAGAACCTGAAAGTGCAGGTCTTCTCTTCCCACTTGTGCCCCCAACGACCACCCCCTTCAAACCCTAGACATGCTGCTCACACAAGAGCTCTGGGCCCTCCTCTAGGCAACGTGCCGTGTTTTGGGGAGGTCCAGTCCTCAGGTCACCTGAGGACCGTGTATATCACACCACAGTTCTCAAGAGGAACACTTTCCAATCCCTTATCTCGCTGCTTCCATCAGTCCCCACTTCGGATGAGGGAATGGAGATGCAAAGAAGTGAAGGGACTCTCTTAAAATCCTAACAAAGGCAGAAGCAAGGTCACGGAGCGCTGCTATCACAGTACTGAGCACTTAACAAATATCTCTAAACAAATGTTTGCTAAATAGCAAACGAACACATTTAAGTTCTCACAGAGATCACAACTTAAGAGATGGTAGCGCCGTGGCTGGACCGCCCAGCGGCAGGGCTCTGGCATGCCTCGCCACCACTGGGAAACCCAGTAACGTGCTCAGCGTGTGCTTCCAGGGAGGAGGCTGCAGGGTCCCCCTGGTTCCTCTGCTGGCACCACAAGGAGCTATGATTATACTCTTGGTAGAAGCACTGAAGAAACCCTGGAGGCTCCAGTCCTGGCACTGTGGCTTTCCCTCTGCCCTCAGAGGAGACACAGTTGAGTCGGTACTAGGTTTAGTTCCAGCCCTGTCATGGGCCTAAACACTCTATGGAGCCTGAGTAAGCATAGCACACACTCAAAATTTAGCCCCATGCACCCAATCCCTGGACTCAAGGAGAAGGACCCACCTGAGCATGCCGAGCTCGCAGCTTGTTGAGGATGTTTGTGGCATCAAAGCCAGCATTGTCACACAGCTGGCGTGGGATAATTTCCAAGGCCTTGGCATATGCCCCAATTAACAGCTGCTGTTTTCCTGGAACGGTCCTTGAGTAATCCCGCAGGTACTTGGAGAGCTCCATCTCAATGGCCCCGCCACCAGCCACCACTGAATCGTTCTGCAGAGACCAGACCCACCTCTTAATGCTAACAGGCCCCTGGCTCAAGGTCCAGCCACAGCGGAGTTGGACCAGCCAGTCAAAAGGTCTTCCCAGCACAGAAAGGGAGTAGTTCCTCATTCCAAATCCCAGGAAGCCTAGATGTGGCTCTTGTCTAGCACATTTCAACCTCCATCTGGGGGACCTTATGGTTTCTGACCATCTCCAAGGTCACCTTGGACCTCAAGGGCATTGGTACAATCACTGGGATGGCTAAGGACAGTAGCTCCACTGTTTGTTCACAAGAACAAGTCTTAGCCTTTAAGGCAGCATGATCTATTTTGAGAGACTGAGGCTGTCTGTCTATGATTTGTGAGGCAATCAGGGCTAACAGGCCACCCAGGGAAGGATAAGTTATATACGGCAGAAATCACCACAAAGATCCAGGAAACCCCCTGTCTACTACCTTGATGGCCCTCCTGACAATCATGATGGCGTCGTGCAGGGACCGCTCCGTCTCCTCCATGAACTGCTCAGCACCACCACGGAGGATGATAGTACAAGTCTTGGCCTTGGGGCAGCCAGTGAAGAAATTATACCTACACCCAGGATCAAATCATACATGTAAACTTCTTTCTGCTGCCAACCTGTTGTGTATGACCTCACCACGTTCGCCCAACACTCAACAGCTGCTCTTTTGTTCCTCACTAGGGTTTCCAATCCTACTCTTGAAGAGTTTTGGGGAAGGTCTGGGGCTGTAACCCTAGGGCAGAAGATACTGTAGAGTCAGACTTTAGACCCAACTTGATCTGCTCTCCTGAAATACTTTATATCTGAGTTCTTTATGTCCCAAAAGGTGAGACCTCAAAAAAGAGCGGCACATGTTGTATACCACACCCAAAAGATGGCAGAAGGCCAGACCCAGGCAGGTCTCATGAGCTCTGCCAGCAGGCAGCCCAGGCCTATGGCTTACTTACCTCTCGCCCCCAATCTGGGTCTCTTCAAAGACCTGGCAGCGGCCCAGCACATCTGCTGACAGAGCATTCACACTGGTCTGGATGGAGCCTCCACAGGCCTGAGAAGCACAAGAAGATCAGATCACCTTCACGTGAAGTCAGAAGAGAGCTTCCTGCCACCTAGTCTCAAACGCCAATTCCCATGCTAGACCCTGCCACAGGACAACCTCCCATTTACCTCCCTAAAAGAGGAGAAAACAAAACAAAACAAAGACCTACGAAGGGCAAGCAAGCCTGGTCAAAAGGAGATGGAGACCTCTTACTTCACCCAACACCCACGCCCCCAAACTAGTGTGCCTTGGGCCCAACAACTAAAGTTAGGATCAGTGCTTTAGACCTAACATATCTTGTGGAGATGCTCAAAAAGAAAAAGGAGAAATGTGGCTGAAAACATCAGTACTTGAACTGATCTAGCTGATAAGAACATCACTGCTAGGTTCCCTCACCAATCAGATTTCCTGACTTCCTCTGGTTACACCGAGCACATGCACATGGGATTGGAGTGCTTCACGGCAAAAAAAAAAAAAAAAAAAAAAAAAAAAAAAAAAAAAAAAAAAAAAGAAAATTAAAAGGTTTAGACAGGCCTAGTCACAGGCCAACCTGACAGTGCATTCCAGTATACCCGTAGTAAATTAAAACCCCTCCAGGGCCACAAAAGCCAAGAAGCAGCCTGTGAATGTTTAGTTACCATCATTGTCCTCTTCAGATCCTCCTCTGGCACTCGGCCAGCACAGAACATGTCCCTGTCAGCAAAGTACTGGGTGGCCACATCCCCGATGGGGAGTTTGGACAAGACGACTTTGGCTCCGGAGTGATGGATCCTCTCTAACTTGTCATAGAGAATGTTCCACTCAGCATCAACAATTGCCTGATAATCCTGGAGAGAGACCCAGAAAAGGATAAGGATGCTTGGGGAGGGGAGGGGCGTGAAGGGCAGGGGGAGATTAGCATATATGGTAGGCTAAAATATACTCCCCAAAATAAAACGTGCTGATGTATTTGGGAATTAAAAAGGGTAAACAAAATAGCCTCTCCCCAGTCCAAGTAACAAGCACCCTACATGAGAACTCAGGAATCACCTAAAACTTTCAGACACCAAAGTAGAAAGAAACCCCAGGACTGGGAGTTACTCCACAGCTGGTATGCCAAGGTGTGAGAAATAGTTTAGCTTGGCAGAGTTGTAGATTCCTCTAAGATGCTGTACCCATGGAGTTCCCAATAACAAGATCCATTCCCTCCAGAGGCCACTGTGTTTTGGCGACACATTACCCAACAGCACCTACTTATAGCTGGATGACACTGCTACTCGAGATAGCCTTGGTATTATCAGTGATGGGAGCACACCTGTCCCTACAGTGTGGGACCCAGTGTAGGAGGAGAGGGGCCCTCAACTGCCCAGGTAAGAGGAATCAAAACACTGGGCTCAGTGTATGGTGGAGGGCAGCTGCCAGCCCCTTCCCTGGGGCCAGAGAATATTTCAGCAGGTCTCCCCTATCTAAGTCTCCTCAGGTCCCTATCCAAGTCTCTTCACTCACAGAGAGAAGAGTGAGAAAAGAAGTGGGCCTAGTATTTGGACATCAACATATTCAGGGGGACAGGAGGAGAATGGGGCTCATAAGGAGCCTGAGAAACAGCTGGGCCCAAGAGAGCCACAAAGACCCAAGACTTTGGCCCAGAACGCTGACCAACTCCATGCCTCTAGCCAGCTGGTGGGGCCTACCTCAACTGTGTGGACTCTGATTTCAGCATTATCTTTCTCAGCTTTCAGCTCAAGCTCAACATTTAAAAGGGCAATCATTGGATTATTGTACTTTTTGGGTTGCATTTCAAACCCAGCGTAAGAGAAAGTCTTCTTGAACGCGACGCCAGCTACTAGCTGGGACTCCTGTTTAAAAAAACAAACAGTTAACAGTTCAGTCACTACTGGCATGAAATGAAATCAAGCTAGTGCTGTGCTAGACTAACATGTGTCCATTTCTGCAAACATGAAAGAGTTAACCACGTCTTTATTTCACTGTTACAACAAAGCCTTTCCACTTTCATAAAAGCTAGGAAAAATACAAAACATATTTTGGTTATCCCTTCAGTATAAAGAAAATCAATCATTCAGCTTACAGGGACTAAGCATGGGAAAGGTCTGTTTGGGCTATTTTCTAAGACTGGCCTTCAAAGCAGGAGCCAAGGGCTAAAACTGAATGTATTTACCGACAGTGCCAGGCAAGGAACCAGGCATTTATGAATAAGGCACAGGCCTCTTCAATCCCAACTCACCCCCCAGTCTTCTACTGGACACACCTACACACGCTCCTACTGCACGCGCACACACACAGTCCTGTGTGCAGCATTCTAGGTCCTTCCTCTTCCCAGGAGATGAAGCCAAAAGATCTTAGGAGTCAGAAATTCCCTGTACAGTTCCCAAGCCACCATTGTGGCTTCCTGTGGGCTGGATTTAACAGCAGGGCATACATAGTAAGAAAGCATGTTGCACTTGGGACTGACTTTAGGACTATCTAAAGACCTGGGTTCAAATCTCAGATCTCTTTCTTGCTAAATGACCAAGTCATTTCCCACACGATAAAAAAGGGTATTTCCATTCAATACCTCTATGTTCTCTGCCAGTGCTAATCTAGAATACTGTCGTCTATCAGTGAACACATACGTGCATCATTCAAATTCACAGCCTCCTACAGGGGGTGATGCCTGAGACAAATCAAGAGGAGCAGAAATCAGTCAAATAGAAAATGGAAAGGATGTTCCCAAGAGGCAGAGGCAGTGTGGTGGCATCAAAGAGTGCATTTGCCGTTGTGGGAATGTAAGGTAGAAGGCAGAGGCCAGTTTAGGAGAATCTTACAGGCTCTGTTAAGGCCTACCTCTTATTCTGTACGCAATGTGGAATCCCAAAAGGCTTTACACACAGAACAGAGTAAATTGTGGAGCTTCGCCTTTCAACAGAAAATAGGATTGATTTAGGGGACATAAGACTGGAGGAAGGGTGACCACTGCCAGGACAATGGTCTTGGGAATACGTAAAAAGACAGCTTGAAGAAATAAAGAGTAAATTGGTAGACAAAATAAGACAATGGTGACTGAAAGGTTGTGGGAGTTGGGAAAGATTTTCAAAGATAATCCTGTATTTCTGGTGAGTGACTGAGTCAATGGTGGCGATACCAACTCGTCAAGAAACACAGAAAACGGTTTCAGGTTTGGAGAATGAGATAATGAGTTCAGTAGCAGATACAAGAGCATGAGGTTCAAGGGAGAGTTAAGGGCTGAAGATACACATCAGGAAGTTCTGTTAATCTTGAGAATAAGTCAATAATCACTACTACCATTTATCGAATTCTGTGTGTCAGGTTTTGTGTTAAAGGTTTTACATGCATTTAAGGAATGGGGAATAGTCTGAGGAAAGTGGGTTGGAGACCCTGGCCTTCTCACTAGATAAATTAGTTTTATTTGTTTATTTTATGAGAGAAAGGGAGAGGGAAGGGGGTGGAAGAGAGAGACAGCGCACGTGAGCCCATGCGTGAATGAGAGGGGCAGAGTGCAAGAGAATGTTAAAAAGCCTCCATGCTCAGTGCAGAGCCTGATACGGGATTTGATCCGATGACCCTGGGATCATGACCTGACTGAAATCAAGAGTCAGTTGCTCTATTGACTGAGCCACCCAGATGCCCCAAATTATTGTTTTTAAAAAAAAAAAAAAAAAATTTCATTCATTTTTGAGAAAGAGAGAGCGCAAGTGGGAGAGGGGCGGAGAGGGGCAGAGAGGGGCAGAGAAGAGACAGAGAGAGAGAGAGAGAATCTGAAGCCAGGTTCCAGGCTCTGAGCTGTCAGCACAGAGCCCGATGCAGGGCTTGAACTCATGAACCTCAAGATTATGACCTGAGCCGAAGTCGGATGCTTAACCAACTCAGCCACCCAGGCACCCCCACCAAATTATTATTTTTGATCCCTAGTTGAGTGAATTGGCCAATCTAATCTCAAGAGTCCAGGGAAATAGGAAGGCCCAGGAGAAGATGGATGACTGCTACCAAAGTAATGGGTAAAGACAAAGTCAGTAAGCCATGATGGGCCAAGAAAGCACTGGTACCTGGGGCCAAAGACAGGGGAGTAACTCAGATGACCTCCAAATTCCTCACAAGTTTTATTACAGAAAGAGAACCTCAGTCCACTGACATGTGCCATGACAGGAGGAAGGACAACAGAGTGGGAATGCAACTCAGAAGGGTAAAAGTCAAAGAACAGAAAAGTGAAGGGCCAGGCTATAATATTTGAAGCAGGTCTTGCCCCATCCAAATCCCTTCAAGCTGGGTCACCAAGATAGAGAAAATTAAGAAGTAGGGCAGGCCAGAGTGGAGAAAGGCCAAAGCAGCATAGAGATACCAACAGAATGCTTCCAGACAGATACTACTGTGTTAAAAAAGAACAAGTTAGTTAGGTTGTGCAATGCAGTAGCCATGAACCACATGTTGCTATTTAAATTTAAATAAATAAAAATTAAATTAAAAATTTAGTTCTTCAGTTGTACTAACTGCATTTCAAGTGCTTGGTAGCCACACATGGCCAGTGGCTACCATAAAATGGACAGCACAGACATGTAACAGTTCTACCGTGACAGGAAGTTCTATTGGACAGCAATGAATTAAAAGCCCCACATGCTGATATGGATCAAATTCTAAAGTAAGTTGTTAATGGCGCCTGGGTGGCTCTGTCAGTTGAGTGTCCAATATTGGCTAGGGTCATGATCTCATGGTTCACGAGTTTGAGCCCCATGTGGGCTCTGTGCTGTCAGCTCTGAGCCTGGAGCCTGTTTCAGATTTTGTGTGTGTCTCTCTCTCTGGCCCTCCACTGCTTATCCTCTGTCTAAAATAAATAAACATTAAAAAAATTAAGCTGTTAAACGGACAAAAGTGAGTTACAGAATACTATGTATTATAAATAAGCACTTGTGTTTAGGAAAGCAGTATTTACATATGTATTTACAGATGCATAAAACAATTCTGGAAGCACCTGCTCATACACACACACACACACACACACACACACACACACACACACACACTCTCACTTATTAGTGGTTGTATCTGGGGCAGGAGTGGTGAATGGGATGTTTATTTTTTTCCTTTAGGATTCTTTTTACATTTAGAACTGTGTATCATCTATCCAAAATAAATGAATAAAAGAAGGGACATGGTCATGACAGCTTGGGCATGTCACTTGGAGAATGGACTGAGAAGTACTTCTCAGGCTTATTAACTGAGAGGGTCATAGATAATTTATCAGATGGAGCTAGTCCCATCCCCTCCCACATTACACTAAGATTCTAACAATCAACTAGTTCAAACTGCTGTTCTGCTGACAAGTAAATATAGGTCCACAGAAATTACAAAATATATCTACAGTCACAGCCTGCAGTGACAGTATGGGGAATACAACTCCAGTCTGACTTCCAGCTCAACACGCATTCTCTCTATTCCTGTAACATGTGTTCATCTCCTGTACCAACCTGTGTGAAGGGTCAATATGAAAGCACAAGGCCTCCTAGGGAGGCTGTAGCAGGCTTACCTCTAGGGCACCACCCTGCACCTTTTTGATTCCAATCATTTTAAGCTGCAACAGATCATCGAGCATCATCACTGCATCCACCACCATCTTAGCGAAGAAGGCTTTCTGCTGGGAAATCAGCTTGGAGCTCAGAGCGGTCATGGCACACTTCTCCAGCAGCTTCCTCTGCTCCCTGGGACACAAGGATTGGTGGGACTTGTGTCAGGTCTGGAAAGCCCCTTGTCTGAGTCTATTGCAATGTGTAGGGGGCTTCTGTTCTAGCCTCTAAACTCAGCCCACATCAACTTCATCTTCTACAATCTTTAGGGCAAATTATCATTGACAGATGGTGACTGCAGTCAAAGACCTCGTATGTGACAGCTTTAAAATTACAGTCTACAGCCTCTTTTGTGCTGTGAGCTGGGGCACAGCCAAGGGTCTAGCAAGAGCCAAATAGCCCCAGGCCCATATAGGGTGGCAACACGCTTCTACATCCAATTTGGCCACAAAAAGTCAAGGCTCTGATAAAGCCCGCTGCAAACTTACACTTTGTCTTCCTTCTTCACGGTCACAGCAATCTCTTTGATCTTGTTAACTGCCTGCCAAGAACAGAAGCCGAGTGAGTCCCTGGTGCCAAAGGCAAACTGGAGAGGTGGGTCCCAGTCTCTCTTGCCACTCTCCAATCTGTTTACTCCCAAATTGTAAGCATTTCCACTCTGCAGCTGAAACACACTTCTGAGTCTTGTTGCTGCCCGGAAACACACAGCTCTATGGTTTAGAAAACTCCCAGTGACAAATATACAGTAGGTATAGTTCTGAAGAATCATCAGGGTATTTCCAGGACTTAATTCTGAATATGCAAGGAACACTAAAACAGATGAGTGGAAACAAGCTAGGACACTCGATTGGGCCAAACCTTCTGGCTTAAGAAAAACACTCATGACAACTGCTAGCACTTTATATATTATTAGACATGTTATGTATGGCATACATATCTGTATGTTAAACTTAGTATCTTTTCAAAAGCACATCTCATATGTGATCTCATGTTACCACCCTGAACCAGAGATATTTAAGGGAGAAAGTAAAGCCTAGAGGGACCGACTTGCCTGAGATCACACAATGAAGGTCAAAGGTCAATAAAAGCAGGGTCTCAAGATACGTGTCATGAGGAACTTTAGATAAAACAAAAAACCTCTCACTTACTGAGTCAGTCAGGAAACCTGAGGCTTAAAGAGATTAAGGAAATATCTAGTCAAATAGCTACCGAATGGCAGAACAGAGATTCATAGGGAGAAAATGTCCAGGGAACCCTGTTACCTCTCTCTATACTCCGCTAAAGGTATTATCCTGAGAAACACAAGGCTAAGGTAGCCAGTATTCCCATACCAACTGGGTGGCAGTGCGGAAAGCTCGGATGATGATCTGTGGGTGCAAACCTTCCTCCACATAGGGTTTCACCTGCTTCAGAAACTCTGCAGCCAGCAGGGTCACTGAGGTGGTGCCGTCACCGACCTGGAAGAGGATGACAGGAAATTCACATTTCTCACAGTGAGGAAGAAGGCCTGAGACTCCATTTTTAGGCAACCTACCCATTTAAACTAGGGACTGTTTAAATGGGTGTGAAATGTTTTTTCTGGAAGCGTAGGTGATTGCAATGAGTACAAGGAAGGTGACAATAGTTAGGTATCCATACCATCAAATGGCTCTGGGCTACAAAATGAATTCCTCAGCCAGGCCCATTCTCCAAAGAGGGCTGATTTTGACAAAGTTCTTCAGGATATGAAATCATATACACAGACTAACCAACAATTTATTTATTACATACAGGCACTATGATGATTAAGACAATCCCAGTCATGCTTATAATACAATACTTATGTGTCTGGTAACAAGAGGCATGAGACAAATATTCTTCAAGGAGCACAAAGTACTATAGGAGTTTACATAAAGATAATTTACAGCCAAATCCTACTAAAACAAACCTTCCAGGACCAGCCAAAGTCCTTTATATTTTAAATACTGTTTGGAATTGACAGATCACTAGTCTGCTAACCTTTCTAATGTAGTAATATTCCACAATGGGATCTAAACCCTTCATTTATTTATTTAAGAATTTTATTTATTTCTGAGAAAGGGAGACAGAATGCAAACTGGGGAGGGGCAGAGAGAGAGAGGCACAGAATCCAAAGGAGGCTTCAGGCTCCGAGCTGTTAGCATAGAGCCGGATGCGGGGCTTGAACTCACAAACCGTGAGATCAGGACCTGAGCCAGAGTCCAACACTTAACCGACTAAACCAATCAGGCGCCCC
The DNA here is from genome assembly GCF_027475565.1 of Acinonyx jubatus. Classification (NCBI taxonomy): domain Eukaryota; kingdom Metazoa; phylum Chordata; class Mammalia; order Carnivora; family Felidae; genus Acinonyx; species Acinonyx jubatus. The sequence goes on along the minus strand of NC_069388.1, from coordinate 88,003,132 downwards.
TCTAAACCCTATTTTTAATGAGGGAGAAGAAGAACTAAAACTAGCTTACCTCTGATTTGGCAGAAATTTATGTTCAGCTCACTTATGTCCATTGTGTAATGTGAGGGACTCTCAAAGAGGGAAAAAGTGTTACTGTGGTAAAGGGTATAAGCTGCCAAATTCCTGGCCAGAAAGGTTTTAGTCAGTAACAGGTCAAATTCAGACTCTTCCCACTTTAATTTCATATAAGCCATACTGTTTTGAAGGCTACTGGGTCCTAATACACCTTTTTATATAACTTCAGAACCTATCTGTAATACTGTAAAATGCAAATCCGTTTCTGTCAACATTTAGTATCAAGACTCCAGTGTTAGAAATGTTTTAAAAGATAGACTGGTCAATGCCACAGTATTGTACACTTAAAAATGGCTAAAGTGAGGGACGCCTGGGTGGCTCAGAAAGTTAAGCAGCCGACTCTTGATCTCAGCTCAGGTCTTGGTATCAGGGTTGTGAGTTCAAGCCCTGCACTGGGTTCCATGCTGGATGTGAAGCCTACTAAAAAAAAAAACAAAAAAACAAAACAAAAAAAAAACCAAAAACCTGAAGTGGTAAATTTTATGTTATCTATATTTTACCAATATTAAAAAAAAAAAGATAAACTGGAAACCTTAAAGTTTCCAGCCCCATCTTAAAAGGTGACTAACACATGAGAGCTTAAACTGTTTACCAGGTAACTGAAAGGAGCCTGGTCCTAAGATCTCAGCTACATGTAGTGAAAGAGTATGAATTTAAAAAAAAATTTTTTTAACATTTATTTATTTTTGAGAGACAGAGTATGAGCAGGGGAGGGGCAGAGAGAGAGGGAGACACAGAATTCAAAGCAGGCTGCAGGCCCCAAGCTGTCAGCACAGAGCCCAACGTGGGGCCTGAACTTAACAAACCGCGAGATCGTGACCTGAGCCAAAGTCGGATGCTTAACCAACTGAGCCACCCAGGCGCCCCAAGAGTATGAATTTAAAAGATTAACTTCATCTAAATACTTTACAATTTATAAGCACGTACTACTTATGACATCATAACTTTAGATATATAATCAAAAAACTTTTAAGACAGAAGAGCAAAGGAGCAAGCAGGCATGTGTTTCAACCTTCACTTAAACACATATGCTTGATCTTCCCACCTCAGCATCTTGGGACTTGGCAATGTCCACTAACGTCTTTGCTGCAGGATGGACAACATCAAGGAGTTTCAGAATTGTGGCCCCATCATTAGAAATCGTTGCTTTGCCTTAAAAGGAACAAACACAAAGTAAAAATTTAAAGACCTTTTCTCCAGTTGGACTTGGAGCCCAAGCACACTTTACTGGGATGGGGCAGAGGAGATCATGGCATAAATAAACTGATCTTTTTATGGATTTAGCTCTGTGCACAAAGGGCCACCTGAAATCACAAACTTCTGAAGACCATGAGCTACCGAGTTTCTCTGAACAGCATTTAGCATACATTGAACTGGATGTAGAAAATACTAAATGAGAATGAGAAACCATTTAGATATTCTTGACATAGCTGATACCTACTATTGTCTCACATGTCAGTTAATATACTAAAACACGAGGGGGAATTCTGTCTTGGTAATATGATACAATGGGAATGACCAAAGTTGACTCAGATAGTTCTCTTTCATGTTTCCAGGCTGCATCTCTCTATGAGGCAACATGTTCCTGAGCCCAACTTCTTCCGTATATCCCTGTAGGGTCCAGCATTCAGGACAATGTATGAAATGGAACCATCTCCTAGCGAGCAATCCCTCAGAGACCTTAAAAGCAGTGGAATTTCTGATACCAACTTCTGCTAGCCCCAGCACTCCCCAGGAGTCTCCTCTTCTGCACACTGGCCTGAGGAACCCTGCAGACTTACCTCGGCCATCTACGATCAGCTTGTCCATGCCACGAGGGCCCAGGGTGGTTCTTACAGCTTCTGCAATCACCTGGCAGGCACTGATGTTACTTACAAGCTGGGGGATGCCTTGGGAGCTATCAGTCCCCTCTTTCAACAGGATAACTGGTGTGGGCTACAGAAGAAAGCAATTGACTGCTTTTAATAATCATCTACTACAATGAAATTCAAGGAGGGAGGGGAAAAGAAAAGTGTTCTCATCTCTCTCATAACAGAAATACCTGGAGGCCTTTTGTTATTTTTTTATTTGAGAGAGAAAGCACATGCACGCACAAGTGCAGGAGCAGGCTCCACGCTCAGCGCAGAGCCTGACTCAGGATTTGATCCCACAGCCCTGGGACCATGACCTGAGCCGAAATCGAGAGTCAGACGCTCAACCAACTGAGCCACCCAGGCACCCCTCTGGAGGCCTTTAAAACCATATTCCCACTGTCCACCACATAGATTTCTTAACCAGCCTCTACATCCAGAGATACCGCCAGGACTACAACATACCCTACAGGCGTGCTAGAAAATGGTCATGAGAAGCACGATTTAGTCTAAAAGAACAAATCAAATACTGTGTTCTCCAGCGCTCGGCTGGACGAGCATAGCCTTTTCAACTTCTGACACTATTCCCTGTGTTGAAGAATTAGGTCAGAGCACAGGAGGAAGAAGCCCAATGTTCACCCTCTGGCAAAGCAACCACTTATCTGCATTACAGCTTAATCCTAGGGAAGCTGATGGGGCACTGATGCAAAACACGAGGTGCCAGCAGCTTCAGGTGGTGTCCTGGAGATGCCCAGGCAGGCAGCTTTACCACAACGCTCAGCTGGAGAGCAGGGAAGCAGCATGTTGTCCCGCCTCACAAAACCAGTCTAATTCATACAGCAGTGTTTCCATTCTTGTGCTGGTTCCACAGAGCTTCCTTGTGACCAATCTCCAACCAAATGTCCCACAGAAGTTTTTCTCTATTTTGCATGCCAGTCTTTTTTTGTTTTGTTTTATTTATGTTTGAGACAGAGAGAGACAGAACATGAACGGGGGAGGGTCAGAGAGAGGGAGGGAGACACAGAATCTGAAACAGGCTCCAGGCTCTGAGCTGTCAGCACAGAGCCCGACGCAGGGTTTGAACTCACGAACTGCAAGATCATGATCTGAGCCGAAGTCGGACGCTTAACCGACTGAGCCACCCAGGCGCCCCTGCATGCCAGTCTTGAGAACAATCACTATCCCCAAAGGGGCTTAATTGGCAGACCTGCAGAAACTCTGGGAAGACAGGGATACCCGTGCAAAGGCCTGCTTAGCTGCCTCTGCTCCAGTGACCATTAGCCTGACAGTAATTCCTCAGCTTAGCAAACTAGAGTCTGTATCAAAACCTGTGCCTTCAGAGATGAGCTCATAAACCAGACTCAGTCTTCCCTGTGTTTGTGACTAATTTTGTATGTGTGAAACAAAACAGTGAAGATAAAAACTGTTTTAAAACTTGTTATGCTATGTGTGTGCTATTAGGCTGCAACTTAAAATTTACTTCTTACCACAAATTGCCATAACAAGTTTGAAAGCCACTGCCCAGGCCCACCCCTGTGGGTGCTTCAGGTAGCTGAGCAGGAAAGGAAAGCACAAGGTTGTGTCAACTCAACAATAAGGAGTCAGGAATTCACACACCAGAAAGTCTAGTGACCCATGAGGCTGACTCCATATTCACTGGCCAATTCCTGAAAAAGTTCAACTCCTCTGGCTAGTGTAGCAGGAGGGCAGTGGGTAGACAGAAGACTAGAAAAGGGCTGAAGAGGCAGGTGAGAACCAGATGGCATACTCAATTGTAGATCATGGTAAGCAGTGTAGATTTTATTCCTACAAAAGGAAGGCCTGGAAAACCTTTTAGCAGAGGAATGGCATGTTCTTTTTTTAATGTTAATTTTGAGACAGAAGAGAAAGCGGAAGCACATGCGCCTGAGTGAGCAGGGTAGGGGCAGAGAAAGAGAGAGAGAGATTCCCAAGCAGGCTCAGCTCTGTTAGCGAAGAGCCCCTGTGCTGATGCGGGGATTCACCTCACATACAGAGAGATCATGACCTGAGCCAAAACCAAGAATTGGACACTTAACCAACCAAGCCACCCAAGGTGCCCCACGAATGGCATGTTCTCATTTACATTTATCTACATAAAATACAAAGAGAGAGAAAGCAGGAGGCAAGATGTAATATGTAAGTGCATAAAAGAGGGCTGGAAAGATGTGCATCGAATGCTAACGAGTAAGAGTGGAGGTAAAGAGGGTTCTGACACTTTGTATTATATGTTTTGTTTTAATTTTTTTCTAATGAACAAACTTTTTTTTTTTTAAAGGAACGCCTGAGACAGGATGCCTAGGTGGCTTGGTTGGTTAAGTGTCCAACTCTAGGTTTTGGCTCACTCAGGTCATGATCTCACAGTTTGTGAGATAAAGCCCCACATCAGGCTCCCCTCTGACAGCACAGAGCCTGCCTGCCTGGGATTCTCTCTCTCTGCCCCTCCCCTGCTAACGGGCGCGTTCTCTCTCTCAAAATACTAAACTTAAAAAAAAAAAAAAAAAAAAAAAAAGGCAACTTTAGTAAGAATGCCTGTCAGATAATCCCCTAAATCTGGGGTCAGGCATGGGCTGGAGGGAAAGTTCCTTCCCTTTCACCAGTGTCCCAGGTCTGGAGGCAAGAAATGGCTTCTTTGGCCAAACTTCTTTCAAGCCTCTTCCACCTTTTGTAAGGAAAAAGGTGTCCCCACCTTCTCCTAGTCCTGCTAAATTATTCCTCATGGCAGCCCCCAAGCTTCCTTGCTTCATCCTTGCCCCAGATAGTCTTACATTTCAAAACAAAAACTAACTTGGGTCTCAAGTTCATCTTATTGCCTTCCACAAATTTTCACCTCTCCAACAGGCTAACATCAATGCATGTAAAGATTTTTTTCTCACCCCCCCCTAAACTGGACCCCTATTTATAAGAGCTACCCTGGCACCTTCTGCCAAAACCACTTTCTTGGGGCACCTGGCTGGCTTGGTTGGTAGAGCATGTGACTCTTGATCTCGAGGTCATGAGTTTGAGCCCCATGTTGGCTGTAGAGTTTACTTACTTAAAAAAAAAAAAAAAAAAAAATATATATATATATATATATATACACACACACACGTATATATACATATGTGTGTGTACATACATATGCATGTGTATATATATATGTACATATATATAAAGACATTTTAAAAAACAAAAGTTTCTTATCAACAGGCCAGAGATTCACCAGAGCCCCAATTCTTCTAACATATTTTCTCAACAGCAGCCAATAGGGGCACCCCAAACAGAGGATCCCGTAATTCCCTCTTTGCTTCCTCTTGGCGTAATTTTTATATCACCATCAATCTTAAAGCATGACCTTCCCAAAGGTAAGGACTATAGGAATCTCAATTGGTGGAGAGCCTAGATTTGGCCACATAGAAAGCAATATACAGCAGCTTATGGTGTTAAAAATTCAACTTTACATATACTTGCACATGTTTCATTCAAACCATGAACTAAGATAGCACCAGCTTCTAATTTTTGGAAAAGCACTGGCAGTGTGGTGACACCAAATCCACAGAGAGTTCTTAAATACAAAGCAAGGAGCAGCTGCCCACAGTCCCTTTGTTCCCTATGCTTTGTAGGCCCTACAGAAGTCTCACATTCCAAAAGGAGAGATATAAACAGCTAATACCACAAGGAAAAAGAGCAGGGGTCAGTTCAGGAAAAACCCGAGTGTGGTGGAGCATCCCAGTAAAGGGTTTTATCACCAGACAGAAGAACCTTGGTCCTGATCCTCAGTTCTTTCAATGCCAACCAAAACTCTTATGTTAGCCTTGTCAGCAGGATAGATTACAGGGAGGAAAGGAAGCAAACCACTACCTAGCAGAATAGCTAACATTTGCCAATTGCTTATTGATGCTGGGCACTTCATATGTATTAGCTCAATGAATCCCTTCTAACACACTGAAGGCCACAAATTTAACATGCTCAAAGTCACACACACATAGTAGGTGGCCCAGCTTAAGTTACAAAACTAGGCATTCAGTGCGGCTCCAGAGCCCTTACTCTCAAGGGCTCTGCTGACTCTGCACAGAAGATGAAGCCGACTTCAAGAAAAGGTAATGCTGAAGAGGCACTGAAAAAGGGCAGTACTGGAGGTATAAAGGGGAGAAAGTACAGATAAATCCTAGGTTCCTTCTCTCTGGGTACAACTGGATTCACAGGACATTCCCTAACAGAACACTTCATATGTATCAGCTTGACATCTACCAGGACAGGAAAAAGCAGCAGAAGCCCAGAAAAGAACAGAGAACTTCCTCTGACTGATAGAAATGAGTTAATTGCCAAGTGCACTACAGGGAGCAGTAAGTATCCCAGTCAGCGTTTTGCCTCAAACACCTTCTTAAACGCTGGCCCTGTTCGACAGCAACTCAAGAGATAGCAGGAGGCTTGGGAATCCATGGAAGTTATCTACAACTGAGATGGCACAAAAAGATGATGCCGAAGTGGGGCGGGGGGCGGCCCTGCAGGATTCATCAAGACCCCCAATTCAAGAAAACGAAACCCAGAGTTAGATGGCCAACTAAGAAAAGCCTGGCCCGAGGCCAAATCCGGAAGGGCAAGACAGGGAGTCAGAGCCCGGGTCCTTCCACCTCTGATGTGCTGTCCCCATCTGCCCTCTCCATTCTCCCGGCTGAGGAGCTGCACCCGCAACAACCAGCTGGGTACGGTATATTCAGCAGGCGCTCAATACGCGTTTACTTAAGCAATGAACCAGTGTTAAAGTACAAACCAAGTCTGTTTCCATTTATGTGGCAGCAGGCGGGCTGACCGACCGGCAAGCAACCCTAGTTGAGCCCTTCCGCTCAGCCCAACACAAGGTCCCCACGCTGCCTCGGCCCTGTTCCTAGGAAGCACACGTTTTTACATCCTACAGTTCCCCAGGCACCAGTGCTTCCCAGTCGGCCCGCCGACCGCGTATGCACGCTCAAGTCGGGACTCATTTAACACGGGTTACAATTGCGGGGGGCTCCAAAAACCGGGTCCCCTCAGCCGGCTTGCGGCCCCGAAGCAGCTTGGGACTTGTAGTCCCCAGTCGGCCACACCAGAACCTTCCCTCCAGCCCCACGAAGTCCTCGCCCAGGGCCCATGCTCCATGCTCCGGCCGAAACAGGCCGCGGAGAGCCGGGGTCGCCCACAGACAAGGGGTGGGGGCAAAGACAGAGTTAGTAGGCAGCGGAGGGCTCTATGGAACTGACCCCGGCCGGGCGGTGCCACCCAGGGGCCAGATGGCAGCGGATGGCGACAGATAGGCGAAACGCCACTCACCATCATTTTGGAAGTTCGTTTAGTGGCCCGCTACACCTTCTCTCTTCTCCGCGTCGGGGCCGCCCAGCAACCCCACAATCCCCCGCGCCAGAGAAATCCCCAGAAGCTTCGCCGAGCCTTTGGCTCGGGAGAGGAAGGGGACGGGCCACTTCCGCTACTCTATGGTTTGCTACCACAGAGTCAGTACGGCTAGAAAGGCCAGAGGCTGGGCCTCCCTCGGAGAGAGAGGCGTTGGTTACCGAAGGGTCGCAGGATTGTGGTTATGCATTTCTCTTTGAGTATGTAGACTCCTTGCTCGGCTCGCATTACCCACTAAACCCTCATTCCTTCCCCCACGTCCGAAAGCCAGACCAAGGAACACAGTAAGCACATTTATTGAACGCTATGGGACAGGCTTATGGTAAATAAGGAAATAAGCACCTGGTGAGAGATCTCATAAGCCCTTCCAATCCTATGACGTTGGTACTGTTATGTCTATTTTGTAGATGAAGGAACTGAAGCTGAGAGGTTATGAAAGGTGTCCACGGTCACAGTTGTACACTAAATGGTAGAGAAGCAGACGTGGGCACCAGGCACCTGGCCCCAAATCCCGTTTTCTGGCTCTTCACTGACCAGAGCCTCCTCGAGGGTGGGGATCATCAAGCCGCCACCCTAGCGCGCAAGCGCTGGTGGAACTTGTCAGAGGACGAGCGGAGGGGAGGTCGCGGGAGACCACCTGGGCGCTAGACGAATGCCTTCCCAAGGAGGGAGGTGAGGAGGAGGAAAGCACAGCTGGGAGAAGCAAATCGTCATCTTGCGAGGCGGCCGCAGGGAGGATCCAGCCAAGACCGCAAAGCTGACGGCCACGACTTTCCTGGGCTGAAGTGAGTCCAGCGGGGCGCCCACCTCCAGTGCTCTTTCCTCCCCGCCCGCCAGCCCGCGCAATCCTGCAGTCGAATCCAAACTAAGAAACGCTGGGGCGCGGGTTGGGAGGGGTGGCAGTTGCTGTTAAGAATTTAGACCAATCAGTCCTAGGCCCCACTTCTCTCGACCAATAGGAAGTGGGCTAAGGCGCAGAGGCGGAAAGTGTAGCTACAGGAACAGGCATCAGAGCCAATCAGCCGTCGGCCTCGTTCCTGTCCGCCAACCAGCGGCAAGAGCGGGTCTGGGGGCGGGAGGCCGGAGCAGCTGTCAGGCTGAAGTCCAGCGAGCTAGCACCGTGGGGCGGCTGGAAGAAGCGCGGCGCCGGGCCGGGCCCTGGAGATGGTCCCCGGCGCCGCGGGCTGGTGTTGTCTCGTGCTCTGGCTCCCCGCATACGTCGCGGCCCACGGTGAGCGGAACGGGCAGGGCTGCGGGGCGGGGCTGGCCGTCTAGCTTGCTCGCGTCTCGGGCCGGGAGTCACGGGTCACCTTGGGACCCCGCGAGTTCGAGGCAGGGCAGATCTAGGGACGGGCGACTGGAGTGGTGGGTGCTGGCCCCCAGGGACGTGAGCAGGGCGCGGCCTGAGGCTGGGCTCTGAGTCTTCAGCTCCCCACGTCGAAGCAAGACTCCTCTCCACGCCCCCAGTAGTGCCGGCCCAGATGGCTGAAGGGGCGACCAGGAGAAGGAACAAGGGACAGTTAGAGATATTCCAAGCTGGAGATAGTATGTGAGCCTTCACATACATATACAGGAACACACATTCTTACACGTGGGCCCCCACGTACAAGCACACACGTACACACACAACCTGTTTGCACCTAAAGGAGCACGTAAGTATACACACCCATACACATACGTGAGCACATACATATACCACACTTGATTTACACAGATCAGCAGATGCAAAGGCCAGGCAAGATGTGTGTGGTAAGGAGGAGGGGTTTAGTGTTAAAGGCGGCTCATTGGAAATATATCTGTATCTCATGGGAAGTCCCCACTCTCAGGATGAAAGGCTGTAAAGCCCAATGCCAAGCCAATGGAACTCTATCTGGTCTCTGTGATTTGGGCAGTAGAGGACAGCTAAAGCCACAATCAGTCCTAACCCCCTGACACACAGTAGTGGCTTCATAGTTTGTTGACTATTTGACCAGCTTCCACACTTCCACATTCCTCTATCTCTCTGGGCTAAGGCAACCAAGGATTCAAGTCCAGGCAAAACATCAAACTTTAGTGCTGTAGAGAGGATCCCACACCCCAGAAAAATCTGGTTGTTCTGGAAATTCTCTCCCTCAGTGCGACTGAGCTGAAAATAGTTGTTCACTCCTTCAACAACCTTTATTGAGCACCCACATATCCTAGCCACTGTTACATAATGTGGATACAGCATTGAACTAAGCTACAAAACTGTGGGTTTTGCCTTAGTGGAAGAGACAGACATTAAACAATTCTGAATAGTGTATAATTACAAATTATGTTGAAAGTGTCAATGGAGAAAAAGTACATTTTGAATGGGCATAGGGAAAGGGCAGTGATAGGGCAGAGGGGTTTCTCTAGAAAGTGACATTTAAGCTATGACCTAACCAAAGAGCAGAAGTGAGCCAGGTGAAGAGGTAGAGCTGGGTTGGGGGCACGGGTAGGAAGGCTCCAGATAGAGGGAACAGTTGCAAGAAGATGCAGAGGTGAAGAAATTGAAAGGAGGCCAGAAAGGAGTAGATAAGGTTGTAGTAGTAGCCAAGGGCAGATGGAACAGGACCCTGCAAAGGGTAGTCGTTGAAGGGTACTGAAGCCATAAGAGTGGTGACTTGATCATATTTGCTTTAAGATATTTCAAGAAGACCCCTGGATGTTGTTTGGGGAATGGATGGTAGAGAGCAAGAATGGAGGCAGATAAACCAATTAAGAAGCTGGACCAGTCAGGACAAGAAATGATAGTGGCTGGACTAAGAGGATGGCAATGGAACCAGAGTCAACTTTTAAGTTTTAGTACAAATTGTTTTATACCTAGGCTACCACATCGCCACCTTGAAACTCTCAGGTCCACTTCAGAACAAAGAGGGATGGATCCTCGGAACACAAGAGCTCTCACTCTTCCTGGCTCATCAGTGCAGCAGCAGCTGTTATCTCTGGGGTTACTAACACTATCTGCATCAGTTCTATCCTCCCCAGGACAGAGATCATCTATCTCACCCACCTGGAGGACTCACTTGGCTGAAGCTGGGTCCCTGAGCCCAGATTATAGCCAGCCCAGTTGTACACAAGTGGTCCATGACCTGAACCTGAACCAGCTTGTTCCCTGGAAGTTTCTTACCTGTACTCTATTTTTCAGGCTTACGCATCCATGATTATTTGTACTTCCAAGTGCTGAGTCCTGGAGACATTCGATACATCTTCACGGCCACACCTGCCAAGGACTTTGGTGGTATCTTTGTAAGTTCAGGGAGACCCTTTTGTCTCTGCTCCTGTCTCCACCCCACTAAGTCAAGGTGACCGTCTCATCCCTTCAACCAATACCTGATTGCTAGGACAGGGAAGGGTGCACAATCCAGGCCTGCCCTCCAGGGGCTGCTGTGCAGGAGGGAAGGGCTTCCAGCTAGCTATTCCCCGGGGTGTAATACAGACTTGGGCACCAGACAGAGAGAAGCTGTCTTCTCTGGGGACATGAAATCGTGAAAAACCAAGGGCTCTGCTAGCTGTCTCTGCACTATGTGGCTTACGGCAAATTACTTCCCTTTTCTGGATCCTACCAACTCCCCTACATATCTCATGAAAAGGCACCGTGGAGTAGGACAACTAGATAAGCCTTTGTGAGAATTTAGTAAAAATACTCCAGTGCCCAGCACACAGAAACCACTCTATGTTTCCTTCAACTGTGTGAGGAAGCGGTAGAATGGGATGGTCAGCCTGGTCCTACAACAGGCATGTCTCCTCATGCTCTGACCTAAATGTCTTCCAGCACACAAGGTATGAGCAGATTCATCTTGTCCCTGCGGAACCTTCAGAGGCCTGTGGAGAACTCAGCAACGGTTTCTTCATCCAGGACCAGATCGCTCTGGTGGAGAGAGGGTAAGGAGCGGACAGACACAGGCACAAGAGGAGGGCAGGTGTAGGTTAGATTCTGAGATCAGTGTTGGGAGTGGTGCTTTGAAATAGCGGTTCGTAAATAATTCATGTTTTTAATGGTCTTTAAGAGACGTCTTAAGATTACCCATGCCTTTTGGCCATTTACGTATGAGCCTTTACAAAAAATTCTCCACGGTCCTTCTCTCATCCTTCCGGTGTGACAGTCTGGAGGAGGGGTAGCTAGGACCCTGCCTTTCCTTTGGTCTCATCACCACCTCTTCCAGGGGCTGCTCCTTCCTCTCCAAGACACGGGTGGTGCAGGAGCACGGCGGGCGGGCAGTGATCATCTCTGACAACGCGGTTGATAATGACAGCTTCTACGTGGAGATGATCCAGGACAGTACCCAGCGCACAGCTGACATCCCTGCCCTCTTCCTGCTCGGCCGAGATGGGTGAGGGCTCCTTGTCTCTGGCTGTATCAGCACCAGGCTGGGTGCCATGACTTGGGGAGGTCAAGGGCAATCACCAGTCCCTTCCCACAAGCCTCTGTTGGAGGGCCGAGTCCTTGGGCCAGAAATGTTGGAGGGCCCCAGTTGAAGGGCCAAGTCCTTGGGCTCTGGAACTCCCAGAGTGATGGGGACAATGGGGCATGATGGGGTGCTGAGAAAGTGACCATCGCCACCTTTCTTCATGCCCTCCCAGCTACATGATCCGCCGTTCCCTGGAACAGCATGGGCTGCCATGGGCCATCATTTCCATCCCAGTCAATGTCACCAGCATCCCCACCTTTGAGCTGCTGCAACCGCCCTGGACCTTCTGGTAGAAGAGTTGGTCCCACACACCAGCCATAAACAACTCTGGGCTGGGAAGGGGAAACCCAGGAATTCTGCTATTTGGGATTTGGGGATAGCATTTGAGGACAGGTGGAGCCGGGTAGGGGAAAAAGGCTTTGGCCTTGGCTATGCTAAGAAAAGCTGTGCCACTGGCCTTCCCTTCCTTGGGGTCCCCAAATGTCTCATGCTATGGGAATAGACAAGAGCCAGGCCCCAGAGCTTCTGGACTAGAATCTGGAACACAGGGGCTAAGGGCAGGTGGCCTGAGAGCCATCTGTGACCTGTCACATCCCACCTGGCTCTCGCCTCCCCTTCCCAGGATCTCTTCAGTGTACTTTACAGCAGCTGCTGGAGTGGTGTTTGAGGAATTAATAAACCCTCACTGACTTTTTAGCAATAAAGCCTCTCATCAGGGTTGCAACTGTGTCCTAGAATAAGAGCATACAGGGTGGGAGGGGCCTTCACTCTCTCATCTGGTCCCATGCCCCTGCTTTGAAGAGAGGAAACTGAGGCCCACAGAGGGTAAATGACTTGCTCAAGGTCCTTCAGAACCAGTGCTTAGGCTGCTAATCTTGGATCCCCGCACACTCTACCTCCTGCTCAAGAACTCAGGAAGCTGTAGTTCAGTTCCCTGAGAAGACTCCTCTGATAGCCTGGTCCTGGGGATCCACGCTGGACCTCAGAGGAGGTCCTTGCTCTTGGCATTTGCACAGCATTGTAGATGTGACCAGGGAGGAGCCTGCTGGGGGGCTGCAGCTCCCATCTCCTGCTATTGCCTGGTCTAAAACTATGTGCCTCTGTGCCACCTATGTGATTGCTGCATGCCTCAGACAGCTTGTCAAGTCATTCTACACAAAGCATTCCTGCAGAGGCCTGTCACCACTCACACTTTATTGAGAACAGTGGGCAGGCGGGGGCATGAGGGGTGCTGGCTACTGTGAAGAACCCAATAGGCCAGACAGGTGAGCTCCACCTGGCTCATGATCTAGGATAGAGCCTATGGGATGGGCACCTGCCCTCTCAGAGATCCCTCAGCAGGGGGTTGTGGCAGCCCCCGCCCAGGGAAAGTAGGCAAAGAAATCGCAAGTGATAGGCTATAGTTCCCACAGCATCCAACCCAAGAGTGAGGGGTAGTATTAATCTGGGGGTGGAGGGGCAGGTGACACAGACAGGGCTTATCTCAGAATATCTAGCCTAGCTCCTCTAGGTTTCTGGAAGACTTCAGTGTTCTTCTGTGGAGACCCTAACGATGGAGATTGAGGCCGGGAGAGCTCCTCACTGACCCATGTTAAACTGATACCAGGGAAGCCTCTTAAGCATCTGAAATTAAGGAGCACAGGCCTGTCATCACTCAGTCTCAGCCATGCTGCTAGAGTCCTCAGCGGGAAAGGAGTGTGAAGGGGTCATCTCCCCACATGCCCCTCTTGAGAGAGGCAGAGGCCTCTTACACACCCCCACGTGGCCAGCTACTGTGCCAGGGCCTGAGAGGCAAGGCACAAGGTACAAAGATTCTGGAATCTGGGGAAGGGGTTATACTCTCCACTCCCCTGGATGTCCAAGTAGTGGGGGTGGGGAGAGGAAGGTATCCCCCTGGTTCAGTGTCCCCAGCACAGAGCCTTAGGGAAGGTGCTCTGGAGACCCAGTTGCTCCTTCCTGCCTCTCCTAGCTGTGCCAGCAGGAGGCAGTTGCCTTAGCAGCCACAAAGGGAGTGGGGAAGAAGGTGAAGGCATCTCACCCCTCCCCTTTTTTCTTCAGTGCCGTCAGGCCGATCTCTTGTTACCCCCGTCTGTAGTAGGTAGAAAGCGGTGAAGCCTCAGGTGGACAGGGAAGCATGGCCATGGGGCCAAGTGGAAGAAACACTGTTTCTGACCTCTGTTGGAGTTGCTCGCCGACTGGAGTGGATACCTCAGTGTGTGTGTGTTTTGAGGGGGCAGCACTGAGAGGCTCAGTGACCACGCAGAGCCTGAGCCACTTAGCAGCAGTGTCCAGGGCATGAGGTCTAGTGGGGGGTGGCGTGCCTAAGGTCCAGCTTCTGTACTACTCTCTGGCAGAAACAGAGCTGGAATGGAGGGGGGGAAGCAGGCAACGGGAGTGGGGGAGTTCCTTCCAAGCCTCCTCTCTGGGGGAAGTCCCCCTTTTCCTGCAGGGTCTGGGGCAGGCCCCTTCCAGGCAGGGTGACATCACACATCGGTCATCTCATCCCCCAGCTCTGCATCCTCTGGCTCTCCTTCCTCCTCTTCATCCTCCTCCTCCTCCGAGGTCACGTTGGGTTCATCAGCCTCTGCCAGGCATTTGGGGCAGGAACAGACAAACAGATAGTTCTCCCTGCAGGAGATGGGGGGTGGGGGTGGTGGTGAGGGTGAAGTCAGGCAGTAACCAGGATGGAGCCTCCCAGAGCCCAGCCACCCACCACATCCCAGCTGGCACCTGAGGATCTTGTGGCGGCTGTGGCGGCTGCGCTCCCGCTGACAGCAGTCTAAGTAGCTGATACAGATTTCCTGGAGGGCAGAGAAGACGTAGAGTCTGACAGTCTGTGCTGTCTCTTAGATGGGATCAGGGCCTCCCCAACCACTGTCCCATCTCCCAGGAGCTAGGCCCTCATTCATTTCCCTGTGCTCTCAGAAGGCCACCAAGAGGCTCAAACAACCTATGTCTGAGACAGAGAGGGGACAGTGGTTAGCCTCAGGCCACGACTATAGGCAGCCAATGGCTAAGGTCTGTGGCCATTGTCAGAGGTTATCTTGACATGGTGCTACTAGCTCTGGAAGAAGATTCAACCAGGCTCTGCGCACTGTGCTAACAGCCAGGACTCCAAACCCCAAACCCACACGTGCACCCATAGCCCACGCTACGAAGAGCCATCTCTTGTTTTCTTGGAAGCTGTGGATTTGTTGATCAAAAGGTGGCTGGGGACAAGAACCTGGGCATGCACTTGTCTCTGAATCACTGCTCTGAGGTTTTCTGGTTATTTTTTTGAAGAATTGGGGGTACTGTGGGTTTGAGGATAACCATGGGTAAAAAGACTCCTGCCCTGGGTCATGTGGGGATCAGCTGAACAGCCTGAACTTGGGGCTCTAGCCACTGTTGCTTCCAATCCCTGGAGAGAACTTGCAAGGCCCACCCCCCACAGCTCCTAGCCCTCTCACCTCTCCTGGCTTGATATCCTCCAAGGCCGTGACATGCAAAAGGAAGTTGTTTTCTGGGAAGGAGGTCTCTGCATTGGGGACACAGCTGTGGTTACCTGGGTCACAAGAGGCAAGAAATAAGGACTGCTGACTAATAAAAATAACAGCCTCAACTTGCAAAGAACTGGGTCCCATCCTTCCTTGTTTTCTGATCCCTGCTAGGGCTACAGAGGTCCTGGAACCCAAATTTCCTGACTCCCTCCATCCAGTGCTCTTTCCTAAAGACCACAGAGCACAGGCACAAATGCACTTCCTCTTGCCACCCCCTCCCACCTGCCATCACTGCCCTTGCTGTCCTCAGCACTGGGCAACTTGTTCTCAATTGTGTTCCTAGTGTCCCACAAAGGGAAGGACAGGGCCGTGAAAGGGACCCCATGCCAGACACTTAACTCAGTCGGCAACTGGATGTCTGGTAACAGCTGAGCCAGTCCCCCTGCGAGCCTAGTTTGGGAGAGGTAGCATGCCCCAGACCTTGGGAGGGCTGACAATGAGGAAACCAGAGGGGGGAGGCTGAGATCTGGAAAAGACAGTTGTGTGATTGGCTCTGCTCCTCCCTGTTAGGTGCTGATGAGACCACCCTTCTAGCCTAAACTCCCTCCTCCCAGGAGCCTGAGGGCAGTGGTTGTGCAAGGCCAATGCTTCTCTTTGCAAGGAACAGAGCTCTGTGTCCTGCCTTAGCACAGGGCCTGGCCCACTGGAAGGTTTTATATATAAACATATATTAAGGCACAAGCAATCCAATGAATGAATGAATGAATGAAAAACTGATGCAACAAAAAGTCCCAGGAGAATCCCCAAGGAAGCCCAGACCTAATCCTGCTCCCAGACTCCTCCCCACCGGCCTAAAAGGGGCTGAGAGAGATGTACCCCTCCTCAATGCCGGGACTCACAGCAGCTCTGAAGCACAAAGAGGCCAGATCCTTCACAGTTAAGAAACTCTCCAGTTGCTGTAAGACAGTAACATTGTAGATGTTATTCTATCCATTTTACAGGTGGAAAAAGAAAACTAGACTTACAAGGATAGGCACTGGTTCCACTGTCTTGCCACCCAGTCACTACCATTTCATCTAAACTTGCTTCCAGGAGGCATAAACCTTGCTTTTCTATAAATGACATCACCTTACTTGTCCAGCACCCCCCTCCCCCAGCATCCAGACTCTATATGGATCTCAGGGTCATGTCTTATCTTATTTGTCCTGTGGATAGATGTGAAGCTTCCTATAGGCACATAGGGATTACCTTCCCCAACCATTAGCTCAGAACCCCCTCGGGGAAAGACTGTGTGTCTGGCTAGGGAGTCATTCAAGGTTGGGTGAGACCAAGGCTCCATCTCACCAACCTGCCTCGATGTCCTTGTACAGCTGGTCAATGAAGGCGTCCAGCTGCTCTCGGTCCTGAGGCTTCAACTCCAGAGCGTCACAGGCATGGACCCACTGGCTCAGGGAGCTGGGGGTCCCAGGCATCCATGGTTGGAGAGAAGGAGGCCCAGCTCCCAGGGCTCTCCACCTCCAGTCAGGTTAAGCCCATTTCTTTCTCCAGGGCAGGGGCCCATCTTCCCCAAAAGACCAAGGCTCCCAGGAGCAAACTACCACCTCAGTCTTTCTGACTCCCACCACTGCATCCAGTCCAGCTCTCCTGCCACAGAATCAAACCCTAATCTTGAAAGGAAGTGTGGCTACCTTCCTCTGTCAATCTCCCGCCCAAGCCCTGACAGACAAGTGCAATAGCTTTGGAACATTCTCTCCTAACCTGGTCCCGATTCCTTGGCCATTGGTCCCAACAAGAGCAAAGAGAGACCGGAATCCATCTGGTGTGAACCACTGTGGGGAAAAAGAAAAATGAGTGCTCAGATTACAGCCACTCGCTTTTCCTCCTGAAACAACTCTCTGTTCAGGAAGTCTTCTGTGAGTCAATCCCATCCCAACTTCACACCAAGTCAGTCTTGGCTTAACTCTCTGAGTAGGAGATGCTGACCCGGTTGCTCCTGGAGAGCTGGAATGACCAGGAGGTCACTGGTCCCACCTTCCCCATGCTCACCTGGCTGAGCGCCTCCTCATAAAGGGCCTCTGTGAAGAGTCTCCGTAGAAGTTCCAGCTGGCCCTGGTTTAGGGGAAGCAGGGAGAGACCTGTATCCTGGGGATTTCCCACTAGCACCCAGGCAGGGCCCAGAAGACCAGGTAAGGAAAAGAAAAGGGGCCAGCTCTGTAGAATGAACTTTCCCTGAAGGCAAAGGAAGGCCACAGAGTTCTTACTTCCAAAGAACCTTGGCAGTCTGTTGGCCTGTTCCAAGCCAGAGTGGGGAACCCCAAATTCCTATTTTCCAGGAGGGCTAAGGCAACCTGGCTTCAGATGACTGTCCTCGCGACCACCTTCCAGGCTCCCTGACCTGGCCTCCAGACAAGCTTGACGACCCCCTCGTCTCCTCAGAATAAATGCAGGAAGGCCCACCCCAGCTGCCCTTGAAACCCTGCCTGCACCTTCAGGCAGCTCCTGTGTGGCAGTCTGCTGTCCTCAGTGAGAATGTGTAATCTTTGGGTGGGAGTGGGCACTCAGCACATTGGCAGCTAAAATGCTATTTCACGCCTGCTCCCTGACCCTCCACTTTCCATTATACTGACTTACCCGCCACTATCCTATCATGAGATTCTGCCTTACCATGTTAGGGCACCCGACCCCTCCTTCCTGTTCACCCCACTTCTCAACTTTCGGTCCCTGTTAGGTCACAAAGTTAAATAGTGGCAAGAAGATAGGTTCTCTGAATAGATTTTTGGCTCCAGGCTCTGTGGCTGGCAAAGGACCAAATGTGGAGCTCCCCTCAGGTAGCCACAGAACATCCAAGGCTATTGGGATGAGGGGATCATGGGGGAAGACTGACCTTGAATTTGTCCCCCAGGAGTTTGTGGACAATCTCCTCCTCCTCATTGGCTGTTTTATTACAGAACTGGGAAAAGAGCCTGATCCAACGATCTTTATCCTTAGCCTGCAGGGAACAAATATACTTCAGGATCACATTCACATATGCCTGGGCGTGCACGCGTGTGCATGCACGGACTCAGGGACACCCATCTCCTTGCTGTCCCTCATACCCAGGCGGGAGAGTAGCCTGTGATTCTAAAGCCTCTGCCATCAGCGAAACACCATCACACATGAGATTCTAGGTAGACCCTTCCTTGGCCTGGGGACTTCCTTCCCATCCTGCCCACACCCAACCATCTCCCCAACTGGGCCAGGCTGGCCAGTTCAACAACACTTGGAAAAAGAGGAGAATGGGGTTGTGGAGCTCCAATACTAACAGAATGGGTTGGAGTGGCTTCTCTCACTTTACATAAGAGGCAATCCTGAGAAAGTGGCACCTGTAAATTGAATGTGTGAACTGTTGCTGCATAGGAGGTCCTCTCCTAGATCAGAGGCTGCAGGAAAGATGAGTCTCCTGCCAGATTTATGGTTAGTTGCTCCTGAGTTTACACAGCAAGCAGCTCTCCTTTGGAAAGTGCAGAGGGAACTCTGCATCCAAGCCAGGGACTTGACGTGAGGAGGAGACTGAGGCCAAAGGGCACATGAGGCCAGAAGGGGCTTCCGTGGGAGGTCTGGGTGGGCTTACCTGCTTCACTGTGGCCACCATCCGCGCCATCAACATGATGCTTGCAGTCTCGGGGGGGTAGTGAACACTCCTGGGGAGAAAGAAAAAGATTTGGTCTGGAAATCCCCTCCCCAGTAGCTGTGTTCAGGGAAGCCCAGTCTGATCACTACAGAGAATCCTTTCTATCAACTCTATTTATAACCAAAGAGAGATGTCATTGGCAAGGATGAGGGCAGGCCTTTACCGCCCCATGGGCTTAATGGGGCTCTTCCTGGGAGTGTGTAAAATGCTGAGGGTAGTGGGACTGGCGGCTCACACTGAAGGCAGGGGGTTGGGTGATGTGACTTCTGTTTAACCCTAAGACTGGAGGAAAGATCTGGGGATGGCAGTTTAAGAAAGATGACTGCATCTGCTGATCTCAGGCGGGCAGGCAGGTCGAGAGGGAGGATAAAGGGAAGAAGAGATGAAATGCTACCCACCTCCAGGCCTCCTGTAGCTTATTGAGAGGATGCAGGGGGTCGTCCTGGGAGGGCCCTGGGCACAGGACCTGATGGTACTGCTCGGCGGCCGCCAGCCGACACTCCGCACTGCAGTACATCACCTGGTGGAGTGGGTGGAGGTCAACACCCTAGGATCTGGCCATGGGGTGAGGCACAGACCTTCCTTAGTGGTACTCACCTCCTCTGACTGCACTCCTTCTACGAACAGCCCCTGAGCAGTAGCTCAGTGACATCGTAAGATGAGAAAGCACACACCGCCCGGGGGCATGTGAGAGGGGCACCCAGGCTTGTCGAACTATGGGAAGGAGAGAGCTTTCAAGTAGAGGGAAGAGCCCCTGCCAGGCTCCTGGGAAGAGGGCAAGTTCCCACTGAACCAATTTTCTAGATAGCGGGACCGGGACAGGGAGAACACAACTGGAATAGTTACAGCCTTTTGAATGTCTTACCCTACATTATGGCTCTCAGGGGCCACGAGCAGGTCTGTTGTCATTCCTGTCTCCCCAAAGAGGACTTCGGCTAAGGCTTCTCCCACCAGCTCCCTTTCAGGTGCACTCCCCAGGGATGCTCACCTGGCAGTGGGGACAGTGCTGGTGGAGGTCCTTGCGCACGGCACACAGCTCAGGGTGAGGCAGAACCTGGCCCGGTTTCCCAGTCAGCCTCTGGGCATTCTCCTCTGCCTTCTCCAGTGCCCGAAGGCAGTGGTCACAGGCTGAGGGAGAGAGCCCCATGTGACAATGTAAGTGTCTTTAGAGCAGGGGCCACATTTTGTCTTTTTCACAGAAGCATCCCTAGGGCTAAAGATAGTGCCTGACACTTGGTAGGTGCTCAACAAACGTTTGGGAAGTAAGTGAATGAACAACTGTGTTAAAGAACAGAATGGGTGCATGATTTCACATGCATTCAAAAGCAGATTGGGATTTAGTCTATAGGGCTCCCCTCCTAACCCCCAGACTGAGCTTTCCCCACATTCTGGAGCCAACTGACCCTCCTTTCATGTTTGTCTCTAGCCTAAGAAAAGTGTGAAAAAAGCACGTGTCTGGAAAAGCTAAGGGCATCCTACTTGCTTCTGACCCCTAACTCAGCCTGTTTTGACCAAGGGGCGAGTGGCCTCCTCTTGGTGGAGAGCTGCCCTTTGGCACAGAGCCCTTCCACATGATATCCAGTCCCTGATACTGCAGGTCACACTGAGTTCTGCCTGCCTGACAGTCCTCCCCCAGGAAGCAGGCTGGAAGAGCCCATCCCTCGCTCACTCCCAGCCGCAAATGGCCTAAGACTAGAGACAAGCATGATTCTCAGGCACGGTTCTCCAAGATGAGCTTTTCTCCCAACACCTGAATTCCCAGAGACATCAGCTAGTGGGAATGTATGTAGCTCTCTTCCATGCATACAGGCAGCTGGCCCACCAGCCATGAGGAGTGGACGAGATGTGCTCACCTCGGTAGCGATAAAGTGCATTCCAGAGAAACTGTGCAGCCACCAGGGGCTGTTCTACAAAGATGGTCTCCCCTTTCCGGATCAGCTGTGTGGCAAATAGGCCCTTTCCCTAACAGGGAGAGAAGGAATAGGATGGCCATAAGGAGAGAAAGAGGACATAGCTCCCAGAGGGCTTCCCAGCATCACCCCCCACCACGCCTCCCTCTCAGGAGAGGCCTCTGCCTTGGGAGGGTTCATGGAACATGGTCACCTCCCGCCCACCAACTGCCTCCTCTGGAAATGTAGCTCTGACCTACTTTCAGTCACACCTCTTTCAGCCTGCTCAGAGCAGAGGGCCTGGGATGGGGAGGGAACCACACTGTCAGCCAGAGGAGAATTTTTGGAATGGCCAGAGCAGGGCCAAGTCTCACGGCAGGCTGGAGCCTCCTGTACTAGCAGCCGGTAACGACAGGGCAGTTTTCTTCGAGTCACCCATGTGTCCCTCCAGGATCCTGGCGGTGACACCACTGCTCAGGGTTGCAAAGGACTCCTATGCCACAGGAGAGAGGGAGGCCTCGCCTGGGGGAGAATGTGCCCTATTTCCCTGGTCGATGGGGAACTCACCAAGTTCTCAGAGTTATGCTGAAAGGAAGGGTGAATCCTAGCACCAACCCTAACACTACTTGCTGTGAACCTTGGAGCCAACTGCTTCACTTCTTTTTTTCTTTTTTTTTTTTTTTTTAAGTTCATTTATTTAAGTAACCTCTACACCCAACGTGGAGCTCAAACCCATGACCCCGAGACCATGAGCCACACACTCCACTGACTGAGCCAGCCAGGCACCCCAGTTGCTTCACTTCTTGGCAACGGTTTCACATATGAAAAGCATCATAATGATACCTCCCAGGTAGTTTCCAGGATGCCATGATATAGCACAGATGAATGTACCTTATGAGCTTTAGCTCCTTACTACTCTAAGTGAGATGATAAGTGGGCAGCATGGGCATCATTTGGACACCTGTTAGAAATGCAGAATCTCAGGCCATGCCCTAGACCTGCTGCATGAGAATGTGCATTTTAATTTTAACAAGATGCCCAGGTGATTCAAATGCACGTTAAAGTCTGAGGAGCTCTGGTCTAAAGCACTGTAAACATCATGTAAGGCATGAAGGATGAGAAAACAACTGCTGAATTGCTATTTCTCAGATGTGCAAAGGGACTCAGGAGACAGCTTCAGAACCCTGGCAGTTGCTGGCTCTGCCGGGCACTTGTTCCCACTATTCACTTAGAGAAGAGGGGTGGTGCCCCTGCCAGCACTGAACTGTCACAAGAAGAGAAAGAAATTAAAAAAAAGATTTGACATAGCAGTAAAACGTCCTGTCATGTGGCCTCTCAGGTAGCTCCCTGTTTCCTTCTAGCATTGGCACTGTGGCTAGATAGCAGCACCTCCCAAAGTCAGAGAGGCAGGGATGTGTAGACCAGGAGAGCCCTGAGCAGAGGGGGACAGCTGGAACAAAACCTCTGGCCAAAGCCGTTGATGCACCCTTGGTTGTCTTCTTAGAACCCCACCTCCATGCCTTTTAGCCCTGGACCCAATCTGGCAAAATGAAAACATGGCCTTATTTTATGGGACAAAGGAGTATGAACATGGACCCACATTATCGCTGACAATCTCAAATCTCAACATTGGGCAAATATCAATGTCTTTCCCTCTCTTTCTGGAGGATCAAATGCAGAAAATATTTGGTAATCAAAATAAAGGGAACAGAATCAGAGCTGTTCCTTTATGAAACCACTCATCCCCCAAACATAAGGCAGGGTTCCAAGAAAGCCACTCTCATTAAATATTAATTACCAAGAGGCTTGGAGAAAGCTTATGCCTTGAGTGGAAAGGGCATAAACTTGCAAAGATATTTCCAATTTGAAAAATAAATTTTAGAAAAAAGATTGTGCAAAACTCTAAGACCATGTAATAAACTTTAAGAGCTTTACTAAATGGATAATTTTCTAGAAAAATACAAATTACCAGAACTGAATTCAAAAGGAAGGAAAGCTAGAGAAAGAAGCAGTGCTGGTATCTGGCTGACCCACACCAGTATGGCATTCTGGTTGGCATCCACTGTCTTTGGTCAGACAGTATCATGTTCTGTCCCTGGCAGAGTAGTTGGTAAATCTTTGAAAGATCATTCCTGCCAATATCGATAGAAGCAATACAGAAAATAGTCAAAAACAACCCCCATGTGAGGCCCCTAGTCCATATGGTTCATGAGCCAGCTCCCTCAAACCAAAGAATAAGTAACTCTCATGCTATTTAAAAACTATTTAGTAACAGAGAAAAAATGGAAAGCTTCTCCATTTTACCAAAAAACAAGCATAACTGTGATGCAGTAACCTGAGGAAGATAGCACAAAGAAAAAAACGTCAGAAACCAATCTCGCTTGATGAACATAGATGCAAAAAGCCTGGAGTAAACCACCTTGTCAGCATGTCTGGGTGTGTATGTGATTTTCTCCAGCAGAAGATCGTGTGTGGGAATAGAGAGAGCAGCCAGCTCATTCTTCCAGAGGTGGGGTTTGACAGAAGGCTGGGACAGGACAGCTGGGCAAGCAGAGTGGCTGAAGTGATGAGGTCAGAGGAAGAAATAAAGAAGAGAGGGGCTGAGAGATAGGGGACTTAGTGAAGGGAAAGGTCAGTGTCTCTGCCTGCAAGGAGTGATGGAACTGGGATACCATCAAACTGAGCCAATCAAGAACAGAGGTGGAGACAGAGATGTGAGCAGCTGAAGAGGCCAAGGATATTGGGGAGCTGCTTTACCACAGAAGGAAAGGAATGCTCCAGATGCACTGGAGAGGAAAGAAGGCAATGGAAGGTTGGGGCGGGGAGAGCAGGAGGCAGATGACTAGAAGGCTGACATCTTGGGCAGGGACCAGGTATATGCACTGCTGGTATACATGATAAATTATTCAACCTCATCAGTAAACACAGACTTGTAAATTAAAACAAAGTGATACCATTTTGCACGTATCAACTGGCAAAGTTAACTAGTAAAGAAAATACTCCGATGAAGAGAACAAAAGGATGTGTGCACAGAAACTGAGCTCCAGGACCTTTGCCCTCAGGGATGAAAAATAAAATACAATGCAAAAGTGCATAAATAAGTAGGTGGCTGAATGAACTGTGGCAATCCCTTGAAACAGACTATTACTCAGCTCTTAAAAATATGTATAAATAGGTTTATTGATGTTGATTTCCTGCTGCATCAAACAGAGGTTCCTAAAATTGTGACTTTAGTACCCACATATTTGCACAAGTATAGGATTACGAGTGATTTTTATCTTCTCTTTCCTTACATGCATTTAGAGTATTTTTCTACAATTAACTTTTAAAACACGATAATATAACCACAAAACCATATTGCTTTCCTGTTTCAATGCTTCAAATGCTCCCACGGGCTTCGAGCTCTAGTCCAAATTCCTTAGCATCCCAAGGCCTTTGTGAAGGGTCCTGGCCTCTCTCCCCACCCCATTCCCAAATCTCACTCAGAAAGTTCCCCGAGGGCCCACTCTTTTTCATACCTCAGTACCCTCTGCTCAGCCATCCCCGCCCACCACCCCCACGGCCCAGCAGCAGAGTACTCCAGCCTGGACCAAAAGGCCCGGCGCCCACCCGGCCCCGCCTGGAGCAGCAGGAGCAGGGCAGCCGGAGGGCGCACCGGGTCCCGTAGGGAGGGGGCGCGCACGGAGACTACGGAGACTTCGGGGCCCACCGATTCACCGCGTGACCGCCCCGGAAGCCTGCGCGCGGGGACAGACGGGGAGCCCCCGGGCCGCGAGGAGGGGCTGAGCCGCAGAGTCGGAACGGCTCAGGAGCTTCTAGGCTCCGGGCCTAGGGTCCCGCGGGGCTTTCTCCAAGGCCGGACACGGTAGGTGCCCCTGGCGGGTCTGCCTCGGCCTCACCTTAGCGCTGCTTACGAATCGGACTTCCACGGCGACCGGAGCCCGACCCGACACACCCACGCAGAAGGAGAACACGTCGCACATGGAGGCCGCCATCTTGGGCGCGCCTCCGCCTTATGACCCTTGACCTCGCCTCGACCCGGGGGGCCCCGCCCCTCTCTGGCCCCGCCCCCGGCGAGTGTGTGTCCAGGCTGCTAGGGTTTACGCGCTAGCAAGTACGAATTGGGAAATTGGGATCCCTTTAATCTGTGTTTAGGTCGATTGGTTCGATGGCTGGATGTCGCTGGGTCCGCGTTTTTTACATCTGTGCAGTTCTGCGTCTGTGTCTTCGTACGTACCTATGTATCATAGCCGGTGCGTGTGTGTATAGTTTTGATGTATCTGTGTCCAGTTCGTGTTTTGGTGTCTGTTGTCTCTGTCCACCCAGTGTCCCGTCTAGAGTCAGGCACTCTGGATCCAGCCATGGGGTGGGACAGCGGCCGGCCAACTTATACCCTCTCTGACCTTCTACCTGAAAGGAAGGACTAGCTTGCCCTACCTCCCCATCTACAAAGTCGGGCGCAAGAATTCCCTTCTCCTTGGGCCTTCTGGCAGCGGGGCAGACAGCCCTTCGACAGATCAAGCTGGACTTGTGCTTCTCTCAGACCCTTCAGGGGCTTAAGGGACTTTGCAGCCTAGGGGTGGTAGAAGGGGGTAGATGGTGGAGCTCAGGTCTGAGGACCCCTGAAATTGTGTGCAGAAGTGAGTGTACATATACATATTGTCCTGGGAACAGCAGAAGGCCCTGTTCTCATTCAGGACCCCAAAAAGCTGGAACCACTGACTTACAGCATCTGTCCCCACAGCCAAGTCTGACAACCATGCGTTGTTTCCTTGTCCTCCAATTGATTCTGTGCTCCTTGAAAAAGGATGTGTCTGCTTCTGTTATGGTCTCATGGTCATATTGGGGGATTGGGTAGGCCCTAGTAACTGTTGAATAGGTTAACTGTTGATTTTTTTAAAAATTATTTTTAAAAGGTGAGTCAATTGAGGAGGCAGGTGCTGGATGTGGTAGATGCAGGTAGATTCCTTTGATTAACAGAGTGGACTTTGGGTCCAGCATTAGGAAGGATTTCCCTGAAGACAGGGGGAGAGAAGAGTTCTTGAAGCTGGACCCTGGCCTCAAGCCTGTGGCCTAGTGTCTAGGAGAAGATGGTCTACCACCACTTGGAGGCATGTGGTTTTTCACCTCTGCTCCCTGCCCTTCCTGTCTCCCTCAGAACACAGCAGACAGCAGTTGGGACCGTGCCTTCTGTCACCGGCAGGTGGCAGGGCAGGCCTTCTTTCACCAGCTCCCCTCTACCCAGAAGCCATTGGAGATTCTAAATCAATACTCTGAACAGAGGCCTGCCCAGGAATGTAGAGCACTAGAGAAATGAGCTCTGGAATTGCTGGTGACTGGCCTCACAGGGGTAGGCTATCAGCAGGCTTCTTAGAAACGGAGCAGATTCCTGGGAAGGAAAGGGAACCATGAGTTAGGGGCTTGAAGGGGAAAAATTATAACTGTCTCATGGAAATACAGCAGAGTTTGTGAAAAAATGCCTGCTTTGGCAAAGGCAGAGCCAAATTTCTCTGTACAATGATGGAGAGGGGTCAAAGTGGGTAGCTAGAGGGAAAAAGATGGGGTCAGGGAAGCATGTCTGTGCCTAAGCAGACAATTGGGGCTGAGCTCCTAAAAGTGGTAGCAGTTCAGACAAAACAAGAAAACTTTGGGAAACTCTGAAGTAGGCTAAATGGTTTACCTTTCCCTCCTCTTTACTCTCATATCCACCATCTCTGGTGGGGAAGAGGCTTCTAGGCCCAAATACTGATTCAAGGAAGCCCCTTCTCCACAGGCAAGCCAGGAAAAGATTAATCCCTGGAGGGGCCAGTTCAGTTGCAAGCACCACACCCCCAGGTGAAGGGAACTTATAAACCTTAACACTTGCTGAACACTTAGCACTGGGCCTGGCACCCCGTAACAGCTTTACAGACATCCTGTCAGCTCTGGGAAGAGTAAATTGTCAATGCACCCATTATACAGATGAAGAAAAAAGGCTCAGAAGTTCCCGTGGGTGTCCCCAGGAAGAACTAGCCCAGACAGCCTGGGTTGAGCCTTTGTCCCAGTCCTCAGCTGTCCACTCCTGACTCAGTGTCTTCTCTCTGGATGCTGCTGTCAGAGCTGCTGGAGGGCTCATCCTGGGAGGCAGCCATGGCAGACACAGCTGGTAGCTTCAGCCTTTGCTGCTTCTGATACTTGACCCTGCGGTTTTGGAACCAGACCCTCACCTATAATTGGAGGCAATGGTCAGAAATTAGAATGTGACCAGCAGTTCCCACTGCTTCCCCCATTCCCACAGTGGCCCCTGATCTCTGGTCCACATTTGATCTTCCTTCTAAAGGAAGCATCTCCTTCAAAACACCCTTCCCTATAATTTTAGACACATTCATTCATCCAACAAGTATTTATGGAGCTCCTACTATGTACTAGGCACCATCCTAGGTGATGGTGATACAGTGGTGAGCAAGAGAGGTATGGTCCCTGACCTCATGGAACTCACAGTCCAGAGAGAGAGAGAGAAATAAATATGGAAACAAATCCATAAACACAAATGCGAGTATGAACAGGGGTCTGGCCCTCCCTGAGGAAGCAGCACTTATGCTAAGGTTCACCGGATCAGAGGCCAGTTTAATGGGAACAGAGAAAAGCATGCTGGGGCAGGGGACAACCTGTGTAGGAAGGCTCTGTGGTAGAACCAAGCTTGGTGTGTTGGAGGACCAAAAAGAAAGAGAGTGTGGCTGAAATAGCTGAGAGTGAGATGGGGAAGTGAAGGAAGGGAAAATGGAGAGGTCAGCAGAGCCCAGATCACCTAGGACTATGGAGGCTATGGACAAGGAGTGTCAGCTTTCAGGCTACTAAATGGGATGTGACATAGTCCTGTTTGCATCTCAAGTGAATTGCACATCTGGCTGCTCTGTGAAGAAAGGATGAAAGGAGATGCAGGGAGACAGCTGGGGGCTATTGCAATGATCCAGAAAGAGCTGGGACTGGTGTGAACTACGGGCAATGGAAAAAAAATGAAGCGATTCCAGCTGTACTTTGAGGGTAGAGGTGACAAGGCTTGCCGATGCAATGGAAGTGGGAGAGAAGGAAGAATGTAGGATGACTTGGTATTTTGAGCAACTGGATGGATGGTGGGACCATGAGTAGGGAAAGGAACAGATCTGGAGAGAAAAAGGTCACAAATTGAAGTTTAGACTTAAGTTGAAATGCATACCCAGGAAACATCCAAGTGGAGACCTCAAGAGGGTAGATAGAGGGATGCCTGGGTGGCTCAGTTGGTTAAGCGTCTGACTCTTGATCTCACCTCGGGTCATGATCTCACAGTTGGTGGGATCAAACCTGCGTATGCTGTATACTGACAGTGTGGAGCCTGCTTGGGAGTCTCTGTCTCCGCCCCTCCCCCACAAACGTGTATGTGTGCTCTCTCAAAATAAACAAACTTAAAAAAAAAGAAGGTAGAGGTGCCTGGCTGACTCAGTCAAGAAGAGCATGCAACTCATGATCTTGGGGTTGTGAGTTTGAGCCCCATGTTGGGTGCAGAGATTACTTAAAACAAATAAAATTAAAAAAAAGAAGGTAGATAAATGTACAAGTTAGGAAAAAAAAGGAGTGAGCTAAGATACAAATCTGGGAGTTGTTGGCTTATAGATGGTATTTAAAAGCATGGGAATAAATTATGGGGCACCTGGGTGGCTCAGTTGGTTGAGCATCCAACTTCAGCTCAGGTCATGATCTCACCGTTGGTGAGTTCGAGCCCAGCGTCCGGCTCAGCCTAGAGTCTGCTTTGGATTCTGTGTCTCCCTCTCTCTGCCCCTCCCCTGCTCATGCTCAGTTTCTCTCTCTCTCTCTCTCAAAAATGAATAAACATTAAAAAAATAATAAAATAAAATAAAATCGTGGGAATAAATGAGATCAGCTACAGAGACAATTTGAGGTCACAAAGAGTACCGTACAAAGTTGACACAGAGGAAGTGGCCAGAGAGCTGGAAAACCAAGAATGTGGTGTCCAAAAGCCAAGAGAAGAATGTGTTTACATAAGAGGAGAGGTCAACTGTACTGAGTGGGGAGTAAGACGAGGAAAGCATCTGTTGACTTTGGCAACATGGAGGTCATTAAGAGACCTGGAGGAGAAGTTTTGATGGAATGGTAGGGAAAGAATTCATATCAGAATGAGTTAAGTAGATGGGAAGTGAGGACATGGAGTGACTATAACAAATTCATGGGAAGTTTGCCTATGAAAAGAGCAGAAAAGTGGTGTAGTAGCTCAAGTGAAGTATAGGGTTCTAGTGAATATTTATTATTATTTTTAATATTTAGTCCCTTGAATACACTTAACTTCATGGTCAGCTCCCTTTTTAACATGGAAACATAAGTTCTAGGTTAATATCTAGGTTAACATAGTTGTTCCCATTATGTGATTTCAAACGGGACTACTTTCCTCATTCATGTAGGAAGTGTGCCAGTGATTAGGGCCTGTCTCCCTCAGTGACCTGGCACAGAGGAAGAAGGCCCATGTCTTCCCCTCAACCTCACCCAGGGCCTTCTGGAGAGCAGTGTCTGCCCCCAGGCACAGCCCTGACCCCACAGCGGTCCCTGCTCCCACCTGGTTCTCCGTAAGGTTGAGCTGGGCTGCCAGCTGGGCTCTCTTCTTCCCCACTAGATTGTGCTGTTTTGTAAACACTTTCTCCAACTCTTCCAGCTGCTTCAAGTTAAACATGGTCCGAACCCTCTTTTGAGGTCTCTCAGTGTCTTGAAGTTCCTCAGCTGGAGCCCAGTCTGGAGTGCCCCAGAGGCCTGAGCAGTGAGCCAGCTCTAAGCCTAAAAAGCAGATACACACACACACACACACACACACACACACACACACACGTATTTAGGTATTAAATATGCATAAAATACCCCTGGAAGAATAAAGAGACTGGCGTCATTGGCTTCTTGTGGGGTGGAGTTAACCAGGTGACTGGGGGACAGGAATATAAGGAGAAACTCTTCTCCATCTGTCTTAGGAAACATTGTGGAGTTTGAACTGTAGGAATGGATTACCTATGCAAAAACTAACTTGAAACTGAGGGGCACCTGGGTGGCTCAGTCAGTTGAGCATCCAACTCTTGGTTTTGGCTCAGGCCACGATCTCACGGTTTGTGGGATTTGTGCCGAGTCAGGCTCTGCGCTGACAGCCTGGAACCTGCTTGGGATTCTCTCCTTCCCTCCCTCTCTCTCTCTCTCTCTCTCTCTCTGCCCCATACCTGCTCAAGCACACACTCTCAAACAAACAAACATACATTAAAAAAAAAAAAACTAATTTGAAAATGAGATTAACTGTAATACAAAGCAGTAAGCTGCAATTCAGACCTCAGCTGTGTGAGGCAGTTAGGGAAAGTTGTTTTGGAAACTTGGGCATGTCGCTCAGATGCAGTGGCACGAATCTGGATAGGGTTGAGAGCCTAGGCTTTCTCTGAAGGGAAGGGTGGAGAAATGCCCAGCTGAAAGGGGTGGAAATGCAGAATGGAGAGAACCCAGGAAGTAGGCACCAGGTAAGATTATGTTACATGGATCTTGGTATGGGTTGACAAGGCTTGCGTTAATCTTGCTCCTGTTTTCCTCAAGGGGAGGTGGGGAACCGTGAATCAGATTGCCAAAAATGGCAAAAGCTCCTGTGGGTGGATGTAAATGCTAGAGGAGAACGTTAGGTACACAGTTAAATTCTCCTTGGGGTTTAAGTGCCTGAGCCCCAGAGCCCGAGGTTCCTCTTTTAAGAGCGGGTTATGCAAGCAGACTCAGAGAGCAGTTAAGTGTGGGGCTTTATGCTCACCCGGACTGGGCGTGAGCGGTGGAGGCCGTACTGGGGTCCCGGCATTTGCCAGCTAACAGCTCGTCGATGAACCTCACCACCGCAGCAGCCGCTTCTCCCAGCTAACTGGGCCGCGCGTTCCAGAAGAGAGCTACTTTGGGGAAGAGTCTAAGCTAACAGTCGTTATTCAAAGGGGCTGTGGAAGGAGCGAGAGACTAATTCTCCAGAAGGGACGCTCTGCAGCTCCAGGGCTGGTCTTGTCCCAGTCTTCCGAGGCCCCCTCTGACCTTCCCCGCACCTTCTGCTCTGCACCCGCGCGCTCACACACATCTCCCCCCCACCTCAGCAGCGTGCGTGCGGGGGAAGCCTCGTGCAGTGGTCTGTTCTCGGCCGGTCCCTCTCTTGGGCTTCGGGTTCAACGCCAAGGTGAAGGGTCACTGGCCCCCTTCCCACCGACCGTGCGTGGTTCTCAAAACTCAGGGACGTCTTTATCCTGTGCCCGCTGTCGCGGCTGCCACGCTCCGGCCGCCCGCCCGGTTCCCGGGCGCCCGAGCAGCTCGTACCTGTGACGCCGAGGCCCTGGACGCCGAGGCCCTGGAGGCCGAAGAGGTGAGCCACGCGGAGCCCCGTCCGGGGCAGCTGGGGGCACGGCTGGTAGAGACTCACGCTCAGGTAGGCCGGCAGCCACGTCGCGGGAAGCCGGGAGGGAGCCGAGCCGAGGTCCGCGGCGACGCCGGACATTGGGGCGGCGGCGGGGGGCGCGCGGCGGGCAGGCCTGGCCAGGATGGCCTCGACGGAGAAGGAAGACTCGAGGCGCCCGGGAGCGCGGGGCCTGCCTGGACCCGCGGGGCGGCGCTGGAGCTCCGAGGTCTCGTCTCCTGCGCCCGGGGGAGCGGGCGGCCGGCTGCCTCGCGGCACTGGGCTGGGCATGGCGCGGCCCCTGCCCTGTCGGGCACAGGGAGTGAAGCCACGGCCTGTGGGCAGCCGTGCAGGGAGCGCGAGGGACGAGGGGGAGCACCACGCAAAAGGGAGAGAGACTTGTTGGCCAGGAGCATTCCCGGCGATGGACGAGGGCTCTTAAATTTGGCGAGGCGGGGCGGGGCCGGGGTCGGCCTTTTCTTCCAGCCGCCTAGGCGGGGCCACCAGCGCGCTGCGAAGCCCCCACCCTCCAAAGCCGGTCAAGCCGCCAAGTCAAGGTGGGCACTCCCTCCCTTACTCCGTATTTAAAAATGCCCTCCTTGGTGCGGTCGGAAAAGGACCCTAGCTCGCTGCAGCTTCACCTGGGGCTAAGCAGACTTTAAATACATACATACATACATACATACATACATACATACATACATACATACATAAAATCTAATTTAAATATATTGATAAATACAGTGAAAAGTAAATTTCCCATCCTGTCCCCCAGCCACTCAGTTTCCTTGAGTGGAGACACTTCCATGGTTACCAGTTTCTTTTGGATTTTTCCAGGAACTTTCCTCTGTCTAAAAAGGTGGAAGGGGAAAAAACTGTAACAGTTCCAGGTTAAGAAATACTCTTTATTACCAATACATAGGAGTTACTACAAAACTCCTTGAGTTCTGTAGGTGTAGGGCCGGCATTTGTATCCCTGGTTTACAGATGAATAATGAGTACTTCTAGCTGTTGTCCTTGGGCAAATTACAAGTTACTGTTTGTGTTTCCTTACCTGTAACGTGGATGGTAATAGTAGCTATCTCACGGCGTTGCTGTGTGGATTACCTGAGCTAATGCATGTAAAGCATTTAGAACTGGCCTGGTGCTTGGTGATCGTTGTGCTGGGATTGTGGAGCTCCGAGGGCTTCTTGCTTCCCAGGCTCCTACTGCATTCTGCCTCCTCAAATCAATGCCTAACTTTGAAACTACTCAGTCGAAGGCAGTTCCATGTCATTGTCAACAGGCATCAGCTATTTAGGACACAAATATGCCTCTGTCTGCTCTGCCATGTGGGGGACCAGGGGAACCTTGCTGGAGTGAGCAGCTACCTGTCCTCTGTCGTTCCTACTCAGCAAATACCGGCCCCACCTTCTGGACAGTACCCCAAGCAGCCTGGAAGCTGAGATTGTGGGTGAAATCATCAGTGGGTGGTCCAGATAGTCCCAGTGTAGCCTTACTGTGGAGGGTGGGGGGGGGGGGATAAGTCAGAGATGAGGGAACACAGTGACAGCTCTGGGGAAGGATGGGTGAGATGTAAACTCAGAAGACAGGGTCTCACTTACCTGAGGTCAGACTTACTGGGGCAATCAAGTGAAAGTTCTGGAGGACCCCTTCCCCCCATAACTCCCAAATCCTACACACACCACTCCATTTCTCAACATATTTGCTTTTAAGGAGATTTTTCTCTAAGAGGGAGGGGCTATGTCACCCCCCAGGACTCCCCCCCCCACGCCAATGGCAGTATCAAGGTGCCAACAGCATGCCTATGAGGAGGGACATGGGCACCCACTTCTCCAGACCCATAAAGACAATAACAGCTCATGCTGTTAGGGGTCATTGGAGCACAGGGATAGAAAATGTGGATTTGGGGCTTCTTTCTCTCCTGTGTGTGCACACTCTCTCTCTCTCTCTTAAATAGATAAACTTTAAAAAAAATGTGGATTTTGGGGTTGGATAAACCTATATTTACATCTCCATCATTTCTATTATTGGCATGGTGGAGACGGGTTTCTAGCAAATCTTTGTTTTGATCCATACTCTCAAGTCACCTCCAAAATTTCCTCACCTGGGAGACTAGAGTGATGATTTAGGGCAGTGCTTCTCATGCATCAGGATCACCTACAACATTCATAACACAGATTACTGGGCACCATCCTGAGAGTTTCTGATTCAGTAATGTAGGTGCTGCTTAAAAATATTAATTTTAAACAGTTTCTTAGGTGATGCTGATGCTGTTGATCTCGGAACTGTACATTGAGAACCAATGACCAAGGTGATGGTATTTATGAAGTCTTATCTTGGTATCTTTGGTAGCTGGCATAGTGACTGAAAAATAATAAGTGAAAAATTGTGCTTTTTTTAAATATTAAAAAAATCTATCTAATGTTCAGTAAATCTTAGCTTTTCTCTAGGTCTAGATTACAATTATAAATTGAATTCTTCATCCTAATTAAAAATTTACTGTTGTCTACATCCCCTGATTGCGTATATACTAAAACATAATGTAACGTTAATTTTTTTAAAAATCCGTCATTTCTGTGACTTTGGATAAGTGGATTATTCACTCCAAGCCTCTAATTTCTTGTAAAATGGGAATGATTTATTAAGTGAGAAAATAATACCCACCTGATGGGATTGGTACATGAATTAAATGAGATGGTGTTTTTAGTTAAATGGTAACTATTATGGGGAGGAGAGAGGCTATTTACATTGGTAGATGTGTTGGGCTAAACTTCTTAAAAGTGTTCAGTGAGAGATAGGATGAGGACAGATTTATAGGGCCAAGGGTCTGGTTTGTGTCACTTTATGCACTGAGACTCTCAATGGGCTAATCTGCAGCAGCAGGCATCCTGGAATTAGGGGGAGTTGACAAAGAACAAGAAAAAACTTGTTGGAAAAAGATGGAAGGCTTAAGAACATTTTAAGTCTATTTGTGCTGATTTTTTGGTAAAGAATGTACTCACTGTGTCTCTAGCTCTGGAGTTAGTACACAATTCACTGTCCAGTACATAGTTATCTGTTTTCTGTTATTTCACTTAGGCTATAAATTCCTCTAAGGACAGGTATTAATATTCTCAATTTAAATATTACTAAAAAGAGCAAGAGAGGTTAACAGACTGTCTACATTTAAATCTCTTAGCTATGTGTCATTTAGCAAAATGTGGTTTTAATTTGCAATTATTTCCCTGAAGATGTTTATGTTCAGCATCTTTTCATAAGTTTATCAACCACTTGGGTATCCTTTTTTGTGTGAAGTGCCTGTTAAGTGCTTTGCTTATTTTTACATTGGGTTACTATCTTTTCTTTATTCATTTGTAGGATGGTTTACATATAGATAGATATTTTGGGATCAAGTTCTTTGTTGCACTGTAAAGAGAAGAAAATATCTTCTCCCATTCTGGGGTCTGCCTTTTCATTCTTTTATTGTTGGTCTTTTTATGAACAAAAATTACCAATTTTAATAAAGTTTAATTATCTGCTTTTGTGTCCTTTAAAAGAAACCTTTCCCTGCCCCTAGTCATGAAGATACTCTCCTGTTATTTTTTCTTTCCTTGTTATTTTAGCTTTTACATTTAGGTCTGGAATTGATTTTTGTGTAGCTGTTAGGGAAAAGATTTTTAAAGGATGAGTCAAAGGGTGCCTGGGTGGCTCAGTCAGTTGAGCGTCCAACTCTTGGTTTCGGCTCAGAAACCACATTCGATCTCACATTTTGTGGGTTCGAGCCCTGCATCGGGCTCTACACTGACAGTGCTGAGTCTGCTTGGGATTCTCCTCTCTCTCACTCTGCCCCTCCCCCCCCCACTCTCTCTCTGTCTTTCTCAAAGTGAATAAATAAACTTAAAAAAATTAAAGGATGAGTCAAAATCTGAAGCTATAAATGAAAGTATTGATTGATTCAAATACACAAAAATTTAAAAAGTAATTATAATGATGGCTTGTAACTGTACTTTTTGTTTTCTACATGATAAGAGATTAATACATTTAAAGAAAAAACAATTTCTATGTAAAAGCTAGTATTATTCTAACTTTGGTTTGTAACTGCAAATCTTGCTTTCTACATAATTTAAGAAACTAGCACATTTAAAATATTTATTTATGTTTTTGGCATACAATATATAAAGATGTAATTTTGTGGCAAAAACAACTGAAAAGAGATGGAGACAAAGCTGTAAAGGAGCAGAGTTTTTGTAATATTATTGAAGTTAAGCTGGTATAAATTCAAATTAGAGTGTTATAACTTTAGGATGTTTAATGTAATCCTGATGATAACCATAAAGAAAATAGTTATAGAGTATACAGAAAAGGAAATGAGAAATGAATTTAAACAATTCACTACAGAAAAAAATCAACCAGACACAAAATAAGACAGTAATGCTGGAAATGAGGGACAAAATAGCTATTATAAGGCATATAGAAAATGAATAACACAATGACAGATGTAAGGCCCTCCTTATTGGTAATTACTTTAAATGTAAATGGATTAAACTTCCCAATCAAAAAACAGAGATTATATCCCATCCAATGAGAAAAGAACTTCTTTGATTTTTCCCAAGGGTCGTCAGACATACTCCACTAAATATGGTCTACCATGTCCAACTGGACAAAAGCAGTGCTTTTTTTTTTTTTTTTAAGGGGGTGGGTACTGCATAGGGAGAAAAGCTCTACATGTGCATTTCTTCTTGTTTGAGATTCACAAATTCCCTTTATATAATGGTCTATCAATGTGCTGTACTTCGTGTATGAACATAAAAATATCAAAGGTGAATTTTGGAATTAATCTAGTTATGTCCTCCAGAGAGAACAGAAATAGGTTAAAGAGAGATAATTACATAGAAGTGGTTTAATAAACAGTTTAGTATCATACCTGATTCACTCTTACTCAGGTCACGGAAGTGACTTTCTGAAGATGGGGCTGAATGAAATATGGCCAATCAATTTATTCACAGACCTTGACCTTGGTTTAGTTGAAGTCATATGCATATGTCCATCCATATTGTATACCAATGGAGTTGAATCTTAGTTTTAACATGACTTAAATGTAAGCCTTGAAACAGTGCAGCCTTGGAAAGGGCAGTACATCAACCAATAGTCAAGACACCTGGGTTCCAGTACCAGCTCTGCCAACAGGTTTTGTGACTTTGGGTAAAATCATAATAATTATTGAGCAGTTGTTAGGCTTTGAGAAACTGAACTAGGTATTTTATCATATTAAATCTTAATAGCCACTTTGTAAATCAAATAATACCTTTACTTTGTACAGGTGAGGAAATTAAAACTCTGAGAAGCTGATTAACAATAGCCAAGATCACTCAGCTGGTAAATGACAAAACCAGGGTTTGACACAAGCTTTTCTCTACACTAAAGTATTTCCATCATTTAATCTTTTGAGTCTTAGTTTATTTCTTTGTAGATGTGAAGCTCTGTATCCTTTGTAAATTTGATGTTTTTTGATTTCAGTGTAAATATTTAAATGTAATATTCTGTTCTTTTTTTATTAGTAGTATCCATTTTATGACTGTTGGTAGATATTTTTCTTAGTTTGTATTATCTCTATTGAAAATTTACTTCAGTCAGATTTATCAAATTATGAAATCCTTATTTGGGTTGGTTTAATATTCCGTAGCATCATGGTTTAATTTCACATTTGTTATATTTGTAAAAGAAAGTTAAATATTACAGAATTTGGCTCCTGCAGTCAAAAACTACAAGTACCTTTTGCTGAAAGTAGAGATGAAAGCAACTTCTATCCCCTCCAGCAGGAGATACCTAGTTATGTCCTCAAGAGAGGATGTTCCTCAGAAGGATGTTCCTCATATTTGTTCGCCCAAAGGGTAGGGGAATAGAAGCACCTACAATCATTTGCCAAACTCCTCCTCACTTTCGCTATCACTTTGGTCTGGTGCCTAAAGATAAAATTGTTATTGTGTATATGGGGACAAAAAGGGCATATTTATAGATAGATGAAAACAAATGATCCAAATCTATTATATCAACACTATATCTCACTGGAGATCCAAAGACACAAGGAAATTGAAAGTGGGACAATAGAATAAGATATTACATGCAAATAGTAACCAAAAAAGAGCAGGTGTGGATATACTAATATCAGGCAAAATAGATTATAAACCAAAAAAGGTTATAAGAGACAAATAAGGACATTATATATTACACAAAGTTCAACATAGCAAGAAGTTTAATGCAAATAGTTACGTACTTTGTGACGGACCAAAATATATGAAGCAAAAACTGATAGAATTGAAGGGAGAAATGCACAGTTTTACAGTAAAAGCTGGAGGCTTCTATAACCTACTCACAATAACGTATAGAACAACCAGACAGAAGATAAGTAGGGAAATAGAAGACTTAACACAATAAAACTATTAAATCTAACAGACATATATAGACCACTCTACCTAACAACAGAATTCACATTTTTTTTCTCAAGTGCACATGGAACATTTTCTAAGATAGACTATATATTAGGTCACAAATTAAGTCTCAATAGATTTTAAAATATAGATTTTAAAAGTATGTCCTCCGACAGCAATGAGATGAAGTTAGAAGTGAATAAAAAAAGGAAAGCTGGAAAATTCACAAAAAAACTAAGCCACACACTTTTAAACAAACAATAAATAAAAACAAAAATCATGAGGGATATGAGAAAATCTTAGAGATGAACAAAAATGAAACATAACATACCAAAACTCATAGGATTCAATGAAAGTGTTACCAAGGGGGGAATTTATAATTATAAATGCTTACATTCAAAAGAGAGATCTCAGATCAACAGCATAATTTTCAACTTAAGGAAATAGAAAAAGAAGAATAAACTAAAACCAAAGATAACAGAAGGAAATAATAAAGATTAAAACAGAGATAAATGAAATAGAGGATAGAAAAGCAATAGAGAAGATTAATGAAACCAAAAGTTGATTCTTCAAAAGATCAACAAAATTGCCAAACCTTTAGCTAGATGGACTAAGAAGAAAAGTCAAGACTCAAATTACTAAATGAGAAATGAAGATGGGACATTATTACCAATTTTATAGAAATAAAAGGATTATGAGACAATACTATGAACAATTGTATGCCAAAGTTGGATAACCTATATGAAATGGACAAGTTCCTAGAAACACACAACCTACCAAGACTAAATCACAAAGAAATAGAAAATTGGAATAGATCTATAACTAGTAAGAAGATTGAATCAGTATTCAGAGATCTTCAAACAAAGAAAACCTCTGGACCTGATGGCTTCACAGGGGAATTCTACCAAGAAGTACTAATACAATCCTTCTCAAACTTTTCTAAAAAACTGAAGAGGAGGGAACACTTCCTCATTTTTGTGATGTCAGCATTACCTGATACAGGATAGCCAAACAAAGACACTACAAGAAAACTACAGTCTAATATTCCTGATGAACACAGGTGCAAAAACCTCAACAAAATATTAGCAAACAGAATTCTGTAGCATATTAAAAGGTTATACACCATGACTAAGTGGGATTTATTACTGGAATGCAAGGATGGTTCAACATATGGAAATTGATGAATATAATTCACCACATCAACATGCAGGGGGTAAAACACATTATCATCTCAATTGATGCAGAAAAAGTATTTGATAAAATTTAGCACATTTCACACTTCATGATAAACACTCAACAAACTAGGGATAGAAGGAAACTATCTCAACATAGTAAGAATCATAGAATAAAAATGCATAGTAAACATTATATTCAATGATGAAAGACTTTCCCTCTAAAATCAGGATCAAGGCTTTCACCACTTGTATTCAAAACACGACTAGAAGGGGCACCTGGGTGGCTCTGTCAGTTAAGTGTTGGACTTGGGCTCAGGTTATGATCTCACGGTATATGGGTTCGAGCCCTGTATCCAGCTCTGTGCTGACAACATGGAGGCCGCTTGGGATTCTCTCTCTCTGCCGTTCCCCTATTCACGCTGTCTCTTTCTCTCTCAAAATAAATAAATAAACTTAAAAAATTTAAAAACAAAAACAGAATACAACTGTTGGGGCACCTGGCTGGTTCAGTTGGAAGAACATGTAGTTCTTGATCTCAGAGTCATGAGTTTGAACCCCCATTGGTGTAGAGATTACTAAAAAATTTCCAACAAGAAATAAGGGGTGCCTGGGTGGCTCAGTTGGTTAAGCATCCAACTCTTAGTTTTGGCTGGGGTCATGATCTCATGGTTCATGTGATCAAGCCCCACATCAGGCTGCTGCATGCTGACAGCACAGAACCTGCTTGGGATTCTCTCCCT
Organism: Acinonyx jubatus; assembly: GCF_027475565.1. NCBI lineage: Eukaryota > Metazoa > Chordata > Mammalia > Carnivora > Felidae > Acinonyx > Acinonyx jubatus. The sequence continues at coordinate 87,963,597 of NC_069388.1, read as the reverse complement.
CTCTCTTTGCCCTTCCCCTGCTTGTGTTATCTCTCTCTCTCAAAAATAAATAAACTTAAAAATAAAAGAAATAAAAGGCATCCAAAGTGAAAAAGAAGTAAAATATCTCTGTTTGCAGATAATATGACTTTATATGTAGAAAACTCTAAAGATTCCACACAAAAAAACTTGTTAGAATAAATCATGAATTTAACAAAGTAGCAGAATCAAAGTCAACACACGAAAATAATTTGCGTTTCTATACACAATGAACAATCTGAAAACAAATTATAAAAACAATCCCATTTATAGTAGCATCAAAATGAATAAAATACTTAGGAATTAACTTAACCAAGGAGGTGAAAGACTTGTACAATGAAAACTAGAAAGCATTGCTGAAAGAATTGGAGAAGACACAAATGGAAATAGATCCTATGTTCATGGATTGGAAGGCAATATTGTTAAAATGTCAATGCTACCCAAAGTGATCTGTAGATTCAATGCCTATTAAAATCCCAATGATGTTTTTCACAGAAATAGGAAAACCCATCTAAAAATTTGTATGGAATTTCCAGTGACCCTGTATAGCCAAATCGATACTGAAAAAGAAGAAAAACACTGGAGGACTTCTACTTCCTGATTTCAAAACTTAGTTCAAAGATACAGTAATAAAATCAGAGTGGTATTGGCATAAAGCAGACATATAGACCCATAGAATAGAATAGAGAGCCCAGAATTAAACCCTTATGTATATGGCCAAATGATTCTTGACAAGGACTCCAAGACCATTAAATGGGTAAAAAACAGTCTTTTCAACAAATGGTACTGGGAAAACTGTATATCCACATGCAAAATAATGAAGGTGGACCCTTACCCAACACCACATACAAAAATTAACTAAAAATTGCTCAAAGACCTAAATGTAAGACCTAAAACAATAAAACTCTTAGAAGAAAACGTAAGACAAAAGCTTCACAACATTGTATTTGGCAGTGATTTCCTGACTATAATACAAAAGGAAAAATAGACAAATTGGACTTCGTGAAAATTTTTAGTAATTTGTGCATCAAAACACAACTATCAACATGCCCTTGTTGTGATGAGTACTGGGTGTTGGACGAAAGTATTGAATCACTATATTGTACACCTGAAACTAATATTACACTGTATGTTAACTGGAATTTAAATAAAAACTTAAAAAAAAGACACTATCAACACAGTAAAAAGACAACCCACAGAATGGGAGAAAATATTGGTATATCATATATCTGATAAGACAATTATAGCTAAGATATATAAAGAACTATTACAATTCAATAATAAAAAAGCAACCCAATTAAAAAATAGGCAAAGGATCTGAGTAGATGTTTCACCAACGATGTGCAAATGGCCAATGACCATGTGAAAAGATGTTCAACATCGCTAAATATTAGGGAAATGCAAATCAAAACTGCAGTGAGATACCACCTCATACCCAGTAGGATGGCCACCACCCAAAAGACAGGAAACAAGTGCTGGTGAGGATGTAGAGACATTGGAAACCTCATGCACTGTTGATGGGAATGTAAAAGGTAAAGCTGCTATGGAAAACAGTATGACAGTTCCTCAAAAAATTAAAAATAGAATTACCATATGGCCCAGCAATTCCACTTCTTGGTTTTTGCCCAAAAGAATTGACAGCAGGGTCTGGAAGAGATATTTGTACACCCATGTTCACAGAAGCATTATTCACAATAGCTAAAACATGGAAGCAACCTGTGTCCATCAGTGGTTGAATGGATTAGCAAAATGTGGTATACACACACAATGGAATATTATTCAGCCTTAAAAAGGAAAGAAATTCTGCCATACACTATAACATGGATGAAACTTGAGGACAATATACTCAATAAAGTAAGCACAGAATGACAAATACTATATGATTCCGTTTATATGAAGTACATGTTCAAAATCATAAAGACAGTGTATAATGGTGGTTTCCAGGAGACGGTGATGGGGAGTACAGGGAGTTACCATCTAATGGGTAAAGAGTTTCAGTTATACAAGATGAAGAGTCATGGGGATTGATAGGGATGATGGTTCTACAACCATGTGAATGAATTTAATACCTCTGGACTTCACACTTAAACTTAAAGATGGTAATACAACAACAGAAAAAAGTGGGAAAAAAGACAATGGAGACGTCTCTTCAATGTATTGAGAGAGATTATCCATCTAGAAGTTTATATCCTATAATTTGGATAACTATAATTATATATCATAATACTAAACATAAACATAAAGTGACAATTTTATGTCATTTAACATATTAAACTATTATTCAAGAGAGAGGTAAAAATGGAAGCATTTTCAGACATACAAAGACCAAGAGAGTTTGCTGCCCAAAGACCCTTCTTTATAAGAGACATGTTAAAGAGTAGATTAGCAAGAAAAAACAAAACTCAAAAGGCACACACAAAAAAGCATAGAGGTTTTTTAATCTGTCAATAAATTTTCATGAACTATTAATTATTAAGAATAATGTTTTTAAATTACAAAATTAAAATTTCAACAGCAATAATAAAATTGGGCACATTAAACAATGGGCCTGTTAAAAGGTTATTGTCATGATCAGGAGAAGAATTAAAAATATTGACTAATTTTATTTGTTAGTAGCAAAAATAATAGTTAAGATTGTATATTAAAAATTCATGGACAAAGACTAAAAGAACAGAAATACAATACATGCTTTGAAACCAGCAAAGGGTTTATTTTATTTTTTAAAGATTAGAAATTGATTTTTATTTTTTTTAAAGTTCATTTATTTATTTTGAGAGAGAGAGAGAGAAGGGGAGGGGCAGAGAGAGAGGAAGAGAGAATCCCAAACACTGTCAGTGCAGAGCCCCAAGCAGAACTCGAACTCACAAACTGTGAGATCATGACCTGAGCGGAGATCAAGAGTCAGACGTTTGACTGAGCCACCCAGGTGCCCCCAAAACAGCAAAGGGTCTTAAAAGGGGAGCAGTGTGGATGTGGAAATTTTTATCATTTTTCTAGAAGGTAATAAAGGAGACAAATTTTTTAAAAAAGAACCGTAAACAGAAAATACAAAGAAATTGGAGAAAAAAAGTCCAAATCAAATAGCATTCACACAACATGAAAGAGAACCTTACCCTATGTTTAACTGAGATGAGTGTTTCTAAACCAGAAAGAGATGGTAGGTCAGGATAGCTTTCCTAACTCATGGTTCTTGATTTTGCTCTTTAAGATGTTTTAGTGAAGAGCTATATATATATGAAAATACTATTCTCACGATCTCTGCCTGAAGAATCTACTGGAAAAAAAACTTCAGACAACCAAAAATGACAGGACAGAAAACAGCATAAAGGATAGTGGCAATGATCATCAGTGGTCCCTATTATCACAAACCTGAATCTGATCAAGTCTTTAGATCTAACTGCCAAGTCACAGGAAATACAGTGACCAGAGCAACATGTTTAAACACCACAGGGATGCAATCACAAAATCCAGAGTACAGAGAGAGACAGGGAGAGGGAGGGGGCATAGAGAGAGGGAGAGAGAGAATCCCACATCTAACAGTGCAGAGCCTGACGTGTGGCTCGATCCCTCAAACCATGAGATCATGACCTGAGCTGACCCAAGAGTCAGATGCTTAACCGACTGAGCCACCTAGGCGCCCCACTATCTATCTTCATCAATAAATAAATCGTAAGAAAAAAAAGATGAAGAGAGAACCTATAAGTTAACAGTCACAAGAGACATATTAACCAATTGCAATTATTAGACCTTATTAGGAGTCAAAGAAACTGTATAAATATTTATGAGGTAATTGAGGAAATTTGAATACTGGAAATTGAATGACATGAAAGATTATTGTTTTATTTTTTTAGGGATTGTAATGGTATATTTAAAAAAATTTTTTAATGTTTATTTAAAGAGACAGAAAGAGACAAAGCATGAGCATGGGAGGGGCAGAGAGAGGGGGAGACACAGAATCTGAAGCAGCTCCAGGCTCTGAGCTGTCAGCACAGAGCTGGACGTGGGGCTGGAACTCATAAACTGCGAGATCATGACCGGAGCCAAAGTTGGACACTTAACCCACTGAGCCACCCAGGCGCCCCTGTAACGGTATATTTTTAAGGTATGTTAGTGATATTTCTTTAGGTTGTATATAATAAGTCCTTATGTTTTAGAAAAACCTGCTGCACTATTTACACATGAAAATATATGGCATCAGAATTTGCTTCAAAGCAATCTGGGATGGGTGATTGGCCAACACATGGTTGGCAATGAGTTGGAAATTGTTGAAACTGGCTGGTGAGTGTATGGAGTTTCATTATAGTAGTTTTTCTGCTTTTGTTTATATTTAAAAATTTCTGTAACAAAAAGCTACAATAAAAATAAAGACTAGCAGTAAATGAATTGTGTTCAACATAAGTATGTAGGAAAAAACCAATAGGGGAAAAAGCTAAAGAAAATAGAGGGAAAATTCAGATAAGAACAAAAAGTAATGAAATAGAAAAAAAAGATACAGTTAATAGAAAAAGATGGTACAGTTGAGAAGATCAACAAAATCCAAAATGGTTCTTTGGAAGAGATAATAAAATAAACCACTATGAAGATTTATCAAGAGTAAAAAGAGAAAAGGTATAATAAAAATTATTTGGAATGATGACAGAGTAGGCTGGAAATAAAATAGAGATTATTCCATTCAAGACAAAAATCATAAACCAATTATCCTATGATGCTAAAGTGCTAAGATGTTAAGTCAAATCTTAGCAATTTGAATTTGGTCATTTATATAAAAATAATCATAATCAAGTAGGGTTTGTCCTGAAAAGGTAAGGAATTTCAACATCATAAAATCTCTTAAGGAATATACCATATTAACAGACAGGCTTTCGGGTTGCGCTGCCAGGTGTCCAAGAGGTTCTCTGAGTTCCCACTCAAGTACATCTGCAATTCAAAATGCCGCACCCATCCCCCCAAACTCAGCCCTCCAACCCTAGTAACTCCCAAGTCTTTTCTGAGGTGGATGTTGGAGGGGAACAAGTTGGTTGAATTGTCTTAGAATTGCTTGCAGATATTGTACCCAAGACTGCAGAAAAATTTTGTGCATGTGTACAGGAGACAAAGGTATTGGACCCACCACTGGGAAACCTCTCCATTTTGAAGGATGCCCTTTCCATCAGATTATTAAGAAATTTATGATTCAGGGTGGAGACTTCTCAAATCAAAATGTGACAGGTCGAGAAAGTATTTACGGTGAAAAATTTGAGGTGAAATTAAGAGAAAGTATTTACGGTGAAAAATTTATAATAAAAATATTATAAGCATGATCAGGAAGATTTATCGAGCATGGCAAATGCAGGTTGCAAATACAAATGGTTCTCAGTTCTTTATCACAACAGTTTCCCTCTCCTCATTTGGATGGGAAACATGTGATACTTGGCCAAGTAATTAAAGGAATGGGTGTGGCAAGGATACTGGAAAATGTAGAAGTGAAAGGTGTAAAACCTGCCAAATTGTGTGTTATTGCAGAATGCAAAGAATTGAAGGAAGGGGATGATTGGAGCATATCTCCAAAAGATGGTTCTGATGACAGTCATCCAGGTTTCCCTGAGGATGCAGATATAGATTTAAAAGATATAGATAAAATGTTACTAATAACAGAAGACTTAAAAATATTGGAAATACTTTTCTTCAAATCCCAGAACTGGGAGATGGCCATTAAAAAATATATGAAAGTTTTAAGATATGTGGAAGGTTCAAAGACTTATTGAGAAAGCAGATAGGTTGAAGCTGCACCGACAGCTTTAAGCTGCGAGCTGAATATTGGTGCTTGTAAACTGAAGATGTCAAGTTGGCAGGGAGCAATTGGCAGTTGTTTGGAGGCTCTTGAAATAGACCCATCAAATACCAAATCATGGTACTATAGAGCTCAGGGATGGCAAGGATTAAAAGAATAGATCAAGCATTGGCTGACCTTTTTGTTTTTAATATTTATTTATTTTTGAGAGAGGGAGAGAGACAGACCACGAGCAAGGTAGGGGCAGAGAGAGAGGGAGATACAGAACCCATCTGAAGCAGGCTCCAGGCTCTGAGCTATCAGCACAGTGCCTGATGTGGGGCTTGAACTCATGGACCATGAGATTTTACCTGAGCTGAAGTTGGATGCTTAATCGACTGAGCCACCCAGGTGCCCCAAGCATTGACTGATCTTAAGAAAGCTCAGGAGATAGCACTGGAAAATAAAGCTATCCAGGCAGAACTGTTGAAAGCCAAAGAAAAGACAAAGGCACATAAAGATAGGGAGAAGGCAGCATATGCAAAAATGCCTAATAAGGAATTCAGCTTTACTTAAATATTATGCATTGATTGTATAAAGACAATAAGAAGTTTTAAGATTTTTCTCTGTTACAGATGACCCTTGATGTGTTTCCTTTGATACTTCAGTTTCCCAATGTTTACAGCTTAGGAATACTGAAAAGGGTTCAATCTTATTAAAACAGAGTTTCACACACACATACACACAAAAGGAATACACCATATTAACAGATTAAAGAAAAATATATAACATTCTTAATAGATGCAGAAGGAGCATTTGATCAATTTTCTACAATCATTTAAAAATGTAAAGTTTTAGTAAACTTAAGGGTAAAAGGTTGTCATCAAAGTGGTATTGCATATAAACAGGTTGAAGAAAAAACTATAATGATCTTATAGGTCTAGAAAATTTTTTTTATAAAATTCAACATAAATTCATTTAAAAATTATACCTTTTACCAAACTAAAGGGTAAAAACCTACTGCAAAGATCATATTTAGAAATGAGACTGCAGAAGCAGTGCCAATTAAAGTCAGGAATAAGACATGTATATCCACTACCATAGAGTCTATTTATCATCGTACTGGCAATCTTAGCCAATGCAATAAGACGCAAAAAGAAAGATATAAGAATTAGAAAGGGAGAGACCAAACTACTCTTATTTGTAGACAATATGATTATCTACAGAGAAAGTTGATGCAAATCCACAGAGAAAGTTTTCTGGAAACATGATCAGTATATAAGAATTGGTAAAGGTAAATATTATTAGCGAATGTAGCTGAAAATATATCTCACTTGTAACTGCCTCATAAACTATAAGATACATAGGAATAAACTTAAGAGATGTGCAAAATGTTTAAAGAGAAAGTTAGTATTGAAGGACATGAAATAAGACTTGAATATATGGATAGGAAGACTCAAAGTCAAAAGATGACAATTCTTCTCCAAATTATCTTAAAATGAAATGAAATGAGAATTTTTAAAATTTATGGAATTGTACAACTTGACAAATTGATTCAAAAAACTGTATAAGGAAGCACCAAGAATATCTAAGACAGTATGAATAAAATGAACAAGGTGAAAGAACTCGCCTTACCCAATAGCAACACTTCTTATAAAGCTGGAGTGATAAACACGGTGTGATATTGGTATAGGGATAGATGAATGGGCCAGTGGAACAGAATGGAGAGCCCTGACCCTATAACAACCTTCCAAGTATAAACATGGCTGCTTCACTTCTACTTTTCACATCTCATGCAAATTTCTCCTATGGCCAACTCCAGCCCAGTACCATACAGGAAAGGGAATTCTAGGAAGTAGGATTCCAACTTAGCTAAGTTGGCACAGTACAAAGCCACCACAGCCCACCCTTTGTCGACTTGGCATCCATAAATACCCGTTTTCACTACATTTAACCTTGAAATGAAGTTTAAAAGCCAATGATAGCCAAATTGTGCCTCCACTTAACATGATGCATCTATCCCTTGCACAATGAAAGCCTATCAGATAATTGGTTAACCATATGGAGAAATAAAAAGTACATTCTTAATGCTCCCCGCCAAAAGAGGATATAAAGTCTCTTTATTCATAGTTCAGTGTTGTTCATTTCTCTTCTAACTGAGTCACATTTCTCCTGTGATATCCTGTAAATTAATTACTGACAAATAATGTTAAAAACTTATTCAGACAGTAGAGGAATGGGGAGGGGAAAGAAATTTTTTTATTAAAACACAAAAATATTTACATTGAAATAAGAAGAAAAGTTTCATCCTCATTTCTGCAGCTGATTGTGTTGTTTTAGCTGGTATTTATAAATCCTCTTCCACTTCCCATTCATATTCTCTTCTTGGTGAGGTGACCTTTGTTTCTGGTCTGGACTATTAACACTTCTTCCTGTATTGGGTTGTAGCAGTTTTTCCATTGACATTAATCACAGGAAATGGGAATGCCAAGAGGCTCCCCATTCTCCCCTTTGGAAGTCAAGACTAGTCACCCCAGACAATACAATAAGCTTCTTTTTTGCCTGTTGATTCACTGGCAAGAGAAGTTCAAAGTAGCCGGGGCCAGACTCAACATCCAGTTTAGTGCAACCACTGCTGTGTTCTCTGTGGGAATATTTCTCTTTTGGGAACTAGTACTTTTATTTTTTTTTTATTTTTTTTAATGTTTATTTTTGAGACAGAGAGAGACAGAGCATGAATGGGGGAGGGTCAGAGAGGGAGACACGGAATCTGAAGCAGGCTCCAGGCTCCGAGCTGTCAGCACAAAGCCCAACGCGGGGCTCGAACTCACAGACCGTGAGATCATGACCTGAGGCGGAGTCGGAAGCTCAACCGACTGAGCCACTCAGGGGCCCCGGGAACTAATACTTTTAGATCAGCAGAACTCAATGTTTCAGAGACAGAAAGCAACATTTTTGCTAGAGAAGCACTGTGTGTTTTATTGAGGGAAGCTGTTCTCATTTCTAACCTCTGCTTCTTGATCCACGAACCACTGCTTTGGGAGAAACAGCAGTATACATCAGTTGCTGATTTAGAGACCATCTTGCATCCTGAGGGACATTACCTAAGCCCTGCAAGGTGTTGCCACACAGGTAGTTCCGTAACTGAGTCTTGAAAAGGCCATTCTATTGTTCTCTCAGGCCAGCTGCTTCAGGATACATGGTAAGACCAGTAGATTCCATAAGCTTGAGCCTGTTGCCACTCTTCTTGAATGTAAAAGAAATTCTTCCGTCAGCCGTAGAAAATTTCAGGTCCCTTACATTGACCTTGAGATGGGAATTTAGAGCCCCAACTCATCATATTCTTTCCCCAAGTTCTTCAGGGCATTTTAAGAATCCACCAATCTTATTCTAATTATATTCAAGCAACTACTTGGTCAATCAAAGCACTGACTTCTATAGGCACCAAATTACAATTGTCTACAGGTGATCATTTTTCTCCCATTCTGTGACATGGAGTACTAGTGATCCCTATACCCCTGGTAGCCCTTGGTAGTCCTTGGCAAGGGTCATTTATGCCTTTAAATCTAATTAGACCACAGAATCAATGGATAATCTGGCAGGCAGTGGGAAAGGAAAGATGGATGTGAAATGGGGGAGCAAGGACAAATTGGAACCCAGGAAGAAGAGCAAGAATGAGCTAGAAACTGCTTCAGTCTCACACCGCCTCTAAGCCTCTAACTTTGTTAATTCAGGTGACCTGCAGAAGAATCTGGTCCTTTGTTTTAGAACTAAATCCACAACTAGCCCAGGAGTTGGGGGAAACTGTAGAGGCTCTGATGGGAAATAAAGGAGCTTTGTGCCCATCTGCTTTCTCCCATTTCCCCCACCAGCAAGGTGAGCCAGCAAATCTGTCATAATGCATGAGCCACCAAAGGGCCTGCCTTCCACAGTGTAAACATGACAGCTGCTACTTCACTTCTGTTGCCAATCTGTAGCATGCAGATTTCTCCTGTGGCCAGCCCTAGCCCAGAACCATGCAGGGAAGGAAATTCTGGGAAACGTAGTCCTAGCTTAGCCAAGTTGACACAATATAAAGCCACTACACTATTTATAAAAAGGTTTAAAACATATATAACTGAAGCCATAAATATGTGGTATGAGTATAAAGACATTCTTGAGCATGAAAAATATGATAACTAAGGGTGAGCTCTGGGGAGGAGGAAGGGAACAGGAGTAGGGAGGGCACACAGGCCATCAATTTTCTGTAATCTTTTATCTCTTAAAACAAAACAACTGTAGTAAAAATGTTTGATACAGTACGTGGTGGTGGACATAATGATATTCTTTTTTTAAATTTATACTTGCCTATAGGTGTGAAACGTTGAGAGGAGGAAAAGGAGGGGGGAAATGGTAATAATAATAATTGCTGATAGTTACTGATCACTTAGGCTTTGCACTTGGGTTATGCCACTTAGGTAGAGAATGGGTTTCTTTCTCTGGATTGAGGGAAGAAGCACAGCTGTAGACACGAACATGTTGACCCCTTTTCAGGATCCCAGAGCCCCTGGGGACCTGGAAAGATGGAGATGTGTTATGGCGGAGCCCCTCTGCTGCCCTTACTCCCAACATCCTTGAGAATTCTTGTCCCTTTTCTCCTTTTGCCCTCTCTTGTGCAGGGTCTCTCCATCTCTCTTGCTCTCTCAACTTTCCAAAGTTTTTGCGTCCAGAAGAAAGGTGCTAAGTGGGGGCAAGTGCAGGTCTTGGGAGCTACAATGCAGGGCACACACACATCAGGCCTTAAGTCAAGCCCAGCCCACAGGATGAGAGGGCCCAAGGCTACTGTGGGGAAGCCACACACCTCCTCCCCCCTGCCCGGCTGTCTCAGCTCCAACCCACACCTGTTCCTCCCCTCATCTACTCCTCCCGCCTCGCCTTGCACCTGACAGGCCAAGAGCAAACAAGGTTGTTGTTTGTTCCTCTCTTCGTGCAATGCACAGTCACACAAGGAGGCACCATATATGCTGGCAACACACATTGCACTTTGCAGTTACCTACTGTTTCCTAACTTTTTTGTGTGTACGCTGCTTTTAAGACTTTCTCTGAAATCCTATGCTCTTCAATTAGACTGAAGTCAACAAACATCTGTTTGTTTGAGGCCTGTTTTATGTGCAGGGTTAATGAGGGGTACAAAGGAATGAAGAACACAGTTTCTTCCCATTGGGAACTCACAATCTCACGACGGGGGAGATTCTATGGGAGTATGAAGTGCAGAGAGTATAACTTCAGAGAATCAGGAAGGCTCCTTAGAGGAAGCTCTCCTCTGCAGACAACCTTCAAAGAGAGGAAAGCCTATGAAGGGAAGGAGTGGGTGAGATTAGGCAGAAAGAAAATGCTGTGAGAGAAGAGACAGGGGCTAGTTAGTATGGGCCCCTTGGGGGACTGTCAGCTGGACAGAGGGAAGAAGGGGGAATGATCAGAGAAGAACAACCCTCGTGCAATGACGGTAGTTTGTGTTCTACCCACTTAGAGTACTTTAGAGCTGATTGGGCCGTTGGCAAACTAGCCAAAGCCCTTTCTTGTACTAAAAAGGAAGGACATTGAGGCCCAACTAAATGGGGAGTGATTTGCACAAAAGGCAAAACTGGGTCCAGGATTCAGCTTCCAGATCACTCTATCAGCTTCCAGATAAAATCAGCATTTTATTTGTCTTTTTATCCATCAGCCGTGCCTGCCACAGTGCCTAGCATGTAGTAGGCACAAACCTATTTGCTGAAGTGAATTCTGTTTCTCTAGTTTCAGAATTCTGTTTCTTCAGAAACTTATTCCTTCAGTTTCTGAAGAAATGGACAAGAAAGAGGGATGGTCCTCTACCCAACCCTGTTATACCACAGGCACCGTGCAGGGTGCATATTGATGCTATCTTCTTGATCCCCACAATCTTGCTGTTATTCCCACTTCACAGACAAGGAAACTGCATCTGGAGAGCTAGGTGGTTTGTTTACAGGTAGTCAAGTACCTGAATTCAAATCCAAGTCCATCTGACTCTAAATTCCATGACGAGGGTGTCAGAGGAAATGGTTGGAATTGAGTTTCATTGAATTGATTTTTACTCCATGCCCACAGCTCTTGGGGCAGGATTTTTTTCCTTTGGGGTAAATGGGGAAATAGCATTGTAGTAGAAGAGTATGTGTGAGAGAGGGTGAACCCTTTTAGGGACTACCTTGCTTTAACTGCTCATAACTGACAACACCAAACAAAGGTGTTGGTTCTTTTTTTAAGGTCGCTGCCCTTCAGTCTTTAGTTCCTCTCTGCATCAGGGGCATTCAAACCCCATCTGAGGATCCAGAAACTCAGAGATATTGACAAAATGGAAAGACATAAAAAGAATTGGATTATGGCATATGTGACCTCTCCAAGTGTCTTATAATCAGATGGAGTTGGAGAGGGCAGAGGATGGGAGAACCATCTAGAAAGAGGTTTCTGTGTTTAGAAGAAAGGAAAATAGAGATAGTGGTGGTGATTGTGTGTGTGTGTGTGTCTTGCAGGTAAGTGTTGGGTGGTGTTGGGCAGGGGGAGAACAGATCTGTCACAGGCTCTGTGTACCAGCCCAGACCTCCCCTCATCCCCCAGGCAGGTTTCTGGGGTTCTCACCAAGCCTTTGCCACTCCCTACTAAAGCTAGGGATGTTGAGTCAAGGGTTGGGGAAAGGTTGGAAGAGAACTGAGTGGGAAGGAGCACTGAAAGTCCCAGGGAAGCTCATTTTCCAGGCCAGGTGCAGAGGCTGGGCCTTGCTGCCAGCTGGAGGTCTAGGAGTGGGGCGGGGGCTCTGGCTGCCTGTTTGTTCAGCACTGAACTGAGATTCCTGTTAGGAAATGCCCTTGTTTGTGCCCAGACTGATTTGTTTGCTGTTCACACTTACATGGAGAGCTGCTCCTTGGAGTCCTGGCTTCAAACACAGAGGTAGGCGTGGGAAGGGGGAACATGGTTGGAACCCAGAGCCTACAGGGTCCAGAGAATAACCTGGGAAAATGAATGTCTACAGCTTCTGGTGAGGAGAGGGAGGGCTGGACCTCACTGGAAGCTCAGCCCTGACTTCTTTCTTTCCAGAGAAGAGCCATGTGGGGCTTGCCCAAAGAGGAGTCCCGACTCAGGAATCATTTGGAGTTTGGCTTCCTCACTCCCCGTGGGAACTGTCTGGTGGGGAGCAAAACATCTTAATGCAAGTTCCACCTTGGGATGCTGATTTAGTTGGTCTGGGGTGTGGCCAGGGCATCAGGACTTATAAAACCTTCCCAGGTGATTCCAACTGTGCAGCCAAGGTGAGAACCACTGTTCCAGAGTCTACATGCTTCTCAAACCTTCACATGCATATGAATCACCGTGGGATCTTGTTAAATTGTAGATCTGCATCAGTAGGCCTGGGTTGGCTCCTTAGCATCTGCGTTTCTAACGGACTCCAGGGTGATGCTAGTGCTGCTGGCCTAGGGACCATACTTTGAATGGCAAGGCTCTCTACCCGCTTTGGACTTCTCATTCCAATTGCCCTCATTGCTCAGAAGGAAGGAGGTAGAACCATGAACCCCAAAGCTTCCTGCACCTGTTCACCTGGCCCACTCTTTTCCCACTACCTTACTTGGTAAGTAAGCAACAGACCTCACAGACACTGGCCAAGGCCAGTCATTCTCAGAGTCTCCGTGGACCAAACAGATCCCTGACCCTACCTGAGACAAACCAATTCAACTAGCTCCAGTTGGGAGTATAGCAGAGGGCAGGAGGAAAAGCAACAGGAACAGCCTTCTCTGTCCTCTTGGGAAAGTAGGCCTGATGGGCATACAGGACACAAACATTCTGTGGTAGGGTATGGTTCTAAGGATGGCTGTAATAATATTTTCCTCCCTTATAATCTGTTACAAGGAGGCCTTGTCACTACCCCAGCCACTCTTCGTGGATCTAGGCTAGACCTATGACTTGTTTTAGTCTGTAGAATGTAGAGAAAGTGACACTGTGTAATTTCTAAGGCTGGGCCTAATGATCTGAAGTTTTCCCTTTGCCATTCAGGATGCTCACTCTCAGGATCCAGTTTCCATTTAAGAAGCCCAAGCTAGTCACGTGGAGAGTTTGAGAGAGGTCCCAGACTTCCAGCCAACCCTTCACCAGAAGATGCTGACCTGGGGGAAGGCAGAGGAGGCAAGGATAGGACCCTGTTTGCTTTCCCTTTTCCCTGGGAAGGCAGTGCGGTGGAGCAAAAGAATGGTCTCAGAAGTCAGACAGACCTAGGCTTACATTAGGCGTGTGCACAGTCACATAGTGAGAGTTTGGGGAGACTCACACCTCCTCATCTGTCCCCATCCTGCTCCCCTTGCAGCTTTTCCCATCCCAGAAAATGGCAACTTCATCCCTTTAGCTGTTCAGGCCAAAAAACTCAGGCTTCCTTGGATCCAGCCTTTCTCTCATCCTCATATCCAGTCCATCAGCATAATTCTTATAAAGCCCTACCTTTCAAATATAGCCAGAATCAGACTTCATCCAGCCACTTCCACTGCTACCACAGGGGGGCTGAGCCTCTTGTCTTTTGTTGGGATCACTACAAGAGCTACCTATCTGTGTCTTTGCTCCCATCCTTGCCCCTTGCCAGTCTCCAGCCCAGCAGCCAGGGTAGTTTTGGTAAATGGGCTTAGAGCAGGTCACTTCTTTGCTAAATATCCTCCAATGACTTCCCAAGTCATCCCAGGTAGAGACTGACAAGGCCCTTGAGAGCTCTTCTCTCTCTAATCTCATCCACTACTATTCAGCACCCCTCACCCCATATGTACGCACACACTCTGCTCTAGCCACACTGGCCTTCTGGCTTTCCCTTGGCCAAATCAATACTTCTTTACAAATAAGGAACACAAGACTCAGAAAGGAGGGTAAGCCACCTATCAAGGTGATACAGCTAGTACATGGCTGAAGAGAGGGACACTCCTTCCTGCCTCCAAGCTCCTCTGGCTCTGACCTTACATTGTCCACCCTTCCTCAGGGAACTTATAGCCTCAGCCTGGGGGGTGGGGATGCTTCTGGAGCTTTTCTGGGCTGGTGTTTCTCTGCTGGCTGGGATGACATTTGAACTTGGTGCTGAGGAGGATCCTGTGTGCTCACTGCCTGGGTAGGCTCTGCCCAGAAACAGAACAGGTGGGCTCATGATGCTGGCCACTGGCCTGTGTGTGCAGAACCCAGAATCAGGCCTGCACCTGCTCTGGGGCTCAAGGTTCCTGGGAGGCAGGACCCGGTTTTCTCAAGTCTCTGGAAAGCTCCTCGTACGATGCCCTGGAGAATTTAAGCCCTCTGTTTCAGCAGTGGTTTGTAGAGTTCTCGACTTGCTGTCAGGAAACCTAGGCTCTGGTCTGGCCCTGTATCTAACTTGCTGTGTGACAAGATGCAGGAAAGTCACTTAGGCCCCTTGCAAAGTGAGGTGATAGCCTCAAGGGGGGTGCTGATTCCATTTATGGAGGCACCATTTTGCTTTTTAAATGCCTATGCCTTCTGGGCACGGTCCCAGCGAGGCCACGAGAATGCTCCTGGAGGCGAGAGGTGGAGGGTGACTGGAACGGGCAGATTGAAGGGCAGGGCCTACGGCAAGTGTCTCTCGCGACAGGCAGCAGGGGGCGCGCGCAGACCGTGTGATGCGGAAGGCGGCAAGGCCTCTTACGTAGGAGCCTAAGAGGATCAGTTTGGCCTGTAGACCCCTCAGAAGCTCCAGGACAAGAAGCCTGAGTCGAGGAGGAGGGGCGCAGCGCTGTGTCCGGAGGGCAGTAGAGCACAGGCGGGAGAAAGGAAGCAGTGAGGGCGCTGACCACCGCTGCTCTCACTGCTCTCGGGCTGGTTGTGGTCAACACTTTCTCACTGCGGGGGGAGAAACAAGCACCCCCCACCTCCCAGGCGAGAGAATGTAACTGCAGGAGATACCCAAATGTCAAAACGAAAAATATCTCATTTTTCATCTGATTCCTCTCCCGACCCTGGAGGGGTGAGGGGCAAGGGAAGCGACCCTCGCTCCTACGCAGTCCCAGCTGGGAGGTGGCAGCGTGTAGTACATAGGGGACCCCATTTTCCTGCTCCCACACCACAATCCTGGCCAGCCTCAAATGTCCAAGGCCCTTCTGTCCTGTCAGTAAAGGTTCTTTTCTGATTCCAAAACTAATATATACATGTTGCATAAAAATAAAGCGATACTGAAATTACCATTAAAATGAAAGCCTTCCCATAATCCCCTAGCAAAATAACCACCGTGAGCGTCATTTTTCAGGTTTATTTCTATTCTGTACATACACTAACATAAATATTTATTACAATGATTTTTACAAAAATCATTGACTCAAACTGTAACACTGTTCTTTAACTTGCTTCATTTTTCACTTAGCGTTGGACACCATGTCGGTATATATATAGTTGCACCTCACTTTTAATAAGTGGTTGTGCAGCATGCTTGATATACCTGAGGCAGCCAGCTGCTGATAGGCCTTACGTTGGTTTTCCATGTCCCCTCAGGACAAGCATCCCTACTGGCACTGTGTTCCCTGCAAGTTACTATTTAGGAGAGATTCTTTTTTTTTTTTTAATTAAAAATTTTTTTTAAGTTTATTTATTTTGAGAGAGACACAGAGCAAGCAGGGAAGGGGCAGAGAGAGAGAGGAAGAGAGAGAATCTCAAGCGGGTTCCACACTGTCAGTGTGGAGCCCGATGTGGGGCTTGAACTCACCAACTGTGAGATCATGACCTGAGCCGAAACCACAAGTTGGAGGCTTAACCGACTGAGCCACCCAGGCACCCCCTATTTAGGAGAAATTCTTAAAAGTTCACTTTCTGGGATAAGAGATCGGCTCATTTGAATATTGGCTGATGTTGCTATGCTGCACTCCACAAGCTGAATGCCTGGCCAGTATGTTCACCCACAGCGAGGGCAAGTTCCTGGTGGGTTTAGCCACAACCTCTCTGTAGGTGAGGCTGGAACCCCTCCACTCGTGGAACTGGTAGTTGCCTGACCTGGTCACTTCTGGAGGTTCCAGCAGCTCACTAAGGAACTTAGGGGAGGGTGAAAAGGAAGGGGGCACACAGGTCAGGGAACTGGATTTGTTTGTTCAATTCAGAAATGTCAATGGTATGAGAAAGGACTTCATTACCTACAAAAAGAGCAGTGATAAAGCACTGGTTTTATCTCCCAAGGTGGAGGCTGGGGGGGGGGGGGCAGAGGAGCCAGTCCTCTGTGTGAGGCACCAGTGAGGGTCCCTGGGAGGGAAACTGTATCACTCTTGAGGGAAAGGCACAGGTGCCTTAGGGACCAGCCCACTACTTTTTCAAGCTCCAGCATCTGTCTGGAGGTGGAGGGAAAGTCTATCCCTGGCTAAACCTCCCAGCTCCAACATATAGCCTGTCTTTAAAGGAGAAGACAGGTGGCTAAGGTCCCTCCCAGAGGGATCCCAAGACCAAATCAGGTGCTAAACTGGTTCAAAAAGCCTCTGAGCTGCAGAAATCCTGGAGGGCTTTCTGGAGGAAAAGGTTGGCAGCTATTTGTGCCTTCGTGAACGGGCAAGATTTGGAACCGCTGAGAATCCTGAGCAAAGGCGTTTGTAGAAGCGATCAGTCTGTTCAGGGAACAGGAAGGAGCAGGGATTGAGGGTGAGTTGGGTGGGCAGGGCAGAGGAGCTCTAGCTAGGGATGTGGGAGAGGCTGGAGTGGGGCTATCCCACAGAAGCAAGAAGAGGATTTGCTCAGGAGTTTTAGATTGTCCTTCCAACCTCTGGGACCCTGGAAGATCTGGCTTAAGACTCTGGACATGTCCCCTGGGGCTGCTGGAAGCCTGTCAAAGGCTTGCTTCCCTGAGCAGCCCAGGACTCAGAGCTTGGGCGGCGGTCAACGCCAAGCAGCGCAGTCCCCTGGACACCAGGAGGCGCCATGCCCCGCTGGGCTGGCTCGGGGCTGCTCCGCCCCGGGGACCGCTGGTGCGGCCGAAAATCTGCGGCCTACCACTCTCGTCTTCATATCTCCACTCTTGGCTCTTTTTCCTTCCCCAAACCCAGCTAGGGGTTCCTCGCGCCAGCCGGCAGACGGTGAACTAGGGGTGCGGGGAGAGGGGAGGTTTAGAACCAGCCCTGGAAGGCGAGTCAACGAGGGTCCGAGGGACTAGAGGAGACCATGCCTGGGTTTCCCCCACTCGCCTTCCCTCTTCCCGTTCCTCCCCCCTTTCCCTGCCTCGTAACCCCTCTCCAGCCCTGCTCTCTCTCCCGCCCCCCCCCCCCCCCCCCGCTCTCTCTCCTTCTCGCACCTTGACCTTTTGTACCAAGCCAATTTTTATGGGAGTTCGTCCTCCACGTGTAAGCTTATTAAGGAAAGGGTGCAAAATTCTTAACATTGGAAGGGAGAAAAAATTGCTTTGCTCCTCCGCCTGGTGCCTGTCCCCTTGGAGCGGCCCCCACCTGCTGGCGGGCCCGGGCGGCCAAGCCTCCCCAGGGGCTCGCGCAGAGCCCCACCACCCCGGCGGGGGAGGGGGCCCCGGCCTCCCCCGCCACCCAGCTTCTCGCAGCAGAGTCGCGGCCTGGCCGGCGCTGCCGCGGGCAGAATCGAGGACGGGGGATTGAGGCGGCCGCTGCGTGTTTGCCCAGTGTCCGCCCCCGCCGCCGCCGGCCCTAATCTCCGATACACTTGCGAGTTGGTTTCCTGCCCCGGGGCCCCGGCTTCCCGAGCAAACAGGCCGAGCGCGGCGCTGCATCCGAAATGTGGCATTTGAGCCGCACCGCGGGAGGAAAGCCGGAGCGCGGCCTGTGGGGGTAATTGCCCTTCTCCGCCCCTAATCCTCCCGCCCTGCCCCTCCGGCCGGCTGCGGCCCATTGATTAGCGCGGAAGACTAGGGCTCAGCCCAGCCCCGGGAGGGGAGACCCGCTCCACACCCTGCGCCTAGAATGCAGTCACGACCCTCTCCCCGTCCCTCACTCCTCTGATCCCCCGGCCCCTCTCCAGCCGGACTTGGAGGCGGAGAATGTCCCTGGAAAGGACATTGAGGTTGCCTGGGGAAAGATGGGTAGAGGGAGGAGGGGAACACTTGTCCAGGCACACCCCAGGCCGAGGGAAGTGAGACCCTCAGACCACGCTGTACTAAGCAAGGTCAGGGAGGGGTTGCAGAGGATCCACAGGGGCCCGGCTGGACTTGACATCCTGAGAGCCCCTGTATGGAGCTGGGGGTTGGGAGGTTCCTGTGTACTCAAACCACCAGTGCTTCTGCAGTGGCCAGGGCCTGCTTCCTATGGTCTGCCCAGAGGGCCCTAGGCCTCGTGGAGGCCTCATTCAGTCATTCATTCACTGAGGGAGGTGGAGTGCAGAGCCCCAAGTGCTTCCAGTGGGAAATAGACATGGCCCCTTCTACAAGTCCTTAATGAGAGAGGTCAGTGCCAGGGAAGAGAGAAATAGAGTAATATGAGAGCCTTTGTGGGCAGAGGAACTGAGCGATGGCCTCACAGGGACAAGACTTACCAGCTGGGGTGAGTTTTCTTCCCTCTCACTTCCAGACCTCCAGCATGCACCCTTTCCTCTCCCAGAACAGCCACGCTAGGCCAAGAAAAATGAGGCTTGACCTTCTGAGCTACCTCCCTGGGCCTAAGCTGACAGTTCAAAGCTTGGCTTCTCTGTGTAGGGGCAAGTCTTGTTGCTGCAGTCCTTAAGGGTGCCAGGAGCAGGACCTTGGAGCAGAGGCCTCCTCCAACACCCTGAGGCCCAGGGAAGGAAAGCTAGGGCTGGGGGCAGAGGCTGGGGTAGGGCAAGCATAGGGCTGCAGAAATGGAACGTACAAGCAGAGATGTAGGAGAGTAAACAGGCTAAAAGGACTGGACAGAGACCTAGAACCTCATGCCTAGGTGCCTCCCCTCCCCACACCCTTGCACAGGGCCAGGACTAGGGTGAGGTAAGAAGGGCACAAATTTAAGGAGGCACTCCCTCTCAAGGTCATGCCAATGCAGGGTCAGCACCTGAGAGAGAGTGCCTCCTTGCCTCACCTTGGTCTCATGCCTGCCCTCATTGTCCTAAGTGAGCCCTCCCCTGGCCAAAGGGAGCTCCAGTTACTGCCCATGACCTGCTGATTTGCCTCATAGCCTGAGGCACATCAGGCACATCACCCTGAAGTTATCTTCACTATTCACTTGGTTGGTACTGACTGTCTCCCAGCTGGGATGGTGCTGCCCAAGGCAGTGACCACATCCCTCGAAGTCCTACGTAGACAGTGAGTGCTAAATGTAGCTGATGAATGAATAAATGCCCCCAGAATCTTCCACCCTCCTCACCCCAAGTGTGAATTTTTCCCTCTAGACATGGCCAGCTGCAGCGGCCACCCTGGGGTTGCTTGCTTTACCTTGAACTCCATTTAATCCTCAGGCCTTCTGCCTGAGCGTGAATTTGCACATCTGGTATGTGTTTGTTCTCACATCCTCTGATATTAAGCGCTGCTTCTCTCTCCAGTCAGACACTGACTCCCCAAGGACAGAGCCCAAGTCTGGCCTGGAATTCCTTATCTGGCCTGCAGCACTCAGCCCAGGGTGACACTCAGTATGCGCTATATGCTGAACCCCGGGGCATCTGAAGCCTGGACAAGTCCTAACCCCTTATTTGTGGTTGAGGAGAGGGTGATCCGGGTCACATGTCTCTGCAGTGACAGAGCTGACCTAAAGCCAGAGTCCCGCGTCTCAGAAGCAGTGGAATCTCCTCCTCACGTTTAGTAATTGCATCAGGCAAATTATGAGGGCACAACACCACCTTATGCATGTGGGCGTGGGCTGGTGGGGGCTTCTCAGCTTTCTCATATCATACCAGGTGCATGGCCACCAGCTCCAGTGAATGTGACAGAGCACGTGCGAATGGGTGGGCGTGTATGCGATGTCTGCCGGGGGTGTGTGTGTGTGTGTCTGGTGTCTGCTGTGAATGGATGTGTGTGTGCCTGGGGAGGTGTGTGTATGTGGTGTCAGTGGAGGGTGTGTGTGGATTCCGTTGGGCATGAGTGTAGGTTGGTGGGGGGGGGGTGTTGGCTGTGTGTGTCTGCTGAGTGTGGGCGTGTAATGTAGTATCTCTTGGGTTCTGTCTGTGTGTTTGTAGTGTTTGCTGAGGGTGAGGGTGAGTGGTATCTGTGGGGTGTGTCTGCAGAGTGTGTGCAGTGCTGGCTGGGATGTATGTGTGTAATGTCTGCTCTGTGTGCATGTAGGTGGCTGTCGTGCCTGCAGGCTGTATTATGATGCTGCCTTCCGGAAACTTCTGTGTAAAATGCCTAATGACATCCCCAGATCAGTTACCCTATGCCTGGGCTGGCTAGAGAGACATGCACAGAGGGTCTGGGAGTCCAGTGTCTCGGGAGGTCAGGAAGCTGAAAGACAGCAGTAACTATTGTGACCAGGGTGCATGGAAACCCAGACGGGGACAGGTGCTGGCTGCAGTAAGTGGACAGAGGCAGTGCCAGGAGGCCTCAAATCCGATTGAATACAGATGGCAAGGCCCCACGCAGCACACAGATCCCAGGGCAGGGAAGGGGACTGGACATGTCAAGTCTGGACCTGAATCCAGGCAACACTTTCAGTCTCAGGATGATTTAGAAGGAGAGGAGTGCTGGGGGAAGGCTGAGCTGAGATGGTTGGGGCAGGTGGGTTAGAAAAGTAAGCCAGCTCTTGGGGCGCCTTGGTGGCTCAGTCGGTTAAGCGGCCAACTTCGGCTCAGGTCATGATCTCACGGTTCGTGAGTTTGAGCCCCTCGTCGGGCTCTGTGCTGACAGCTCAGAGCCTGGAGCCTGTTTCAGATTCTGTGTCTCCCTCTCTCTCTCTGACCCTCCCCCATTCATGCTCTGTCTCTCTCTGTCTCAAAAGTAAATAAACATTAAAAAAAAATTAAAAAAAAAAAAAAAAAGAAAGAAAAGTAAGCCAGCTCTGGATGGCTAGCCCCATTGGCATCTTTCTGGGTAGAGGCAGCTCCATATTCTACAGGGCACAGGACTCAGTGAAGAAAGAAAGAGTTGGATTTCAGCCCCACTGCCCACCTGGCCCTTGTGCAGTGTACAACCTGCCAGACTGTACACAGTGGCCCTGGGTCTTGGCCTGTGAACCTGCAAGTTCTGCTTCTTCTGAAGCAGAAAAGAGGATGTCCTCCTCAGGCTTTGGAGGAGAGGAAGGCCTGACTGACTGGGGTGGGGATAGCTTTGGAGCAGGATAGCTGGAGGCCTATTGGCTGGGCATCCTCTCTCCCGGGCTGGCCTTCACAGTGAAGGCAGGGCAGAAGGGACTAGCAGTCTAGAAGCTTATTGTTCCACAGAGTGCCAGAATAACCACTTATTGCCCACAGAAGAGCTATGACAGGGAAGAGACTACAAAAAAAATAGAAAGAGGGCGGACCGAAAAGAGCAAGGAGTCTGATAGAGGAGAGGAGAGAAGCCTCCAAACAGTAACCTGAGTCACCAAGATGACCCAGAACTAGATTTGTAACCTCCTTTCTGGTCTCAGTTTTGTCATCTGATTCTGGGAGTTGGAATAAAATGATTTTAAGGTTCTTTCTCCCATGACTCTAACCACAGACAGAACTGGCCCGGCCTTGGGCTGCCCCAGATGAAGGTCACGCTAGTTCCCGTCCGCATTCACAGGGACATGGCGCGGGGGTGGGGTGGCAGTGGGAGTGGGGAGTAAGGATGGCTCAGTGCAGTCCATCCCCAGGCTGAAAACCCAGCCCAGAGTCCCATCTTGCTGTCTGAAACACCATGTTCATGTGTGAGCAAAGACTTGAAAGGACTGTTACAGACTTTTAGCTCCAAGGAAGGCCGTGTCTTTCTAACTCAATCCTAGAATTAAATTTGGAGGTCACATCTGTAGACTTTCAAGGCTGAGATTCTGGGAAATTCCAGCCAGACTCCAGAGCTGATGTGAGTGGCTTATGACCATTTTTTTTGGTTCCTGGGGCCTAGAGGACAGAGAAGGACAAGAGGCAGAGAATTCAGGCCTTTGGAGGTCATGAGAAGGTGGAGGTGGAGGTGGAGGACCATCTGGCTGCTTCAGTGCTGAGGAGGGAGGAGGGGGTGATGAGCAAGATTTTTCACTCCTTCAGTAAAACAAACAAAAAAATTATTTCTCCTATTTCCTTCTCTGAGATTAATGATAAACTGTCTGTCCCCTAAAAGAAAATGATAAAGACTCTAATTTTACTTGGAGGCTTAGAAATGCCATTTCTACGCAAAACAGGGAGCCCATAATCAGACTTGAGCGGGGCAGAGCTTTGATAGAAAATGTTTTCCTCTCTCCCTCTATTTCTTCCCCTCCTTTCCCTCGCAAAGCAAGATGCCCGACAGCTAAGAACAATGCTCAATAAAGTGAAATAATATTTTAGTCAAAATAGGCCGAGACTGCTCCCAGCCAACTGTAAATTAGCATTTTGAGGGCAAATATGCAGACAATTTGAGATAATGAAGCCTGATTATTCAATCCAATGAATGTTAACTAGGGAGCAGAGGCTCCAGTGCCTTATCTCACTCCCTTCGATTTATTTTTTTTAATCGTTTCACATTTGAACTCTTTATTTGTTTCTGTTTTATGCGCCCCCTCCTTCAGACACACACACACACATGCGTGTGCACACACACACTCCCTCCCTTCTTCCTCTCCTGCGCTTCTGCCTAGGCTGCTGAAGAGGACCATGGGAAATGGTCAGTCTGTCCACCTAGGTTCCCTGCCTGGCCTTCTGATCAGCTCAGCAAGCCCCACGGAGCACCCATTATATGCATGACCATTTGTGGAGTCAGAGGGGGTGGAGGGAGAGTCAGAGGGGGTGGAGAGGAGTCAGAGGGAGTCAGATGTGCACTAAACAGATGGATGACACAGGCCCTGCTTCTCAGAGCTTACAGCAGGGCTGGGTACAGAATGTGGGGAAGTCACAGAGGTTTATAAAGGAATATTCCTGGTGTGTGTGAGGTGTGGGAATCGAGGCGGCAGGGGGTAGACATGAAATAGGAAACAACAGGAGGAATTCCTTTTAAGGCCTTCAACCCACCTTCCCTGAAAGGTCCCAAGGGAGCTTCGTACACTCCCCCCCTCCCCCCTCCCCAGGAGTTATGTGTGGAAATCTTTCTTAAATTATTCTTCATTCCAGGCAGGACTAAATTCATAGTTTGCAGGGACCAGTGCAAAATGAAAATGCAGGGCCCCTGGTTAAAAAATTATTGAGGGGCACCTGGGTGGCTCAGTCAGTTAAGCATCTGACTTCAGCTCAGGTCATGGTCTCATGATTCATGAGATTGAGTCCTGCATCAGATCCTCTGATGTCTTTGGATCCTCTGTCTCCCTCCCTCTTTTCCCCTCCCCTGTGCTCTCTCTCTCTCTCTCTCAGAAATAAGTCAACATTAAAAAAAAATTATTGAGAATTCCCAGACGGTGATGGCAGAGCACTAAACCAAGCATGGGGGGCTTCTTCTGACCATGGGGCCTGGGCAACCATGCAGGACAGATACCCATGCTGCTGGCCCTGGCTCTAGGAGCAATGGGTGGATGTAATCTAAGAAGGCTTTCTGGAGGAGGAATAAGGCAGGACCCCCCCCCCCCCCTTCCCACCAGCTGTCAGCACAGCTATGTTTCCACCTGGCAGTGGCTGTTCTCCAGCCCAGAAGTGATGTTTACTTGGTGGTGGAGAGAACAGCTTCCAACTGGGTGAGGGATGCCCCATGCTCTGGTGCTCACCTGAGCCTCAGCTTCCTCTTTTGGCCTTGGCCCTGCTCTTTGCCTCATCAGTGCCTGCCTCCCATTCCTGCCCCTTTTCCCATGGGCTCTTGCCCCCGTGCCAGGCCTGTAGCTCCCCTTCCCTCTGTGCCCATTGAGTACGTATGGTGTATGCAGCAGGAAAGCTCCTCCCAGTCATGGCTTCACCCCTTCTCTGCCCTCCTTCTCAGCATGCCCACTCCCCACCACACCCCCAGCTCGCAGCAGGCCATGTTCACCATGCCCAAACCCCTCAGTGTGTCTGCTCGTGCCAGGATCCTCACCTGGAAGCTCTTCCTTCAGCCCCCTCCCACCCACGCCCATCTACTCTGTTCCCATGCCTCTCTTCACACCCAGCCAAAAGGGCTTTGGTGTCAAGCAGCCTGCTTCTGTGCCCTGCTCTGCCCTTCACCTGCATGTGCTCTTGGGCACATTATTTCTGAGCCTTGGTTCCCTGTGAGTAAGTGGGGACGTACTAAATAAACCCTGTCTCCTGAGGTAGGTGGAACAATGGAATGAGCCGGTACAGGGCGCAGCCCTCTTAAACGTACATATGTTAGCTTACCACTCTGGGAAGCCAGAGGGGGAGCTGCCCTCTCAGAACTGCTGTGCCGTTTGGCGTCCCCAACATGTATTGAGTCCCACGGTCTTGCACCGTTTCTTCCACTTGGTGGAGCTTTCCCCAAATGGGGTGGTGGACACTGAGGGCGGGCTCCTTCAACCTCCCTGCCATCTCCTTTTTGCCTGGAGGTGTTGTAAAATGAAAAACTACATTTCCCAGAACCCCTTGCAGCCAGGGTTCTGGAAGTGAATAGGATTCCACCAGTCGGTTATACCTTGAAATCTGGAAGGTAGACATGAGCCTGAGGCTGTTTCCTGCCTCTGGTTGTTTCTGGCCTTTTGTTTGTTTGTTTTCTGCAGATTCATTCTCTAGCTTCTCCATGTCATGAGGCAATGACAGTGGTGACAATGTCAGTAGTCACTCAATTCTGATTTTGTGATCTCTGTATTGCAGACACAATGGTTTTAAACCCATAGTTCAAGGGATGGTTTCAGAGGTGGTGGTGCCGCTGAGGTCAGTTCAGAATTCTTCTGGAAATTATTCCTGGATGTTCAGGTTAGAAACCTCTATACTGGCCCCTCCAACAATTTTGAAAGTACTTGATTCTCTGTATTAAATACCTCCTTGGTTAACATGCCCAGAGGGGTTTTTCCTGCAGAGCCTTGCACAGGTGCAAGCAAACCAGGCCTTCTCTTTCTTCTAGACACCTGCAGCACAGCACCTAACATAGGTCTCCTTCTCCTAACGAAAGCTTCTTCATACCAGCAGACCTGGCACTGCGATCGGCCTCTGAGCTGCCCAGCTCATGTGCTGGTCAATGCCTGTTTGCACTGGCATTCATTTCCTGCCCTTCCCCTGCACTGTTCTGCATGCAGGGAGCCACTCCTGCAAATTACATTTCTCGGGCCACTCTGTCCACTGGTTTCCTGTTGCATTCAACTAATGTAAGGCACTGGAAGGCAGAAAGAGGGAACAGGCCAGATTATTTCTTGTCTTCTCTCTCCCTCTGCTAACAGTGGCATCTATTCTGTGCTTCCAACTTCGGTCAGACACTCCCGGCAAAGGCCTCCGGCTCCCAGCTGTTGGCCCCTCCAGAGTTGTAGCTCTGACCTGGCAGTCCCAGCTCTGGGCTCCTGGGGGACGCCCTCTCCTCCACTGTCCAGCTCCAGGGGCAGTAGCAGCTTCTTGCAATTATTAATCTTGAAGTTGCCTCACCTTCCCATTTTCAGCTCTTCCAACACTCCTGTTACTGGGTTCTCAAATTAAATTCCCTCCGGAGTGAGCCACCTGGTGTGAGTGGGTTTCCTGCCGCCGCATTCCTCAAACTGGCAGGTAGCAGGGCCCTGAGCCACATCTTCCATCTTCACGGACGCAGTCCATCTACGAGGCCTGCCCGGCCAGCCTGCCCTGCCTGGCCCAGCCAGGGGAAACGTCTGGGCAGAGTCCTTCGGGGTCCCGTTCCCCCGCTGAGGAGTGGGGGGCTGGGGAGGAGCCAGGGTGAATGGCAGCTTTCGCCAACACCTCACTCTTCTCTTCTCGACATGTTTACTCACAGGCTGTCTGGAAAGTGAGAATCCTCCCTAATGGATGTTTCACCCAATTAAATAATTAACTCAGAGTGTTGCTAAGCATCCTCAGCAAATGTCTTCCCGTCCTGGAGGCTTCCTCATGCCAGGCCGTGGCTGCTGCCAGCCAGGGCCTGGCCTGTACTGACAAAGAAAAGGCTGGTGGGAGGAGCCAGGAAGCTGGGGGTGGGGGTGTGGTGCCCCCAAAGTTTCCAGGCAGAGATGAGGGAGATGAGTGCCCTGGGGAGAGAAGGCCAGGAGGGGCGCTTAGAATAGGGAGGCTGAGGCTCATAGGAGGGGCAGTAGACCACGGACTAAGGTGCCTACAGGGGAGAGGCTAAGGTTCGTTCATACTGTGGAATATCACTCAGTCCTTAAAAGAAGTGAAATAAGTTTACATGGCATGGACATCAAAAGATCTCCAAGATATCATAAATTAAAAAAAAATGCAGGCACCATGCATTAAATGCAGTTTAATTTAGTATAAGTAACAACTAATGTGCACTTGAATGCATGTACCTGCACATCTATGAAAGAGGGCCAGAAGGAGGCACGCCCAACTGCCCCCAGGGGAGACCCTCGTGCCTGTGAGTGGGGTGAGGAGAGGTGACTGTTCTCCTGTGGCTCTCTGCATGTCTGGAATGCTCGACTCTTACAACTGGAATGTGTTCTATCACTTCTATAATTAAAACAAAAAAATATATAGTGAAGAATACTGTTAGAAATTAAAAAAAAAATAGCTGTGTTAAAAAACTGGCACAGAGCAGGATGTAGGAGTTATGATAAATGAAGAAAATAGATTCTTAACCCCAGGGAATCTAGATTATTGAATCAGTATTTTCCAATCATTTTGGCCTCATGTCATAGCAAGAAGTAGATTTTCGGCAGATCCCAGCACACGTATATATTTGAAACAGAAATTCCACAAAATGATGTTTCTATTTGGTACATATCCTGCACCCTAGTATTTTCTATTCTTTTCTAATTTTCCTTTAAAAATGCTACTTGTGATCCTCCAAATAGGTTTCATGAGTATTAATGGGTCCCAAGCTACAGTTTGGAAGACACTGCCTAAACTGGGGGGTCTCTTAGGAAAGTCTTGGCCACCAGGCACCCCTTCCCCTCATGGAGAGATTTTCTTACTTGGCATGACCACAGGATGGCAGCGCTGGCTGCATCTGCTACCAGCACACAGGTCTGTCTTTGAACCATTATGAACCAGAATCAATCCTTTATGAACCAGAACTGAACCATCGCCTACTAATCATGAAAGAAAAGAAAAGAAAGAAAGAAAGAAAGAAAGAAAGAAAGAAAGAAAGAGGGAGGGAAGAAGAGAGAGAGAGAGAGAACCAAAAACATTCCACAAGAGTGAGACCTCCTCCCCTGAGGTAGGCTACTCTTTTTTTTTTTTTTTTTTAAAGATTTAACATTTATTTATTTTTGAGAGACAGAGACAGAGTGAGCAGGGGAGGGGCAGAGACACAGGGAGACACAGAATCCGAAGCAGGCTCCAGGCTCTGAGCTGTCAGCCCAGAGCCCTACGCAGGGCTCAAACCCATGAACCATGAGGTCATGACCTGAGCTGAAGTCAGACTTAACAAACTGGTGCCCTCAGGTGCCCTGAGGTAGCCCAGTCCTAAAGGTGGAAACCAAATTCTACCCAAATTCAAAACCCAGGTCCTCACTGCTAGCTGTGTGGCCTTGGGCAAGTTTCTTAACCTCTGTGCATCTCAGTGTTTCTTCATCTGTAAAACGGGCATAGATAAAAATACTTCCTTCCCTCAAGGAGTTGTAAAGATCACCACAGTGCCAATGGTCAGTAAGTGTAAGCTATTACTATTATACTGCTTTCCCTCCTGATTGCTCCTGCTGTGAAGGTGGGGCGGGTGGGCCAGGGGGAAGTGCTTTAGAGGTCAATTGACTGCAGAAATGAATGAAATCCGGGAGAGCCCATTTCCACCCTCTCCTCTCGGCCAGCTCTGCGAGCTGAAGCGGTGGGGGTGAGGGGAGATGGAGTGTGGCGGGCTCTGATGGGGCTGATAAGCCATGACTCCCGTTCCCTTGTGACCGCGCCCTGGGGCTTGACCACTGCCCCTGACTCCCCGCTCCCACACCCGCCCAGAACCAAGCCTATCTCGGAGATCACGGGCACCCAAGCCAGGACTCGCCCCTCCCTCTCCCTCCCCCCCCCCCACTCTGACCCCGGGTGAGGGACAGACACCCAAGATCTACCTCTAAACGGCTCACTTCACCCTTTTCCTGGCGGTCCAAACACCCCAGCGAAGGTGGGGCGCCACCTCTGGCCCCCCTGTGCACCTCGGTTCCTCCCCTCCACCAGGTGCGTGGCTCAGGTCAGCCTCCCTCCTCCCCTCTCCAGCCCAGCGAAAGGCTCCTTAATACCCCGCTCCTGAAAGCCCTTTCCCTGGCCTGGCTCCTGTGCACACCCCCAGACAGGCCTAGCTCAACCATCACTGGACCCTGAAGCCTTCAACTGGGTCGTCTTCTGAATATTAGGGCATGGTGTTTTCAAGTTAGAAACTTGAAAACAGCATCCGAAAGTCTTAAAAGTAACCTTCAGGACGGCTATGTTTCTTCTTTTGGAATTACCTCATATGAGACAAAGAACAAAAGGGTAGAACAAATCCAGTGTAAGGTAAATTGACACTTCTGGGTATGCGGTTTCGAGGTTTGACAAATGCAGAGAGCCTGTAACCACCACCGAAGCCAAGATGTAGAATATTCCCATCACCCTCCAAAATGTCCTCCTTCTGTCTCCTTTTACTCAGCCTCCCCTCCACCCAACCCAACAACCACTCCTTTGTACTTCTTCCCTGTAGTTTTCCCTTTTCCAGAAATGTCTGGAAATAGAATGCTAGAGCATGTAGCCTTTTAAGTCTGTCTTCTTTCACTCAGCACAATGCGTTGGAGGTTCACTCATGTTGTTGCATGTATTAATAGTTTGTTCCTTTTCACTGCTAAGCAGTATTCTCCTGTGTGGGTGTACCACAGTTTGCATATCCCTTACAAGTTAACAGATATTTGGACAGTTTCTGGGTTGGGGCTATGATTTAAAAAGCTGCTATTTGTACATTGGTACAGGTTTTTGCAAGAGCATAAGTTTTCACATGTCATGGGTAAATACCGAAGAGTGGGATTGCTAGGTCATATGCAAATTATTTAAAAGGAAAGAAAGAGAGCAAATCTCCTTCCCAGGCTTTTGGCTCTCCAGGCAACTGCCATTACCTTTTTCTTTGTATTTTTCCAAAGATGTGGGGGGGGGGGGGAGAGGGAAAGAGAGAGAGAACATATAATGTTAAAAAAAATGGGGTGCCTGGGTGGCTCAGTTGGTTGAGCATCAACTTCAGATCAGGTCATGATCCATAGTTGTGAGTTCAAGTCCCACATTTGGCTCACTGCTGTTGACATGGAGCCTGCTTCAGATCCTCTGTCCCCCTCTCTCTCTGCACCTCCCAGCCCATGCTCTGTCTCTCAAAAATAAATAAACATTTAAACACACACACACACACACACACACACACACACACACACACACCAAAAAACCCCCCACAAATATCAGATAATGCACATATTTTGCTTTTGTTGCCTTTTTCATTCAATGGATCTTGAAGGTTATTCCCTCTTAATTCATATACTTCTGTCTCACTCTTTCCCATAGCTCCATGGTAGTCCATATATGGAGGTACCATGCCTTATTTATTGATTTCTAATTTTTTTGAACTTGTTGTAATGAACATCCCTGTATATGTTTCATGTGCCAGTGTTGAGCACAACTATGGGGTAAGTCACAGGTGGAGTTCCTACGAGAATAATATACACCCTCATCACTGGTTGCTCCCCTCCTTCCCTCCTCCTCTGACCATAGCCCCCACCACACCAGTGAAACTGCCCTCACCAAGGCCACCACTGGCCCTGCATCCCTCGTCCTCTTGGATTCTCTGAGGCAGGCAATGTTGTAGACCCTGCCCTTCTGTTTGAAATATTCCTTTCAGGGGCTTCTGGTTTCTCTTGGCTCCCCACATCTCTCATAGTCTCATCTCCCTTTCCCCTTCCCCCCAGCCGTTCTGCAGACCCTCAGCAGGATCCACTCAGCTCTCTCCTGTCCTCCACATCTTCAGTCACACTTGCTTTCAGGTAGCTCTCATTTTATGTCCATAGTTCTGACCTTTGTTCTCAGCTGTAGTCAACTTCCTGCCCACCCTGTGAGACTGACACCCTAAACCTAACACTGCATCTCTCTACCCTCCAAAGCTTGTCCTCACCTGCTTGCTCTGGCTTTATTTATGGGTCTGCTATGCTGCCAGGAAACTGGGAGACTTTGTGTCCCCCTCTCATGCACAGACATGTACTGTATCCGCTCACTCTCCCATTAATCAGTCACCAAAAGTTGCCTTTCTCATGGTTCTTTCTCTTCTAATCCTAGGATCAATCACCCTGGGACTCTGCTTCCCATAACAATGTGCCAGGCCCTGTGCAAGAATTACCAATCAAATGTACACCTCACACAGCCTTATAAGAAAGATTCTTGGGGCGCCTAGGTGGCTCAGTTGGTTAAGTATCCAACTCTTGATTTTGGCTCAGGTCATGATCTCAAGGTTGTGGGATCAAGCCCCACATCAGGCTTTCCTCTGGGCATGGAGCCTGCTTAAGATTCTCTCTCCCTCTCCCTCTGCCCCCTCCCCTGCTCATACACTGTCTCTCAAAATACATAAATAAACTTAAAAAAAAAAAAAGATTGTCGTTTAAAGCTCAGATTCAGTAACACATCTAGGAAATGGTGGACCCAGGGTCCCAAGCAGTCCGGAGCCTGTGCTTGTGACTACATTGTTGTACCCCCTTACTCAGTGAGATTGTCTTAGTCTAGATTGGCTGGCCTCCAGACTTACCAAGTCCAACTGACACTTAACTCACAGATAGATCTTCCCAAGATATTGCTCTAATTACACCACAGCTCTGATCAAATACCTTCCCTGCCTCCAAATAGAGCCCTGATGTCAGGCTTGCCATTCAAGGCCCTCCATGCACTGGGCCCAACCTGTGCGTCTCACCCACCATGTGCACCTGAGTCTCCAGCTGTTCTGATGTGTCTTCTCATTCCCACATGTCCTTCTTGGCTCACACATTCCTTGCTGGGGGTGCCATCACCCTCATCTCAACCAGAGCAAATCTATCCCCTCCTTTATGGCTTAGCTAAATGCCACTTCCCCCAAAGTTCCCCACATCACAGAGAAAGTACTGCCTTAGAAAGGGAATACCTCAACTCTTGCCCCCAGGCTTCTCTCCTCTTCACCGTGAATCCAACCTCTGCTCCTGCTCCAACTGGTCCTGTCTTCACAGAGATCTCATTTTAGAAATTAAGCTGGACTGAAACCAGTTTGGCCCAAATCAAGCTGAACAGCATAGCTATTTGGTCAAAATAATAATAATATTCTAGAGTCATTTAAAATTCAATTTATTTATTTTTGGATAAAGAATAGACTTACATTGTTAAAAATTTTAAAGATAAAAGGGGTACAAAGTAAACTCTTTCCCCTTTCCGTCTCCCAGCCACCTAGTTCTTTTCCTCACAGGAAACAAGTATTATTAGTATCTTGTGTATTTTCTCAGACATATTGTATGGTGGGCTTTTAAAAATGTCCAAAAATTCTTTGATTATCCCTCCTTTGAGCATGGGCTGGGCTTAGTGAGTTGCTTGTGGTGTTGTAGACTTCTAAGACTAGGGCATCAAAGGCATTGCAGCCTCCCCCTTCCTGTGCTCTCCTACGGGACATTCAAGCAGCCCTCTGGGGAGACAGGGAACTGGGGCCTCCTGCCAACAGCCATGAGAGGAAGCCATCCTGGAAGCAGAGCCTCCAGCCTCAGACAAGCCTTCAGATAATCACAGTGCCCACTGACATTTGACCACAGCCTCATAAGACACCATGAGCCAAAACCTGAGCTGCTCCCCGCTGAGCTGCTCCCAAATTTCTGGCCCACAGAAAGTGTGACATAACACAATTGAGTCTTGTTGTTCACAGCAGTTGGTTCTATAAAGTCACCAAGAACACTGACTTCTCGAATACTGAACCGTTGCTCTTAGGGTAAATACACGGTTAGGTTCCTGTTAGCCTCTGGTCACATTTCCAACTGATCAATATGTAGCCTTGTTTCATGTGTATTTCTGTTTAAGAATACTGTATTTAATACATATTGTTGATTCATTAACATTGAACTCATGGCCAACTGCACCAGAACTCATGTCTGAACAAAGGTTATATAATGCACGTTTTCTCCGTAAGCTTTCTTGTGCTAAAGAACACTAGACAGCACGGAAGCCCTGCACTGGGGGGCCATTTTAAGCTGTGAAATCACCAACAGAAAGTATAGAAAAACATGGCACTACACAGACATGAGAGCTGAAACAAGAAGGCGGAGCATCACCTTGTTCAGTCTCAGCTGGGAATGTGTGTATGGGGCAACCTAAAATTTTCCTTGCTCTGCGCCTGTCTGCAAATGACCATGAAAGCACTTCAAGTCTTGATTTTGGGCTTACAAATTAATTTTAGCGAGTAAGCTCGGAAATACAGAATACATGAATAATGAGGATTCACTGTAAATATCTGTTGTTTTAGACCACTAAGAATTGGGGTAATTTGCTCTGCAGCAGGAGCTATAAAGAACACATATCCTAATATGCATGCTATGATTCCACTTCTTGCAGAATAATGATACATGCATAGGAAAGGATTGGGGACCAAGAGTACCAGTATAAGTGACTTCGGGTGCATGGAATTATGGGTGTTTTCTAAAGTGCCTTTGTTTGATGGTGTATTCTGATTTTTCCTGAAATAACTGTGTATTGTTTTATGATAAGAAACCATAACAAAACATTTAAATATATATTGTTAGAGGTTGTGTTTGTTCCAATTAGTTGCCTATCATTGGGCAATTATTTTTGCAGTAAATCCCATATTGGGAGACATTTATTTGACCTAACCAATCCCTTTTTGGGTATTTAAGTACTATCATCCCTTCTCAAAACGGATTACCTCTGGTCACATTGTTTGGGGCCACACGTTATACTACCTCCTCTTTCACCCCTGTTGTCCTTTATCTTCAACCTCCACCCCTTGATCCCTTTCCAGACCTTGCTTTGGTCTTTTCCATGAAAACAAGCAACCCTCTTATTTCCCCAGTAATGTGTACATTCACAGCTTCTTCCCCTTCCTCATCCCCAAACCCTCGGTCCACTGTAGTACTCCTCTTCCTGGCACCATTCAGCAAAACTGTTCCCCCGGTCTCCTTGTAGCTAAGTCTAACAGACCCTTCTTGGGGCCTTTATTACCCTGGGACTTCCTGCTGCTGGCCCCTGCCTCCTTCTTCTGGGTTTCCACACACTTTCTCCCTTTTTCCCTGTCTGCCTGCTCCTCTGTGGCCCCTTCAGAGCCAATGCTCTTGGGCCTGCTCTCTCCTTGGCCCTCTTCCCTCCTCGTTCTACACCCCCTGTCTGGGGAACACACCCCTTGGCTTCAGTTATGTCTGTATGTGAGGGGCTCCCACCAGGTCCCATCAGCTGTCTGATGTTGGGCCTGAGCTCTGGCCTGTATGTCAGCTGTCCTCTGGGCCTCTCACTTGGATGTCTCAGATTCACTACACTGGGTTTGTCCGCACAGGGCCCATCATCTCCCTCCCCTAGTCTCTCCAGTCTCTTCTTCTCTGTCCCCATTTCAGTTTCTCATGTGAGGACTTAGGAGTCACTTCCCCCTCTTCCTCAACCTCCACACAGTGCCTGGCACTCAGGACACTCAATTAGTATTAATGACTTTAATCAACCCCAAGCCTAGTTGATTCCACCTTCTGAATGACGGGAGAAGCTGTTGGCCTCCCTCCACCATCTTCTTTTGTCTGTTGTTTCTCTGTTTCTCCCTGACGCTATGGGACCTATCTCAGAGGCGGCAGAGCTGTGATCCCAGGGCACCTTACTTAACAAGATGCTATGGGAGAATGAAATCCAGCCTGCTCTCAGGGCACCAAGCTGTGGGACCTGGCAAGGGTTTACCCTCACACTTCCCTAGCCCCGCCCTCCTCCATCCAGGGGGAAGGGGTGCCTTTTAAGCTGCATATCCTCAGGGCTGCATCAGAAGGGACACTTCTTTCCACACGCTGAAAAGCGAGATGAGATCCCTCCATGCCCAGCGTCTAGTCCAGCAGGCTGCATGCCCACCTTACATTTGCTTGGCACCGGCACCGCTGGCTGAGCCCAGGAGAAAAGGGGCTTCTGCCTTCCGGGAGGTCCCATCGGGCTGCGAGCCAGGATAGGAGGGAGGAACTGCGAGGAAAAGGGGTGGAGGGGGGGTGTGCATGGTGGAAATGTGGGGGCAGTGGGATGGCCAGGGTCTAGAAGAGGAGGGGATGACTAATTTCCTCGCCGCTTGCTGACTTCCCGAAAGGGCAGCCTTGCTGATAGGGGCAAAACGACCTTACTCAGCGGAAACACTGGAGTCCAAGCCCTGTTCAGGCCAGCCACTGTGGGAGCGCGGCCACAGGAAGGAACTGTAGTTCTTCAAATCGCCAGCAGAGGGAGACCTGAGTTCGCCTCTGCTCCGTGCGGGGCGGGGTATGTGTGGTAGGCTCCGATGGGAAGGTTCGCCTATGGTACAGAATGTGGGGAGCAAGTATGAGGGAGAAATGAGCTGCCTTTCACGCTTCTCTCCTGTATGCCACCCCAAACTCAGGAATACAGGAGGGGAGAGGTGTGGTGGTACTCAGAGAAAGTGAGTGGGGTTTGAACCTGTGGAACGTGAGGTCCTGACGGATATCCGATGGGAGACGCGTACTGGGCAACTAGTATACAGTTCTGGAGCTTTGGGGAAGACGGGAGGGGGGGCGGTTAAACATGCAGATTTGGGGTCATGTTGCAATAAGTGCAATGTCTGAAGTAGCTGAGATTGCATAGGGAGCATGAGCACGAGGCAAGCCAAAGGCAGAGGACTGGGGAGCATCAGTATCTTTTTAAGAGGCTGGGAAGAGAGAGGGTGGGCATATCAGCGAAGTTGTAGAATAACCAAGGGAGAGTGTGGTGGATGACAAGGGATGAGAGAATTTTAAAGTAGATGAGTGTCCCCATTGCCAGCCCTCTAAAGAAGAGACTTTGGGGACCCCTGGGTGGCTCAGTCAGTTGAGCATCCAATTTCGGCTCAGGTCATGATCTCAGAGTTCATGAGTTCGAACCCTGCATTGGGCTCACTATGGTCAGTGCAGAGCCTGCTTTGGATCCTGTCTCCCCTCTCTCTGCCCTTTCCCCACTCATGAGTGCATGTGCACGCTCTCTCTCTCTCTCTCTCTCTCTCTCTCAAAAATAAGTAAAACATTAAAAAAGGGGGGGGGGCACCTGAGTGGCTCAGTCTGTTAAGCGTCTGACTCTGATTTTGGCTCAGGTCATGATCTCACAGTTTGTGGGTTTGAGCCCTGCATCAGGCTCTGTGCAGACAGTGCAGAGCCTGCTTGGGATTCTCTCTCTGCCTCTCTCTCTCTCTCTCTCTCTCTCTCACACACACACACACACAAAATAAATACACTTAAAAAAATAAATAAAAGAGACTTTGCCAGCCTGGTCCCAGGATCTGTATAATGTATGGTCCAGAGGGTGGAAAAAGAGAGATAAAATCAAGAGGCTGGAGAGAAGATGGGGCCCTTAGCTAGAGAGGTAAGTACTTAATAGAAACAATACATTAAAAAACAAACACACGGGGCGCCTGGGTGGCGCAGTCGGTTAAGCGTCCGACTTCAGCTCAGGTCACGATCTCGCGGTCCCTGAGTTCGAGCCCCGCGTCAGGCTCTGGGCTGATGGCTCAGAGCCTGGAGCCTGTTTCCGATTCTGTGTCTCCCTCTCTCTCTGCCCCTCCCCCGTTCATGCCCTGTCTCTCTCTGTCTCAAAAATAAATAAACGTTGAAAAAAAAAATTAAAAAAAAACACAACACACAGACACACACACACACACAAACACAAAAAACCTTCCTTAACAAAAGGAAACTCCCAGGAATCAAGAACAAACTTCATGGTAAAATATTGAAGTCATTCCTATAACATGTAAGACCAAGACAAAAATGTGCTTTATTGCTGTCATTATTCAACATTGTAGTGTAGATCCTACTTTGACAAGAAGACACAAAGAAAGTACAATTTTTGGAAAGGAAGAAACCAGAATATCATTATTTGCAGATGTTGTTATGTACCCAGAAAAGAGGGATACCTGAAAAATTATTATAACTAACAAGAGAATTAAGTGGCCAATACAAGATCAACATACAAGAATCAACAGTTCTTTTACATACCGATAGTAAGTGATTAAAAAACATAAAGGTTGGGGTGCCTGGGTGGCTCAGTCAGTTAAGCATCTGACATGATTTCATGAGTTTGTGAGTTCAAGCCCTGCTTTGGGCTGTCTGCTGTCAGCACAGAGCCCACTTTGGATCCTCTGTCCCCTTCTGTCTCTGCCTCTCCCCTGCTTGCACACGCACTCTCTCTCTCTCTCTCTCTCTCTCTCTCTCTCTCTAAAAAATAAACAAACATTCAAAAACAAAACAAACCATGAAGATCAAAACATACCATTTCTAGTAGCGACTAGAAACTATAAAATGCTGTACCTATACACTTAACAGTAGTTAAAATGGTAAATTTTATGTTATGTATATTTTGCACAATAAAAACAAAAAAAAATACAATACCTAGGATTTACTTTTTTTAAAAAGTGTACCACCCATATAAAGAAAACTCTAAAGCATTGCTTAAAAGAAAAGAAGAGGGGCGCCTGGGTGGCTCGTAGGTTGAGCATCAGACTTTGGCTCAGGTCATGATCTCACAGTTGGTGGGTTTGAGTCCTGCATTGGGCTCTGTGCTAACGGCTTAGAGCCTGGAGCCTGCTTCAGATTCTGTGTCTTCCTCTCTCTGTCCCTCCCCCACTCACACTCTGTCTCTCGCTCTCAAAAATAAACATTAAAAAAAAAAAGTTTAAAAAAATGAATAAAAAAAGAAAAGAAATGTGAAATAAATGGAGAGACATACCATGTTCCCAGATGCCATTATTGTTTGTTATTTTAATTCTGTTTTTACATGAATTAGACATTACTAGAATCATTTTATACAGGCAACAATACCTGCTTGTTTACCGATTTCTTTGCTCACCATTCCTTCTTGAATCTCTGATTTTCCTTCTAGGATTTTCCCCTTCTTTCTGAAAGAACATTCTTTAGCAGTCCCTTAATACAGGTTTATTAGTGCTAAACGTCAGTTTTTGTTTATTTAGATACGTCCCTAATTCACATCATTCTTCAAAGACAGTTTTGCTGAATATATAATTCAATCCTGGCAGTTACTTCCTTTTAATCCTTTAGTACATTATTTTGCTATTTTCTGTATTCCACTCTTGCTGTTGAGAAATCTTCGTCAGCTTAATCATTGTTTACTTGTAGGTGATATGACTTTCCTTTCTGATTGCCTTAAAAAATTTTTTTTTGCCTTAAAAAATTTTTTATGGAAAATTTCAAACATACCCCAAAGTAGAGAGAAGAGTTTAATGAACTTCCACATTCCCAACACCTGGCATCAACAGTTAAGGATATTTTGTCAATAGTGTTTCCTCTATTCTGCCTCCCCTTCCCTGAGGCATTTTGTTTTGTTTTTGCTGGGATATTTAAAGCAAATTCCATGGGTGCCTGGCTGGCTCAGTCAGTAGAACATGTGACTCTTGATCTCAGGGCCTTGAGTTCAAGCACCTTGTTAGGTGTAGAGCTTACTTAAAAAAAAAAAAAGTTAAAAAAGAGCAAATTCCAGATATACATAAGGATTAGATTGTGTTGTTGATAACTCAGGATTTTTTGCTTTATTTTATTTTTGCTAATCTCTTAATATCATCTAATTCCTCATGCATGTTCAAATTTCTCTGATTGTCTCAAAAAGGTCTTTTTACAGTTGGTTTGTTTGACTCAGCATCCAGAGTCCACATCATGCATTTGGTTGATATGGCTATTAAGTCTCTTTTCATCTATCACAGCCCCACTCCACCTCCTTTTTTATGCCATTCATGTCTTGATTAAAAATAGGCCATTTGTCTTGTGGAATGTCCACAATCAGGATTTGTCTGATTTCTTCCTCATGGTGTCATCTCACTTGTTCCTCTAGCTCCTGTATTTCCCATAAATTGGTAGTTCACTCTAAAGAGTTGATTAGATTTAGGTTATTTTGGCAAAATGCTGTCGTAGATGGCATTCCAGTTGCATTATGCTAAGAAGCATAATTGTGTTTGGTTATTGCACTTTGATGTTAAATGCATCCATTACTGAATTGGAGGGCACAAAATGGTTATTTCCTCCTAATTCTATCATTCCTTCTCCATTTATTAGTTGGAATTAATCTATTAGAAAATTTTCGTCAACTACTTGATTGAAATGCACTTGATGTCATATCAAGGTAACTAATGAAGGGTATGTGTGTGAGATTATCAAATTATGGAAGTTTGTGTATTTAATGTGCTCAATAAAATACAGCCATTATTATTTTAGATGCTGAGATTATCCCATCTTTAGTCCTTTCAGTTTGGCTTCTGTAACTTTTTGGCATTACTCTGGTAGTCATTGACAACTTTATTACTTTATGAGTCAATGAAATCTCCTAGGTCCATCTTGTATATTTCCTGCCTCAGATATGGAATCAGCCATTTTTCCAGGGAACGCTGGTTCCTTTTAGTGAGAATGATATTTAGAGAGCAAACTTTGGTTGTTAAGGGTGCTTATTGCTACCAGGTTGTCATTTCTACAGAGGACAGAGCTGGAAAATACCTATTATTTAGAAAGAAAAGGAAATAGTGAGTTCATATCTATGTTTCCAATTCAATTTTAAGATTACGAAGGTTTTCAACTGAACTTTTAAAAACTTTAATCTCTGGCTGCTTTTACAACTCTGTCGTTAGTATTCTTCAGTTTCCTTATAAGCATCTGGGGTGGATTTCTTTTTATTTATTCTGCTTGCTATCATATGGTGCATCCTGTGTTGTGAGTTCATATATTTCATCAGTTCTGGAATACTCTTCCTTTTCCTCTTCACATATTGCTTCTCCTACATTCTTTCCATAATGCCTTCCTGTGATTTCTCTCTTTTTTTAATGCTCATTTATTTAATTTATTTTTGAGAGAGAGAGAGAGAAAGAGAGAGAGAGAAAACATGCAAGCAGGGGAGGGGCAGAGAGAGAGAGGGAGAATCCAAAGCAGGTTGCAGGCTCCAAGCTGTCAGAGGAGAGCCCAATGACTTGGGGCTCTAATGCAAGAACTGTGTGAATATGACCTGAGCTTAAGTCAGACACTTAACGACTGAGCCACTCAGGTGACCCCGTCTTATGATTTCTTTCTTTTTTTTAATGTTTATTTTTGAGAGAGAGAGACAGAGCATGAGCAGGGGAGGGGCAGAGAGAGAGGAAGACAGAATCTGAAGCAGGCTCCAGGCTCTGAGCTGTCAGCACAGAGCGCAACGTGGGGCTCAAACTCATGAACCATCAGTTCATGACCTGAGCTGAAGTCTGATACTTAACCACCTGAGCTACCCAGGCACACCCTGCGATTTCAATTAGACAAATGACAGGTCCTTTCATTCTGTACACCATAACTCTTATATCCTCTGTCACAATATTCTTCTCCTGTTTCTCTTTGCTGTGTTTTAAGTAATTCCGTCAACAATTTCTTCATGATATCTCTTTTCAGCTGCATCTAATCTGTGTTTTTTAATATTCAGTGTACTCAGTGAAGTGCTTTTTTATTGTGGTATTGTTTATCGAAAAACTAGAGTACGATTACGTTTCATCATTAGCTGAACACCTAAGTAAATTATTATATATACATAAAATGAATACTACGAAATCACTTACATGATATTTATAAAATTTCAAAATGCATAAACAAAAAACAACAAAAGAGGGATTGCTCTAGACTAAGAGAAATTTAAGAAACACAATTACCAAATTCAGTATGTGAGTCCTAATGCAAATAAACCAACTATCAAAAAAGACATTTTGAGACAACTGGGGAAATTTGAATATGACCTACTATTACAGAAATCCAAGGAATTATTGTTAAATGTGATAATGACATTACATCTTTGTAAGAAAACATTGACATATTTTAGAGATGCATTAAGTGTAGAATTTATTTAAAATACTTCAGTAGCAGCACACGCACACACACACACACACACACACACACACACACACACACAAGGAAAAGATGAAGTAAGTTTGACAAAGGTTTGATAATTGTTGAATGTGGGTAATACTCATATGGGAATTCATTAAACTGTTCTCCCCACTCTTTGGGTGTATTTGAAATTGTCCAAGAAAAAGTCCTAGTCAATATATATGGAGGCAAATAAATAGAAACAGGCCTTGAAGAGCTCCAGGCAATCTGTTAATAATAGTTACCTATGGTGCAGGAGACAGCTAGGTAGGGTGGGGGCTAAGGCGGAGTTTCACTCTTTATATACATCAGTATGGTTTGATTTCTTCTTTTTTTCTGGTACAATGAGAATATACTTACATGTTACTTCCGTAAATTCCCTGTTAAGAAGGAAGTTGTCTGCATTGTCAATTGCCTCGGAGAGGCCAAGGCAGGACTGCAGAGTCCACTCAATTTGGCAACCAGAGGCTATTGATGACTTTAAGAAGAGCTGCGGGTGGGGTGGATGGCAGGCTGCAGGGATGAGGGGACGCCAGCATCGAGGTGGGAAGCTCACCTATGAAAAGCGTCAGAAGGGCAAGGAAGACAGCAGATAGGAGCAGGTGAGTAAAGTTTCCAGTAAGACGGAGTTTGGGAGCAAAGACATCTGCCTGAGCCAGGTGTGAGGGATGAGATATGGTCCTGAATGGGAAAACAGGAAACTAGAAACAGAGTTTGAAGGATCAGGAACAGGTTGAGAAAGGTAGATGGGTCAGGGTGATTTGTTCAGGAAGCATCCTGTGAATATCATTCCAGGGCATTAGTGGCTCATTTCTCTGAGTGTGTGTGATGGCTGGGGTGGGGGCTGAAAGCATTGGGGCCTGACTACAGAGCAGGGTCATTGACATTGAATGGTGACCCTTGTTTAGGACGGGTGCACGGGAGATTCAGGGGCCAGGTTGAGAGAGCTGTCAGAAATGGGTGAAGTGATGCCTCTTAGAATCCAGTTGAACAAGGAAGGGAATGAGGAAGGAAGTCACCTGATACCATACCTGGCACATAGTAGATGCTCAACCAATACTTGCTGACTGTTTTCAAGGGATTAGAAGCCTCAATAAGATTGAAGAGCAAGTGTTGTGAGACTAAGCGTGTAGGGGCTGGAGGAACAGGAGGTTGTGGTCACAAAGTGGTGTATTGAGAGGTTATGGTATCAACACTGGGATGGTTTTGGTCATGACCAAAGCTCAGCTATGGCTTGATGGAGTGGGTTGGGGGACAAGGTCTGTTTAGGAAATCACAGAACAGTGAGGATTTATGAGTGTTAGAAGATCTTAAGAACTGAAGTGCCCTCCCCTTCCTACCAGGTCTCAGCTTTTCTACACTTCTGTCTCTGGCTTTCCTATGTGTTGGTCTTTGATCGCATGTTCTCCTTTGTCTGTGCTTTCACTCACCCTTCAGTTAACTTCCTGGCTGAGTCGGAGCCCATCTGAGCTTCTGGGCACCCCTCAGGCAGTTACAACACATCAGTAGTGCTCTTCCATCCGCCTCAGGATCTGCTGTCGCCTGACTCCTAGATCTCGTGCCTGTGCACAGGCTATTCCTCACGTCCTGGAGTTTCCTGTGATCATGTGAACACCTGTTTGCCTGCTCATAGAGAAAGAGGCCATTTACAGTTAGAATGATTCGGTGTTTTATGGTTGTTCACACCCTGTGACTTGCCAAAACATTTTCATAAACACCATTTTTTCTGCTGCTCACATTATCTCAGGAAGTTAAAATGATAAAGGAAATATTAACAGAGGGAGTCTGGTGGTGGGGCTTGGCACAGAACTATGGAGACCCTGTAGGTCAGAGTCTGAGCTTCAGATTTGCTGGGCCAGACACTTGAATTTCGTGGGGTCCCCAAAGTGAGCAGTCTCACCAGGACCGATTCACACCGGCCAAACTGATAAGAGATTGATATACAAGCCAGATCTAAACTTTTATTTACAGTAAGGGATATATTTTTCTTTTTAAAAAAATGTCCATTTATTTATTTTGAGAGAGAGAGAGAACCTGTGCGAGAGAGAGTTGGGAGAGACACAGAGAGAGGGAGACAGAGAATCCCAAGAAGGCTTCATGCTGCAAGCGAAGAGCCCAATGCAGGGCTTGATCCCACAAATCGTGAGATCTTGACCTGTGCTGAAATCAAGAGCCAGATGCTTAACCGACTGAGCCACCCATGCACCACCAGAGTATATTCTTCAAAAGGTGCCTCCTATATCTATAATCCTTCCCCAAGAGATCTCATCCAGGTTCGTGGCTGGAAAAGCCACATATGCCCTGACGACTCCCAAATATGTATCTCTAGGCCCAGTCTATTCTATTCCTTACCTATCCAATGGTCTAGTTTACCTCTCCTTTGACTAATAGACATCTCTTGACTGTTCCAATTCTGCCAAGATGAGAATTCACTTGGGCTGCTGGCTTCCTCCCCAAACTAAACATAGGAGGAATTATAGAGAGCAGTATGAAATCCAGGAAATAGCAACAACAAAGAAGAAACGCCTGGGGAGCTAAAAGCCTCTTTAGAACAAAATTGCACGCGCGTGCGTGCGTGCGTGTGTGTGTGCGTGTGTGTAGAGTAGTTGCAGCCTGAGGCAGAGGTGACAGTAATCATAAGGATAAAAGAAAAGTAATGGACTTTCTGTTCTTGCCTCTCCCACACCTTTGCATCAGACAGACATTGCCTCTCTCTGTAGAACTGCAGAGGCAGTGGCTCAGGCCACTGGTCAGCGTGTCCATGGGAATGAACTCAGAACAGCATGAAAGCCCTATCAGGGTCAAGAGTAGATAAATTAGGGGAACAACTGTCTTTGAGTGTATCCTCACTCCTTTACTCTTTGCCCTCCACATCCCCAGGCTGGCCCTTCCAATCGGGAAAGGCAGCTTCCTTCCAGCCCAGGGGGGAGGGGAGGAAGAAAACCAAGACCCCAAGGAGTTTGGGGCCAGGTGAAGACAAGCAGACGTGATGCCATGTGATTGTGTGGTGCTTGGGGTGCCCCACTAGAGATCGGAGTCCCTGTTCTCTCCTTGAACTTAATAGGCTAACAGACACTGAGTGGCCTTCTGTCCCTCCCCAAAAGGCTGTATGGAGCAGAGTAGGGAATACCCTCAGGGAATATAGTCCCACAAGCCTAAGTAGTGGTACACTCAAGGCATAAAATTAAACCAAAAGAAAAGCAAAATGCATCACATGTAACATCAGAAGAAACAGGAGGACAGAAGCAGGAGAATTAGTACAGATGGACCAGGGATTTCAAATCAGCTCTACAAATATACAAAAGTAGTATTAGCACTATAAAGCAAAAACCAGAAAAAGTTTAGAAGAGCCAAATGAAAATATT
Source organism: Acinonyx jubatus (assembly GCF_027475565.1). Classification (NCBI taxonomy): domain Eukaryota; kingdom Metazoa; phylum Chordata; class Mammalia; order Carnivora; family Felidae; genus Acinonyx; species Acinonyx jubatus. Next base: position 87,919,405 of record NC_069388.1, on the reverse strand, counting down.
AGGTAAGAAAAAGATAGTAGTTGAAATAAAGAGCACAATAAGTGAGATATATAACCGATGAAAAATAAATTAATTAGAGAATATCATTTTGAGAAACACTCCAAAAAGGACTCATTAAATAATGAGGAGATAGGGGCACCTGGGTGGCTCAGTCGGTTAAGTGTCCGACTTCAGCTCAGGTCATGATCTCATGGTTCATGGGTTTGAGCCTCGCATTGGGCTCTGTGCTGACAACTCAGAGCCTGGAGCCTGCTTCAGATTCTGTGTCTCCCTCTCTCTGCCCCTCTCCTGCTTACACTCTGTCCCTTTCTAAAATAAATAAAAAATAAAAAATAATTAAAAAAAAGAATGAGGAGATAAAAAAAATAAAATTGGCAGATCAGGAAGGTAGAAGTAAATGCCCACATCTATAACAGGAATTCAGAAGGAAAAAATGAAAATGCATAGAAGAATCTATTTGAAGAAATAATAGACACACATTTTCCAGGTTTGAAAAGAATGAATGGCTTCAGATTGGAAGGGCTACAGAGTGGAAAATAAAAGAGAGAAGGGAAAACCCATACAAGATACCAGATGGTAAAATCTAAAAATACCAAAGAGAAAACTTGAAAAGTATTAGATCGACATTAGATCTCTCTGTTGCAACACTGGGCGTAAGAAGATAGTGGAATAATATTTCTTAAGTACCAGAAGAAAATAATTTTGAACTTGAAGTTTTATATCCAGCCAGGTTGTCATTCAAACGTGAAAAAAATTCTCAGGCAACAAGGTCTCAAAATGCTTCTCATAAAAAGAGCCACATGAGAAAACATCTCTGGAGTGCCAGAAAGCAAGGATGCATGAAAAGGTAAATGGAATGATTCCAAATGGTTTATCCTAATATATAAAGCAAGTTGTTTACAAAATGTTAACAATTATTAAATATAGGTGGAGGGATATATTGATGTTTATTGAATTTACTTTTCTAGAAGTTTGGGAATTTTCATAACAAAAAATGTTTAAAACATTTTGGAGGCAATACGCAAATATGAAGAGATACAAATCCAGGAGACTTTGCAAGAAATAGAGTAAGAGTGATTTGATACATTGGTGAAATTTCTGTTGTCTAAACAACAACAGCAAGAACAACAAACTTAAGACTGAGAAAAGGAAATAGAGGAAGTATACCCATAATAGTCCCAAATTAATATTCTAGACAATACTAAATTGATAGTAGATTGGAAGTAGATAGAAATTTGGGAAATGCCTAAGTTCTTGGAAATGAAACAATACATTCTTTAAAAAATTTTTATTTATTTGTTCATTCATTCATTCATTCATTCATTCATTTATTTTACATCCAAGTTAGTTAGCATATAGTGCAACAATTTCAGGAGTAGATTCCTTAATGCCCCTTATTCTTTTAGCCCATCCCCCTCCACAACCCTCTGTTTGTTCTGTATATTTAGCAGTGTCTTATAAACAACACATTTTGATATAACCCATGGTTCAAAGAAAAAATCACAAGGAAAATTATTTTTGAATTGAATAAAAAAGAAAACTTGGGGTGCCTAGATGGCTCTGTCGGTTAGGCATCCGACTCTTGATTTCAGCTCAGGTCATGATCTCAGGGTTCATGGGTTCAGGCTCTGTGTTGGGCTCCATGCTGATAGTGCAAAACCTGCTTGGAATTCTCTCTCCCCCTCTCGGACTTTCCCCTGCTTGCTCTCTCTCTATCTCAAAAATAATAAAAACATTAAAAAAAAAGAAAATTCGACGTATCAAAATTTATGGGAGGCAGCAAAAGCAGCGCTTTTAGGGAAAGGTATAGCTTTAAACACCTATATTAGAAAAGAAAAAATGGTCTCATATCAATAACTTAAGCTTCCACATTAATAACCTGGAGAAAAGGAGCCAGCTGAGTCCAAAGCAAGCAGAAGGTAGAAAATAATATAGATTAAAGTGTAAACAAATGAAATAGAAAACAGAAAAACAACAGAGACAAAAATAAATTTAAAAAAAAGTTAGGTTTTTTGGAAAAGATTAACAAAATTGACATATCTTTAGTTAGGCTGACCAAAATTTAAAAAAAAAAAGGAAAAAGAAAAAGAAAAAATATGAATTGCAAAATCACGACTGATCCTACAGAAATAAAAAGAATATAAAGGAATACTACAAATTCAATAACCTGGTTGAAATGGACAAGTTCCTAGCAAGATATGGATTATGAAAATTGATTCAAGAATATAAAATCTGAATAGTAAGTAAAAAGTAAAAAAGTAAACAAGTAAAAAAAAAGATATCCACATTGGAAAGGAAGTAAAAGTGTATTCACAGATGACATGGTCCTGTATATACAAATTCCTAAGAAATTCATAAAAAAACTATTCTTAACATGGCAACACTGCCCAAATTGATGTACAAATTTAATGTAATCCCTATCCAAGTCCCAGCTGCCTTCTTTGTAGATATTGACAAACTAATTCTATCATCAAAGTGGAAATGCAAAGGATCCAGAATAGCCAAAAAATTTTTGAAAAAGAATAAAGTTGAAGGACTCAGACTTTCTGATTGGAAAACTTACTACAAAACTATAGTAATCAAAACAATGTGGTACCGATAGTAAGATGGACATATAGACCGATGGCCCAGAATTGAGAGTCAGAAATAAGACTTCACATGTAAGGTCAATTTACTTTTGGCGCAGGTGCCAAGGAAAGTCAATGGGAAAAAGATATTCTATACAACTGTTGGCAAGGATGTGGAGAAACTGGATCCCTCATACATTCCCAACAGGAGTGTAAAATGGTACAGTCACTTTGGAGAGCAGTTTGGCAGTTTCTTAAAAAGTTAAAAATAAACCTACCCTTCAACCCAGAAATTCCATTCCTAACTATCTACTGAGAGAAATGAAAACATGTCCACACAAAGATTTGTACATGAATATTCGTAGCAGCATTATGCATAATAGCTAAAACCAGGAAACAATCCAAACGCCTATCAACAGGTTAATGGATAAACCAAATGTGGTGTATTCACACTGGAAGACTGCTCAGCAATTAAAAGGAATAATTACTGATAACTGATACACACATGACATAGATGAACCTCAAAAACATTATAGACACAAAAGACTGTATCTTGTATGATCCCATTTATGTGAACTATACAGAAAAGGCAAATTTATACACGTAGAAGTAGGTCAGTGGTTGCCTGGGCTGGATCTGGGAATAGGGACTGACTGCAAATGAGCACTGCAAGGGAACTTTTTGGGGTGATGAAAATGTTCCAAATTTGGATCGTTGCAATAGTTGCACAGCTCTATACATTTACTAAAAATAATTGAATTGTACACTTACAATGGATGAATATGTTATTTTATGGTATTTACATTAAATTTCAATAAAGCTGTTAAAAAAAAGAATCATAGGTTCAGGGACCAAAGTATTGGGGTAATTGAGGGATATTTTATTCTAGCTGGAGGAAAATCTCTGATAGGCTCAAATCTGAGGGCTATATCCAACTACATACCTGTGATGGGATCAATAATGGCTCCAAAGATATTCAGGTCCTAATCCCTGGAACCTGTGAGTATAATCTCAAACGGCAAAAGGGACTTTGCACATGTGATTCAGTTAAGGGTCTTGAAATGGGAAGGTTATTCTGGATTATCCAGTTAGTCGGGCCCTGCAGTTAATCACAGATGCTCTTGTAAGTAGGAGACAGCGGGAGATTTGACACAGTGATAAGAGATGAGAATGTGGACTCGAGGAGCGGAGGAAGGGGTCATGAGCCACAGAATGCAGACTGCCTCCAGAAGCTAGGAAATGAGAAGAAGCAGATTCTCCCCCAGAGCCTCCAAAAGGAATGCGGACCTGGTGACGCCTTGACTTCAGCCCAGTAAAATTGATGTCAGACTTCTGGCCTCTAGAACAGTAAGGGAATACACCTGTGCTGCTTCAGGTCACCAAGTTGGTGGCAATTTGTTACAGTGCCATAGGAAATGAATATAATATCCAACCTCAAACAGATTTGGTATGCATTTTATAAATTTTGAATTAGTTGCAAATACATAAAAACTTGTAAATTTCACATTATAATCTAGATTCATGTGGGCTTTTTTTAAATGGGAAAATTAGGCAGCATAGGTCTTCCCCATCAATATGATAATAATTGGCCAGAACTGAGTCATGCTCCATCAGCTTTGTGGTCTTCCTGTGGCCTGTTTATTCTCTACGTATGCCTGCATCCTGTAGCCAGATGGGAGTTTGTGCCTCCTACTTTACTTTATTTACTTATTTATTTTAGAGAGAAAGGGGGTGTGTGAGCAGGGGAAAGGGGCACAGGGAGACAGAATCTTAATCAGGCTCCATGCCCAGCGTGGAGGGTGACATAGGACTCGATTTCACAACTGTGAGATCATGATCTGAGCCCAAATCAAGAGTCAGAGGCTTAACCCACTGAGCCACCCAGGCTCCCCTGTGTCTCCTACTTTAGAATGGTTACTGGGGCACCTGGGTGGCTCAGTCAGTTAAGTGTCCGACTTCTGCAGAGGTCATGATCTCGAGGTTCGTGAGTTTGAGCCCTGTCTGGGGCTCTGTGCTGACAGCTCAGAGCCTGGAGCCTGCTTCGGATTCGGTGTCTCCTCTTTCTGCCCCTGCCCCACTCGTACTGTCTCTCCTTCCCTCTCTCAAAAATAAAAATGAACATTAAAAAAATTAATATAGAATGGTTGCCATAGCTTTCTGCATCTGAAGACACGGCGCTGAATGTGGCATCTTCCTCACTAGCATGGATTATAACTATCTTCTTTTTGAGAGGGTCAAAGAGGAAAGAGGGGTCACTCATAAAGCTGCCTAATTAGTTCATCCTGTGTCATGTAAGGGTTCTGCTGACTAAAGAGCTCTTGCTTGCATTATCAGATTTGTCTGTCAAGCGTCTGGCCTTTGTAGAATATTTGGGGGCGGGGAGTCTCTCATGTTCACACTTTGCTTGTTTTTTCCATTTTACCGTGTTCTGATCCATTACCTCCTGGGGTTCCAGGACCACTACCTTCTCTTGAAAGGTGCTGTCAGCATCTTGGAGGCCTCAGAAGAGAGGCAGGAGGGGGCCATTGGGAAAGCCATCCTTGAGTCTGAGGTGTGAACACAGACCGTGCAATGATTTGCATCAGCACAGGTGAAAGGTCCGCAGACTTCGCCAAAATCTTGGGGTGAGCTATGAGGCACAAAAGAGAAGTCTTAAAAAAGTAGGTGTGAGAAAATGCTCCAGCATTCAAGATCAAGTGCCTCCACTTCAGTTCCTGTCTGGGCACTCCCTCTCTCCTATCCCTCAACTCCCTCCACCCGGAAGCCTGGGCTCCCGAAGCCCTTTTTCAGGTCAGATGCCACCATGGTTGGTCTTTCCACACTCTGACCAATCCCCTTGTGGAAAGACTCACAGTTTTGGTTTTTTGCTTTTTATTGATTTTATGTTTTAAATTTACATCCAAATTAGTTAGCATATAGTGCAACAATGATTTCAGGAGTAGATTCCTTAGTGCCCCTTACCCATTTAGCTCATCCACCCTCCCACAACCCCTCCAGCAACCCTCTGTTTGTTCTCTATATTTAAGAGTCTCTTATGTTTTGTGCCCCTCCACCTTTTTATACTCTTTTTGCTTCCCATCCCTTATGTTCATCTGTTCTGTGTCTTAAAGTCCTCATATGAGTGAAGTCATATGATATTTGTCTTTCTCTGACTGACTAATTTCGTTTAGCATAATACCCTCTAGTTCCATCCACATAGTTGCAAATGGCAAGATTTCTTTCTGATTGTTGAGTAATAGTCCATTGTATATATATACCACATTTTCTTTATCCATTCATCCATTGATGGACATTTGGGCTCTTTCCATACTTTGGCTATTGTTGATAGTGCTGTTATAAACGTGGGGGTGCATGTGTCCCTTTGAAACAACATACCTGTATCCCTTGGATAAATACCTAGTAGTGCAATTGCTGGGTCGTAGGGTAGTTCTATTTTTAATTTTTTGAGGAACCGCCATACTGTTTTCCAGAGTGGCTGCACCAGTTTGCATTCCCACCAGCAGTGCAAAAGAGATCCTCTTTCTCCGCATCCTTGCCAACATCTGTTGTTGCCTGCGTTGTTATGTTAGCCATTCTGACAGGTGTGAGGTGGTATCTCCTTGTGGTTTTGATTTGTATTTCCCTGATGATGAATGATGCTGAGCATTTTTTCATGTGATGGTTGGCCATCTGGATGTCTTCTTTGGAGAAGTGTCTATTCATGTCTTTTGCCCATGTCTTCACTGGATTATTTGTTTTTGGGGTGTTGAGTTTGCTAAGTTCTTTATAGATTTTGGATACTGACCCTTTATCTGATATGTCATTTGCAAATATCTTCTCCTGTTTTGTCGGTTGCCTTTTAGTTTTGCTGATTGTTTCCTTTGCTGTGCAGAAGAAGACACACACACACACACACACACACACACACACACACACATATTCCATGCAACTGGATAGGAAGAGCAAATATTGTTAAAATGTCGATACTACCCAAAGCAACCTACATATTCAATTCAGTCCCTATCGAAATAACACCAGCATTCTTCACAGAGCTAGAACAAACAATCCTAAAATTTGTATGGAACGAGAAAAGACCCCGGATAGCCAAAGCAATCTTGAAAAAGAAAACCAAAGCAGGAGGCATCACAATTCCAGACATCAAGCTATTCTACAAAGCTGTAATCATCAAGACAGTATGATACTGGCACAAGAACAGACACTCAGATCAATGGAACAGAATAGAGAACCCAGAAATGGACCCGCAAACATATGGCCAACTGACCTTTGACAAAGCAGGAAAGAATATCCAGTGGAATAAAGACAGTCTCTTTAGCAAGTGGTGCTGGGAAAACTGGACGGCGACATGCAGAAGAGTGAACCTGGACCTCTTTCTTACACCATACACAGAAATAAACTCAGAACGGATAAAAGACCAAAATGTGAGATAGGAAGCCATCAAAATCCTCAAGGAGAAAGCAGGCAAAAACCTCTTTGACCTTGGCTGCAGCAACTTCTTACTCAACACGTCTCCAGGGGCCAGGGAAACAAAAGCAAAAATGAACTATTGGTACCTCATCAAAATAGAAAGACTCACAGTTTTCCAGACACCCGCTCACTTGCTGCCCCCGTCCCTGCTGGAGGACACCACCTCTCTGGCCAGTGCACCTCCCAGAGTCTGGATTCTTCAGTCTGGATTGGAGCCTATGCACAGCCTCATGAAACAGTTTCACGGAAGTGCTTCAGCAATGCCTGTGGAGGCCTCTCAGTGGTCTCCATTCTCAAGAGGAAATTCGTCTCAGGTTCTTTTGGCTACCTTTCTGGCCTTCCTCCCAATTTCCTGTGGGTAATGGCTTTGACCAGGGTATACCCACGCCCTTGCCCAAAATAGGACTGCAGGGACTGCCTGCTCTGAATATTATTCGTTAAAAAGAAACATTTTCCTCACCCATAAATAGGTTTGCAATGACCTTAGTAGAAAATTATAGATCTTAAGAGTGGCCCACAGATCCTGAATCGGTAGCTTCTTTCCATCTTGCCATCCCACTCAGTGCTCAGGCCACACCAGCGTTAAAACTCATAACGGCATAAATCTCCCAGCTATTGCCTGTCTTGTACCTTTGTACAAACCCTTCCCTCTTTATGCAAACTGTTCTGGGCTCCTTTTCCACTCCTCATCTTTCTGTGGTCTCGCCTAAAGTAATTTCCTCAGGGAAACCATCCCTGACCTCCCAACTGGAAGGAAGTTCCTCTATATTCCCTGTAGAACCCCAAACACAGACACCCATAATCCTTCGCTCTCCCCTCACAGCACTTACTGTCACTTGAAGTTTTATATTTTTGGGGTTTTGTATTTACTGTCTCCCTCACGAGAGTTCCTCTCACGAGAGGAGCTTCTTGAGAGGCTGTGTCTGTCGGTCCCACATTTGTTGAATCCATAAATGAATGAAAGGGAACCATTTACAAAGACACTCTCAACCTCAGCCATCCCCGACAATTTAAAATATGCAGAGCTTCTCACTCTTTTGAACCCTTGTATTTAAAATAAGATACACCCAATGATGTATCTTGATAGTTTGCCTAACCAAAAGGCCCAAGACTTAAGTGTTTTTCTCAAAATAAATGTGAAATCAGCAAAGATGATGACTAAGAACATAAACTCTCATGCATGGAGACCACAGCTCCTTCCGGATGGGAAGGTCCAAATCCTCTGGGATGCTGAGACCATGGTCCCTGCAGAGGAAAGCTTTCCTCAGTACAAGGCCCAGAGTGGGGAGGCTGGCTCTGAGAGCGGAGAAGCCAAGCCCATAACTCCCCTTTCCTCAGTGGCCCACACAGCTCCTGGCCTTCTCTGATGTGCTATGACCTCTTCATCTCTGTTAATGGAAATTTAGGCTCCACCCCAAGTGGTTTGCTGTTTTAAATCCCCTGGAACTGAACATCCTTCTACAAAGATCTTTGAACACTGTGTGAAGATTTCCACAGGGTAAACTCGTAGAAATGGGATTGCCAGATTAAAGGGATGACCCATTTAAAATTGTTGGTATATACTGCTGAACTGATCTTCAAAAAGGCTGTGCCAGTTCATATTCACACCAAGGGTGTCCGCTTTGCCCAGCCCCCCCACCCTGCATACCACTGTTGTGCTAATTTGCGATTTTAAACTAGTAGTGAGGTTAAGCATTTTTTCATGTTTAATTGCCCTTTGTATTTGCCGGGAACTGTTTATTCAAATTCTTTGAGCAATTCAGGTAGAGCCCTAATATAAAAAATATACTCCTATATTTTATTCTGTTACTTGAGTGAGGTTTTTATGTCCATATCTTTAATCTATCGGGAATGATTTTTTTATGCGTTGGAACTCTAACTCTGTGTTTAATACTTATTGCTATTATTATTGTTATTAATTTTAGAGAGAGAGCATGTGTGTGAGTCGGGGAGAAGAGCAGAGGGAGAGAGAATCTTAAGCAGGCTCCACACTCAGTGTGGAACTCCAGGGGGCTTGATCCAACGACCCTGGGATCATGACCTGAGCTGAAATCAAGAGTTGGATGTTCTACCAACTGAGCCATCCAGGTGCCCCACTATTTTTTTTAAGTGTTTTGTTTGTTTGTTTATAAGTAACTTCTACACCCAACGTGGGGCTTGAACTCACAACCCTGAGATCAAGAGTTGCATGCTCTCCTGACTGCAACCTGCACTCCAGCCACGTGCCCCTATTACTGTTCTTTTTTAAAGATGGAGGTTAAAGTTGTCTTTTCCCTACATATTTGAAATACCATCTTTATCATAGGTTAAATTCTTATGCAAGTGAAAGATTGTTTCCAGACTCCACTCTGTTTCTGCTGACTGTTTGCCGAATTCTGGCTTCACCCCACATTGTCTGAATCATTGCAGCTTTGTAACACATGCCTGGTACCCAGTAGGCACTCAACAAATATTTGTCACTCTGTATTCTACTCTTTTGAATATACTTGAGAATCAATGATATCAAGTTATTTTAAAACCCACTGAGATTTGCCTTCCCAAACTCCTTGAGCAACTTTGTTTTAGATGTATCTTTTATTGCTATCATATTTTTGCATTTTTAAACCATATCGGAAAGTATTTTCTTTGAATTGGCAAGTTTCCACCATTCAGTTATTGTTATACAGATTGATAGATTTACTCTTATCATCTTTTATAATTTCAGATTGTTTTTTAATACTCCCTTGCTGCTTTCCATCATTTGTTTCCTGGTCTGTTTTCTTCATTGTTTCTCCCCACTTCCAGCAATTTGAAAAATGTTTAACTTTTAAATATTAATCTTCATCTTTTTACTTTTAAATAAATATCCTACAGCCTGTATTACTGCAAAGTCACTCTTCTCAGAAACCAAGAGAGCAAGCAGACAAAAAACAGAGATAGTGAAGATCTAAAAACGCAACTAATATGTTTGCTGTATTAGATATAATGGAACTCCACACCCAAGAGAGAATTCGTATTCTTTTTGAGCACAGGAGGAACATTTGCATTGGCTATAAAAGGAGCTATAATAAATTTCACAGAATCAATAACACACAGATCATGTCATCTGTCCACAATGCACTAAAATCATGAATTAATAACAAAGTAAGGCTTAAAAGCACATGCCTCTTGTAATTTTGCTTGCTCCACAACTCCCTCAGAACTCTTGCACCTGCCCCTCCCTCCTGGATTACTAGATGACTCTGGGAAACGAAATCCTCACTCTACACAGCAATTCAGGTTCAGTTCTCTTTGAAAACTCAGCTCCCAGACCAACGTTCTTCATCTGGAACTCCTCAGGTATCCGACAGAAACAAAAGGGTCATCTTCCGATTTACCAGGCAGGATTTGCCCTCCTAACCGTCTGATTTGGGCTCAGGTCATGATCTCATGGTTCCTGGATTCAAGCCCCGTGTCAGGCTCTCTGCTGTCAGCACAGAGCCCTTTTCAGATCCTCTGTCCTCCTCTCTCTCTGCCCCTCCCCTCCCTCTCAAAAATAAATAAACATTTAAAAATAATTATGAAGTCATGGATTTAAGTATATTTAATATATTTCAATCCATTGATTATTATCCTTGGCCATGCTCTATTTGTTGCACCTTTGGCCCGTGGAAGCCTCTCAAGTTGGCTTCTGAGTCCTTTCTGACAATCCTAGTAGGTCTTTGATGTCATCTGGGAAGCAGGCAAGAGGCAGATGCCCTCTGTAGCCTGCAGGTTTGGTGAGAGCACCTCTGCTTAGTCCCATCTTTGAAGAGGAAACACTGTACCCTCTAGGTTTCTGGTTAGAGCCTTGAGGGGTTCAGCAGAGAGGGACTACAGAAGAGGGAGCCGCTGAAGGTGGGGAAAATGATGAGTACAACTTTTTGTTTTTAAGTTTATTCATTTATCTTGAGATAGAGAGAACCGGTGGGGGTGGGGCCGAGAGAGAGATGGGAACAGAGGATCCAAAACGGGCCCTATGCTGACAGCAAAAAGCCCGATGTGTGCATGGCTTGAACTCACAAACCGTGAGATCGTGACCTGAGCCGAAGTTGAATGCTTAACTGACTGAGCCACCCAGGCACCTCGATGAGCGCAGCTTTTAACTTTGCTGTGGGCTGAATTGTGTTCCTCACAAATTCCTATGTTGAAAACCTTATTCCCAGTACCTCAGATTATATTTGGAGATAGGGCCTTACATAGGTAAGTAAGGTAAAATGCAAGCATATGGATGGGTCCGTCCTCCATAATCCAAAGTGACTGATGTTGTTTATAAGAATAAAAGATTATGGACATCTGAGTGGCTCAGTTGGTTAAGTGTCCCATTTCAGCTCAGGTCATGATCTAATGGTTCCTGCGTTCGAGCCCCACATCAAGTCTATACTGTCAGTGCAGAGCTTGCTTGGGATTCTCTCTCTCTCTCTCTCTCTGCCCCTCTCCCACTTGTGCTCACTGTCTTTCTCTCTCTTTCTCTCAAAATAAATAAACTTAAAAAAAAAAAAGAACAGAAGATTAGGGCACAGACAACACAGAGACCAAGGGACAGTCATGTGAGAATTCAGCAAGAAGACGGCCACCTGCAAGGCAAGAAGAGAGGCCTCAGAAGAAACCAACTTAACAGCACCTTGATCTTGGACTTCTAGCCTCCAGAACTGTGAAAAAATAGATTTGTGTGGTTTGAGCCACCCAGTCAGTGGTATTTTGTTATGGCAGCCTTAGCAAACTCCTAAGAACCTGTTGAGTTTGAAGCATCCACGGATGTTGCTTCGCAGTTGTAAGTGTGGATCTGGGGTTCAGGAAAGAAGACAGCTGGAAGCAGACCTGTGGGAATTGGGAACATATACAGGGTGGATCAAACCACGTATATAAGGGTGAATCTCCAGGGAGAATCTGACGAGTAAAATGAGGAGAGGGCTCAGAAATAAACCAATGTTAAGAAATGGGGGAAGAGAAGCCCTTGAAGGAGACCCAGAGATAGTGGGTCGAGGGATAGGCAGGAGCAAAAGTGTGGAAGAATGGAGTCTGAGGCAGAGAGTGGAGTTGAGGGAGTTTGGAGAAGGCAGTGGTTAACTACTCAATGCCAAAGAGAGGTCAAGTAAGATAAAGACTGAAGAAAGGCCTTGGGGTTTTACAATTATGAGTGAGTGGGGGCATGGAGAGCCCAGGCTGCAGTGGTTTGGGGTGTGACTGGAGAAGGGGATAAGGACTAGGAGGATAAATCATCTTCAGCAAATCTGATGGAAAGCAGGACATGGTGTAGGCTGACAGCGAGAAGCAGCTTGATATTTTCTCTTTTTTTCTTGGGAGGGACTTGAACACATTCATATTATGACAGGAAGGAGCCAGTGGATGAGAAATACCAGAATGAAGGAGGAGATGGAAACCTGGAGTGCCCCAAAGCAAAGAGAGGGAAATTAAGCACATAGGAATACCTCTTCCTCTGAGATGGGAGAAATGTAAGTGGTGATTAGTTTGTAGGTTTTAGGGTGGGAATCTGGGAATCAATATTCATGCACAACTTTTTATGTAGACACATGTTTTCATTTCTTTTGGATATATTTCTGTATATTTCTATTCCAATGAAATTGCTGGGTCATACGGTAACTGCCATATTTAACAATTTGAGGAACTGCCAAACTGTTTTGAAAAGCGGCTGCACCCTTTTACATTCCCACCAGCAATGTATGAATGAGGGCTTCAATGTTTCCACACCCAGTGGGTTTCAGGTGGTGTCTCATTGTGGTTTTGATTTACATTTCCTAATGACTAATGTTTTTTATTTCTTTTCATGTGCTTATTGGCCATTTGTCTATCTTCTTTAGGAAATATCTATTCAAATCATTTGAAAAAATGTTTTTAAAATGATTTTTTTAAATGTTTATTTTTGAGAGAGAGAGAGAGACAAAACTCGAGTGGGGGAGGGGCAGAGAGAGAGAGAGAGGGAGAGAGAGAGAAAGACAGAATCTGAAGCGGGCTCCAGGCAATCAGGCTCTATATGGGGCTCGAACCCACGGACTGCGAGATCATGACCTGAGCCAAAGTTGGACGCTCAATCGACTGAGCCACCCAGACCCCTCTCATTTGCCCCTTTTAGAGTTGGATTATCTTTCTATTGTTGAGTTGTAACAGTTCTTTATATATTCTGCATACCAGTCTCTTATCAGATGTATGATTTACAAATATTTTCTCCCATCCTGCAAGTTGTCTTTTCACTTTCTTAAGGGTGTTCTTTGAAGCACAAAAACTTTTAGCTTTGATGAAGGCTAGTTTATCTATTTTTTCTTCGGTTGCTTGTGCTTTTGGTGTTCTAAGAAAGCTTTGCCTAATCCAAGTCATGAAGATTTACTCCCTTTTCATCTGAGAGTTTTATTGTTTTAGCACTTCCATTTAGTCTATGATCTATTTTGAGTTAATTTTTGTGTATGGTGTAAGGAAGGGGTACAATTAATTCTTTTGCATGTGAATATCTAGCTGTTCCAACACATTTGTTGAAAAGGTTCACTGAATGCTCTTGGCACCTCTGTTGAAAAATCAATTGGCCATAAATATATGGGTTTCTTTCTGGATTCTCAATTCTTCCACTGATCTATATGTCTATCCTTATGCCAGTATCATACTGTCCTGATTTGTAGATAAGTTTTGAAGTTGGGAAGTAGGAGTCCCCTAAATTTGTCCTTTTTTCAAGATTTATTTGGCTCTTCTGGGTCCCTCCCATTTCCATATGATTTTAAAGACCAGCTTGTCAATTTCTGCAAAAAAACGGGATTTTGTTGGAAAATGTGTTGAGTCTATAGATCAATTTGAGGAGTATTGCCATCTTAACAATATTGTCTTCTATCCAAGAACATGGAACATCTTTCCATTTATTTAGGTCTTTGTTAATTTCTTTCAGTGATGTTTTGTAGTTTCCAGTGTACAACTTTTATACTTCATTAAGTTCATTTCTTGGTATTTTGTTTAATTTTTTGAAGGCTTTTATAAATGACATTGACCATAACAACTTCTTAAAAAATTTTTTTTAGTGTCTATTCATTTTTGAGAGAAAGAAAAATAGAGTGGGAGCAGGGGAGGGACAGAGAGAGAGGGAGACACAGAATCCAAAGCAGGCTCCAAGGTCTGAGCTGTCAGCACAGAGCCCAATGCGGGGCTCAAACCCATGAACTGCGAGATCATGACCTGAGCCAAAGTTGGATGCTCAACCGACTAAGCCACCCAGGCAACCCTATATTTTATTTTTTGATGCTTTTACAAATGGAATTGTTCTTCATTTTTCTTTTCAATTGTTTATTACTAGTGTGCAGAAATACAATTGATTTTAGTATTTTGAACCTGTATCCTGTAACCTTGCTGAACCCATTTGTTAGTTCTAATAGTCTCTTAGTGGATTCCTTTGGATTTTCTATTTATAAGATCACGCCATCTGCAAACAGAGATCATTTTACCCTTCCTTTCCAATCTGGATTACTTTTATTTATTTTTCTTGCCAAATTGCCCTCGCTTGAACCTCCAGCACAATGTTGAATAGAAGCGGAGAGAGGACATCCTTGTCTTACTCCAAATTTTAGGGAGTATACCATGATTTTAAATAGCTATTGCTTGTAATGATACTAATTTTTCTCATAACAATTTCTCTTACAATTCCAAAAAGAATTAGCGCTTATGTGGATGAATACACAGGCGAGAATAGCAATAAAATCTTTGAAAAAAAGTAATGAGTGAAGATTTGCTCTTCTGTTGTAGTAAGGCTTTAAAAAGGCAACAATAATTAAAACAGAATGGCACTGGCAACCAGATAGAAACCTCAGCAGAATAGAAAACAAAGTTCAGGCTCTGTCTACAGTATATATAAGAATGTATACTAGAAAACCAATGGCAAGGGGATAGTGTTTTGCAATAAGTACTGGGAAGAACGGACGGCTGTTGGGGGAGAGAGAGTTAGATTTCCAAACCTTTCACTAAAATAGTATATAGAATTTAAAGATGATGAAAGAACAAAGAAAAAGCCAAACAACTTAAAAGCTAGAAAAAATATGAGTGGATATTATTGGACCTGTGAGTGTGGAAGACCTTAACCTTGAGACAATGGAAGAAATTCAAGGATTTGACAACATAACCTCTTTGGTCAAACTGATTTGCAAAATATATAAAAGACAAAGTGTTATTCTTAATAAAGTGCTAACATAAATTAATAAGAAATTAAGGCTTCAAAGAAAAATGAGCATGGAAAATAGATAATTCAGAGAATAGACAACTCAGTAAAAGAGGAAATATAAATGACTAATAATGAAAAATAAAGTTCAATCTCATTGGCAATCGAAGAAATGCAAATGAAACAAGGAAATACAAACGTTTGCTTTCAGCAAAGATTTCTAAGATGATAATACTTATCACTGCTTAGTGTGTGTTAAGATGGCTCTCTTATTAACCCTTTGAGGTGACTTCTATTATTAGGCTCATTTAATAGATGTGGAAACTGAGACTTAGTGGGGTTTAGTAACTTTCTCAAGCTTATAATGCCACTGACTGGTGGCACTAGAATTTGAACCTGGGCTGTGTGACTCTACTATGGTGAGGGGCCTAGAAAACAGATGCAGGAAAGGGGAGGTGAAGAACAAGGGGAAATGTAGACTGAAGAGCCAGGCAAAGACATTTGAAGTACCCATGTGGAAGGGCGAACGGGCTTTTATGGTATTGCAGAACGAAGCAACAAGTTGAAATTACACAAAGGACCACTTTTTTATAGCAAGAACTATCCCCTAACGGACTAGAGAGGCCCAGGAAGGCATGAGCACACCCGGCCCCAGGGGAGGTAGGGGAAGCCAGAGGGTCCTTGGTCTAACCCTCATGGCAGGCTGCAGGGGATGGGGATGTTGGTGGCCTCATTTTGTAGAGGAGGACACATATCTCTAGGTGGTCGAGACCTCAGTGTCTTCAGAGTTTCTGCTCTTTTCTCACCCACAGATAGCTAAAAGACCCGGCCCTTTCCTCCTAGGGCCAAGTGACCTGCAGGGGAGCCCTGCCTGGCTTCACTGCCCTCCTATAGCTGCAGTCCCAGGCCAACAGGAAGCCTGAACTTGCCAAACTGCGTGGGCCAGGGCAGGAGGAAGGAGAGAGGGAGTAGTCCATCTGAGTTCTGTTTTGTCCTTTCCTGCAGCCTTGCTACTCCATGGCGGGGGGGGGGGAGGGGGTGCAGTCTAGTTGTGTTAGAGAACTAGGAAACAGGTTAAACAGAACCATTAAAGAAGGGTGACTAATGTATGGTAGTTGCAGTTTGGTAAAGATGTCTTCATTTGCAAAGCCCTTGGGGAATCCATTCTTAAAGTTGGGGCTTCGTCCTGAGTGCAACTTTGGTTAAGTCTCTTAACATTTTTATACCTCAATTTCTTCATCTGTAAAATGGGTATGACAACACTTCCTGCTTTATCAACTCCGAATTATGTAGTGCTTATATGACCAACAAGCTAGTGTGAGAGCAGAGTGCCACAGGCAGTAGTCCCTCAGACCTGAGTTCAAGCCCATTCTCTGCAATTTTCCAGTTAGAAACTTGGAGAAAATTACCCAAGCTCTCTCTCCGCTTTGGTTTCTTCATCAGTGAAAATGAAGGTGGCAACAGCACCTGCCTTAAACGGTTGTCTTCAGAGGTAAATGAGATAATACATGTAAAGTAAATGGTAGAACCAGGGCTCCAACACCCACTCCAAAGCTACACTACAGCTGCCTCACAGGCATAATGCAAACACATCAACAACAGAGTGTAGAGAAAAGCTTGGATAGAAACACAACAAATGGTTAACAATGTTTACTTCTGGGTGGGGAGATTATGACCTATTTGTATTTCCTTTATTTTCTTCTGCATTTTCCATAATCAGAAGAAAAGCTGTATATGATTTTCAGATGCCTTGAGATCATCTGTGATGGTCTCCACTGCATTAAAATCTTTCACAATATTTTCTCACGCAGTCTTCTCAGCAACTGCTTGAAGTAGGCATCATTATCCTCATTTTCTAGATGAGTAAATGAGGCTGATAGAGGTTAGAGAGCTGGTTTAATCTTCAGATCTTATTGCTGTGAAGTGGCAGAAAGCCAAGACCCACAGGCAGATCTGGCTGCCTCAAAGATAGGTGCTATCCACAGGGATGTTGGACCATGGGGCTCAGTGCCCAGGACTCCTCCACCCCAGTCTTCAGAATGCAGGGATAAGGTGGCAGGCTGTCAGGATCAGGCCTGTGGTGTGTGTGTTCCCATGGATCCCCAGTGCCTGGTGTACTGGTTCTCTGTATCCATATTGTGGTGGAAAACATGGCCGGCAGAGTTGGGATTTTTGGCATCCTTCTCTCATAGCACAGGATGTCAAGGGGTACTGTGGAGAGTCTTCCCAAGAAGAAATACAGGTTTCCATCATAAAAGTAGCCAGCCAGAGGAACTAAAAATAGGTTATCACATAAGATTGAGGGAGGGAAATGGTTGTGAGATACATTATCTGTCACAGCAGGAAGACAATAGATAATGGCCCTGATAAATCCATCTGTGTAAGCATTTTATGTAGAGAGATGGAGGTACCCACCAGGCTTGAAAACACAAATGGCTGTAAGTGAGTTTTCTTTGGATCCAGCGGTGGAGAGGGAATCTTTCGCTTTTCATCATAAGCGCTTCTGTCCTATTTGATTTTCTTTAGGTGTATGTGTTACATTTTATTTAAAAATTAGGATTTTAAAAAGTACAGGCTGTGGGGTCATCTGTGTGGATTCAAATTCCACCTTTGCCAATTATGCATCGTGGGCAGTTTAGCCTCTCTAAGCTGAAATTTTACCTTCTGGAAAATAGGAATAAAACTCATACTCATCCAGAAGGTTGCTCTGAGGATAAAATGAGGTAATGCATATAAAGTACATGGACCTGCATTGGCCGAAATGCAGTATCTATAATTACTAACCATTGTTATCATTATTAATAATAAGCCAAGCATTCAAATCATACCCCTGGGCTTTACACACAGGCACGTAGTAGGCACTTAATGGGTGGAAGTAATTGTTTAAAACTCCCATTAGAGCCTATAATTTCCGTCAACCAGTGACGCAGGAGCTCCAGCTGAAATATTGATGTCGTTACTTATTTATTCATCACGCTGCTCCCCACCGCAGTGTCCGCTAAGGGCGAGCCCAGCTCTCCCGCCTTCCGCGGCGCGGTCTCGTTTCATCAGTAGGTCCCCGAAGCGCGCGGAGGTCCGAAGCCGGGGCAGCTCACCGGCTTCCAGCTCGCTGTCGCGGGCCAGTCACGTGCCAGAGCGGGACTCACTTCTGGTTTCACGCAGCATCTTCCCTGGCAGGGACCGGCTGGAGGAGGGTTGGAGCGCGGCTCGAGACGGAGGGGGCAGCGGGGTCCCGCCCCACCCCCACTTGCCCGCGCCAAGAGGATGGCCATTCCAGGAGGGGCGGGCCGGGGCAGTTGCAGGGCAGGGCTTTCGGAGCAGGGACATCTTGAAGAAAGATTTGGGATTGGCCGGGAGACGCGGAGCGGGCTTTTCATACCGGGCAGAGGGTGCCGCGCTCCCGCAAGCGAGGCGGGGTTCCGCGGGTGCCCCCAGGCCGGGGCGGGGCCAATGCCGCAGCCCCGCCCACCCCTCTGCAGTGGCCGCGCGCCCCACCCCTTGGTGCCCGTCGGCCCCTCCAGCTCCGGTCGGGTCTGCGGTGGCCAGCGCCGGGGCGCGACAGCCAGGGCCCCCGCTGCACTGCCGCACCGCCGCGCGGGTCTGGGTCGCGGGGCGGGGCAGGGCGAGAGGCGGGGCGCTGACGTCGTGGCGCGGCCGGCGGCCGGGGAGGCGGGGAGGCGGCTGCCGGCTCGGCCCAGCCCAGCCCGCAGCTGCGGCGGCCCGGTGGTGGCGGCGGCGGCGCTCGGAGCCGGCTCCTGACCTCCCTCCGCCCGCTGCCTGGTTCCTCTCACGGTCTCCGTGTCTGCTCCCGCTTTTGCCGGCCCTCGTCCGCTGTCGCCTGCCCCGCCATGGCCCTGGTGCGGGACGCCGAGCCGGCGGCTGGGCCCTCCCGCTGGCTACCCACGCACGTCCAGGTGACTGTGCTGCGGGCCCGCGGGCTGCGGGGCAAGAGCTCGGGAGCGGGCAGTACTAGCGACGCGTACACGGTGATCCAGGTGGGCCGTGAGAAGTACAGCACGTCGGTGGTGGAGAAGACGCCGGGCTGCCCGGAGTGGCGCGAGGAGTGCTCCTTCGAGCTGCCGCCTGGTGCCCTGGACGGCCTGCTGCGGGCGCAGGAGGCCGACGCGGGCCCGGCGCCCTGGGCCGCGGGCTCCGCTGCAGCCTGTGAGCTGGTGCTCACCACCATGCACCGCTCCCTCATCGGCGTCGACAAGTTCCTGGGCCAGGCCACGGTGGCGCTGGACGAGGTCTTCGGCGCAGGCCGCGCCCAGCACACGCAGTGAGTGAGGGGCGCCGAGAGCGCGGAAACGGTTAAAGGCCTCGCTGGGCGGGGCTGGCGGGGGAGCGGGACCCCGAACCTCGGCCAGGGCTGTGCGCCCTTTGCCGCGCGCTCAAGGGCATAAACCGCTTCTTGGGTCCCCTTCCGATCGATCCCCTTCCTTGCGACGTTCAATGCTTGGCTGCTGGTGTGTCCTTGGGTAGCCTAGGGGGGAGGTATGATTGGTGGCCTAGCCTTAGGAGTAGATTGCCCGGTAAAGTTCGGAGTGGGATCCAGAGGCCCTTGCACCATGGGAACCTCAAGAAGGAAAATCTTGGGGCCATTCTTAGGGCCTCTGGGCCTGTCTCCCTTTCCTGGAAGGGGAGGGGCACTGCAGGCGCTTGCCCCAACCCAGGCCCGCAGGGTAGTGGAGAGGCCCACGGCCTCGCCCTGTGGGGGAAGGAAAGGTGCAGTGCTCTACTTGATGGCTAGATTGACCCGAGATGCCCCACCAAATCTGGAAAATGCAGAGGGCATCTGCTTCTTGCCTGGTATTTGGATGGCCTCTGGAACCCTGCCCCTCTGTGTCCCTGTTCTGAAAACAGGAGAACCTCTTAATTAAAGGAAGGAAACCCTTCAGGCAGCCTTCAAGTGTCCTGCCTGTCCTGCTTGAGGTGAAGGCAGCGTCACAGTTAGTGCACAGCAGGAGATCATCTCCCAGCCACTTCCACCTAGAAGGGCCTGTGTGTTTTTTAATCATTTATTTTGGCAGTGTTTAACCTTCCCTGTGTTAAGATCAAGGCTTCAGACTTGGAGCCCCATTTCCTGTTTGGACTTGGGCAGGATCTGAAAGCCAGTCCCTAGGGCTGAGCACCTGCTGTGGATCATTCAAGGGGTTAACTGGGGTGACACCTCCCCTGGACCCCAGGGACCCTGGATGAGGAGGGTAAAGGGATGGGGGCAGGGGTGTGCCCTAGGTGAGGACAGGTGCTGAAAAGGTTTGCCCACCTGGAATGGCATCTAACTGAGTAAATCTAGGAAACCTTGTTGGAGCAGGTGCAGACCCATATGAGAGCAGAATTTGGTTAGAAAGGATCTGACCTTGAATGTTTTTCAAAACGTGTGGAGGAAAGGGCCTTCATGGCTCTGTGGCCTGGAATGGGAAGCTGGGTAGCATAGGGCAGGTTCAGGGCAGGGCTGTGACCTGACTCCACCTCCCCCCTCCCCTGGCCTTCTCCTCTCCTTTTCTCTGAGTTGCTGCTGTTTGGTTGCTGGGTGTGGAATCATGTGGTATAGTTTGGCCCTTGTTTTGTTTTTTTCCTCCGCTTTTCTGTCCTCTCCTTCCTTTCTGGCCGAGGGAGGCTGTGGGGGTGGGGCAGAAAGCTCTCCTCTGGATCTCTTAGCCCTTTTCTTTCCTGAAGAGGCTTCTGTCCCCAAATTCATTCCACCCCTTTCTTTCCTGGTCCTTCAGCCTCCACCACTCAGCTAATCTGACCAGACTAGTACATGATACCCCTGGTATACAGGGGGAGACAGAAAATCTCTAGGCTTGTGGGGAGAGGCCTCTGTGAAGTCCGTGACTTGGGGTGGGGAGAGCTTTGATCTTTTTCAATTTCTGCTCTTGATTTCTTCTTGGTCTTTGGTTCTTCCTGAGCTGTCTGTGCTTGTAGGCCCAGGTTGGCCTGCCTGTTTGCAGCCAAGGACAGTCCCTCTTGGTGAATTTGACTTGCCACCCCTTGATCTGAAGGGAACCTTAATTTATTTTATAGAAGTCCTCTTTCTCACCAGGATCTTTCTGCACCTACCAGCTGCTTTTCCTCTGTTGCATTGACCTGGGTTATTTATAGAACCTGGAGGGGGCAGAAAGGAGAGGGGCCCTCCTGGTGGGACGAGGAAAAGTCTGTGAAATCTGCCTGATCTTCCAGTAAGCTGGACCTAACAGCATGCCTACTGACAGAGGGTGAGAGCTGCTGCTCCCAACTCTGGTCCCCACCTCCCACCTCTGACTTTAATGGCCACTCCTGGGTGCATATCCTGGGAGCACCCTGGCGTGAGCTGTTAAGACAGTGAGTCTGCACATTTCCCAGTGGAGAGAGGGCAAGATGGAGAGGACCAGGGTGTAGCCTCCTCAGCTTTGAATAATGGTGGAGAACACCATCCACTCTAACTCCAGGAGCCAGTCAGTTGTGGTGGTCTCATGGAAGGTAGATAGCAGCCCTATGTCACCAAGACAGAACCTGACTGGGGAAGGGCAGCCTCATGGTTATGATGATGGGGCTGTGGAGTTGCAAGAAGCAGATTCTAGTCTCAAACTTGCCACCTTGTGGCAAGTCAAATAAACTCTTGGTGCCTCAGTTTTCTCATCCGTCCAATGGGGCTATTACAAGATTGATGTGAGGCATGAAATGAGAGTGCAGGTAAAGCATCTAGATGTGGTTGCTGGTCGGTGAAGAGCAATGATAGTGGAGGGAGGCTGTTGGTAACAGTGTCTGGGTGATGTCCCTGCCCTGTAAAAAACTTTCTCATGTGATGGGGGGAAACAATACAGAACTTAGAAGAGCCTGAGCCTGGGAAGACCCTAGGACCATGGGTGGCAGAGTGCATCCAGGAGTATGAGAGTGCCTGATGAAATAGGCTGACCCCTTGCAGTCCTTCATTCTCTTTGCTGCTCCAGGTTTGAGAACTAGGGCTGGGCTTGGGAGGCCTCTTGCGGTGCTGTAGCCCGGCTCGGATCAGCTTGTAGCGCCCCCCAGCAGCCTGGGCTGGAGCTGCCCCTGCCCTGTTGGGGAGGCTGGACAGCCCAGTGTTTAAGAACCTGGAGCCTGGGGTTTCACTCCTAGTTCTAGCAGGCGAGTTTCTTAACCCGTCTCCTCATTTCTGCAAAGGTCAGAAAAATAATTATGGAATCGCAACATTAAATAAGACAGTGTCTGTAAAAGCTTTGGTGTAGTTGCAGACCTAGAGCAAGGCTTCAAAGTATGGGTGTTGTGGTTACGCTGAGGACCCTGCCTTGTGGGATGATGGTGATGATGGTGACTGGTGCGAGGTGCCTTCACGGCTCCTGAAGCTCCTTTGTCAAGGGGTGCTCTTTGAGGTGAGGGATTTCACTGGAGGCTTCCAAATAATTGAAGAGGAAGTCCTCAAAACATAATTTAACGTAATACAGGAGGAAACTGATTATAGCTGTCTCCCCCCAGTAAAGCCATATATGCATCATCACAAGTCTGAAAATCCTGAGATGTTTCTCCACTATTTCCTCTCTGGTTTTTATCTCTGTACCCTTCCTGGTACTACTCTCCAGTGGGTGCTGTGTGTGGAGTAAAAGAGTCCCTGCTGTAAAGAACCCCTCCCCACCCATCCTGGGCCTATTAGATTGATGGTTAGAGCCTGGCCCCTTGGGAAGGCTGAGTCTGGGTTTAATTTGGGTCGGGATCAGTTTGGTTTTTTTTATCCCAAAGAATAGAACTGTTGGGACCATGGACAGGCTGCTAACTGTGGCACCCTGATAGGTTCTGTTGCATCTGGTCAGACCCGTGCCACTGATTTTATGGAGGGCCTTGTGGAGGCCTGTGGCCCAGGACCGCTTAGGTTTGAGACTACAGTATTCTGCCTGGCTGGGCATGGAGACCTGAGATCCCCTTGAGAGTGGTGGGGTTGGGGGCACTGCGAGATGCACCTGAGGGAAAATGCAGCCTGCTGGCCTAGGTTGGGCTGGTGTTTGAGGGCTTCCGTTCATTTCTTAGCCTCCAGACAGCCTGTGCATTCCTGTGCCCGTGACCCCGCAGCCTTCTCTCCACCAGGTTCCAGATGTGACTGCTCCTCAGGAAGTAGCTGAGGCCATGAGGGTCCTTGGTTTTGGCTCCTGCTCCAACCCCAGACCTGTGGAGCTGCTGGGGAAGTCTGCTGTGGCTGTGGGGGGTGGAGGGGTAGGGTCTGACTCCCACTCCCTGAGTTACGGGTAGTTTTTATTTGGGGTTGCTTGAGCAGCGGTGCTGGGGCAGAGGGGAGGGGTAGGAAGTGACTCCTCCGTCCGACTGGGCGGTTCCTGGCTGGCACAGCAGCTTCCCCTTCCCTCTGCATCTGGCCCTGGGTGGGAACCCCGTCTCTGCCCTGTTCTCCTCTCCGAAGCCAGCCGGGGACAGGCATAACTCAGCAGCTCCTCCACTCCAGGCAACCGGAGGGCTCTCCCTTTCCACTGATGGGGGCCGCCGGCTGCACTTGTTATTGTTAGTCCCCTGGTGCCACGACGCTCTTGCCGAAGCTAGATGACTAGCCTGGCCTTGTCCACATTTTCCCTGCCCTTCCTATCCTGTGCCGGGACAGATCATTAACACAATGACAGGAGCTCTCCGGGCTCTCTGCAAGTCAGTTTGCTATGTTTTTCCTTGTACAGGGCCAGTCCTCTGCAAAATTGTGTAGTCATGAAGAAGCGTTGGCCCTTTTCACAGCCAAGTGATAAAAATCAGTCTACAATGTGGGTCCTTTATATAGCTGGCTGTGCTGCCAGTGAAGGGTCTAACGGC
This sequence comes from Acinonyx jubatus, assembly GCF_027475565.1. Classification (NCBI taxonomy): domain Eukaryota; kingdom Metazoa; phylum Chordata; class Mammalia; order Carnivora; family Felidae; genus Acinonyx; species Acinonyx jubatus. The sequence goes on along the minus strand of NC_069388.1, from coordinate 87,895,447 downwards.
TTTGCTTTTAGTGAGCTGCCCGAGGACCCCTTAGGTTATTTCTTCCCTCAGGAAGGATGGCAGCCAGTGAGAAGAGCTGCACTTGGACAGCCCAGTGTTGGTCGGTTGGTTGGTCGGGCTGAGGCCTGGGTGTGGGGCTGGGCCCAGGCCTCTCCTTAGTGAAGGGCAAGCCAGCAGGGACTCCGCAGGTTCCATTCCCAGGAGGCAGCACTTCTAGGAGCTGCACAAGGGAAGGGCTTTGTCACGGGCCACCTCAACCTTCAGCTGACCCAGGGGTTGGGGTGTGGTGGGGAGGGGAAGCACAGCCCTTGATCATGGAGTTGCAATGTCAGAGCTCGAAGAGTGCTTCGATGAGGGGGCTGAGGCTGGGGAGGGGAGCGATACCGACTCAGCTACTCAGCCGCCAGTGGAGGGTGGGGCTCTGCTGGTCTCTGTTAGGCCCTGGCAGCCCGTAGGATTTCGGGCCAACGAAGAGAAGGCATTTGGGGCCCTGTGTGCATCCCAGGGGGTTATAGTGTGAGAAGGACATTGCTGCTAGGATAGGGTAGGGGGCCTTGGGGCTTATCTATGGGCCTGGAGGAGCAGTCTCATCCACAGGCTTTTCTGGAGTGTCTGGACACTGGGTGGGGTAGAGGGGATCAGAGGAGGGGAGGGCGTGGATATCCCAGCCTGAATGCCGGGAAGGTAATGGCTTTGTTAGGAGGATGAACTGCACATTTTTGGAGAAAGGGCCATAGGCAAGTGCTGTGTTTTCAGGCCTTGCCAGGGAGAACTGGAGATGTTCAGAGCATACAGAGCTGCTGGGCTCGGCTGTGGTCAGGGACACCTCCTTGAGGAAGAGACGAACACTGAAGACCTGTGAGGTCCACCTTGGCAGCATGTAGCAGTCTGTTTCAGGGGGCTGTTATTGCCTTGTTAGGGAGGCATATCATTTACTAAGCCATTTCTTTGTGCTGCCACTGTCCTATGGGCTTGACTTACTGTAGCTCACAGGAGCCCCTTGAGGTATAGGTATTGTTACTCTGTTTAACAAATGGAGAAACTGAGGCACAGAGAGGTGAAGTAACTTCTTTTTTTTCACTTAAAAATTTTTTTAATGTATATTTTTATTTTTTATTTTCTTTACAAAAATTTTTTAACGTTTTTTATTTATTTTTGAGACAGAGAGAGACAGAGCATGAACGGGGGAGGGGCAGATAGAGAGGGAGACATAGAATCAGAAGCAGGCTCCAGGCTCTGAGCCATCAGCCCAGAGCCTGACACAGGGCTCGAACTCACGGACTGTGAGATCATGACCTGAGCTGAAGTCAGACGCTTAACCGACTGAGCCACCCAGGCACCTCTTTAGTGTTTATTTTTGAGAGAGCTCATGAGCTTGCATGAGCGGGGGAGGGGCAGAGAGAGAGAGAGGGAGATAGAGGATTTGAAGACTCTTGTGCTGACAGCCCAATGCAGGGCTTGAACTGATGAACCGTGAGATCATGACCTGAGCCAAAGTTGGACGCTTAGCCAACTAAGCCACCCAGGCACCCTGAAATGACTTTTCTAAAGGCACACATACATGGCAGGGTCAGGATTTGCACCCGGGCACCCTAGCTTCAGATTCTGTGCTCTTCATCACCACTCTATACTGTCCCCCTCAGTTTCCCCCCATTTCTTTCATGATTTGGTTCTGCATAGGACGGGGGTTCTGCTGCTGCCCTCCTGAAGGTTTCTCTCTCCTCCGCAGGGCCAATCTCTGGGGCTCTGTAAGCATGGCCTGCTTCTCTTGTGTGAGGCCTTGGCTGATTGGGGCGTGTGTGATCTGCAGCTCCAAATCCAGCCATGTCTGTCTCAGGGGCTGGAGGTGTTGTGTGGGACTTTGGGAGGGAGGATATCAGTGTCACCAGAGTGTCTCTCAGGAGCTTGGGGGAGCCTGGGAAGCTCTGCCTTGGCCCTGGACACCCCAGCCCTGGAGAGATTTGCTCCCATTGGCTTGTGCAGTAGAGCAGAGCTTGGGAGCATCACCAGATATAAGACTTCCTGACCTTTCTCAAGAATCACGTGCTTGTTTTGCTGTGACAGAACACTCTGAGCCATCCAGTGCCTCACAGTGATGCAGTCGTTTGCTTTTTTTTTTTTTTTTTCTTTTGTTCAATATTTAGGAAGCAATTACTAGGCAACCGCTGTGCCTAGGTCAGGGCTTTGGAGAAAACAAGAGAAAGAAATGTATAGCCCTTTCCCTAGAAGGGCAAAAATGTGTTTGAAACAAGACTTACTCAGGAAGGATAATTAACCTACAAAGCAGCATACACACATGTGAGAGAAGGAAGGGGTCAGGAGAAGGGTGAATTCAGCAGGGTTGGAGTGATCAGGGTGGCTTTCTGGGGGAGGCAGGTCCTTGAATGATAGCTGAGGCTGTGATGGAGGCTGGGTGAGTTTTTGGGAGGGAGACTTCCCTTCCTGAAGGGAAAGTGAGTGTTCTGGGGCTGGGCCGGGAGAGGGGAGCTGATCTTAGTTTCCTCCGTGCCTCTCTTAGCAAAACAGCTTGACTTTATATTTATTTATTTATTATTATTTTAATATAGTGGTAGTATTTAACATTTTGTTTTATTTTGTGTTTTTTTTAAAGTTTATTTATTTTGAGAGAGAGAGACCACACGTGCTCATGTGGGTGGGGGGCAGAGAGAGAGGGTGAGAGAGAATCCCAAGCGGGCTCCACGCTGTGCCTGCCGTGGGGCTCGTCTCACAAATCATGACCTGAACCGAAATCAATTGTCGATGCTTAACTGACTAAGGCACCCAGGTGCCCCATTATTATCATTTCTTTGAGTAGTTTACTTGGTTCAAATTCTGAAGGTACAGAAGGTGTGCCATGAAAAAATCTCCTTTGCCCTGACCTTAAATCATCCAGCTCCTGTCTTCAGAGGCATGAGTATTGCCAGTTCTTGGGTAACTTTTCAAAGTTATTCTATGCATTTAATGTTTGTCTGCACAAATACAGCGTTCTCCACACACAGGTTTTACCTATGCTCAGACTGACCATCCCACACAGGATGTTTATTTGTCATCTCCACCTATGGTGCGTCTGAACTGGGACCCTGGCAGAGGGGACAGACACTGCTTAGCTTTGTCCCCTATGACCCAACACTCCTATGTTGGGTGAATATGGGGTTAGGATCAAACTGGAGAGGGGGTGTGGTTAAGTAGAATTTCTTCCTAGTCCCCAACCCCCATTTGACCAAGACCGTCTGAGAGAGGTCATCTTGCTGGTTCTCTCCTTCCTCCTGGACAGAGTCATCACTGGGGGGTCCTGGGCCACCTTGCTCCTAGGGGCTGATGACGGCTTATAAAAGGCCCTTGATAGACCGTGAACCCAAATCTTTATGTGTGGTTTGGCCTACTTTTCAGAGTGCTTTCCTGGCATCATCTCATTTCATTCTTCCCTGTGGGCAGACAAGGTGACCCCCATTTTTACAGATGTGGAGACTGCCGTCTCGGGAGGTGAAATGACTTGTCCAAGGTCACATGACTTGTTAGTGGCAGCCAGATCTCTGACTTGCAAGCCCAGTGCTTTTTCCCCTACCTCGTGCTTTTGGCTGTACACACTTCCTGCTGCTGTTGGGGTGGTTAGACTCGTCTCTGGGCATTTTTATGGCTTTTCCTCTGCCAAGTGAGCATAGTCGCTGGCCAGTCTGAGGCAAGCTGACAGTGACAGGCCTCTGGAGCCTGCAGCAGTAGGGGGCACTAGCTGAGATGTTTGTGCCTAGGAGGGAAGCTGGACCTGGCTGGGCTCTGAGGTGAGTTGAGCAAGCCATGTCCACGGAGGCTGGGGCGGCTCTTGAAGTGACGCTTCTGGGCTCTGAGGACTATTGGTTCTAGAGTGGGTGATAAGAATCATCCTGTGGCCGATAAGAGGCAATATCCTGCCCCAGGACTGCGTCTGGCTTACAGTCTTGCTGTAGATACCAAATCAAAGGGTGGGTTTGATTGTGGGCGTGGGGAGCCAGAAGATGGGCCTGAGGGCCCTGCACACGTCTTTGTATCTGATAGTATGTGAGGAAGAATGCTTCTGTGGGGTTTTGGAGAGGAGGAAGGGCATCCCATGCAGGAGACTGTGGGGAGGAGGTTTTCCAGCTTCCCTCCAGCTCCCTGAGTAATGACAGTCTTAGTTGGCACCCCTCCCGCCCCTAACTGGCTTTTCTTATTACTCCCTTTTACAGAGGTGAAATGATTGGTTTAAAGCCACTGAGTAGATCCAGAACTAGAACCTGGATCTCCTTCCTGTCTTCCTGCTATGACCTTAAAATAATTTTTTTTCAACTTATTTTTGGGACTAGCTGAGTCCTTGCCAATTCCATCTCATTTATCCAGCAAGTATTGGAAAGTGTTCCAAATATCAGGCCCCATCCCTGGGTTTGGGGGTAAAAGGTAAGTAGCAGTCCCTGCTGTCATTAAGTACTGAGAGTGCAGGGTGGAGGCACCCTACCGCTAGGGGAGGAAAGGAGGCCCTAGAGGGAGGGCACTCCTAGCCCCTCCCATTGCTCCTGTCCTAGTTTAGGAAATTATTATTATTTTTTTTTTACTTCTGTTCTGGACTGTTAGCATAGCTGCTGCTGCCTTTTTATAAACCAGAATGGCAGTTTATTAATTTACGATGAGAAGTAACCGCTGAGGCGTACGGAGTTGCTTGGGTCAGCCCAGCCATGGGACCTGCCTTGGGTTGTGTCAGCTTCCTGCCTGTCGCCCCTGCCTTGTATCTGTGCTGTCCTTGTCCCTGCTGTCCCACGCTCTTCCTACAGCACAGCATCCATCAGGCTGGGTCCTTGTTTTGTACCCCATAGTGCTCTTCAGGGCCCGGAATAAAGTCACAGCCCTTAAGTGCAGTGTTGGAGGCAGTCTCCTACATGCCCCAAAGCCCCTTTCTGCCTGTCTTTACCTGTCACCACCCTCCCGAAATCATCGTAGTACTCCCCTTTAACTTTCCTATGCAGCTTGTGCACTTTCGTGGTGTTGACCACGTTCCTGATTTATGTGGTTATCTTATTTCCCCACCAAGATGTGAGCTGCTTGAGGACTCTCCCTTCTTGTTCCTGGCACATACTTGGGAAATGTTGGGAGGTCTAGCTGAGGCCTCCTATGTCTGGGTGAGAGCCCTGTGCCTCTAAGAGGGATGGTGTTGGGGGCACCTGGGTGGCTCAGTTGGTTAAGTGTCCAGCTTCAGCTCAGGTCATGATCTTGCAGTTCATGAGTTCAAGCCCCATACCGGGCTCTTTGCTGACAGTGCAGAGCCTGGAGCCTGCTTTGGATTCTGTGTCTCCCTCTTTCTCTCTGCCCTTCCCCCACTCTCTCCCTCAAAAATAAATAAACATTAAAAAAAATTAAGAGGGACGGTGTTGGCATTGAGTGCCGGGATCCCACATGCCAGGCCCTGTGCTGAGGTTTGGCCATGAGTGGGCAGGGCTGAGCTCACAGGTCCGCACAAGGCTCAGAGACCAGGAGCAGGGCTGAGTCATAGCATAAGGAAAAAAAGCCTGTGTCCTGGCCTCTGGGGTTTAATGGAAATGCACTGTTAGTCCCAAGTGGGACCAGAAGGACAGTGTAAATGAATCCGTGCTCCCTAACATAACCATAATGCCCTTATCACACACAAAATCAACAGTTCCTTAATAATCATCCAGTATCAGAGTCCATATTCAAATTTCTCTGATATCAGAACTTTTTCTTCCTAGGTGGTTTGCTGAGTCAGGATCAGATAGGGCTCCCATCCTATGCCTGGTTAGACCTCCCAGTGTGACTGTCCCTCCCCCTCTATCTCAGACCCTTGCCTGATAGAACTGGGTCACTTGTCCTTGAGGCTGACACTGTGGCCCTGGCTGAGGAGCTCCTCATGTTGCCCTTCACCTTGGTTCTCCAGCCCCTGAGCACTAGTTGTTGGGTCTGGAAGGCCTGGTCCCCATGCCCCACCTGCTGAAAGGAGTCCTTCCACGTGGGGTGGCTGAGGCGGGTGCCTGGCCTCGCTGTCAGGGTCTCTCTGTCAGTGAGGCCCAGCTTGAGCAGTGGGTCCTGTTAGTCCGACCCAGCCACCATGGTTCCCCATCACCGTGTCACCCAGTGGGTTTAGCATTCGTGGATGAGCACCACCTCTGTCCCCAGTTCTGCCTTTTCTTCTGCACCTTTCAGGAATCTGGCATAAGGAAGAGCTTTCCCTCTCAACTCTGGGGTCACTCTCCATAGGAATAGCAGGAATGGCAATTCTTTGCCATTATTTTTCAAGTATTGATGGCTTTCAAATTAAAAATCCACCCTGCTCCATGATAGTGTGCATGATCCTAGTTATTTACACATCAGGGGGTTCCTGCCAAAGCAGAGATGACAGGGTCTCATGAACCTGGGGATGGTGGAGACAAGGCGGCTCGTGTCTGGGGCTGCAGCTCTCTCCAGGGCAAATGATTTACTCTGTACGACATCACTCGAAATGGCTGATGGCTGGCTTGGAGTAGGAATATGGGGGCAGATAATGTTAAGGATAGATATTTTTGTGTTTTCTCCTGCAGTTTTCTCCAACATTTACTTTCTGGGGTGCAAATCCTCTCCACTCAGAGCCCTGTAGCCCCCATTTGTACTAACTCTCTACATGGGGAGAGTGAAGTCAGGAAAGGAGAGCTGGCTCAGTATATCTTTCTCTCCTTTGTGCTGGCTCCTCACTTTCCCTTCTGGAAGATTCTCCAGCCAGTACATCAGGCCTTTTCGCTTCATTTGCCTCAGAGGGTGGGGTTCGATTCCTGCCACTGTCAGCTTTGCAAGACCCCTCATTCCCAGCCTGGTGGTAGCTGTTCGGTAGCCTGAAGTGAGGCCTGTCTCTGCTGAGGTGGCATCCATAGTCACAAGAGAGAAACTGCATACCTGGTGGGTTATAGCTGTAGCAAAGAAAGGTCAGGTGAGGAGCAACCCTCCAGGAAGTTAGAGATTGTGGTATTGGGGCATGATCAAAACAAGCTTGCCTGCTCCCTAGCTAGTAGGTGCATTTGGCTGTTTTTGTTTTTCTGGAGTCACCTTCACTGGCGTGCAGGGTATTGAGGGTTAGGCTGAGCACTGTAGCATGACGCTGGAGAGACTCAAGGCCTTGAGCCAGCTTCTGGCCCCTGGGCAGGCCCTCCCATACCCCTGGGTGGGAAATGGGGAGCAGTGCCTGTCCTCTGCTTTGAGATCTCAGCCTGGGTGTTGTGTAGTGGGGCAGGAGGGAAAGACCTGCTTTTTTGCTGCCTTTGCTCCCTCCCTACTCTAGAGCAGATATTCTGAGTCCTTGTGGTCCCACGGACCCCTTTGGTATCTGGTGAAGCCCGTAGACCCCTTTTCAGAACAACCCCTTCAACTGGATAGAATATAAAGTACACCAATGATATTGAAGTACATTTATCAATATGTGGAAACATTTGTTAAAGTAACATGTCTGTTATCACTATATTAAGTGATGCAGTCTAGTGATTGTCTAACAGCTTTAAAGTTCAGGGGGCAGTTGGGTGGCTCAGTTGGTTAAGCGTCCGACTTTGGCTCAGGTCGTGATCTTGCAGTCCATGGGTTCGAGCCTCGCATCGGGCTCTGTGCTGACAGCTCGGAGCCTGGAGCCTGCTTCAGATTCTGTGTCTCCCTCTCTCTCTGCCCCTCCCCCACTTGCACTGTCTCTCAATCTCTCAAAAAATAAATAAACTTTAAAAAAGTTAAAGTTCAGAGTAGTGATGGATATCAACCATATTTTGTAACATCTGCCACAACTGTCATGGGATGTAAAAATGTCTGGTTTCTCTTGGTAACACACTTATGGGTACTGACTGCTACTATATACCATTACTGTTGGCAAAAACTCATCATTGGCGGAAATACTAAATTTCAGTTAGAGGTTAGGGGAAAGAAAGATGTAACTTGTCTTCCATCTAACACATAACCCTGCCCTAGAGAAATAAGGGGGTGACTTTGGATTCCTTGGTTGGGCAGGGACATGGGGACATGGGTCTCTGTGTGTTGGTTGTACTTGCAGACAGGGGCAGTCTAGTGCAGTGATCAAGGTCAGGGTCTCTGGAGTCAGGGAGCTTGAGTTCACGTCCTGGCTCTCCTACTTACTGAAAAGAACCGTGTGACTTAACTCATTGGACTTCTCTGTGCCTCCGTGTCTGCATCTGCAGAAACACGTGAGCTGACGCTCGTCTGGCATTTCTCCTGTGCCAGGCCCCATTTTCTGAGTGCTCCACAGATAGCCCACTTAACGTTCCTAGTTGTCTTGTGAGGAGAGCAGATTGGATATCCGTTACCCCCACATTATAGGTAGGTATGGAAACTGAGGTGTATAGATTAAGTGACCTGTCCTGGGTGGTGGGGCTGGGGCTTAAACCAGGTAGCCTGGCTCCACAGGCCGTGCTTGTAGCCACCCTCGAGGTCTGCCCCCCACACCCACCTCACAGGGCTGTTAAGAGGATTAGTAAGGTATCATGGGAGTGTTGAGTGCATAGTATGGTGCCCAGCACACAATAAGTGATAAAGGAGAGGTGTAGCTATCAATGGTGATAAGATTAGTGTCCTAATGATGGGCTAGAATGTGGTCAACACCCAACCTCCCTCACCTTCACCGACCTCCATTCACTGGGTTGGGCACTTCCCAGATCTAGCTCAGTGCCTTCTCTCCCAAGGAAGTGAATGAGATTCTTCACTCAGAAATGGGGGGTAAGGCTGTCAGGATTAAAGAAGGCCCCTTTTTGGAACTGTCCCCTTTAAGCCTGGCACCTGTGGCTCCTGCCCTTGGAGGGCTCCTATTGGGGATGGGAGGCAGGGAGCACTCCCTTGCTTTCCAGGAGCTCCTGGTCTCATGGGTAAGACCCATGGGTTTGTAATGAGAGAAACATTACACAATTATTCAATGGTGAATGGGGACAGATAAGTTCCAAAGTCAAATCCTAGATTAATTTGTTCATTCACTGAACAAATATTTAGATGTCTGCTGTTTTTAAGTGCGGGGGATGCAGAGATGAACGGAATACAGTTGCTGCCTATAGAGCAGGGGAGGACAGATGTCTCATCATTGTACTGTGTAGGACACACACACACACACACACACACACACACCCGCACGTGGGATGTCCAGTAGTACTAAGTACACTGAAGAAACAGAATAAGGCATGTGCCCTGGGGGTACTAGGGAAGACTGAGGAGGTGCCGATGAACGGACACCTGATGTGAGTGAGTGAGGGAACCGTGGCCTGACGATCTGGGAGGATCAAGTGCAGTGGCCTTGGGCTCAGGGACATCAAGAAGGTGAGTGTGGGATGAGTGGTGCAGAGCGTCAGAGGAGCCAGGACCCAAAGATGGGACCTTTCTACCATTCTGAGGAGCAGGGTGTTTTGTGCCTATTTGCCGGTGGAGCAGGGATGGTAGGGAGTTGTCCTGTCCAGGGGGGCGATCGTGGTGGACTGGACTGCAGGGTGACAGTGGTGACACGGGTAGAATTCTGGATATAATTTGCACATAGAACCAGCAGAGTTCAAAGTTTAGATGTGGGGTGCGAGGTGGGGGAGAAGAGACAAAGATGGTCCTGGGTTTGGGGACTGAACAAATGACATGTGGGGGCTAACTGGGGCACCATTATTTGGGTCATAAGCTGCATTTGGGGCTGATAAGAACTGACGATGAGTCAGGTGTGCCTGGGCCTGTGTGTCACAGCCCTTACTGCCCCCGGTCTCTGACAGGACCTGCCCTGACCTGGGCATGTGTGAATTGGACATCAGTCCTAGGTTGGCTCACCGGGTGCTGGGCATTTCCAGTTATGGTGTGTGGCAGCTGTTAGCCCAGCAGCATTCCCTGATAAGTAGGTGGAGAGCTGGGTACCGCGGGCCGGGAAGCCCCACTGACAGGAGTAACTAAGGTTGTAATCTTGGGAACAGGTGAGGCAACTAGCCCCCTACCCCTTCCATCCCACCTTTGTCCTCTGTCCCTGGGGTGTGGGGGGAGGCAGGGCAAGAGGCTGAGTGCCAAGTCCTAAGTCCAAGCTGGCCCTGCTGAACTTTTGTCAGCCTGAGGGAGCTTGTGGGAGGTCTGGCTGATGAGCAAGGGGCCTTGAAGGCTTCTCCATGGTTCTGTCCTCCCAGGAATTCTTGACTCTGATGGCCATTGGGGGAGGCTGGGCTGCCCTCAGATAGGGTTTTAATGGCCTGCAGACAGGACAAAGCCCCAAGGTTCCCTCAGTGACCATTCCAGGGTGTCGGAATCCCGACATCCTCCTGGGATTGTGCCAGCATCTGTGGTATACGTCCAGGAATTTTCCAACCTCTGTCGCTGGACAGGGTGTCCAGAGGCCTGAGTGTTTGCATTCAGTTTTATGAGAAATGTTACATCTTAAAGGTCAAGGGCGTGGGCTGAGAGTTCAGCATCCTCATGTTCAGGTTCCAATCCATTGCTTACCCGCTGTGTGACTCAGGCAAGTGACAAACCTCTGTGGGTTAGTTTCCTCATCTACAGAATGGAGAAAATGGACCCCGCTTCCTGGACTGTGTGGGTAGTAAAGGAGGTACAGAACCTTGGACATGAGCGTGCCACACGTCTCCCCCTCTCACGTGTGGTCCACAGCAGCATGGGCATCCCCCGGAAGCTGGGTGGAAATGGAGCCTCTCAGACGTCCATGGCCTCAGATCTGCATTTTAACCAGACCCAGTGATCCTTTTGCACTTTGCAGTTCGGGAAGCGCTGATGTATGTTACTCCTGAAGCTCAGCATTGTAGCTATGCATCTCTCTTCAGGGACAAGGAGTTTCCTCTTACTCTTCCTTCTCATCGGTGCCCATCATGGGTTGGTTGCAGACACACTGGGGACAAGTCCCAGATAATGATCGTCACTGTCAAACCCTCGTCTCCTGCGTGTGTGCTGCCTGGGCCTTGGAGACTTCAGATGCCCCACCCACCTTGACCCTCACACTGTCTGAGAGTAAATGGGAAGCATTGGCTCCGCACTGACCAGGGGTCCAAGAGGGTGGCTCCCACTGGATGTCTGAGGACACGGAGGTATAGGGAAGTAACCTGGTAAGTGGTGGGGGCCAGGGTGTGCACTCAGGATGCAGAGCCCAGCTCTTAGCCACCATGCTTTGCTGCCATGGGCATCCAGATGAGAGCTCCAAGCAAGGGGTGGGTGGAGCAAGAGGAAAAAGAGAGGGAGTGGAGGCAGGGAATCACTGAGAGGTTGTAACATCTCAGAATTTACTGCCATGCACTATTTATTTACTTTGTAGCTGTGTACCCTGGGGGTTACTCAGTAAGTATCTGCAGGGAACCCAGTCCTGCTAGGGAGACCTTGAGCACCCAGAATATGACAGGACTAGGTAGCTGTGGAGCAGACTGCAAACAGATCTGGTTGTGGAGTGAGTTTGGTTCAGAGTGCCTGTGCCTGGTCAGAAAGAGGAAGAATTGGGCTGGCCCAGGATGGTGGCAGCTGCGAGATCTTCCCAGAGGAGGTGGGACTGGAGCTGGGCCACAGGACCCTGTAGGCACATTCCCCGTGGGAGCCCCGCTTTGTGGGGATGAGATGCCCAGTGGGATCTGCTGCATGTGGGGCTCTGTAAAGAGAATCTCCATCGTTTCACTGAGGGATCATCAGCCCATGTCGGCAATGTCTGTGGCCTTCTAGCCTCCAGTGGACCGTGTGCCACAGGGTCTGGCAGGTCTGGGATTTTCTAGGGGCCATCTGGATAGGCAGGAGGAGGAAGCAGAAGCAAGGGGTCGAGGAGAGGGATGTGGGCTTTGTCTGGGAGCTGGTGGTTATGTGGCCTTGCCATCCCAGCTGGTGTGGGTCATACTCTTTGGAGAAGGCCTGCTCTGGTTGAGTCCCAGGACACCCAAGGTGCCTGGCAGGGTCCAGTTCAGTCCTGCCCTGGACTGGTAGGGAGGTAGATGGGTGACAGTGGCTGGGGTCCAGAGGCAGCCTCACTCTGCTCTGGATGGGGGAGTCTCAGAAAATGGTAAGGAAAGTCTTTCCTCTTCACTCCTGGCCTTCCTGAAAAGCAGGTCGGAGACAGACAAGCAGACAGACAGACACAGACCCAAATTCCCTGGGGAAAAGCAGGAGAAGCAGAGGTGACCTTATGTGGGGGTAGGGAAGGGCAGGGAACAAGGATCCTTTAGGCAGAGGACCTAAGCCTCCCTGTGGTCTAATGATGTAAGCTCCCTTCATCTGAAGGGTGAGAGGGGAGAGGCCAGCAGCCTGTTCTGTGGCTCAAGCAACTGAGGAGATAAGATAGGAACAAGCGTTTTCTTTGGTCTCTTTTTCCTATTGTGACAGTAATATATATATATATATATATATATATATATATATATATTATATATTCCTTATAAAAAATTCAAACCGGACAAAAATACTCAATGGAGGCGGTCATTGTTCCCTGCAGCCTCACCCCCCACAGATAGCTACTGTTCATCCTGCGATGTATGGAGTGTGACCAGCTGGGACTGAGGGCCCCTGACCTTTATGCCCCAGCAAAGGATGTCTGTACTTGCCGATTCCAGTTACTCAGAGCTAGTGGGTTTGGGGTGGAGTCCACACAGTTCTCTTTTTCTCCACCTCCCAGGATCTTCTGTGCTAGATAGGGCCTGGTCTAGGTTTGGAGAAAGTGACTAGGGCCCGGCCTTTAAAGAGTCAGAGTGTCAGGCCCAGGGTGGGCACTGGCTTGAGAAAGTAGGGGTGTGAGGATGTTGATGCAAGCTGGTTTGTTTTTCTAGTAACCCTCCCCTCTTGCCCCCAGACACATCCTCTCACACATGCCTTTGATCTCTCAGCTCTCTCTCTTCTCGCCACACTTCTCCCTCCTCCTCCTGCCCCTGCATACTGTGAGAGCATGGAGACGTGCACGCACACTTTGAGCAGGGTCCTCTGTCCTGCCTGCCTGTGCCACCGTCTGCCCTGACGCAGCCTGCCCGGTGGATGGTCTAGGAGGGAAAACCAGCGGCCCTGGCTCACTGCACTCGGGCCATCGCGTGGGTCACCTAGGACAGGACAGGCGCGTAGCTCATAATGGGCACACAAGGGTGCAGTCATGATGGACTCTCCCAAAGGGGTGCAACTGCACGTGGCCTGGGAAGACGTTTTTTCATACAGAAGATGCCCCACTCCCAACCCGTTTATGTCTGTGAGAAGCTGAGAAGCTCGGGGAGCTGGTGCCGTGGGGTAGGCAGATTTCAGGGTTGGGGGTGACCACCATTGCACTGACTGAGGCATGTGGGGCGGTTGTAGGGTGTGTGGTGTGTGTATGTGTGTGGTGTGGGAGGGGTGTGTGGGGTGCAGTGTTGGGGGTGGTGGTGGTGGTGGTGGTGGGTGGGAGGGTGGGTAGTATGGGGTATATGTGGGTGTAGTATATGTATGTACTGCGGGACTTTGAGCCCTTCAGTGACCAATCTGACCATCTCTACCAGGTCTCATTGTACCTTCATGCTTGATTGGCTGGGTCTAGAATCCTAGGCTGGAAAACTTTTCCCTCAGAATTCTGAAGGCATGATTCCATATGTACCCAGTGTTGCTAGTGAAGATCCAATGTTACTCTGATTCCTGAACATATCAACCTGTCTTCCCTATTTGGAAGCTCCCAGGGTCTGCTTTATTTTATTTTATTTTATTTTATTTTATTTTATTTTATTTTATTTTAATTGTATTTATTTTAGAGAGAGAAAACGTGTGTGTGTGCACGAGTAGGGGAGAGGGGCAGAGGGAGAGAGACAGAGAATCTTCAGCAGGCTCCACCCTCAGCACAGAGCCTGATGCAGGGCTTGATCCCACGACCCTGGGATCATGACCTGAGCTGAAATCAAGAGTCAGACTCTCAACGTACTGAGCCACCCAGCCCCTGGGCTCTCCTTTTTATACCTGGTATTCTGAAACCTCACAGTGAGACCTGTTGGCTGGGTCTTTCTTTATTCATCGTGCTACGTGCTTATGGGCCCCTGTGTGCTGATGCTCATGTCCTTCAGGTCAGGAAAACTTTCTTGTGTTATTTCTCGCACTTTGTGCTCTCTGTTCCCTCCCTCTCCCCCCCCTCCTTTTTTAAATGTATACAGTTTTGTTTTTTTTTAAAGAACAGTTTTTGATTTACAGAAAAACAAATGGACGGTACAGGCAGTTCACATACACTCCCTAACTCTGATCCCCATCCCGTTCCCCATTTCCTCTGTTGTAACATCTCACATTAGTGTGGTACATTTGTTACAACTGATGAACCAGTACCAATATAATATTATTAACTAGAGCCTGTAGTTTACATTAGAGGTCACTCTCTGTATTTTAGATTCTGCGGGTACTGACAAATACATAATGACATGTGTTTACCATTACAGTATCACACAGAATAGTTTCACTGCCCTAAAAATTCCCTGTGAGTTGTTGATTTTCAGCTTGTTCAGCCTTTTTCCTGTCTTGTGGATTGGAGAGAGGCCTCTCAAGCCCTTCACACATGGAAGAAGACTCCCTCATCTTTCTTGACTCTCCAGTTACTTGGTGGTGAAACTCCTTGACTGACCTCCAATCATCGCCTCATCTTTGTTCTACTTTCTGGGAGATTTCCCCCAACTTGTCTGGAACACATCCTCTGAGGGTTGTGTTTAGCTCTTCTATGCTAGGGAGGTTAGACATTCTGGGTGTTGGTGTGAGAAAGGGGGCTGATTTTTAGTCACTCCTGTCTTCAGCCCTGCACCTGAACCCATCTTGGCGTCCCTACGTCCAGAACCTTTCTGGTTCAGTTTCTCTGCAGAATCTCTCTGCTCACATCTGTAGGAGATGGGACGGGGTATGGCCCGCTGAGCAGAATGGGAGAGGGATCTGGGTGGACCTCCGGGCAGACTCCTCGGAGTGCGAGTGGTCGGGAGGAGGATTTGGGCAGCAGAGGAAGAGCTCCGGTGCACAGCGCTCCCCTGTAGGGCGGGCTCCACCCATCCTGTGCAGTCCTCATGTGTGTGAGGGGTCTCTCTGGGAGTGTGTGGTGGGCAGAACATGGGCTTTGGAGAGGTGAAAACCTGGCTCTCGGTCTCCTCTGTCCTTCCTGGCTGCTTGTTCTTGGACGAGTTACTTTACTGCTGAGCCTTGACCTCCTGATGTGTAAAATCAGGGTGGCGGCCCCCACCCCCTAGGCGTGTTGTAAGGTGTGAGTGAGCGTCAGACGAAAACCCTTGTACTCCATTGTGGCACACACACGATGCTCAGCAGATGCGAGTGTTCCTTCCCTTCCCTGGGTCTCTTGAGGTCTCCTTGAGGCCACTTTATGCCATAGTGTCCCCCCCCCACCCCCCCACCCCCCGTCTTGCAGAGGTATTCCTGGTGGGGCTCGGATGAGTCAGTAAGTGACTGAGGTAGGGGTGCCTGTGTACATGTGTTCCTGGCCCTGGGCCTCTGGATGAGCTGTTTTTTCCTGGGCTCACTAGTGGCTTGGAGCAGAGCTTTGGCTGGGACTAGCCAGAGGAGATGATGTAAACAGGGAAAAATGTGAGTAGGTCTGTCTATACCAGGGGCCTGGAGGGTTAAGAGACCTCTCCACACCCAGTCTCACCCCTCTGGGCCTCAGAGTTGCAGATGTAGGCAGGGAGGGGGAAGAGGGGGGATCTCCGAGCTTCAGGGAAGGGGGATGGGAGGGTGGCATGGAGTGGTAACCGCTGCCCTGCCCAGTAACACCCAGGAGATTCCCCTACACAGGATGTGGTTTCCTTCATCATGGAAAAGCTGTAGATAGTTTCTCAGCTCTGCCTGTGGCTGGGAAGGCTGGGCCTGTGCGTCAGGGCAGGAGCCTATGGCGGTGGGGGGGGGGGGGCGGGCTCCTTGTGCTGTGACCACAGCTGCCTCCCACCCCCTTCCCGCAGGTGGTACAAGCTGCACTCCAAGGCGGGCAAGAAGGAGAAGGAACGTGGAGAGATTCAGGTCACCATCCAGTTCACTCGCAATAACTTGAGCGCCAGCATGTTTGACCTGTCCATGAAGGACAAGCCGCGGTCCCCTTTCAGCAAGATCAAGGACAAGATGAAGGGCAAGAAGAAGTATGAGCTGGAATCTGCCTCCGCCATCCTCCCAAGCAGCGCCCTGGAGGACCCTGAGCTGGGCAGCCTGGGCAAGATGGGCAAAGCCAAAGGCTTCTTCCTGCGCAACAAGCTACGCAAGTCCTCCCTGACGCAGTCTAACACCTCGCTGGGCTCGGACAGCACCCTGTCCTCGGCCAGCGGGAGCCTGGCCTACCAGGGCCCGGGCGCAGAGCTCCTCACACGCTCGCCCAGCCGTAGCAGCTGGCTGTCCACCGAAGGGGGTGAGTGAGGGCTGAGCGCCCCGGGGTGGGGGGTGGGGAACAGGGGGACAAGGAGGGTGGTGGGGGAAGGCCCCCCACCAGGAACCAGGGCTTCTCTTCCTGCTGCCAACCCCATGGGGTGCTTCCTTTTCAGGCAGGGACGCTACCCAGTCCCCCAAGTTGCTCACTCACAAAAGGACCTACAGTGATGAGGCCAGCCAGATGCGAGCGGCTCCACCCCGATCCCTTCTGGACCTCCAGGGCCACCTGGAAGCTGCCTCCCGCTCCTCGCTCTGTGTCAATGGGAGCCACATTTACAACGAGGAGCCCCAGGCCCCCCTGCGGCACCGCAGCTCCATCTCGGGCCCCTTCCCACCCTCCAGCTCCCTGCACAGTGTGTCTTCCCGGCCTGCTGAGGAGGGGACTCGGCCCGCAGATGACTCCGGGGGCAGAGGCAGCCGCAGCACCAGCAGCTCAGAGGTGCTGCCCGGACAGGAGGAGCTGAGCTCTCAGGCCAAAGTGTTGGCCACTGGGGCCAACCGCTCTGGAGAGGAAGAGGGGGCCCGGCTCCCAGAGGGAAAGCCAGTACAGGTTGCCACACCCATGGTGGCCTCCTCCGAGGCTGTGGCCGAGAAGGAAGGAGCCCGGAAGGAGGAGCGGAAGCCCCGGATGGGCCTCTTCCACCACCACCACCAGGGGCTGAGTCGGAGCGAGTTGGGGCGCCGTGGCTCTCTGGGGGAGAAGGGGGGTCCCACGCTGGGGGCCTCCCCCCACCACTCATCCAGCGGGGAGGAAAAGGCCAAGAGTAGCTGGTTTGGCTTCAGAGAAGCCAAGGAACCGACTCAGAAACCCAGGTACGTCCTTGGCAAAACCAGCTTTGCTCCTCGGGAAGGATGCTGGGGTATTTGCAGCCTGGACCCTGGGGCAGGGAGAATGGAGCAGATGGGGCCCTTGGGCAGGCTGCTGGGGCTCTGGCTTTGCATGGTTGAGTTGGGGGAGGGTGCTGTTTCCCTAAGCCAGGGCTTGGTGTTGGCACATGGACACAGGTGAGTTGCAAGGGCACAGCGCTTTGGGGGCCCTGTGGATTGAGGAGTCCAGTCTCCTGCTCATGGGTCTTGCTTCTGAGTTGGCACGCCTACCCCCTGAGGGAGGGGGAGAAGGGAAGAAAAGCAGGAAAGGCTATTTGTGTGAATTCTTTGCTTTCCAACTTCTACCTCTTGCCCTTTGGCCTCAAGGCCAGGAAGCTTTGGCAGGTGGAGAGGCAGGACGGGGCCTGTACCTCATACCCTCCACCTCCATCCCAGCTGTTCCCTGTTGGCTCTGTGACCTCTTCCCCCTGAGCGATGGGAGCCAAGTCATTGATGCCCCCCTCCCCAGTTATGCTCCTGGGCTGGCAAGGGGCTGAGGACAACTCCCTTAAAATCTGTGACCTACCTTCTGTCCTTGGAAGACTGTTAGGGCTCTGGCCCTCACTGTCATCCTTGGTCTTGGGGTATGGCAAGTGCTGATGGCTGTTCTGTTGTGAATGTGCCAAGTCCCACCCATGAGAGCGATGAGGGAGTCCTTGAGCTCAGGCTCTGGCAGAGCTCTCAGAAGGGTTCTGGTACTAATTAGGATTCTGTACCTGGTGCCACTGTGGGGACTGGTTTCCCACACATCCAAGGAATTCTCTGACACCAGCTTGATGTCTTACAATTCAACTCAATTCTGACACTATTTACTCAGAGATAGCATCAGACCCCACATAGGCTCAGTCCTACACGACTGACCTACAGGATTGACTCCCCCCCCCCCCCCGCCCACTTCGGATGCCTGTCACAAGTCCAGGTTGTCACCTGTGCTACTGACCAACCAGCTGTAGATCAGAGGTTCCAGTGACCATCTCCCCGCCCCCTTCCTTGGGTTTGGTTATTTTGCTAGAGTGGCTCACAGAACTCAGAAACACTTTGCTTACTAGATCGCTCTTTTATTATAAATGGCTATAACTCAGGAACAGCCTGATGGAAGAGATACATAGGACAAGGTAGGAAAGGGCGCAGGGCTTCCATGCCCTCTCCCAGCATGCCACACCCCCAGCATCTCCACATGTTCACTGGTCCCTGAAACTCTCAAACCCCATTCTTTGGAGTTTTTATGGAGACTTCATCACACAAGCGCTTATGATTAAATCATTGGCCGCTGGTGATCAACTCAACTTCCAACTCCTTTCTCCTCTGCAGAAATGAGGGTGAGACTGAAAGTTCCACCCTTCTGTTCATGGTTGATTCCGCTGGCAACCAGCCCCCATCCTTAGGGGCTTTTTAAGAGTCACCTCATCCACACAAACCCAGTTATGGTAGAAAGGGACTTGTTACGAATAACAAGATGCCCATTTCACTTTTATGGCTCTGAAGCATTTCAGGAACTGCAGACAAGAGACCAAATATTAAAAGATGCTCTTATTGCTTAGGAAATTTCAAGGGTTTTGGAAGCTATGAGCCAGAAACTGTGGATGAAGACCACATATATATGAGAAATATACGATTGGTCATTCAGATGACCAAATCGCCCACCCTGGCCCTTTGACTACTCCTCACTCTGACCATCAGAGGCTGCTGCATTGTCCAACAGGGTGTAGGGAGGGCCACCAGGCCTAGGTCCCAGGAGCAGATGTCCCCCCCTTCACAAAGGGGCAGGCCCTGGACAGGCAGTGTCTGTGGCAGCTCCAGCCAGTGTGGTCGGGCCGCTGTTTCTGCCCTCAGTGAGCCTGCCCCTCCCCTGTCCACGGGTCTGTGGGCAGGAGGTGGGGTGTGAAGGCTGGGCACAGTGAGGAAGGGTTGAGAGTGGGCCCTACAGCCGTTCCCCAGCAGAAGAGAGAGGACTCCTGCAGTCCTGGTTTTTCTCTTTCCCAGTGGAATTCAAGTCCACGGAGAAGGGCAGGGAGAGGGCTCAGGCCTGGCCGCCTGGCAGCCCCCAGGATGCCTCACACATGGACGGGCGGGGGTTGGAGCAGTCCCTGGGTGATGCTGCCCTCTGCATCCCCTGCTATAGGTATATCAGCTTCTGTCCCCGCTGCCCAGCCCCTACTCACCAGAGCCCAGGGGAACTGCTGGCCACCTGCAGCGGAGGGAAGATAAGGAAAAAGGGAATGGGCCTGTCTCAGAAGCCCAGGCTGAGCCTATAGCCCTGTGACAACTTAGAGATATTTATGGGTGGTAGTCTGGAAGGTGGTGGCAGGAGACCTGGGCAGGGCGTTTGCTGGGAGGAGCTAGGGTGCCTGGGTCAGATGGAACACAGACCATGGGCTCAGTGCTATTGTCTGTGGGGCATCTCAGGGCCTTTTCCAGGGCAGACAATTGCTCATGAGGTCATTTCTGTTCATGTGCCCAGGCTTTGGGCTCAGACCCCTGCAGGACATGACTTTGATGTTGTCATCACTCCTGCTTATAGCCTATTTTCCTAATCCTGGGTCTCTATGTCTCCCAGTGGCCCTTCAGAGTCCAGAGAAGTTGGCTCACTTATAGACATGAGGAAGCTGAGGTTTGTGCCCTTCTCCTTGAATTCTGAGCTTGTCCTCACCAGGATGGAGACCATCCAGGCATTTCTGCCCTTTGGAGACTCATTTGAGGGCATAGGCCACCAGAGCTGGCCCTGTGGCCTTGCATCCAGGCTGGGTGGGGTGGGAGGGCTGTTTTTTGGGTCAAGTGGCCTAATCTGGACAGGAGTGAAACCTGGATAGTGAGTCCGTCAGCATCACCCTGGCCCTGGGCCTTGACAGAGCCGGGAAGGTGGTCTGGAAGAAATGAGTGTTGGCACTTGCCCAGAGGGCTTGCTCTGGGCTTTTGAGGAGAGAATGAGGTCAGATACCCAGAACTGGAGTGACCAAAGGTAGCTTCAGGCCCCCAGTGGAGCTCCAGAGTCTGTCTACAGGCTCAGAGGTTCGGGGCACCTGTGCCCCCCCCCGGGGCTACCATTGCAGATTGCTGGGTGTTCCTCACTGGGAAGGGCAGCAGCGCCCTCTAGTGCTCCCACGTGGCACTGGTGCCCCAGGGAGAGGCCGGAAGCAGTACTACGGGTCGGATGTGCAGTCTCCAGAAAAAAAGCTTTTGCTGTTGGAGAAGCCAGTGGCTGGAAGAAAAGGAACAAGGGTATGAAGGGCTGAGAAGATGGTCCTCCTTTTCCTCCTGGCCTGGCCTGGCCCTTGCCTGCTAGGCCCATGGCTGTCATACTAGGCCCCTACCAGTGTGTGTGCCTGGGGGGCGATGGTAGTTGAGACTCAGCCCTGCTCACCAGCCCCGTGGTCGCCGTGTGTCTTGGGCTGCAGCATGAGCTCCTTACTGTGTGTTTGAGGACTGTCAGGAGTGTTCAACACAAGCGTGTTCAACCCACCAGAGCCAAACAGGGTTGTCTTTGTGTCTATCCCTCTCTGATCATTTAGAGTATAAGCTCCCTGTGGGCAGGCCACCCCGGAGCTCGCCCGCCAGGGCCCCTTCACACTAATCATAGAACCCTGTGTACAATAGGGGATCAAGTGCTGGATGCAGATTTTTTATTTTCATTTTTTTTTCAATATATGAAATTTATTGTCACATTGGTTTCCATACAACACCCAGTGCTCATCCCAAAAGGTGCCCTCCTCAATACCCATCACCCACCCTCCCCTGGATACAGAGTTTTTAAATTGGGGTCAGTGTGGTACAACATGGGAGCAAGTGTATTGTGGTGGCCTTTGGTGGTCTGTGCATCTGTCCCGGCCCCTAACCAGGAGTAGTGACACCGAGGTCCCGATGAGCTTAGAGTGTGCAGTGGCTGCCGAAAGCTGAGCGCCTCAGTGGCAGTCCGGGTGGGGTAAATGAGGGACATGATGTGTGTCCAGTGACCTAGAGTTAGTGTGGCCGTCCATCCTGTTTGTGGCTGTTTTCCTGGTATGGTTAATATTGCCCTTTTACTGTGTTAAAAACATTCTGGTTTGGAAGATAAATTACGTGGTCTCCCCACTTACAGCTTCCTAGGCCCCTCTTTGTCACCCCATTGTGCTCAGGTGATGGGAGAGGATACATACGCCCCGTCTATTGGACACCTTTCCTGGGCATCAGGCATCAGTCTCAGGAGGGTGCCAGGAGATCGTGCCTTAGGAGGGATGGCTAAAGGGCTTGTTGGCTGGGCGTGTATGCCTCGAAGGCTGGCTTTGACCTTTTGGGGGACTGCCTGGTGGAGAGCCTTTGCAGATCCACATGCCACCTCTGGGACCAGTGTGTGGAAATAACAAGGACAACGGCTCATCTCAGCCTAAGGAAGGGCTGTCCGCCAGTGAAACTGACCTCCAGCTACAGAGGTGGCCTGGTGATGCAGTAAGTTGCCCAGCAACGGCAACGTTTAAGTAGAGGGGCTGTTAGAGAGAAGGGGGGATGTCAGCATTAAGGGGCGGGTTCCACCAGTTGTCCTAAGTTTCCTGCAGGCCCTAAAGCTTTATTCCCTCAGATTACTGGGGCAGAGACATTTGGACCTCTGATTTCTTTCCCCAACTTTGTTCCTAGAAGACAAGACAAGTCAGCATATGTTGAAGTCCCCTCTGCATGGTGCGGGCTGGCACCGTGGGTTCTGGCCTCAGAGCATAACCTGGGGAGATAACCACATGTGGGGGTGCGTCTGGTCTGTGCCAGATACAGTGGCAGGGAGAGGAAATTCTAAAGTGAGAACCCTCAGAGTGTGCATCTGGGGTGGAGCAAGGGTAAGGGAGAGGCGGGGGGGAAGGGGAGGGGGTGTTACTGGGTGGGAGGGTTGGATGGGATGTTCTCACAGGTGCCGCCAATTCTTGGGAGCCTGCTGGGCCTGGCACTAGGAGTCCCATCCTCTAGGGAGAGCCCTTTGGTGGTTCCATACCAACGGGTTTGTGTGTACCTCTGGGGAGCCAGTGGGGGAGGGTGCTAGCCTAGCCTGGGGCTCTGGGCCTCCTGCTCTGCCGTCTCCTGCCCTGCGGTTCTGACTGCCAGCCAGACTGCGATGAGACCACAGGGGTGAGTGGGGCCAGGCCAAAGCTGAAGGGACTGCAGAGCTAAGCTAGGTGCTTTTAATGTTGATGGAGCTCTCTTCCTTCAGACCCCTCTGGTCACTTGTCACGAAGGGGACTGGAGAGATCCACTGAGGTGGCTCAGAGTAGCTCTGTTCCTGGGGGCTGACTCCTGCTGGCACAGTTGGACTGTGTCTGGTATGGGTGCTCCAGCTGGGGGGCAGGCTGAGGGCAGGGCCTTGACCCACGTGGTGGTACGTTGCTCTCTGTGGTCCCCTAGGTAGGCACCTGCCTGGGGCCTGCTTAGAATGGAGAAGGGACGTTTGTGGGGCTTGGGACTCTGGGCCCAGGATTTGCCCTCTTTTGGTATCTTCACCATGTCAGGACCACAGAGGTAGAGCCGTGCTGGGAAGCCTGGTGGGTTGGGAGTCGATGGGACTCTCTTACCCTCCACCCCACACCCAATCTCTAGGTGATAGTATGAGGCCAAGAAGCCACACTTGGATGGGGAGTTAGTATAGGGCAAAAGAATAAGGAGAGTCTCTGGAAGCTGGATTCTTAAGAGAAGCCCAGAGTTTTGGACCTGGCTGTGCCCTGCCAGTGTGGCTGGGATCACAAACTCACAGACTGTCTTGCAAAGCCCACCTTTGCTGCTGGTTGAACTGGATTCTTTCCCGTTGCTTGCTCCCCATGTTTGTGGACAAGCCGGCCCTGCCTCTGCCCAGCTCTCTCTGGGCCCTGGGTTCCCAGAAGAATCCTGGTGAACTCCAGACTAACCGGCTTCCTTCCATAGGTGCCCCTCCCACCCCAACCTGCGTTCCATATGAGCTGGCTGGTGAAACCTGGCTTCTGCTCCTCAACCACACCACCTCCTGCCCCTGTGCCTGCCCCCAGTGTTTCCCTGGGGAAAACAGCAGCTTGAGTGGAGAAGATGGAGACATAGGAGTTCCCAGGATGATCACCTGAGCAGGGGCCAAGGAATGGGGGTCTTGGGGCTTCGACTGGGGGCTGGAAGATGGGACCCAGGCAGTAGGCGAAGCCACCAAGGTCTGGGCCTGTTAGGTGGGCTCAGCTGCCAGGCAGCTGTAAACCACTGTCAGAGTCCTGAAAACTGGGGTGTGGGCCTCCCCTTTTTACCTGCACTGCCTTTCTGGTTTTCTGTCTCCTGGGCTGTCCTGGAGAAGCCATGAACTCAAGTTTCGGAGTCTGCCCCAGCCCACACCCCTACAGTCATCTGTGCACCATAGGTAAGGTGCAGGTGCAGGTGGTGCTCCCTCCCGGAGAGGACCCTGGAGCGGACACCTGGAGGCCAGCAAGTGTTCGCCGGTGTCCGTGGGAGTGGAGGTTCACTGCCACAGGATGGATTTCCCAGGGGAGCCGGCAATCTCTCTCTGTGTGGGGGACCCCAGAGGGCCCCTGGTGACACTCAAGAGTTGCTGCTACTGCCGCCTTCCAGTCTTTGTGTCCTGAGCAGGGCTGCTCTCAAGGCTGGCCTGTGAGTGCCCTTGGTGATGGGCACCCTCTGCAGGGTGCTGGGCCATGTGGATGCCTGACAGCAGACATCCTCAGTGATGTCTTGCTGTCCATCCAGGCAGGTTATGGACCTCCCTCCCCCCGCCCCCCCCCAAGAAACGAGAGGGGTGGGTTCTTTTTTATTGACATCTTACCATGCCTTGATGACTGCCCCATCATTACCTCCTATTGCTGCAAGAGGTCAGCAAAACACATCTGCTTCAGCGGTCTGAATTCCAGGCGCCCTGCCGGGTTCTATTAGCAAGGGCTTTACTTCACCCAGCCGGATCGCTAAGCCTGGCCTTTCTCTGGTCTCCTCATCCCCTCCAAGCACCTGGTATTTCTTTCCTCTCTCAGTCCTTAAAGGGATATAGGGTGCTTTCTGATTGGTTCTGTAGGCATAAGTCTGGTGTTGAGTAGAAACTTCAGCATATGGACCAGTGAAGAACACTTGGTTTTGGCTGGAATCCTGTCTGTAAAACGGGATTATTATTACTCTCTGGGGTTGGCATGAGGTTTAAATGAGCTCTGTCCAGCATCTTCCTCCTTGGGCAGCACCTAATAATGTACCTGTTAGAGTCTTCCCTTTGTCCCCTGGCTCACATACCTGAACCCAGGTACCAGGCATGTGGTACCTTGCCCAAGGCAGGTGGGGGGCAGGCGCGTGGTATTCAGCAGGGGCGTTTCCAGTCTTGGCATTAACCAGGAGGCTCACGGTTTTGTCTCCCTCCACAGCCTGGACGTGTCTCCTCAGGTAGAACCTGACCCAGCTGCTCTTCCTCACCACCTCCCCTGCTCCCCCTGTGCTACGGCCCCCCCCACTCCTGCTCCCACCGCTGCTCCCATGCTAAGCACTAACCTTTTTGCAGCCGCCTCCCCTGCTGCTGCCACTGCTGCTGCCGCCTCCGCCGCCCCTGAAGCCACCCCATCTGGATTCTTGGGTCTCACCAACCCGTTCCTCACCTCCATGCAGAGCAACCCTTTCTTCGAGGAACTCATAGCCGACATAGCACTAAACTCTCCTTCACCTGCTCCCTCTCTCCCCAGTGCCTCCAGGGCCAGCCCCACCCCCCTGGCCTCCCCTGGGAAAGCCCCGCCTGAGTGGGACGACACCTTCAACGTCTTTGCTGCCAGCAGGCTGCGTCCAGAGGCCAGGAGCAAGATCCTGGCCCCTGCAGGAGTGGGGCTGGAGGTGACTGGGCTGCAAGACCAAGGCCGTGGGGCCATGACAATGAAGGCAGCTGAGCCCCGGGGGGACCCTGGGGGAGGAGGAAGAGGTGGGAGCAGCGTGTGGCTGGAGCCCAGGGTTCCTCTGGACTTGGGACTGGACCGCCAGAGCAAGAGCACAGCTGACCTGGGGCCCCTTGGGTCGATAGGGGCCTGCCTGCCCTCTACGTCAGCCCAGCTGCACCCGAGAGCCTCAGACTCTGAAGCAGACAGGGAGCCACCAGCCCCAGGAGGGGAAGCAGGGCAGAGTCCAGCAGACAGTGCGACGTCTCTGTTTAGCTCCCCAGAAGTGATCAGTGTGTGGGAAAGACTGCCTGGCCCAGACGACGCCCCTGAGGGCAAGGACGAGGCATCCCAAGGCGAAGGCCAGCTTTTGCATGAGCTCAATACAGTGGAAGATTCATGGCCTTGGGATGTGGTCACCATTTCTCCTGCAGCTGAAATGTCTTCACCGGTCCTGCGGGGAGAGTCTGATGAGCTGCCTCCTCCCCAGATGCAGCCAGAGTCACCAGAAGCTGTGAGCCCCAAGGGGAGTGAGGGGCCTCCCCCACTGGAGCTGGAGCCAGAGCCTGAGCCAGAACCCAAACCTGAGCAGGTGTTGGACAAGGAACTGCAGCCCAGCAGGCCACCTCCCAAGCCACCACGCCTCTTCACACCCTCAGATTCTCAGGAGGAGGAGGAGGCGGCCACGGCAGCTGCTGCAGGGGGGCTGAGAAGCAGGGGGGCAGAGACTGGAGGAGAAGACGACCTCCCAAGCATGCTGGTTGCTGGTCCACAGGAGGCCAAGGAGGAGGGCGAGGCCCCTGGGTCGGAGTCTGACAGCCATTCTTCCAGAACCCTGCTGAGTGGGCCAGGCCTGGAAGACGTAGTGGAGGGTGCCAGCCCTCCTGTGTCTGGGCCCTACTTATCCCTGCCCACTAGCTGCCCTGAGGGTCCTGCCCCCATACCCCATTACTCAAAGAGCTTGGCTCCTCAGAGTCAGCAGATCCGGGAGGCTCCAGAGAAAGGAGGGAGCCCTGAGGGTCCTGAGGCCCAGACCCAAGGACCAGTGGGAGAGGGGCTTGGGCCCTTGCCCGGCAGCTCCCAACACACTGACCTCTGGGCGTCAGAGGAGGATGCCTTGAACCCCTTTTTGTCTCAGGGGAACCAAGACCCCCCCAGTCTCCCGTCCACATCCCCTCCAGGGTCCAGGGAATCTTCCATCCTCTCTGGTCCAGAAGAGCTGCCCACGCCCCCAGAGCCTGCTTTTCCACCGCCCCCTCTCCCGTCCTGGGCCGGCCACCGCCATGGGGAGCCCAGCCCTCCATGCTCTCCTCTGCCTGGAGCTCGGCCCCTGACTTCTTCCTCCCCACCCCCTGGGGAGCCAGCCTCCTCCCCTGGGGGCTCCCCTGCCCCACTTGGGGAGGACCACGCTGCAACCACCCCAGCCTCCCCGCTTGTGCTTCTGCCCTTGGAGACACGACCAGCTGAGGAGCCACAACCCAGTGCCAGGTGAGCGGTGAGCTGCCACCCTGAGAATACACTGCAGGAGGAGATGGGTGGAGGGGGGCAAAGCAGCCCAGGGGCTAGGATGTTCACATTCCAGCCTCAGTCCTTCCAGGGGCAGATGAAGGGCTCCTTTACCCTGAAGCAGGATAGGGGAGGCTTTGAAGAAAGGAGCCCTTCTGTGGTACCTGCTCTGAAGCTGTCTCCTCCTTGGATCCTCGGGCAAGCAGAGGTGCAGGGGGTGAAGAATGGAGTGGGGAGAGCCAGTGTGGGCTGGCAGGGGAAGGGGGATGAGAGTTCAGGCATTCAGCTGCAAGGGAAGCTGGGTACTTGTCAAATGGGGGCCACATCCTCTGCAGCAGGCCCAGGGGAACAGGCTGTGGGAGGCAGAGAAACAGAGGAGGGACCGATACAGAAGTCCGTCGGAGAGAAAGCCCAAGAGCTATTTAGAGGACAGAAGAAAAACAAAAATACTCCCTCACTCAGAAGAAAGGGTCTGTAACCCCTTCAGGTGCCTCATTGGTTTGTATCTGTGCCTTTTCAGGGGGTGGTCCTGATGTGCTTAGGACTGTGCGGAGTGGACACTGGATGCCTGTGTGACTGTGGTCACCGTGGCATTGGCCCGTTTGGGGAAGAATGATGAGGCTGTGACCTCACCAGGTTGACTGGTGCAGGGTGACCAGAGCTGAGGTCTGGAGACACAGATCACTTGGGGTCAATGAGGAGCAGTGAAGTCCAGAAGGATGCTAGTGCTCTAGGAGCCCTGAGTGAAGAAGTGGAGGGAGTAGAGGAGGCTGCTTTTTCTGCTGAACAGAGCAGGGTGAGAGTTTTGAGGAGCAGGACGGGCTCCTGGACTAGGGCCCCCAGCCTGCTGGCTCATACATTTAGTCTTCCGAATTCACTGAGCATCCACTGTGTGTCAGACACTAAACAGAGATCAAAGACATGCCCGGAGAGTTCCCAATCCAGTGAGCAAGACAGAAATGCACCCATGAAGAGCTGGCCTGTGGGGCCCATGCTGATGGAGGAGAAGTGGGAGGGAAGGAATCTGGGCTACCCTTGACTGCTGTTCCAGTGGTAGGTGGTAAGGGAGAGGGGGTGGTTACAGCTTCCTTGCTCTGATGACAGTGTCCTTACCTGGCCCTACTGTATTCCAGCCTCACTTCTAATTATACTCACTACCTTTAGGAAGCTTTATTCCCTTCAGGGCTGCCTTCATGTCGAACTCAGCATGTTCCTTCATCATGAAGTAGATGGGCCAAGTAGAGCTATCCCCATTTCTCAGATGAGGAAATGGGAGTCCTTGAGAGCTATGGGGTCCAGGGTCCCTCTGATGTGTGGGGGCAACCAGATTGAGAGCCCAGGACCCATTCAGGGTTTCTTTATGCCACCCCTCCCCAGGCACAGCCCATAGGTAGCATTAGAGCGGCTTTTAAGTTCCCATCCCTAATGCAAACTCTTAGGTGGGAAGAGATAGGTTGTTTACTGCTATCTGCCCCTTGCCTGGCCTCTCTACCACTCTTCCCAGGTTGTGAGACTGAATCCATGGCCCTATCCTGAGTAGCAGAGTTGACTTCTCTGGGTCTGGGCACTCCTTCCTCCAATGGAGCTCAGGGCCTTGGGCTAAGCCATTTTGCTTCCTACTTCTGAACAGTCCAAATTCTGGGGGCAGGTTAGTTGATTTGAGGGCCTGCTGCTTGCAGTTTGCATACCTGTCACAGGTACAGGGTGCTGGGGGATCCCAGAGCAGGGTCACTTTAGTCAGCTTGGGGGAGTCGGGAAAGTTGCCCAGAGGAAGTGGCCTTGCATAGCTTTGAAACATGAATAGGAGTTAGTAGGCCAGCAGGTGAAGGGCCAGTGTTCCAGACAGAGCCAGACAGACTTTTATAAGAGCCTGCAGGTGAGAAAGAGCACATTTCCCGGGGTGTCGTCAGTGCGTGGGGAAGTAGAGACCCATCAGGAAAGGGCAGGGCCCATTAGTGTTAGAGATTGTGTTTTCTTATCTGATCTAGAATGGTAAAGGCTGTTTAAGCGTTGGAGAGGCTGAGCTAGCTCACAGTCCCATAGCAGTACAGGGCATGGTTGGAGGTGGGCAAGACTCCCTTGGAGGAGATGAGTTAGCAGTTGTAGCCGGAGGAAGTTTAGCTAGCACTGGCTCGGAGAGGAGGGGATGGGGTGAGAGAAGATGAGAGGGAGCAGGGCTTGAGTTTTGTTAGTCCTGGAGCTGAGTGGGGGTGGGGTGGGGTGGGGGAGGAATCAGAGGGATTCCCAGGTGTCTGACTGGAGCCACCCACTGCTGGGAAGGACACAGAAAAGGACAGACAGGACAGACATGGAAGGGAGTATGATGCACCTGAACTGGCCCCGGTGTGGAGTGAGCCAGCCTCCAATTGTATGTGAGCCGGAGCTCGGGGGTGAGGTCTGGGCTGGAGCTGGACATTAGGGGTTGTGGGAGCCAAGGTGAGGAGGGGAGAGATCCAAGGGCAGACTAGCAGTTAAGACTGAGGAGGAGACCGTCAGAGGTCAGAAAACCAGATGGAGGTCTTGGAGGGAAATGAGGGAGAGCAAGCCAAAGGAAGGAGTGGTCCAAGTGTGAACTCCACAGAGAGGTCAGTGAGTTGAGAACTGAGGGGTTGGTGGACTCAGCAGGAGCACTTGTGATGGGCCGGCGGGGCCAATGGCCCATTCTGATGGGTTGAGGAGTCACGAAAGGTAAGAACTTGCAGAGACAAAATGCAGTGTGCATGCTCTGGTGGGGCTGGGGGAGGAGGAAGGGGAGGTGGGGCATGACTCATGCGGAAACAGAGTCAAGGGAGGCCTGTGTAATTGCTGAAGGGAAGCAACCAGTAGAGAGAGGCGGGCAGCCAAGTGTTCTAGTTTGGCCAGGTCTTTCCTGGTTTGAGCACCCAAAGTCCCTCACCCTGGGAATCCTTAGTCCTGGGAAAATTGGGAAACTGGGAGAGTTGGTCAGATCCCTAGAGAAAGGTTACAGTATGGAAGAGGCGGGGAGGATGGGGGGGGGGGGCTGGCAAAGACTGGCTGTAGGTGCAGAGAATGCTGTGGGCTGGCCTCTGCCATCCCTGTGAAGGGGCAGGTCTTCTGAGGGAGTAAAATGGAGAGGGCACAGGCAGTGAGGGAGGAGGAGGGGAGAGTTGCTGAGGAGTGCAGGGTGCAGCCGCCCCAAGGCTCTGGCTGTGTAGGGGACAGCCACCACCACGTGGTGGTTTGTGTCCAGCAGACTGCTGGCCCCCCCAGAGAAGGTGGCCCCGTGTTTTCGCTGCACTGCCCATCCCTCCTCATAAGGCATCTCCTTTCTGTGTCTGCAGCCCCCACCCTGTGAAGCCCCTCAGTGCTGCCGCTGTGGAGGGCAGCCCAGACAGGAAGCAGCCTCGCTCCAGTCTGAGCACAGCTCTGAGCAGTGGGCTGGAGAAGCTCAAGACCGTCACATCGGGCAGCGTTCAGCCTGTGGCTCCAGCCCCCTACGTTGGCCAGACTGTGGACGCCAAGCAGCTGAAGGTGAGGCCCGGCAGGATGCCAGGGTGCGTCAGACCGGATGTGTGGTGCCATGGAGAGAGGTCTGGCGCCTGGAGGTCAGGAGCAGGGTGCTGGGCAGGGTGGAGCAAAGAGCGGGCCTGGTCCCCCACGCCAGAGCCCTGAAGCCAGTCAGGCTATCTCTCGCACTGGAGACAGAGGCCGCTCCAGGGGCCTGTAGGAGTGAAACCCGGGTGTTGGTGGGTGGACAGGCAGGTAGGCCTGAGGCTGCCCTGCTCATTCTCATTCCTGGCCTCAGGACTCGGGTGTGCTGGACCAGTCGGCCAAGTACTACCACCTGACCCACGACGAGCTCATCGGCCTGCTCTTGCAGCGGGAGCGGGAGCTGAGCCAGCGGGACGAGCATGTGCAGGAGCTGGAGAGCTACATTGACCGGCTGCTGGTGCGGATCATGGAGACCTCACCCACACTGCTGCAGATCCCCCCTGGCCCCCCAAAGTAGCCTTCCTCACCCCTGCCCCCGGGAGGGTCAGCGTGCACCCACTGCCCAAACAAGGGCTTGCGCTGCCCTCCTTCCCGCTGAACTCACTCTCACCTGGGCAGGCTGCTGTCTGTCCTCTGTTGTCACTCCTTGCTCCTCTTCCCTTCTGCCTCCGTGGGGCTGCTGGAAGGGGGACCCTTTGGACTCCCATTGGAGGCATCAGGTTCCATGTACAACTTGTGTGTTTTGGGGAGCCCTCAGTCGTTCCCACCTGCCTATTTCCATATCCCTTAGTTTTAGGGGCTCCAGGGAATTGGAGCAAAGAATTTAGTACTCGAGGGGGAGCAGGGGTGAGCTGCAATTTGATGTGGCATCTGGGACATACTTTATTACCCCACAACAATGGTCAGTCATTTTGTCCAAGGCTAAACCCTTGTCCTCATTTGTCTTCAGCCCCTGGAGGGCTCCTAGCATTACTGGGGTTGGGGCTGTGGCAGGAACCAAGTTGCCCATTTTGGAGTTATGGGCAACAGAAGTCTCATGTCTGTTCCCTTGAGAGCAAGGAGCCTGTATGGTCTGGTCTCATCTCTGCTGTGTTCTGATTTTCGTGTGTTTCCAGCTGTTTGCAGAACGAGTGCCACGTGGATGGATGGGGATGATGTGTGTTTTCCAGGCCCCCCGCCCTGCCCTCCTCTTCTGATCTTTCCATTGAGTGTCATGTGTGAATGTATGGAGAGCTGGGGCAAGTGTGGGGAGAGCACCTCCTCACCTGCCTCCAAGCTGTGGGCCCCTCCAGGCCTCAGGGCTTTGGGCTGCTTGTGTTTGGGGATGAAGCCTCCATCTTTGTTTTTGTTGCCTGTCCAGATGCCAAAACTCTGTGCTGCGGCAGGGTTTGCACTTTTGGAAACCAATTAAAATGTGCCTTTTGTGGGTGGGGTCAAGAGCCTCTGGATGCAGACCTCTCTCTCTCTGTTTGGTGTCCCCCTCCCTCCCTGTTGAGCACACGGGGCTGGATCTGTCAGAGCCCTGGACATGGGAGAGGAGGATGGTGAGACTCGCTGCACCCTGTGCCCCTCCCCCAGAGTTCAGTTAAGGGTCTGGCGAAGCTGCCACTGCTCCTTTAACTTTCCTGCCACCTTCTCTTCCTCCCTCAACCTCATTTGCGGAGGGTCCTGGGATAAAAACTACAT
Source organism: Acinonyx jubatus (assembly GCF_027475565.1). NCBI lineage: Eukaryota > Metazoa > Chordata > Mammalia > Carnivora > Felidae > Acinonyx > Acinonyx jubatus. Next base: position 87,863,804 of record NC_069388.1, on the reverse strand, counting down.
TCTGGAAGTGGGAGGTCCCACTCTGCCCATACTTAGGAAAAAAGCCTTTGTTGCTCTCCTCTCCATCCACTGGCTGCTCTCCCAGCCTGTCCCTTCTGCCCCATGGCCTTGCCTGGCTTGGCTGCAGTGCACTTTGAAATGAAGTGTCTGTCTTTTGGCCCAGCCCTGGTTAGCTTGCAGAAAACATGGCCGGCTTCCCATGGCATCTACAGGGAACCTTTAGTGGCTCGCGTGCCCTGATTTGGCAAAAGTTTTGGGGTAAGGAGGCACTGAAGGAGGATACTTTTGGCCCAGGGAGGAGGTGAGAGCTCGTCTGGAATTACCTCTTCTTCCTGAGAGAGCCTATGGGATCTTTCCGACAGCCTTGGAAGGACATGTGCTCTGTGGGTGATGTCTTCTGCCAGGATGAAGCAGAGGAGCCCCGACACATGGGGGAAAGCCCCTGTAATGTTATCTACCTTAACGATCACTCATCAAAGCTGAGGAAGTGTGTCCAGGTGTCCAGATCTTGGGTCATGGTTTTTTTGGGGGTCAGTGGGGGTTGGGTAGGTGTCTCTTCTGGGGGAAGGGGAGCACTCCTCTACTATGTATTCTTCCGGGCTCTATTCATTACCAGCCCTGACCCTGATCTTCCACTCATCCTTGATTGTGGGCCTCCAAAATGCCCAGGGCAAGGATGTCTTCAGAAGAGCTTTGAGTTGAAGCCCAAGGTTCTTGTTGGATGTTTCTGCTCCTGGCCACGACTTGGAGAGTTGCAGGTGGGGTGGGCAGAGAGCAGGCACAGTTCTGCTTTGCTGTTTGTCTTCCTAGTTGTAACTCCTGTTTATAAAGAGCTTGTTCTTCATGTTTTGAGCACTTTATGAAGAATAAAAAGTTCATATACTGCAGGTGGCTCTATTGTGTTCCTGTTTTGACAAACGTATGAAGGAGGCTTCCTGGGGGAAAAGGCGGGTAATGGGGTTTTGGATGTCACTGCCCCCATCTTAACATCAGGGGCAGCAGCACAGCATTGACAGGTGGCATGGACTCGGTCTTTTCTTTGCCGAGATACCCACATTTATTGAGCACTGTGGGGGAATACAGAGGGTAAAGACTTGATTCTTAATGTGAAACCACGTAGTCTAGTAGCAAATGATACAAATCCAAGATACAAATGGTTCTTCATAGCTAGCTAGAATCTCTCTCTAGCTTTAGGAATCGTCTGTTTCTTGTGGGTTTTGTTGGTGGATGAGGAACTGGCTGCTACAAATCATGCATTGTCCAGAAAGACATGAGCAGGCATGAGCCAATACTGCACCTCACTTTGAGACTAGGGAGACCCAAAGTGGGATTACCTAGGATCAAAACTATTTCTACTTCCCTCTTGGGTAGCTTCCTTCCCTTCCTGCCAGCCTGACACACTGACCAGATAATTCATCTGGGAATCTTCTACTCCATCCTGCACAAGTGTGTTTATTATCCTTGCTTGCATCCTGTTCTACGATATGCAGCACTCCTTCTTACCTAACGGCCTTGTAGTGCTTAATAAACATTACTGAACCCCACTCCCCACTCCCACTTCTCTTCCTGCCTGGGAATTAGGCTGAGGAGGATCTTCCTTAGTTGGGCAAAGGAAGTGGAAGCCGCCAGGGCTCTGAAGCTCCAACTATTTAATTCACACAGTCAATACATATTTGAGTCCCTGTTGGTAGTCCTCCCAAGCCTGGCACTGAGGACTCAGCAGTGAATCAAAAGGTCATACTTCCTGTCTCGTGGACCTAACTAACAGTGGGAACCACATAGGCAAAGCCGTAAATAATTAAAAGTGCGAGGGCTGCAAGGGAGAAGTGCTGGATACTAATAGGAGCATACAGCGGATTTTGTGGAAGTAGGGTGATGGATCGGGAAATGCGATGTTTAGGCTGAGGTCAGGAGAGCCAGAGTCAGGCAAAGACAAAAAAGTTTTCTGGGTACAGAATGTTCAAGGGTCAGAGGTGGGAAGCACCCCAGCATGTTCCTGTACTCAGTGTCAGGATGGCTGGAGAGCACAAGGGGAGGGGCAGGGTGGCGGCAGAAGAAACTGCATGAAGACTCCGCAGTGCAAGTCTTTGCAGGAAGCCTTTCGAGATTAACCCGGAGCCTTTGCGCATCTGGTCCCGGGTCGGACCCGCGAGTAGGGCTCTTTCGGACTAGAGCTCCGGGAGCGACGCCCTCCGCAGCAAGTGAAACTTCTGGGGGCAGGTAACCAGCGAGGGGGAGCCCTGTGGCCCCCTATCGGGACCTTAGAGTCGTACACGCACGCTTTTCCCATATTGCCTAGCCCTTCAGAACTGGCAGCAGGAACGGAGATCGGGTTTGAGTCAGTTCAACTCTCCGCAGTCTAGGGTTGGCAAGCGCCGTGACTAGAAAAACTACACTCCCCACAATCCCTTGCGCCCCCGGCTCGCTGCGGTTGCTTATGGCCAATCGGGAGAAGCAGCTGTGGCGGGGGCCGAGGAGGGACATTTTAAAAGGGCCGGAGATTGCAGGCGTCAGTGGTCATGGCGGATACAGCGACTACAGCATCGGCGGCGGCTAGTGCTGCTAACACCTCGACCGATGCACCTCCTTTCCAGCTGGGCAAACCTCGCTTCCAGCAGGTGAGGACGGAGCTATGGTCTGAAGGTCGGCGGGTGGCACAGGGAGGGCGGCACACTCCTCTCCAAAATCCCCTTTAGTCCTGGGGTCCTCCGACCCGCGGCCACTGGGGAGCCTGCAGCTACTGCCTCGGGGACCTCGACCACAGCCATCCCTTTCCCATTGGCGAGCAGAGTGGGCGAGGACTCCCACTTTGGCTCCCTATTGGCCGCTGGTGCCGTCACTCCTCGGTTGCCCGCTCCCTCCAGCCTTTCCCGCCCGAGGCGCTCTGTGATTGGCCACTGACAGTCGCGGCCAGGAATCCGGGCGCCCCGGGTCCGAGCGGCTTCTGCAGGGTCGCTTTGAGCTGTGCAACCAGCCACTCGCGGCGGAAAGTTCGAGCCCGGCTCTGGATGACAAGTTGGCGTGGCGGAGATGCCTTCTAACTTTCCCTGGGTGGGGATGACGTTCTTTCCGAGATGCTGGCGGAGCCCCTGGGCAGTGTCTGACCCTGCGGTCATGCTGCCAGCCCTTGACCCCAAGCCAGGTCCGCTGTGCTCGATGGTTTAGGGCCACGGGCCGAGGGGTCCCCGCGACCTGGCGACCCCTTTCCCCTCCAATGGGGGATTCGCTGATGCGAGTCGGCCGGCTGGTGCCCTGCCGGGGATGGAAGGAGGACGTGCGGGGAGAGCCGGGTGCGGAGGAAACGCTGTGTCATCCCCCGGGGCCGCGGGCTGTTGGAAGAGTCCGCGTCCCTGGGAGCCAGCTTCAGCTCCTCCTCCGGAGCGACCTCCGAGGAAGGTCTCTGGGACCCGGGCCCTGGCGCCGCCGAGGGCTCGGCTCTTTGGACCCGGTCGGGCTCTTCGGAGCATGGTGACAGTGGCCTTTTTACCCGGGGACTCCCGACAGGGCGTGACTAACTCGTCCTCGGCCACGGAGATGGGGATCGAACCCATAGCCTGGACGTGCGACCAGTGCTGAAGGCTTGGAGGGGCCGTTCCCACGCTGCGGGCCGCCTCGTACCCTCCTTCCTCCACTGCCTCCAGCCAGCGCGGAGGAAGTGGACTTTATTAGGAAAAGGGCAAAGAGGCTCGGCTGAAGTGAACTGGGTTTGCCTTGGGTGGGGGGCAGCGGAGGCGGACAGAAAGAAGTTTGCAGGAAGAAAGGAAATTGTACAAGGTCGGTGAGGTGGTGGATTTTTTGTGTGTGTTTTGTGGGGGTTTTTTTGTTTTGTTTTGTTTTTTGGTGGTAGTGGTTGTGTGGGAGAGGGACTGGTTCCTGCAAAGTGGTGCACCGAGCTTCACTGATACTTAAGGAATTAAGCCCCTGAGCCTTCTGAAAACAATGCCCTCACTGTTTTAAAACAGGACTTTCATTCCTTAAAAAAAAAATTAAGCCATCTCAGCATGTAGGTGTCAGAGCAAGACTGGCATCTTCCTGCCAGTGTAGGGTGCTGTCTAGGAGGAGACTGTCAGGGGTGCCTCTCCCAGAACTTGAATGACCCTTCTTTTGGCTGGCCCCCTTTCCCAGCCCTCCACACACGTACCACTCATCCTTTAAGGATCAGCTAGGCCTCCTACTCTGGAAACACTTCCTCTCTTCTTCCATATATTACCCCTGGTGGGACCAGGTCACTGACTCTTTCCTGACCCCCCTTTTTGGCCACCCCAAGTGGGATCCTTTTAGGTTAGCCTTTAGTGACAGTCTGTCTGTGTTGCTCTAATACTTGTTCTTCTCACCCCTTGTGTACATCTTTTGAGAGAAGGGACTGGTCTTGCCCTCCTTTGTCTCTGTCTTACCCCGAGGTGGGGCTAGGCACATGGTGATGTGCTGAATAAAGACTTGTGGGTTGTCTTTTTCGGGGACCTGTTCTGGGACATTCAGTCACACAACACACAGTTATTGAGAACTTCCCAGTGGCTTTAATGACTGAGCCCTTTGCTGTGATCACCGCTGGAGCCATATATGCACATTTGAAATTACTCCAGTCATTGCTGGTATCTGTTTTTGGCACCGCTCTTGAGGGCAATAAAAGTGTTTGTTGTATTTGCTTTGGCAGCAGCCCTCCTCCAGCGTAGTGACTTGCATAAAGCATAGTACAAGTGATTGTCCATGTTAAGGAACTTCCCACCGTTGCCCATGCCCCCTCCTGCTCCTTCCACACCACTCCCTGCTCTGTAAGCAGCCCAACCTGCCACCCAGTTGGCTCCCAAGAGACCTGCGAGTCCCCTGCATACTTCCCTTTCCCTCACCCTCTAAACACAACCAGAGGCCCAGTGTTTCTCGTCTCTTGAAACAGCTCTCAAATTCACCGGATTCCCTGCTGGAATCCTGGATCAAGCTGCCATTATCTATCTCCTGAGCCACTGTGGAAGCCTAACAGGTCTCCCTGCTTGCACTCTGGCCCCCTTCCAATCCCATCCTTCTTTCAATTGGCAGCCTCAACAACGCAGGTTGATCAGGTGACTCCCTCCCCTCCCCCCACCACACACTTAAACACTCTCCAGTGGCTTCCCCTCCTTCTGAAATAAAGACCTCCCTTTTGAAGAGGCCCCAAAAGCCCACATGGCCCACCCATGCTGACTTCTTCTTCCTGAAATCAGACTCCCTCCTTCCCCCTCTCTCCTATCACACTGGCTGCTTTCAGCCACTGGAACTCTGAGTGGTTCATAATCCGGGGCCCAATTCCCAGAGCCCATGCCACGGACACCACCCTCAGTCCCCAACTAGTCTCATCGCTTTCTTCAAGACTGGGTGCAGGGAGTTCTCTTCTTACTCCCTAGAGTCGCCTCAGGACCCTTCTTTCCATCCTTCAAAGTTCTCTGTGCAGGAGGGCTGGGGAATAAAGGACACTGACCAGTGTCAGAGGGTGAAGAGAGATGGCTTGCCCTGCTGGGCTTTGGTCTGTGACCATCTTTCTTCCCATAAGATGATGATAACAGCCAAGCATCGTTCCAGGCTTTTGGCATATTGGCTTATTTAATTTTCACAACAACTCTGTGAGACAGATAGGTGAGGAAGCTGCCACACACACAGATTAACTCACTTCCCAGGCAGTCTGGCTCCAGAGTCCTTGTTTGTTGGTTTATTGTTAACATTTTTTTTTAGTGTTTATTTATTTTTGAAAGAAAGAGAGAGTAAGGGAGGGGCAGAGAGAGAGAGGGAGACAGAGGATCTGAAGCAGGTTCTGGGCTCTGAGCTGTCAGCACAGAGCCCGATGTGAGGCTCAAACCCACTAACTGTGAGATCATGACCTGAACCGAAGTCAGACGCTGAAGCAACTGAGCCACCCAGGTACCTCTTATTGTCAACCTTTTTATTAAGGTTTTCAGACTTTCAAAAGTGGAGACAGTCGTCAAAGAAGAGCCCACCCATCACTGAGCTTCAACAATTGCCACTGTGAGGCTAGCCTCATTTCATGTATATGCCCCCATCCCAAACAATGAATTATTAAAAAAAATTTTTTTTTACATTTATTTATTTTTGAGAAACAGAGTGAGACAAAGCATGAGCGGGGAAGGGGCAGAGAGAGAAGGAGACACAGAATCTGAAGCAGGCTCCAGGCTCTGAGCAAGCGGTCAGCACATAGTCTGATTCAGGGCTCGAACCCACAAACTGTGAGATCGTGACCTGAGCTAAAGTCGGACGCTCAACTGACTGAGCCACCCAGGTTCCCCCAATGAATTATTTTAAAGCAATGCCCAGACAACCCATCATTTCATTGTACCAGCTAGTAGATAGCTGTAAAAAATAAGGACTTAAAAAAAAATGTTTATTTATTTACCTTTGAGAGAGAGAAAGAGCAGTGAAGAGCCTGATGTGGGGTTTGATCTCATTACCATGAAATCAAGAGTCAAATGCTTAACTGACTGAGCCACCCAGCCATCCCAGGACTTTTTCTAAATAATTTTTTTTTTACTTCAGAATAATTTTTTTTCCCATTAAATAAAGCTTTGGGTATTTCATAATCCCAGTTTTATTTATTTATTTTTAATTAATAATTAATTTTTAAATTTATATCCAAGTTAGTTAGCATATAGTGCAACAATGATTTTAGGAGTAGATTCCTTAATGCCCTTTACCCATTTAGCCCTTACCCCAACCCCTCCAGCAGCCCTCTGTTCTCTATATTTAAGAGTCTCTTATGTTTTGTCCACCTCCCTGTTTTTATATTATTTTTGCTTCCCTTCCCTTATGTCCATCTGTTTTGTATCTTAAAGTCCTCATATGAATGAGGTCATAAGATATTTGTCTTTCTCCAACTAATTTTGCTTAGCATAGTACCCTCTAGTTCCATCCACGTAATTGCAAATGGCAAGATTTCATTCTTGATTGCTGAGTAATACTCCATTGTATGTATGTACCACATCTTCTTTATCCATTCATCTGTCAATGGACCTTTGGGCTCTTTCCATACTTTGGCTATTGTTGGTTGATAGTGCTGCTATAAACATTGGGGTGCATGTGCCCCTTCGAAACAACACACCTGTATCCTTTGGATAAATCCCTAGTAGTGCAATTCCTGGATTGTAGGGTAGTTCTACTTTTAATTTTTTGAGGAACCTCCATACCGTTTTCCAGAGTGGCTGCACCAGTTTCTTCAGAATATTTGTAGATTTATGGAAGTCAAAAAGCACAGAATTCCGGTATAACTCTCACCTAGTTTCCCCTAATGTTATCATCTCATGGTACAGTTGACAACTGACCATGGTACAATTGTCAAAACTGAGTGTTGGAACATTACTATTAACTATACTCCCAGACTTTATTGGATCTCACTATTTTTTACACTAATATTCCTTTTTCTGTTCCAGGATCCAATCCATGATCCCACATTACATTTAGTTTTCATGTCTCCTTAGCCTCCTCTGGTCTATGACAGCTTCTCAGACTTTCCTTGTTTTTGATGACCTTGGCAGCTTTGAGGAGTACTGGTCAGGTATTTTGTAGACTATCTCTCAATTTGCTGTCTCTCATGGCTAGACTGAAGTTATGCATTTTGGGGGAAGAATATCACAGATGTGAAGTGCTTTCTTTCTCACATGGTATCAGAGGGTTTTTTTTTTTTTTAACATAACCACAATACCATTAACACACCTAAAATTATTGTTTCTTAACATCTTCAAACTAGTTACTATTTGTCTTAGTCTGTTTGGGCTGTTATAACAAAATACCATAGATTGGGTAGCATACAAACAATATAAATGTACTTTTCACTGTTCTGGAAGCTGGAAGTTCAAGATCAAGGTGCTGACAAACTGATGAAAGCCAGTTTTCTGGTTCATAGATAGCAGCACTTTGTAGTTGCAGCACTGCATGACATAAGGGTAGAGAGATCTTCGTGGGGTCTCTTTTATAAGGGTACTAATCTTGTTCATGAGGGTTCTGCCCTCATTACCTCAGTATCTCTCAAAGGCCCCACCACCTAATACCATCACTTAACCTCACACTGGAGGTTAAGCTTCAACATATGACTTTTGAGGGGACACAATATTGCACTATTCACATTTCTGTGATTATCACATCATGTTTTAAATAATTGATTTGTCTGAATCAGGAACATACATATATGTTCCATACATTATATTACATTATATTTGACTGATAAGCCTCTTCTAATCTATTGGTTCTCCTTCTCTTTTTTTTTTTTTTTTCCCATTTGTTGAAGAAACTAGATTGTTTGCCTTGTAGAGTCCCTCATTCTGAATATGGGTGATGGCTGATCTGTGGTATTATTTAACATGTTCTTCTGTCCCCTGTTGTTCCTATAAACTTGAAGTCCGTGCTTTAACCACTGCGCCATATTGCTTGGTGAAGGGGAGAAAGATAATAGGACGGCTCCTGGGGAAGCTCTATGACCTGACTGTGCTCTCTTTCCTCCTCCTTTTCTGCTCATTTCCTCTTCTGAAGTTGTTTTTTCTTTTCTTCGGGCCCAGACACCATTTTGGCAAGTCAGGTCCTAGGACAGGGAGCTAACATATGTGCTTCTTCCCATTTGCGTTTCAGTCTATCCAGATCCAGAAATAAGTTGTGTTTTGTTTTTAAAGTTCCTTTTACTCTTCCTTTGCCTGAGTCATTTACCTAGCTGACTGGGGGTGTGAGTGTGCTGTGTTTGTGCATGGGAAATCCAGAAATCCACTGAGGCAGCAGAGCAGATGGGTTGCATGAGGCTCCCTCGGGGGAGGAGGAGCTGGCTGGACAGGAAAGTGCACTCTTCACTTCTAGGAAGGAAGCTGTGTGTGGGCTGAGAGTTGGAAGGCAGTAGGGAGATTTCTTATGGAGTTTGCCTGAACTCAAGTTCCAGGATGAAAATGCCTTGCAGGTAGTTATGTTTTAATTGTTTACATCCTATAGGCTGGAGAGTGACTGTTTCCGAGGCTGGTCCTGGAGCTGGTTTGTGCTGTGGACAAGGTCAACACCTTCTAGTCCAGTGGCTCTCAATCCCTGCTGCACATTTGAACCCCCTGGGCAGGGTTTTAAATGGACACCAATGCCTGGAGCCCACCCCAGCCAATAGAATTTGAATCCCTGAGTGGAAGACCTTGTTTGGGGATACCCAGGTCATGCAGCCTGGCTGAGGACTACTGAGCTGGCCCAGCCTTTTTGCCTTTGGGCTATAGGTTCAGTGTGTATTTTATTCCTGATCTGGAAGAGCCCTGACTTAGAGGTCTGGGTATAGAAGGACAGTCAGTTTCTTTCAGGCCTTGGCCCTCAGCTGCTGCTCCCTAACCGCCTCTCCCCAGAGGGTGTAGAGGTGAGACTGTCTGTGCTGCAGGTCCTGCTGAGAATGAGATGACTCACCTCTCTTGGGAAGGGAAAGAGAAGGAATCACTGGGCTGACTCATTCTTCCGGTTATGAAAAAGGAAAGGAAAAACATCCACGATTGATTGGGTAAAGATGGGGGCTGAATTTTGGAGGGGAGAGGAAGCCCATACATTTAAAACTTTTGAGAAAATAAAAATTAACTCAGACAGAGAAAGTAAAACCCTTTGTTGCCATTTTTCAGTCTGGGGAGGACAGACATATAAGCCCCCTCTCTACAAAGAATCAGTGTTTCTCACAAGGCTATAAAGTTTCCCAATGACTTACTTCTTTGAACACTACTCTTCCATACTCGCTGAGAAATCGCATTCTCCAAGATCATAGATTGCCAGAAACTTTGCTCTTTAAAATAATGTCAGTAGGAATGAAACATCCACCTCTTGATAGGTGGGTCGAAGTCACTTTGACTTAGAGAACTAACCCAAGTGCCATAGTTTCTGGACATAACATTCCATATTTATCTTGATTTTATAGTTTCTAAGGAAACAAGATCCAGTGCCCATTTCTCAGTATAGACCTAGATGGACCCTTTACCTCATAGCTGTGCTTTGCTTTGAACCTATTAAAGCACCACATCATTTAAATTTTACTCTACCTTTCTCCAGAATTCTGTACTAACCCTATTTTCCCCTTTGTTTGGTGACATGCCCCATGGTTCCTCCACTGTGTGGCCTCTCCCTCGTTGCAGTGAGTCAGTAGATGTGACTTTGTCAGACTATGTGTTTGTCCCTGGGGGTCTTAGGCTGATTGGATTAGTACATTGTCATCTGTGCTTGCGATTTATAACTCAGAACTCCTTTCCTGAATCTCAGGCCTATCTTTCCAGTGTTTATTGAAATTACATCTGGAAGGCCTTTTAAGTATTTCAAACTCACATGACCAATACAGAACTTTTATCTTCCCCTCCACTAAGTCAGTATGCTTCTTGTTTTCCTTGTCCTGGTTAATAAGCATTAGTATCTAACTAGAAATCAAGGCATTATCCATATTCTGTTCTTCTTCATTCCCCCAGTCAGTCAGCCAGCCCCTTGTTCTACCCCAGGACCCAGCGCAGTGCTGGGCACATAGTAAGTCCTGAGTAGCTACTTGGTGAATGAATGAATAAAACCACAAGTCTGGTAGTTGCTTTTCTTTTAATTTTTAAAAATTTCTACTAGATGATACGTTTGCTTAGGTCTTGGGATGGATCTATATCTCTGTTGCCTTGCACTTCTCAGCTTGGTTATTTGCACATAGTAGGTATTTAATGTATATAGATTGGATAAATACAATAATATAGCTAGTTCCCCAGGTAACTAAAGTGATTATTTTTTCAAATTTAATTTTATTTATTTTGAGAGAGAGAGAGAACAAGAGAGCGCACAGAGGGGAAGGGGGGAGCAGAGAGATAGCAAGAGAGAGAATCCCACGCAGTCTCTATATTGCCAGCCCAGTTTGGGGCTTGATCTCACAATCATGAGATCAGACCTGAGCTGAAATCAAGAGTTGGATGCTCAACTGCCTGAGCCACCCAGGTGCCCCTACAGTGATTATTTAAAAAAAAAACATCAGAACATTCCAGTCAAACCCTATCTGTTCTTGGCCTTGCCCTCTTTTTTCTGAAATGTCTTTTATCACACTTCAGTCCCTCCTTTGGCTGACGGTGGTGCAGTTTCTGACTCTGGCCTTCATGCGTCTGACTCAGGCCTTGCTGATACCCTTCTCTGCTTGGTAAACTCGGCTGTCCACCCATTCCAGAGCCTCTGGGAAACCTCCTTGACTCATGAGGGAGAAATCATCTGTGTCCCCACTGTACTTAATGCTTCATTTAAGCTCTGGTCACAGTATTTTGTATTTATTTGTTTACTTGTGTTTCTTGATGGACTCGGCTTCTTGAATGTTTATCCAAGAAGCGTTCCCTGAGCCCAACTCAGAAGAGGGTGTAGATATCTGTGGAGCAAAATGTTTTTCCTGGGACTTTCTCTTAGTGGCTGGGTGGAGAGTGACACAGGGGACCAGCAGGGCTAGGACAGGGTGAAGACAGTGCCAGACCACAGGGCAGTCAGAAGCTAGACGTCTTCACCCACCATCTTCAAGAGGTTGCTTTACTCAGGCCCATCTTCCAGGCTCTCACCTCTGCCCCTGCTGCTCCTCTTCCTTCCTTGAGCCACCATCTGCCATACGTTTGTCCCTTTCAAGTCCTCTCCCTTCAGAGCCCTGCCTGGGCTCCATTCTCTCCAGGCAACCTCCAGGCCATAGACTGCTCACCTGCCCACTCATTCATTCTTGTGACAGGTGTGTTGCTGGAGCCCCTTCTAGGTATGAATCACGAGACCAGGAGCCAAGGAGGATGAGGAGATGGAAAGAACAGCCAACAGCCCACCTCCTTCAGGAGCTTATAATCAAGTAATATATTAGATAGTATTTTAAATTAAATATATTTTTTTATTTTATTATTTTTTAATTTTTTAAGGTTATTTATTTATTTTGAGAGAGACAGAGACAGCATGAATGGGGGAGAGGCAGAGAGAGAGGGAGAGAGAATCTCAAGCAGGCTCTGCACTGCCAGCATGTGCCCAGTACAGGGCTCGAACTCATGAAACCGTGAGATCACGGCCTGAGCCGAAACCGAGAGTCAGACGCTTAACCGACTGAATTAAATATATATTTTAAAAATAGAATATTACTTTTATGTATTATATATAATGCTGATTTTTTTTCATTTTAAAAAGAAATAAAAACCATCCATATTCCTATTACTCAGAGACAATCTCTCTTAACGTTTTAATGTATTTTCATCTAACTTAAAATAATTCTCTACTTTTTATTTTGAAGTAGTTTGTATTACAGAAAAGTCGCAATAAGAATAAAGAACTTTCAGGGGCGCCTTGGTGGCTCAGTTGGTTGAGCTTCTGACTTCGGCTCAGGTCATGATCTCATGGTTCGTGGGTTCAAGCCCTGCATCGGGGTCTGTGCTGATAGCTCAGAGCCTGGAGGCTGCTTTCGATTCTGTGTGTGTCCCTCTCTCTGCCCCTCTGCCGCACATGCTCTGTCTCTCTCTCTCTCTCAAAAATAAATAAACATTAAAAACATTAAAAAAAAAAAAGAATAAAGAACTTTCCTATACTCTTTGCCTAGATCCACCAGTTTTCAACATTTTGCCACACTTCCTTTTTTATTCTTTTTATCTGCGGATGATCATAAAGTCTGGAAACATAGCAAATATACATGATATCACCAAGGACATTTTCAGTCTGTAAAGAAAATAAAAGTACATTTCCAGATTGTATTGCCACCTTCTCTACTTACACATGCTATTGTTTCTCAGCTGTTTGAGAGTAGCTTATATTCATTTGTCTCCCTACTACTTAGTGTAACATAAGAATGAGGGCATTCTCTTACATTTCTGTCTTAGTTCATTCAGTCTGCTGTAACATAAATACCATAGACTGGGTGGCTTGTAAACAACAGAAATTAATTTCTCACAGTTCTGGAGGCAAGAAGTCTAAGCTCAAGGCACTGGCAGATTCGTCGTCTGGTGACAGCTTGAGCCCTGGTTCATAGACAGCCATCGTCTGTGTTCTTGCATGGCAGAAGGGGCGAGGGGGCCCTCTGAGGTCTCTTCTATAAGAGCACTAGTGTCATTCGTGTCAAAAGGCCCCACCTCAAAATTCCATCACATTAGGTGTTAGGTTAAGATAGGAATTAGGGGAGGGACACAAACATCCAGTGTCTAGCAATAGCCTCAAGTGTAGTTATTACATTTAGAAATTTAAGATGGATATAATACCTTTATTAACCTATGATCCCTGTGCCAATTTTGTCAGTTCTCTCAGTAACATCCTTGCGGACGTTTTTCTGTGATTCAGTCCAGAATCACATACTACATTTAGGTGTCTTGTCTCTTCAGTGTCCTTTCACGTGGACCAGGTCCTCAGTCTTTCTTTGTCTTTATGACATGGACATATTTGATGAACAAGCCTGGTTATTTTATGGCATGCTGCTCAGTTTGGGTTTGTCTGATGTCTCCTTATGATTAGATTCAATCCCTCCAGAATACTGTTTGAGTGACACTGTGAACTTCTCAGGGTGTCACATCTAGAGGCACACAATGTCCATCTGCCCCTCATTGGTCCCTTTAACACATCCCCATCATTTTGTGGGCTGGCACTTCATTACTTTCTGACACAACAAGATGTACCAGGTTCATCTTGTGCCTTCCCTTCCCCGGCCCTGGAATCAGCCACTTCTGTAAGGAACCCTGGTTTGTTTTAGTAGATCAGGGTCTGGATGTCATTCTGTCTCTTTGTTATCCACATACTGTCCATCTAGCTCTATTTATCTCCTTGGCTTTTTTCTTTTTAAAGTTTATTTATTTACTTAGAAAAAGCACGTGAGCGGGAGAGGGGCAGAGAGCGAGGGGGAGAGAGAGAGAGAGAGAGAGAGAGAGAGAGAGAGAGAGAGATAATCCCAAACAAGCTCCATGCTGTCAACGCAGAGCCCGCCGGAGGGCTCAATTGCACGAACCGTGAGATCATGACCTGAGCAGAAATCAACAGTCAGATGCTTATCCAATTGAGCCATTGAGATGCCCCGTATCTCCTTATTTTTTTGAGTTGGAATTATCCTGTTTGTATGCATTCCACAAAATCAGAAGCCTATTTTCATGTCATAAATGTCCAAGAACATTTCAAATGGCTGTAGAGTGTTCAATCATGCGATAGGACTGTTATTTGCTCATCATCCACCTTTGCAAATACTGCAGCGGTGAGCACCCTCAGCATTCACATCTTACCGCACCTCTGAACGTCTCTGTTTCCTGAGACTAGATACTTAGAGGGGAAATTTTGCCAGGACAACAGTGTGAGCATTATGTACAAGTGGGGAAAATGGTTGAGACCATTTGAGTTATAAGAGGTCCGAGAAGCAACCGTTTTAGTTAGGAACAGTGCCGAAGCTTGACCTGCTCTGTGAACGGCAGCGCCTCAGTGGGGGTGGATGTAGGAGGTGGAGAGGGTCCTCCATGCAGGGGGCATCACAGCGAGCAGAGAGATGGAGGCAGCATGGGGCCTGGTGTGCGCAGGGGACTTTCAGGGGACTATTGCAGGACTTTATTAGGAAGGGTAAGGAGCAGGAGGTGGCTATAGGATCTGGTGTCCTAATGAGCAAGGGGAGGGAGGGAGGGAGTGTGGAGGTATCTGCTTCCTTCACCATGCAGAGGACGGTGCTGGGGGAGCGGTGAGGCTCCAGTGCAGATTTGGGGTAGAGCCTGGAGTGTAGTGAGGCACCAACCCCCGGTATTTGTGGCTTCCCCTTTGTCCTCTAGCTTGGCATCTTCTCACCTCCCATTGAGCTTGGCTTTTTCCCTAAGGCAGAGGGCCCAGGAGCAGTGGTGCCTGTTGCCTGGTTTCCTTTCATTGTGCGCTAATGCCTGTGGCCTGCTTTGCACAAAGCCCTGCTTTTCTGGGGCCCCTGCTCTGGGGTGAGGCCAGGGCAGGCAGGCCCTGTCCTGAGCCTCACAGCAGCTCCAGGGCTATGGGTATAGGAGGGCTTGAGGGGAGTGAGCTGGGCACTGTCATGCCTGAGCTTTGCCCGTGGAGAGATTTCCTCGGGGACAGAGCCTGAGCTGGACCTTGGAGAGGGACCCTCCTTCACTGGAGAAGTCCAAAGCAAGGCAGGGAGGCTGTGGTGGACAGGGAAGGCCAGGAGAGGGCTCGGCCCAGGTCTCACCTTTAGCCTGTGTGCTCATGGGTGCTTGGGAGCAGTGGGAAGCTGGGAGTGGATCTCAGGGAATTCGGGGAAGTGAGAGGAAAATGTGAGGCATTTTTGAAGAGCAGCTGAGACAGTCATTGAGTGTCTTAATGGTCCTTATGGGTTGACTTTAGAAAGACTTCAGACCTGGGAGGCCCTCAGGTCACTGAGAAGCAAGGTCTCATTGGCACTCATCACATGGGGAGTCCTGGGGACTGTGGGACCCCAATAATAAGTGTAGGCTGTGGGGTGTGGTCCATGGGGTTTAGAGGATGATCTCCAGCGGCTGACCTGCTCTCCTCTCCCACCTCCTTCCCCAGACATCCTTCTATGGCCGCTTCAGGCACTTCTTGGATATCATTGATCCTCGCACACTCTTTGTCACTGAGGTAAGTCCTGGATGTCACTCTCAGTAGAGGCCCCTGGCCCCTTTAGATCCATGGGTCCCTTGTGTGTATGCTTTATACACATTGTCTCATTCCGTTTGCATTTTACAACATCCCTTCAAGGTAGATATATCGCATCGTTATTATTTCCAACTCTAATAAAGTTATTACCCAGCACATAAATGACATGCTCATTAGAAAAGTTCACATGGCACAGGTGTGTTTAAATGAGAACGTATCCTTTATGTACTCTCCCTACCCAGGCTCCCTCCTGTCGTAGGTAGTGTCAGGTTTGTTAAGGTATAATTTACCTTTTGCATGTGTACCATTCTGCGTTTCAGCAAACAGGTTCAGTCATGTATCTACCACCACCATGAAGCTGTAGGATGCTCCCAATCACCCTAAAATGTTCGCTCATGCCCGTTTGTAAAGTTGATCTCCCTCATTCCTGCCAGCCTCTGGCAACCACTTGTCTGTTTTCTGTATTGTTTTCTTGTTTAAAATGCCATATAAATGGAATACTACAGCACGTAGCCTTGTGTGTCTGGCTTCTTTTCCGAAGTGTAATGTTTTCGAGATTCATCCACGTTGCCGTGTGTGTATCAGTGGTTCATGACTTCTTATTGCTGAGCAGTATTCCACTGAGAGGATGTTCCAGAATGTGTGTATCCATCCACTTGTTGATGAACACCTGGGCTGTTTCCAGCTTGGAGCTATTGTAGATAATATACTATGAGCATTCTTTGTGTGGACATATGTTTTCATTTCTCTTGAATAAGTAACTAGGAATGGAGCGCTAGTTCATATGGTAAGTGTGGTAAGTGTATGTTTCTCTTCATAGGAAGCTGCCAAACCATTGTTGAGAGTGGCTCTACATTTAACATCCCATCTGCAGTGTCCCAGTGGTTCCACATCCTCACCAACATGTGGTATCATCACATTTAAATTTATCGCCAAGTCTATTTTAGCTATCATATGTCTTAATGGCCTTTGTATGTGTGTAGCAATGCATGCACATATAAAAAAGCAAATATTTGTTAAGCCCTTCACTGTGAGCAGGGCAGTGTGTTAAGCAGTTTACATGCGTTAGCTCATCAGATTAACTCAAAGCATCCCTACGAGGTAGATGTTATTCTAAGTTCCATTTTACAGATGAGGAAACAGACAGAAGTTAAATCTCATGCACATGGTGCTGGCCAGTGGTGGAGCCAGTGTATGAACCCAGGTAAGCTTGTCTCCGGAACCCTTATTCTTAGCCAGTTTGTATCCCGTTCAGGTAATAATCCCAAGATTACTCAGCTGGCAGAAGGCTTGAGCTCCCGCACCGGGACCCCACCTATCCCGAGGAAGGTCTTGAGCCTTGAGTTGTGCACTTCTCTGCACGTCTTCTCTGTGTTGAGCATTGGATTGCTTCTGCCCTGGACTTGATCCCTCTGGGAGGTAAAAGCCATGATGAAAAGAAGCACAAGGCCTTCTGGGCACCTGGGCTTAGAACCATCTCCAGTGGGGGATGCGGTCCAGTATCACTAAATGTGAGAATTACCCTGTTGTGTGCTTTCCAACAACATGTCAGTGAGAACAAAGGGCTCCAGCATTTTACTGGCTGACTTTACCTGCCCCTCTGGGTCTACCGCCTCGAAAGCACAGGGCTGCTATACTCTGGGCTCTGTCTGGATTCTCCTGAGGAGTAATCAATATGACTACACAAAAATTTGGGAAATCACCAAGCTAGAGAAACTACTTACCTAGCCTAGGTGATGTGACTTTCTAGAAAGCTCCAGAATAGCACAAAACCGGATATAATTGTAACAAGAATCCCAACGAAAATGCCACCTGCTTGACGGAGAAGGCTGCAGAGGCCAGTGCTTAACTCAAAGGGTAGGAGTGCTAATGATGGGTTTGAGACACATTGAGAAATGGTGGAGGACGACAGAAGGTCAGGAGGTACTTCGTGCTCCCCAGATTACCATGAGGAGGCGGGGGCTTTGGGGATAGATGGGCAGCTACAGGGCAGCATGCCAGCTGTGCCAGGGGACCCACACCCTCCTTCCTCTCCAGTCCACCCTCTTCTCGTTCCCAGACCATTTCATTTCCCACTCTCCTCCTGGTGCCACATCTTTCTTGCATTTTGAAAGGCCCCAATATTCCCGTACATCACTAAACCATTTTTGACCTGTTTCCCCTGTCAGCAACTCACTTGTCAAAGCTACCTATTTACTGACTGGAAAATAACCAGTACAACAGTAATTTTGGAATAGTTTTCAAAATTCACCTGTCCTCCTCCCCTCATCAAAGATTCTGAAAGGCTTCCCAGAAAGACCCACACCTCCCTCCCTGCTACATCCCAGTTGGGGACTGTTTTCCAACACTACATGCTGGCCTTTTGGAAAGTTTTTGCCCACAGAAGATCATCTTCTAAGCCCTAAAAACTCTGGAAGGGCCATGAGTGGGGTATCCAGGCCTTCACTGGCTCTAGTCCATGCAGGTTGCTTAGCAAGGCCATCTGCATGGAAGCAATGAGAAATTAGAAGCTGAGAGGAGAGTCTCTTACCTGATGCTCTCCCCCAGGAACTGTGGCACTACCAGAAGGGCCACTCTCCCCTCTGCCGAGCTCAGTCCACAGACCATGGTTCATGCCTACAGAGCACTGTTTCTCTCCCAGGGCTTTTTGCTGGTGTTCTGGGAGGGATTGTGTTCTGGAAGAGACCTAGACAGGTCTCTTTGCCTGTGAGAGCAATAGGTTCGTGGAGACATAAGGAGGTAGTTCTGGAAGCTGGAGGTTCTTGAGGTAGAAAGATCCTGGGCAGCGTGAGCTGTCTGGTGACTTGGTTCTGAGAGGCATTAGCCGAGTCGATGGATAGACTCCTCTTGAGAGAGTTTTGCAGCAATTTGTTTGACATTTATAACTGACCAACCTTTAAAAAGATCCCAATCCTTATATGTGTGATGAGGCAGAGGACATTTTATTCACCGTAGGAAGAAGGCTGTCTTTGTCATAAGAATGTCTTGAGCAAGGCTTCAGAGGAGGAAGACGTTTGTCTGCTTGATGCAGGGGGAAGAATTGTCCTTTTTGATCGTGCCAAGAGAGGGGAGAGAGAAGGAAGAAGAGGGAGAAACAGTGGAAAGGAGAGCAAGCATCCAGGATGAGCTGAGAGGCCAGTGGCTGGGGCCCTCTTGAGACTGCTCATGCCTCCTGGGTTGTGAAATTTGTTGACATGGTGTACTTTTGTCCCCTCTGCCTGTTCCTGGAAAGTTGTCAGTAAAGTCTGCCTGGTTCATGAAATCTCTGCAGGAGTAGATTATTTGGGAAGATCTTGAGGGGCTAGGAGTCTCTTGTCAGGGTGCAGTGTGTCCAGGATCAGACCTGAGGAAACAAACCACCAGGAGTTGGCAGAAGCCCCACTGTTGGCTTTCCACCTAGGTCATGGAATTAGATTTAGACCTCTAAATCTAATAGCTGGCAAGGTTGTACCAGCTGACATCAGACTTACTTTTATTTATTTATTTTTAAGTTTATTTATTTTAAGAGAGACACAGAGAGAGAGAGTGCAGGCAGAGCTGAGGGGGCAGGTAGTGGGGGACAGAGGATCCAAAGTTCTGTGCTGACAGCAGAGAGCTGGATGCAGGGCTCGAGCCCACGAACTGTGAGATTATGACCTAAGCTGAAATCAGACTGACTGAGCCACCCAGGCGCCCCTGAAGTTACTTTTAATTTTGGACTGAAGATGAAAGGAATTTGCTATTATGAATTAAATAATTATTTAAGGGAATGAATGGTTGACAGATTATCATCCTGAAGGACAGAGAAAACTAACTGCAATAGTGTTAATAACACAGACTCAGGACTAGTTTTGGTGTAGTAATCTGAAACCGGGGTATATTGTGGGGTAGAATAGATAAGTAATTATATTGATGTTGGGAACCAGGGTTCTCACTGTGGAAGTAGGAGGATACAAATATGGAGCAGGGGAAAGGACAAAGAACTACGTGATGTTGTACTGAATTGGAGGTATGGATATGAACTCATGACCCCCCCCCCCCCACCACACACACACACATTTGTGTTTATATTTTCCAGTTTCCTGGCTCTTTTCACTGAAAGGGCCTAGAAGCAATGACACCTGGTAACAGTGAACACATTTAGCACTCAGATCTTGGTTTCTAAATAACCAGTACTCCCTAATAGAAATCAGGGATTCTTGGAGAGGTGGCGAAATCCACATTTGGGGCAAGAGGAGCTGCTACAGAATGTGGGAGGGTGCTCAAAGAATGGAGACACAGGAACTGGCTTGAAAGGAAACCCACCAGTCACATTTGGGAGAATTTGAACGTTAAGAAGAATACAATGGGTTATTCACCCTTCAGTTATCCACCCTTCAGTTATAACACACTGAAGAATGATAATAATGGCAATAATAATAAATGCAGGAGTCAAAAATAACAAGAAGGAGGAGGAGAAACCCATCAGTCCACAGTCCACTAGAAGTGTGGGAGGGGGAAGCTCATCTTCACAGAAGAATGTCAGCTGATAAATGTAGTAGGAAATAGTCATTGTGTAACCCTCAATGAAATAACTGCCTCTGACCAGGATCTTTAATGGATGCTGCTCACATAGAGTAATGAGTTGTAGGCAAACAGGATATCCGGATGTTTTCAAGTAAGTGTCACCCTGAAGATAGTCAGCAAAGAGGAAAAGTTACCTTTACTGTGAAGAGCTTAGAGGACATTGCTTTAACCAGGTGGCCAAACTTAGCATCCTTAGCCACGAAAAACTGACATTATATGCCTTCTGATGTGATATGATTCTGGTAGTAATCCCTAAATACTGGAATATATGAAAGCCTAAAGAAGAAAATAAAAACAGCCCATAATCCTACCTGCCAGAAATAATCACCATTGACATTTTGGTATATGCATATGTGCAAAATTAGGATGATTTATGCAATATGTGTATATATATCTATCTCTTTATATAGCATATATAGAGAGAGAATCATATATGATATATATGTTTACCTAACATATATGTATACATAATATATACTCTTTTTTCCATGCAGCATATCATGAACATTCTTCCTTGTCATTAAATGTCATTACAAAATATATTTAATAACCACATAGTAATCCATCCTGTAGTTATTCTATAATGCACTTGATAATTTTCTCTCTTGTTGACCACTTGGGTGGTTTCAAGTCTTTTGCCATTATAAGTAGTATTGCAGTATATATCCATGTACATAAATCTCCCCATATTTCTCTTCATTTTCTTTGGATAAATTCCTACAAGTGGAATTTCTGAATGGAAGACTTTTTTTTTAATGTTTAAAAAAAATCTTTATTTATTTTGAGAGAGAGAGGGAGAGCGCATGAGCCGGGGAGGGGCAGAGAGAGAGAGAGACAGAGACAGAGACAGAGAGAGAGAGAGAGAGAGAGAGACAGAAAGAAAATCCTAAGCAGGCCCCACTGCAGTGCAGAGCAGTGCAGAGCTTGACTCGGGGCTCAATCTCATGAATCGTGAGATCATGACCTGAGCCGAAATTAGGAGTCGGACGCTTAACTGACTGAGCCTCCCAGGCACCCCTCTGAATGAAAGACATTTTAAGGCTTTTCATATATATTGCCAGTTTACCCTGTAGATTATACCAAGCTGTGCCAAGATCATATCAGTTTATAGTCTCAATAATAGTGAGGATATCCATTTATATTCTATTTTTTATCAACTACTTTTTAATCATAATATTTCTCTACACTTAAAAAACTTTCAGTATAATTAACATACAGCATTATATTAGTTTCAGGTGTACAATATAGTAATTCAACAATTCTGTTACTCAGTGCTTATCATAATAAGTGTACCCTTAATCTCTTTGAGGATGCCCATTTATTTAAATGCTTTCTAGACAACATCTGATATTCTAATTTTAAAGTCTTTAATCGAAGTTTTAATAGTAAATATCCAAATGTCGCTTTTTTTATTCAATTTTTTATTGATTATTTATAAAAATGTAAGTGTAAACATAAAGCTCATTTATCCCTCTTTGGGATTTTTACAGAAACTGAAAGAGTGCCAAAATTTATAACATTATCTTCTACCTAAAACAGCTTTGTAAACACAGTTTTCATCCTGTTTATAAGATCTTTTTTTTTTTTTAATTTTTTTTTTTTTAACATTTATTTATTTTTGAGACAGAGAGAGACAGAGCATGAATGCGGGAGGGTCAGAGAGAGGGAGACACAGAATCCGAAACAGGCTCCAGGCTCTGAGCCGTCAGCGCAGAGCCCGACGCGGGGCTCGAACTCACAAACCGCGAGATCATGACCTGAGCCGAAGTCGGACACTTAACCGACTGAGCCACCCAGGCGCCCCTGTTTATAAGATCTTTGATAGCTTCCCAGTGACAAGTTACTGTTTTGTTTTGTTTAAATCCAAGTTAGTTAACATGTGGTGTAATAATGATTTCAGGAGTAGAATTTAGTGATTCCTCACTTACATACAACACCCAGTGCTCATCCCAACAGGTCTCCTCCTTAGTGCCCTTCACCTCTTTAGCCCTTCCCATCCAACACCCCCTCCAGCAACCTTCAGTTTGTTCTCTGTATTTAAGAGTCTCTTATGTTTGCCTCCCTCTCTGGTTTTATATTATTTTTAGTCAGTCAGACAAAGACAAATATCATATGATTTCACTCATATGTGGAATTTAAGAAACAAAACAGATGAACATAAGGGAAGGGAACCAAACATCAGTACCTTTATACACTTTAAGTTCTTGCCTATCTGCACGCATTTTTGGCATACTATTACACTGAACAGTTTTTATTTGCCTTTTTCATTCATTTCCAAGTCTTTATAATTATTTATTTGTATATTTTTAAATGTTTATTTTTGAGGGTGCAAGCAGGGGAAGGGCAGAGAGAGGGGGACGGAGGGTCCAATGTGGGCTCTGAGATGTCAGTCTGACAGCAGCGAGCCTGATGTGGGCTCAAACACACGAACCGGTGACATCATGACCTGAGCTGAAGTCAGATGCTCAACCAACCAAGTCACCCAAGTGTCTCCACAATTTTTTAAAATCAAGTTTTAAAGTCTAAATAACCGTCCCTGTTAGACCCTTAGATCTAACAGCATAGGTGGTGCTTTTCCAAGAAAAGTAGTCTCAAACCTATCACTTTTCACTTCAGCTACATTTATTTTCTAGAATAAATTCCCAAGAGTAGGCTATCTAGGCTGGAGGCCATGATTGTTTCTAAAGCTCTTTGGGGTAGCTGGACGGGTTTCTTTTCTGAAGGGTTATACTTCCTGTCATGCTGCCAGAATTATATGGGTTTACCTCTCAAGGGCCCCTTGAAGGTGATCAGAGGTCAGCCACAGGGAAAGCAGAGCCCCTCCCCATATGTCCCCGGTTTCCCCTTCCCTGGGGCCTCCTTGAGGGTGGCCTGGGCGGGGGAGCCAAGGACCAATCTCAGCACAGATGTTTAACCCTGGGGGTCCCAGGACTACTGGGAAGGAACAGGAGAGTATAGGAAGGCTGAAGGAAGACAAGAGAAAGGCTTGGGACCCTGTCTGCCTATAAATCATTATCTTCTGCAAATCCCAGCATTTGGGAATGATTCAAGCAGTCTTTTGGGTGAGGGGAGAATGCGTGGCTCTCTGCCCTGGGCAGGTGCAAGACTGACCCAGGTGAGAACAATCAGACACTGAGCAATCAAGGCATGATGCGACATAAGCTGCTGCCCCCACCTCCTCCTGCTTCCCCACCAGCCATCCCTGCTCCGTTCTCTCATGCACACCCCCCTCTGCCAGTTCATTCTCCCCTGGCATCGGACGCTGTTTTTTAAATTTAAATTTAAATTTTAATTTTGTTTGTTTGTTTATTTACTTATTTATTTCAGTTCTGCAAACTTTGGGACTTCCAAACTCTCCACTTTGCCTGAAATGCCCATGTTTCAATGCTCCAGTTTCTCTGTGTCGGGCTGGGCATGGCTTTGAGTGAGAGTAAGGAAGGACCTTCCTACCCTTGCCTGGGGTGCCCTGCCCCAGTAGGCGTCAACTTTGGGGGATGCAGGCATTGCTGTGAACTCACTGGGAGACAACCCTTCTTTCAGTTATTGTTATGAGGACAGGAGGGTCTTCCATGATGATGTCTTTTCTTTTTAATGTTTTCATTTATTTTTGAGAGAGAGAGAGAGAGAGCAAGGGAGGGGCAGAGAGAGAGGGTACAGAGGATTTGAAGCAGGCTCTGTGCTGACAGCAGAGAGCCTGTTGTAGGGCTCGAACTCACTAACTATGGGATCATGACCTGAGCAGATGTTGGGCGCTTAACGGACTGAGCCACCCAGGTGCCCCTTCCATGCTGATATCTTGTAGAAGTGGCCCAGAACTGGGATTGAGGGATTTGAGGCTCCTAGGTGCCTCCCACCCCTATGTAACCCTGGACATGGAAATACCCTTCCTTTTCTGGCCCCAGTTATTTCAGAGGAGGGAGGTGGCCTAGATGGTTCTATGATAGATATATGCAAAGGGGTATTCTTATCTACATCCTGTGTAAACAGTGCAGTCTCTTGTAATTCTGGGATTTTGTCAAACCAGCATCACCATCGAGGGACTTTGGTCTGTGGCTTTGGAACCTGGATTCCTAATCCTGACCATACCTTTCACCTCTCCCCCCAGCAACCTCAGTCACTCATTTTTGGTTAAATCCCTCTGATGTGTGGCCCGTGTTAAGATGGACAGGGGTGAGTGGGTCCTGTGGATCCGCAAAGTGCCTAAAACCAGCTCCCTGGTCCCTGCTGTGCAATCTCTGACAGACAACAAGGACACATGGATGCTTAAAGGGTCAGGGACCTCAGAGAGGTGCAGATCAAATAAATGCACTGACTATTGACAGGAGTGGAGAACATTTCTGGAAGATTCATGGAGAAGATGGCTCTGAGCCTGGAAGCATAGTTGGGGATGGTCATAGACTGTTGGGGAGCAAGAGTGTCCTGATAAAGCAAACAGTATGGGCAAGGCCAGGAGGTGGGAACATGCAGGCACCACCCAGACAGTGATGGTCCCTTTACCAGATGTGAGGGTGAAATATTTCTGAGTGCTACTCATATCCAGATCAGTTGCTATCACTGCCACCATGTGTTTAATATATTAAATATTCTTATGATAAATATTTATGTCATGTTTGACATCCTCTCTGTTAGCCAAGCAGGGATTACATGCAGTCTACATTTAGTTTGAGAGTGGGCTATGGTGCCCCCCCCAAAAAAAAGATTAGGGTTTTTTTCCCCAATTTTTTAAAGTTTTTTTATTTTGAGAGAAAGAGAGACAGCATGAGTGGAGGAAGGGCAGAAAACAAGAGAGAGAGAGAGAGAGAATCCCACACAGTCTCCATATTGTCAGCAAAACCCAATGTGGGGCCAAACTCATGAACAGCGAAATCATGACCCGAGCCAAAACCAAGAGTCAGATGCCCAACCGACTGAGCCATCCAGGTGCCCCATGTTTTTTTTTCTTTTTTTTAATGTTTATTTATTTTTGAGAGAGAGAGAGGACAGAGTAGGAGGGGCAGAAAGAGGGGACAGGGGATCCGAAGTGGGATCTTCGCTGACAGCAGTGAGCCTGATGTGAGTGGGGCTTGAACTCACAAACTGGAAGATCATGACCTGAGTCGAAGTCGGATGCTCAACCGACTGAGCCACCTAGGCACCCCAAGATTAATTTTGTTTTTGATAACTTATTCCCCAGCTTTCCTTTTTGTGTCCTTTCCTTCCTGCGTCCCTCGGTCCCCATTACTGTAGTACGGTCTCCTGCCCTCTCTGGCCACCACTCCATGCTTGCCCTCCTGCTTCCTTCTCCTTCCGCTTAGGGCCTTGGGGTAGGACCCTTGGAGCCAGGATTCTCCTCTGTTTAAATTCTCTGCCCTGGAGCAGACCTCCCAGGGGCCAGCGTTTCCAGAAGGACCTTCTGGAGACCACACCCCCATCAAATACAAGGAGACAACCTCAAGGTGACACCTTCTGGCAGGTTAGCAAGAGGCAGGAAGCCAATGAGGGAGGTTGGGAAGCAACCTGGCCGTCCCTCCCCCTGGCCCAGGGCTCTAGAGAAGGGCCTGCAGCTTTACATCTGCCACTCGATGCCTTTGCATTCAGGGCCCCGCTGCCTGTTTGTTCATGGTTGAAAAGACTTCCTGCAAAGTTCACCATGCCTGGGACCTTCAGCTTTCCCCTTCCCTCAAGTGCCCAGGGCTCTCCCGTCAAGCCTCGTGATGCATAGGGGTGAGAGGAGGGTTTAAAGCAGGGAGATACTCCTCCCATCCCTCAAATCTCCCAGATAATGGCCTCCTCTATAGTGAAAAGCCCAGCCCCCAGAACAGGCAGGCCTCAGGGAACTTCTAAGGTCCTCTTTGGCTGTCCCGCAGCAGGGCCTGGAGCCCCAACCCCTCGGCCTCTGACCGAGGGGCCTGTCTGAGGGTTAGTAAGGCCCAGCAACAGAAAAGCATGTTCTAGCTTCCTCCAGTCCTCATTTCTCAGGCTTGTCTTCAGGAACTTGGGATTTAGTTCTCCCTCAACCCATGCCAAGATCAGGGCTCTTTGGAACTTATTCTTGTGGCAGGAGGCCTCCCTTTAATGATGGTGTCAAATGAGATGGAATGTGGCCAGGTTGTTATAGGAACTCAGGAGAATCCCTGGAGTGGGAAAATAATGAGAACACGGGGCCATTCACCATTCAGCGCTGGAAAGTAGAGCATTCATTGTCCCATGGCAGAGGCTGTGGCGTGGGAGGAAGCCGGCCTGGCCGGCGGCGGGGGGGGGGGGGGGGGGGGTGGGAGAGCTCGCTGCATCACTAGGAGGCTTTCGGGGTGTTGGGGGCACAGAGCAAGGGTTTGACTAAACTCTGGGTACAAAAACTGAACTTCCCACTTTCTAGCTGTGTGACCTTAGGCCAGTTGAAACAGTCAGCATGATCCCATTTTGTTGAAAAACAAATGCTTTAAATCTAGAAAGAAAATCATCCTCACTTTTTTTTAAAACCATCCTCACTTCTTCAGTAGTTACCTCAGTGCTATGTTTACAAGTGATTTAAAGTGATTTTTTGTGCTTATCCATTTTTTCTGACATTTTCTCTAAACAGCATGGATTGATTGGGGCCCCCTCCAATAAAAACCCTCACAAAGCTATCTCCACTTTGGAAACAGATTCTGGGAAGGGACTCTGGAATTTTGGTATTGATACCCATACATTTGAAAGGGGAGGGGCTGTACTTTCCAGCAGTCAGGCTGCTCCTAAGTAGTTTCCCTGGCCCCTCAATGCCCTGGATTAGACTAGTGTTGGCCACAGAAACTTCACACATGCCTGATGGGTCAGGTGGCCTGGCTGGCTTGTCCGGGCTCCCAGTTAGTCCTGCTGGTGGCTGTTCATTTCTCATGCTACGGGACTGCCTGCCAGCTGGCTCAGCAAACACCCCACCTGCCCCACTGGGTGCTCTTCCTGATGCTACATCCTGCCTTTAGACCAAGGTACTTCTGTGGAGGTCACTCTGCATTCCTCTGCTCAGCCAGCCTTATTCTTTTATCAACAGGAGAACAGAGGCACCTGGGTGACTCAGGCCCTGAGCCACAGATTCTTCATTTCAGCTCAGGTCATGATCCCAGGGTCGTGAGATCTAGTCCTATGTCAGGCTTTGGGCTGAGCATGGAACCTGCTTAAGATTCTCTCTCCCTCTGCCCCCTCCCATGCTCATACTCCCAATCAATCAAGCAAGCAAGCAAGCAAGCAAGCAAGCAAAATTATAAAAAGGAGAACAAAATAGCTTCACTGGGTTTCTTTGCCCACTCTAGACAACCCTGATGTCTGGGTGCCTCACCTGACCTTGACATAGGCTGCCTTCCATGAATGTTATCTGCTTCTTGTTAATTTTTTGAGGTATGGTATACATATGATAGAATGCACAAATCCTAAATTTATGGCTTAAAGCATTTTGACCTATGTTTATACCCATATAACCACCACTTAGATGAAGACATTGAACATTTCCATTACCTCAAAGGGGTCCCTCGTGCCTTTTCCAAGTCAACACCCTGCCCCACCCCCCCAAAAGTAACATGACCTCCACCAGGTTGGTTAGATTAGCATTGCCTGTTTTTGAACTTTATACATACTCTTTGGCATCTGACTTCTTTTGCTTTTCATTATGGATGTCAGCTTTCACAAATCACCCCAAAATGTAGTGGCTTCAAACAACAACACTCAATTCTTTTGCTCACTGATCTTCCATTTGGGCAGGGCTTGCAGGGGATGGTTCATCACTATTCCATGCGGCATCTGCTAGGGCAGATTGATGGGGCTCTGGAAAGTCCATTTCAAGATGGCTCATTTGCGTGGTGGTTGAGTTGATGCTGACTGTCATCTGATAGCTCAGCTGCAGCCTTGGGCCAGAGACTCAGTTCCCATCCAGATGCATCACTCCAGAAGCTGCTTGGGCTTCCTTATAGTATGATGGCTGAGTTCCAAGAGAATGACCATCTCAAGAGAACAAGGTCAAAGTGCAAGGCATTTTCATGACATAGCCTCCGAGGTCACATAGCCTCACCTCAGCCGTACTCTATTTGTGGCGGCAGTCACGAAGGCCTGCCCAGGATCAGCAAGAGGAAACATGGACTCTACCTCTCAATGGGGATGTGGGAATGTTCTAAAAGAGGGTGGGGAGTGGTAGATATTGGAGTGTCATCTTTGGAAAATACGTTTTGCAGTTTATTTCTGTGAGATTCATCTATGTTGTAACATGTATTTGTAGTTTGCTTTTTACATTGCTGAGTAATATTCCATTTACCTGTCCAGTCTACTATTGACATTTGGATTGTTTGCAATTTGGAGCTATTTGAATAGTGCTGCTATGAATATTCTTATATAAATATTTTGGTGGGTAAATGCTGCCTTCAATCACTGTTGCTGTCCCTTTAGCTTTTAAGATCTTACAAATGATACAATTCTATCCTCTTTTTCCCCCCTCCCTCTCTCCATCAGTTACTGTAGCCGTATGTACTTAGTATGTAAATCTCTGCTGGTGTTTTTAGAATGTTGAAAAGAAATTCTATGAGTATTATATAAATACGTTCTCTTTATAAAAACTTTCAATATTGCAATTAAGATTAAATTTCCTTCTGACACCCCTTGCCAAATCTGGACCCTTTCCTCTTACCCCACAGTAACCCCTGCCACTAGTTTGCTAAGTCTCCTTCTAGAGCTTTTTTGATGCATCTACACACATGAGTATTCTCATAGAAAAATATTGTTTTCTGTGTGTGTGTGGGCTTTGTTTGTTTGGTATAATGAATGGCATCATACGGCTCTGCAATTCACTTTCTCACTCAAAAAAATATGTTGGAGATGGAATCACATGCAGATCTACTTTGCTTTTTTAAACTGCCAAATATTGTTCCATAGTATTATTATACCCCTGTCATTTAGCGACATCCCTTTGGAAGGACATTTAAAGTGTATCCTTTATTGTTTGCAAGTGAAAGAGTTGCAGGAGCCTTGGATCTATGCCCCTCAATGTCTGTTTTCTTTCCCCTGCAGAGACGTCTCAGAGAGGCTGTGCAGCTGCTGGAGGACTACAAGCATGGGACCCTGCGCCCAGGGGTCACCAATGAGCAGGTAACTCTACTGGAGGTGGGAGGAGAAGGAAGGGGGCAAAGTCACAATCCTTTCTCTGCATCCGGAACCAACTCTCTTCCCTTCATTATCCACTTCCAGTGTTAAATAGCCATGTGGACTTCTGGTTTTTTGGAGGAGACACTCAGCTCTCTCTCATACCCTGGGTCTGGGGGGAAGCACAGAGGTGATAAGACAAGAGACGCCCAAAGGCAGTAGTTTTCTGGAGCTGATGTGTACATCTCTTCCCAATTCCACGTTCAGTGACATCACAGAAGTAACTTGAAATCAGCCATGTGGGAGCATTTACACCATGGAAATTGGCAAATGCTACAAATCAGGACTTTCTTCCCCAAAGAACTAATTTTTAAATATTTACTAGCATACCACTACCCAAAAGTTCAGGTTGAGGATGGGAAAGATGGGGCAGGATAAAGGGGATTAGGCTAGGATGCTATAATTTTGTTTTTTATATATCATGTAGGAATTTGAACTAGAGCTAAGTAAAATGTTATTGGTTGTGTTTGGTTTGAGGAAAGGTAGAGGGATGCAGTGCAGGGCTGCTTTAATGATTATAGAGACTGATGGTTAACATTGCCAAAGTTTTTCTTTTTGTTTATAAACTTTATTTCAAAAACTTAAAAAAATTAATTTCACGCTTTTTTTCCCCCAAAGTAACATGTGTGCATAGTTCAAAAAGTTAAATAGTACTAAAATACCTGGAGGAAAAGTACTATGTTGTCCCATCCCTCTTCTGTTCCCATTCTTTTTCTCCAGAAGCAAATACTTTTAACTATTTCTTCACATAGAAATCTGTATGTCAAACCAGTATGCTTATCTATAGTCTTATTGTTCAACTAGTTCTTTGTATTATCTATTTATAGTAGATGAGGATTCAGCTCTCTTGTTATTTACTTCCATAAAAAACACACTTCTCTCCGCCATCCTCATTACTCTCCCAAAATAGTTATTATGGCTTTGGGGTTTATGGATATTCAGTATTCACACTATTACAATTATACAAATACCACTTACTGTTTTTTGTTTTCTCTCTTTTGAACTTTGTATTTTACCTGGAGTTAATAATTGCCTTAGTTTTTCCACATTGGCATAGTTTTCTTTATACCATCTCTACCTCTTACTACATTCTTTAGCAGCCTTTGATATTTTCAGTGCCTCCTTTCAATCTGAAGACTCCTGTCCTTCGGTTCCATTTTTTTCCCCTGAAGTTTTCCTTTCTGGTGTCCACCTCTTCCAGCTCCAGGCCTTTCTATTGTTGTATACTTTAGTTTTGGTGGAGCACCTCTTTCAGTAGCTTCCTAATATAAGAGTAAATGGGAAGAAAATTTTGAGTCCTTTTATGTCTGAAAATTGTAATTCTTCACTCAGCCTTAATTGACAATTTTGCTGAGGAGAAAATTATAGGTTGACAGACATTTTGAAGACATTACTCTATTGTCTTCTCACTTTCAGGACAGCTGTTGGAAATCTGATACATTTCATCTCTGATTCTTTTCAAGTAACCTGTTTTCCCTTTTTGGAAATGTTTAGGATCTTCCCTTTTAAAATTTGTTATTTTGGGTTCCTAGTGACCCTTTTCAATCTGGAGACTCCTGTCTCTCAGTTCTGGCTAATTTTCTTATGCTGTTTCCTTGATAATTTCTTCTTATTTTGGAACTCCTGTTAGCCAAAAGTCGACATCTTAAATTGACACTTAAATTTTCTTATATTTTTTTCTTTTCCATTTCATCACTTTGTCCTGTGTGGCTTTGCAAGAAATTTCCTTGAGTTTATTTTCAACGTATCTATTGAAATTTTAACTTCAGCTAGTATAATTTTAATTTCCAAGAGCTCTTTGACTGTTTCTTTTTAAAAATCTTCTTTTTTTTAATGTTTTTATTTATTTTGAGAGAGAGTACACATGCACACAAGCAGGGGAGGTAAGGAGAGAGAGAGAGACAGAGAGAGACAGAGAGAGAGAGAGAGAGAAGGAGAGAGAGAATCCCAAGTAGGCTTCACATTATCAGTGCAGAGCCCAATGCAGGGTTTGATTTCAAGAACCGTGAGATCATGACCTGAACCAAAATAAAGAGTTGGAGGCTTAACCAACTGAACCACCTCAGTACCCCTTAAATTCTTCTTAATAGAATTCTTTTCCTGTGTTGTGAGTACAGTAGCCATCTCACGTCTCTGCATTCTGGAAGACAAGTGGGGGAAGGAGGCTGGAGTCCCAATACTCACTTTGCAAACTTTTATTAATTTCCCTGCTTTGAGTCTCACTTACTCCCACCCTCTACTGTGCTGGTGTTCTCAAGTCTGGGATCACTTGGATTTAGTTTCTTCAGAAGGCTGATAAACCTCTAGCATCTGGGAAACATAGGTGAGGGTGGTAAGAGTCACCTTGCTGTATGGTGAAGGCCTTGGGATCTTATTGCTTTGAGGACAGACTTAGACCAACTCCCTGTGTTTAGTCTTATGATTAGCCCTTTTTTCCTGTGGTACCTGGTACCTTCAAGACCTGAACTTTGCTGGTGTTTTGAGAGCAATGGACTGGCTCCCTAAGTATGTCTTCCTCAGGCATTTGGGGGATGGTTTTTTCTTGTCTACTGGATAAGTTACTAAACCTCTAATTATTTTCCATCCAAAAACATGTTGCTGTCCCTCCTCTGCTGTTGTCTCTCCTTCCATTCTTTTGGTGACCCTATGAGGCACTGCCCTTGCCTTCTAACACCTTTAGGTGTAAAGCCCATGCTGAGGCTCTGGGCTGACATCAGGACACACTAGTACCTGGCTGGCTGTTCCTGGGGTGGGTGGCTCAGCCATCAGCTCTCCCCAACCTAATTCATGTAATATGCATTTATGGAGCACCTGCAGGCCAGTTTTGATGCTGGGGCCTAGGGGAGAGAGCAAGGAAGAAAGTAGATGAAGATCTTGCTTCATGGACCCCCAGAATCTAGGCAATGATTATGAAAAACCACCATACTGTGGGACAGCAGAAGGAGGAGTAACTTGCCCAGACTGTCTGGAAGAGATTCCCACCAGAGATTTGAGGGATGAGAAGGGAATGGCCAAGAGGAGTACTAGGTAAGAGCCATCTGGGTGAGGAAGCACATCATGAGCGAAGATAGCAAGCCGCCCACAGCGGAAGTCCGGGAGAATGTGCTTTACTGAGGCCCGGCCACTTGAAAGGAGGGCACATATGTGAGCTGATGCAGCACCTTGGCCAGATGTCCTTGTGCAGGGCCCCAGGGAGTGGTGGGAGATGGGGCAATGCCTGGCTAGACAGGGTCTATCTTCAGGCATCTGTGCTGCTATCAGCAGGAAGCACGGGCTATGATCAGATCATCCCTGAGCACAGTGCTTCCCTCTGGCATGGGCACTGAGGAGTCTGGGTGGCCTCACCTGACATCTCCTCTCTAGGCCAAAGTAATCCTCAGACCCTTGCAGTTCCTCTTGGACCTGTCAGGGGTGAGTTCAGCCCCCCAACTCTTCACCCTGCATCTGCTCCCAACCCAAGCTCCCTCTGGCTGAGGTTGGCCTCTTGGGACTCCCTCCAGCATCCAGAGGTTGGGGAGTGAGGCCACATTTCTCCTCTTTACTCCCTTCAGTAGCGTAAAGTTGCCTGCCCTATTTGCTGGGCCTCTTTTGTTTTCTGCCCTGAAAGCCCCAGTGTGCCCCCAGAGAGCTGGGAGGAGGGGAGGTGGGGCGGGGGATCCTGGCAGTAGCCATGCTTCCCAATTCTGGCTCACGTTAGTGATGCCTGCAGTGTCCATCTGATGGCTGGGTAGCACAGTGCTCTAGGTGTGAGCCTGCTGCTCAGCCCCATTAATAATCATATCCTCCCTCTACTTCCCTTTCCAGTCCTCCTGGCTCTCACAATACTTCCCTCCCTGGGCCTCATCTACAAAGCCACACCTCCTCTGGCCTCCATGGACAAGAACAGAGTGGGTGGATGATGACATATTAGCCCAGGATTTGGGAAAGCCTCAGCATTCTGCAGTTAAGGATGGTCCCCTATTCCTGGTCTAGGCTGGTCCTGTTCACAAGCCATATCTAGGCCCAGGGTGGCTCTGGATCTCAGTCTGGACAGCTGCCTCATCTGCCCCTAGGCTCTGTGCTTGCTCTGACGTCCTTTTGCAGGCGTGTGGATCAGAAGCCTGTGGCTGCCTCCTGATGCCTGCGGGCCTATCCTGATGTCACAGGCAGCGCAGGGTAACCTACTTACCAGCTTGTAAGCCTGGCCTCTTGTTATGACATCTCACTGGTGGGTACATACAAGTGGATTGCTAGTTTGTTCACACCTGATGGCCTTTGTTTGGTCTTCTGTTGGTGGGTGGCTGATAATTCCTCCAGAGACTGTTGTTAAAAGGTTACTATTCCAGTGAAAAATTAGTCTTTAGGATAAAATAAAAATAAGTATGTATAAATTACCCTTTGGGCTTGACAAGTAGAAACTTGATGTGCTAGGAGCCCTATTAAGGACTGTAGTTATCAGTTAAACAACAAAGCCATAGGGGTGCCACGGTGGTTCAGTCAGTTAGGCATCTGACTTTGGCTCAGGTCATGATCTCATGGTTTGTGAGTTCGAGCCCTGCGATGGGCTGTGTGCTGACAGCTCGGAGCCTGGAGTCGGCTTTGGATTCTGTGTCTCCCCCTCTCTCTCTGCCCCTCCCTCACTTGCTCCTATCTCTCTCTCTTTCTCTAAAATGAATAAACATTAAAAAAATTATTAAAAAAAAAAGCCATAGATGAGAGCAAAGCTATAAGCATAGGCAGCTGGACTAGGTTTCTGGATGTTGACTCTGTTGTGGCGCTTTATACACTGGGGTGTCGCTGCAGTGGTTTGCTGTGGATGGAGATGGGTGAGGTTAAATATGAAAGATGCCCTCTTGGTAATGAGCCGCCACTCACTTTGGCTTACCAAGTGCCAGGCATTGTGCTAAGTATTAGCACTTTACGCACATTTCAGTTAATGTTCACAGGAACCCTATTTGGTAGGTGCTTGTATTAATCCCATTTTACAGGTAAGAAAACTGAGTCTCAGAGAGGTTACATTACTTACCTAAGGTCACATAGCCAGTATGTGGTGGAACAGGGATCTGACGCTGGGCCTGCTAGATCCAGTGCCCATCTTTCACCCACTTCCTGAAGGTGGATTTGGCAGGGAAGGGGGTACTCTGTGGAGTGGACTGATGTGTGCAAACATGGCAGGCAGAAGAGCTTGGCATTTGTGAAGGTCTGCAGCCCAGTTACACCTGTGCGGTTCGCACACACAGTGCAGGCCCTGGGCATCTGCTGAGCGTCCTGTTTGGAGCAGTTGCTCTGGGAGGTGGCCCCGAGGGGGAGATGAGCGCTCCCTAGTTCCTGCCCTCACGCAGCCGGCTCCCAGCACAGGTGAGGTGACCACACAGAAGCAGGCGCTAGAGGCCAGGCTGGAGGCAAGACTGTGGCTGAGGCAGGTAGGAGCTCAGCAAGGAGAGAGTCCTGAGAATGCAGGGAGTGAGGAAAGGCCTCACAGAGGGGACACAGTGGTTAGTGTAGAGTGTAGACAGAGACCCACCGTGTTCACAGACAAGAGGGAGAAGTGAAGTGGAGATTGAGAGAGAGAGAGAGAGAGATGGGGAGGGAGTGTGGAGGAGAGAAAGGAGTGGGGAGAGAAGATGAGACCAGAGAGAGGAAGCTGGAGAGGCAGTTGGGAAGTTACTTATTGCAAAAGTTTTTGCAACCCAGGTAGAGATGTGAGATGCGTTGTATGGGGCAAGGGGAAGCTACTGGAAGCTCTTGAGCAAGGGAGTAGCCTGAATGTGCACTGTGGTAGCATCAGTCCGAGTGCCAGGGGGAGGGTAAGTGCCCTTAGGGAAACCAGCCTGGAAGCTACTGGAGTAGGCAGGCGTAAGGAGAGCAGGTCTCTGGGAGCCCCTGTGGGCTGCTCTTGCCCATCATTCCACATCCCCCAGGGCCTGGGGACCAGCTCACCTTGTTAATTGCCTACTCTGCACCCAGCGTAACCTACTGGTTGCCCAGAGGCCCCACGAAAGGGTGGATTCTGCCTGCAACCTGCCAAGGAGAAAGGGCAGCTGGTGTAAGAGATCCTGCAAGTCTCCTCCTCTGGCAGTGTGGAAATGGGGTCAGCTGTGTTTGGGCTTTGCTGAAAACAGCAGAGAAAATATGAGAGAGTTAAAAATACTTGCACCCAAAATCTTCTCTGGGTGTCAGCAGGTTTGCCAGAAGGTGGCTGAAGGGAAGGCTTGGCTGACACCTCCCCTTCCTTACCAGAGCCTTCAGGACCCCTAGCCTCTGACTCCTGGTCAGGAGCCCACCCCTCTAGGCTGGCCACGGTTTGTCCCTTACCATTAGCGCAGGACAGGCAAGTGGCCAATCCTAGCTGAAGCATTTGCAGGATGTGCTAGGTGTGGTGCTGGGCGCTGTAGGTGCATCTCTGGGCTGGGTCGCTGCGGTGGGCTCCTGGGGGGTCCCCCTATTCTACCTGGGCCCCTCTGTCCATTCCCATCACAGCACGCAGAGTAATCTGTGAGCACCTACATTATTTCACTTGTTCCTTGGTTCCATAGTTTCTCAGCCTCAGTGCTATTGGCATCTGGGGCCACATAATTCTTTGTTGTAGGGGCTGTTCTGTGCACCGTAGGATTTTTAGCAGTATCCCTGGCTTCTACCAGCTAGATGCCAGTAGCCCCCCTCCCAAGTCATGACAACCAGACATTGCCAAATGTACCCTGGATGCAAAATCACACCCCCCTCGCCCCCCGGTGAGAACCACTTCTCTACAAACTGTGTTGTGTCCCTGCTTTCCACTCAGAGTAAAAGCCATAGTATTTAGCACAGCCTGCAAAGCCCCCTTCCTTCTGTGATCTTTCTCCCAGTAGTCTCCCCTTATTCAGTCCACTCCAGTCACGCTGGCCTCCTTTGCTGTCCCTCACACGTGCTGGGCAGGCCCACTTCTGCCTCAGGGCCTTCGCTCTGGCTGTTCTGGCTGCCAGAACAATCTCCCACTAGATATCTGCATGACTTACTCC
This sequence comes from Acinonyx jubatus, assembly GCF_027475565.1. Lineage (NCBI taxonomy): Eukaryota > Metazoa > Chordata > Mammalia > Carnivora > Felidae > Acinonyx > Acinonyx jubatus. Next base: position 87,827,589 of record NC_069388.1, on the reverse strand, counting down.
CTCCTTCAAGTATTTCCTCCCATGTCACCTGAATGTAAATGACCCCAGGGCACCTAGGTGGCTCAGTGTGTTGAGCATCCGACTCTAAGATCTCAGCTCAGGTCTTGATCTCAGGATCATGAGTTCAAGCTTCACACTGGGCTCCACGCTGGGCGTGGAACCCACTTAAAAAAAAAAAGAAAGAAAGAAAATGACCCTGCCCACCTTGTACTGCTGTGCCCTCCATCCCCACTGCATATAAGCTTCATGAAAGCAGAGATTTTCAGTATTTTTTTCATTGATGTGTTCTTAATGCCAGAGCTGTCTGTGGCTGACACATAGTAGGTGCTCAGTAAATATTTGCTGAATAAATGAATTTTCTTTAATTTTCACAATAACCTTGAAAGTAACTATTCATATCCCCATATTGCAAAAGAGGACGTGGAAGTGCAAAAAGATTAAGTAAATTGCCTCAAATCACATGGCCAGCAAGCGGGAGATCTGGAGTAGACCAGGGTTTGATTCCAAGGTGTGTCCTCTTCGAGAAGCTGCACGTATACAGAAGTTACTGCCGCTAAACTACCAGGGGGATGTTTTTCTCCTTTTATGAATCTGTAGGATTGAGGGGGGGTACCTTTACCCCACATAGACTTGCATATGTACATATTACCTGGGAGTAACCATGGCAACAAAATTAATGGTAAGGAATAATGGGATTGGCCCAAGTGATAAATTAGGAAGTTTTTTTTTGTTTGTTTTATGGAGGCATCCTTTGCTTTACAGAAGGATCCCCTTCGGGCTCTGTTTAATTACCTTCTGGAGGTTGTTTTAAATAGGCTCTGTCTTTGCTGCCTTTAGAGGTTTGGAGAAGCAGCTTGGAAGGAGGCAGAGGGGAAGGGGAGTGAGCCAGACTGGGGGCGGTTGCTCCCTTCATCTGGGTTTTGGGTGCTGGGGTATGCCCTGCTCCACACCCAAAAGGCAAGGCTTCTCCTTCTGAAGCCCACCCTCTGCCCCTTCCCTTGGCCTCTACACGGGGTTCTAATAGGTTCGTATGGCAGCTCGGCAGAGACACTGGCCATTTCTGAAATCAGCAAACTTCTGCATTGTTCCAGCAACCTCTTGCCCAGACTGCTTCCCCCACCCCCGCTCTGTCCTCATTGCCCAAGCTGAGAAATCAAGCAAGGTCCAAAGTCTCACGTCCACATGAGTTCCAAGGGTGCGACTGGGGCCGCACCCTTTTTATGTTCCGCCAGAGGCATGGAGTGAGATGGGCTGAGCCCAGAGAAGACAAGTCATATTAAGGATTTTATAGGTTAAAGGTTGAGGAATTCGCAGGTTAAAGTGTAGTTACTTCACAGGCTGATAAGAAGATGCCAGAGGCTCCCCATTTAAAATAAACATTAAAAAATTTTTTTCACATTTATTTTTTTTTGAGAGACAGAGCAAGACAGAGTATGAACAGGGAAGGGGCAGAGAGAGAGGGGGGACACAGAATCTGAAGCAGGTTCCAGGCTCTGAGCTGTCAGCACAGAGCCCGATGCGGGGTTCAAACTCACGGACCATGAGATCATGACCTGAGCTGAAGTCGGACGCTTAACCGACTAAGCTACCCAGGTGCCCCTAAAATAAACATTTTTAAAAAAGGATCTACTGGGTACAGAGTTTCAGTTGAGGAGGATGAAAAGGTTCTGGAGGTGGATGGTGGTGATGTCCACATAACAATGTGAATGTGCTTAATGCCACTGACCTGCCACTTAAAAGTGGTTAAAATGGTAAATTTTTAGGTTATGTATATTTTTCCACAATAAAAAAAGATGGAAAATAGCCTAAAAGTCCACTTATAGGGTACGGTTTACAATATATGCATCCAAGGTTTCTGTTAGGAAGAGTGGTGGTGACATGGAAAGATCTCCGAAATATATAGATGCCTAAAGGGAGAGAACAGTGAACGTCAGTGTGCTAACATTTAGAAACAGGTGCATGTGGTGGTTAAGACTGGAGACTTTGGAACCAGACTGCTTGGGTTCAAATCCCAGTGCTGCTGTAAGACTCTGGGCAAGTCCCATAACCTGTCTGTGCCTCCATTTGCACATCTATAAAGTGGGGAATGTACTAGTCCCTGCCCCAAGGGGCTATTGAGGAGATTACATTAGTTAATATGTACAAAGCCCTCAGAAGGGTGTCACACTCCTAGCACTTGTTCACTAAATATGAATGAATGAGGATGAATGGAGGGACAAATCTGAGTCAGAGGTTGTGAGCTCTGCCTCTGAGGCTTTGGAGGTGGCTCTGAGCTTTGGCTTCCTCACCTGGGCTGTGAGCAGGTTTCTGAGTGTGAGAATCAAATAATTAAAGGGAGGGAAGGTGCTCAGCTCAGCGGGGAAGCATGGACTTATGTGTGAGGCTTTGTTATCGCCTCTTATCTGTGGCACTGGCCTGCGTGGTGTGGTGGTGTCATTGCAGGGTGGGGAATATGTCTGTGCGCGCTGGGTCCCGGGCCTTGCCGCTGACGCCCCCGCTCCTGGGTGGGGCAGAGGAGGCAGTCCTTGCACCTGAGGGACATGGCCGTGGCCGTGGGTTACTAGCACTGGGCTGCGCAGCTGGACTTCTGTGGGAGGGGAGCAACAGGTGCTGGCGAGGGGCATCAGCCACCGGGCTGCAAGGAGGAGGTTCGGAGACCCCAGGATGATGTCAGCTGACTCTCCTCCTCTTCTCGTGCCTCAGGCACGGCAGTCACCCTGGCCACACCAGGCAGCGATCTGCTCCAGAGGCTCTTGGAGAGCAGGAGAACATGAGTCGAGAGGTCGGGTAGGCCCGGGGGCCCATCTCCATCCTGCCACCAACCCGGAGGACCCTGGCTGAGTCACTTATTCTCTCTGAGACGAGTTGCTTTGTCTGAAAATAATCTACCTACCTCACAGGCATGTTGTAGGAATAAAGACAATCGAGATGAAGTTACTTTGAAAAATAATTAAGTCCCTTAAAAATAGATTGCTCATTTGAATGACTTCTCCTCTACTTTAGGCATTCATTGAGCACGTTCCAGGGGCTGAGTGAGTATTTTAGATATGTACACCTCATTGAGACCTCTGTTTAGTCAGGGTGAGCCAAGCACCGGAACAAACAACCCCAGATTTCAGGGACTTACGCACAAAGGTCTATTTCTCTCTCATGTCAGAGTCCAGTGCTGCTGGGGAACAGGGCACATGCCATTGTCCAGGGCCTGGCCTCCTCTGCCTCGTGGCTTTGCTGCCACCAGCCTCCACTGGATCCTCTGCGGGAGGTTGCGGGGCCAGGCCTGGTGGAGGCGTGGTGAATGTCACTTCCACCCATAGTTCATTAGCCAGCACCCCATCACATGAGCCCACCTGCCCGTGAGGGAAGCTGGAAACACAGGCTTCGCTGTGTGCCCAAAGGGAAATGCAAACTGCTGGGAGCATGCAGCACGGTTCTGCCCTACTCTTACAACAACCCATTTCACTGATGGAGAAACTGAGGCACACAGGCAGAGTAATCACACATCCAGCAAGTGATTTGAACACAGTTCTAATACCTGTTCTTTGTACTGTCGTTTGATGTCTTAGACCAGTGTTTTCCACCCCAGCTGTTCATCAGAATCGTGGGGAATTTTTTCTTTTCTTTTCTTTTTATAAGAGTTATATAAAGAGATCTTGCACTTTTTTTTTTTTTTAAATAAAATTTTGGAGCACCTGGGTGGCTCAGTCAGTTAGGCATCCAGCTTCGGCTTGGGTCATAATCTCCTGGTTCATGGGTTTGAGCCCCATGTAGGGTTCTGTGCTAGCAGTGAGGAGCCTGCTTCAGATCCTTTGTCTCCCTCTCTCAAGCTCATGCTCTCTCTCCAAGAAATAAACATTTAGAATAGGATAGAAAGGGGCGCCTGGGTGGCTCAGTTGGTTGAGCTTCCGACTTCGGCTCAGGTCATGATCTCATGGTCCGTGAGTTCAAGCCCTGCCTCGGGCTCCTTGCTGACAGCTTGGAGCCTGGAGCCTGCTTTGGATTCTGTGTCTTCCTCTCTCTCTGCCCCTCCGCCGTTCATGCTCTGCCTCTCTCTGTCTCAAAAATAAATAAACATTAGAAAAAATTTTAAAAAAAAGAATTAAAAAAAAAAGAATAGGATAGAATAGATTAGAATGGAATTTTAATTTAGAATAGCTTTAGGTTTGCTGTGTGCCCAGCACTGTGGGAGATACTGGAGGAGGGCAGCAGGCATGCCCTTGCCTCTAAGAAGCTGGACCTAGAAATGGAAGATTCTGATCCTGGGTGGGGAGTATGGGGTGTCAGGAATCTGAGCACAGGGCCTGGGGTTGCACCAGAGCTGGTGCTGGGACTGGAGGCACACTGTATGAAGGCACTTTCTGAGCAATAGAGGATCTGCCTTTTATCACTTCTTTTTCTTTACCTCTTTGCTGTTATGCACTGACTCACCTTCTTTGGCCAACAGTGATTTTGCATTTAGTTTTTCTCTCTTCAGTCCCCTTTACCCCTAATTATTAAAAACAAATCTACCACTTCTAATCTTTGAGAGTCTGGAATAGCAGACCATCAAATATGTTTGAAATGTATCTAAAATAAGGATAATTAGGCTGTGAATTAAGGCTTGAGGGACTCTGCTGTGAGTAAAATGCATAAACTTTAACATATCAATCTTATGCTTCTGTTTCTGCTACCCAGTAGCCTTCTGCAGCTTAATTTATATTCCAGATGACAATGCTGCTATATAAATGAAGCGTAACTGAAGCGTTCTCTTGTAAAACTCAAATCAACTGCTGGCCACCTCCTCCCTCTCACCCCATACCTTCTTGCTCCTTTAAAAATGCCCCGCCTTTGGTTTGCCCATAAATTTTGACTACGTTTGCTTGATTTCTTTTTGAAAGGTTTATCTTATCACATTTTAACATCTCTCAAATGGGATGAGTCTGTTAATTGATGGAGGTCTTGGCATTATGTTATACTTTTATTTCTTAGTGGGACATGCTAGTGTATCTTAGGGTCAGTGATGTCTTAGATTCAATGAAATACAGCATTTGTGTCATTTGAAGGAACTGGCAATTGTTCTGTCCCTCCAGCCTGTCTCCTGTGCTGTGCTGGAGAGACCTCACCGCTCATCTGAAAGCAACTTCTCTTTATAACCTTGTTATAATAACAGCAACAATAGGAAAATAATGCCCACAGCAGTCGGCAGCAATAAAGCCCTTCCTGTGTGTCCAGCGCTGCGTCAGTCACTTTTCCTATTCCTCTTTAACAATGTTGGAGGCAGAGCTATTATCCGCATTCTACAGATGAGGAAATGGAGGTTCAGCGGAAGAAGTGGCAAAGCCAGGCATGCAGGCAGTCTGTCCAGCCTTGAAAAATCTGTGTTATGCTGCCTCTAGTGATTCTGGGAGGCAGTTAAAGTAACTTCATTGAAATAGGGACTTCATACCTGGCCATACCTTAGAATCAACTAGAGAATTGCTGGAAGAATTTTTCAAGTAATTTTACAGCGCAGCCAGAGCAGAGGACCCTTGGTTGAAATGATCTGCATGAGAGACCCGAGCTCTGCTGTTCTGGGCTCCCTGATGCCACAGCCCCAGGGATGCTGCCAGTCCTGGGGGTGTCAGGACAGCCTGAGCTTCTCAGGCCCTCTGAACTGGATCTCTTGGTTAAAATATGGGGCTTTGAGACTTTAAATTGATATGTGCTTTGAATTTTTGTCCTTTATTTCCTTTTCCTTTTTTCTCTCCCTTCCTTCCTTGCAGCTCTGGAGTGCACAGAAAATCAAGCAGGTAATTCAATTTTGGATTCATTTCCTTCCCTCCTCTCTGCTCTCCTGGACCTTGCCCTGCGCTGTCCTGGGGAATCATGGCTGTGCTGCTCAGCCTTGCCCCTCCCATTTGCCACGTGCTGCCCTGCTGTCCCTTCTTTCCCAACACCCAGGGCCTGAGTTTCTGAATGCCAGAGCTCAGGCCCCTTGCCTTCTCCTGGGCCCCTGAGCTCCTTCCCTGTGGGCTCCTCTACAAAATCCTTCTTACATGCCCACTAAATACTAGGCACAGGGGACAGAGGACCCAGTCCCAATCACCTGCATTCAGCTTTGAGCATTAATCAGGAAAAGTCCTGTTTGCTGCCTGTGTTTTGTTTCTCTTGCCTTGAATGGTGAGAAAGGACTGGCCTTCCAGTCCTCCCGGGGGGAGCTCTCCTTTCCCTCCCTCCTCTTCCTCCCCACAGTCACCCTGTGCTCTGTTCCCTGCTCTTGCCAGGCTATTCTACACCCAGATACCAATGAGAAGATCTTCATGCCCTTTAGAATGTCAGGTAAGCCCCTGGGACCCTCCTGAATCTGCCTGGCCTCGGGCGCTTACCACGGTCACAGCTGTAGAAGCATCCAGATGCACCAACCTGAGGAGGGGCAGAACCCGTTACACACACGGCCAGTTTGCACCTCCGTATTCACCTTGGCTCGACCATACACGTCTCTGACCAGGCCTTAGAATCACCTGTGGGGCTTTAAAAAAAAATGTGCCTGCCTGCCTTTTCTTCCTGAGCAGTTGGGGTGCAGTGGAGGCCTCCACAGGTGAATCTGGGGCTCCTTTTCCTGTTATACACCACCCACCTACAGCAGCAGCCTCAGGGATGATACCTGCTTCCGGCAAGCCCTATCTTCTCTCTCACCTACCTGTGTATACTGTGCTCTTTCCTTGCAAACCACACTCCCTTAAAGGCACTTAATCCCCAGGCTAACTCCCTGGTGTCCGATCCTGCTATTAACCTGTACTCCAGAATGCATGAACTGCATTAGCACTACTGTGCACACAGAGAGGGTGGATTCCCATTCTGTGGAGACCAGTGGTAGAGGGGCTGGGGTGGGAAAGTGGACATAAGATCCCTGCCCCCAGGAAGTCCCTGCCCCCAGGAAGTCCCTGCCCAGTGGTCACTAGAGGGAAGCTCTTTGTGCATGAGCTTAGTAGCCCAGAAAACACTTGCACGCACGGGGCCTGGCCTAGCGTGTTTGTCCTACCTGTAGTTCCGAGAGGCCACAGGCCCTGTCCAGAGTCACACAGCAGAGGTCAGACTCCCACCAGAGTGTTGATGCCTACTGCGTGGCCTTTCTCAGTGCACTGGGGCACTCTTGCAGGGTGGGTGGGAGGGCTGTTGGCTGCTGCCTTGAGAAGTCCTCAGGTGGCTGGAGAGTCTCTATCAAGAGGTGTTCTCAGCTGAGTCAGTCAAGATCCCCACCCCCAGACAGCCTGACCTCATGTGAGTGAGAGAACAAACAACCACATGACCTCATCGTGCTGAGGCATTGCGTGCCCACGGACCCTCCTTGCTTGGCTGTGAGGAACTCCCAGGTAGCAAAGGCCTCTGGCCGAGCATCTTGCAGCTACGGCTGTAGGTGCACCGGGCCACAGCACGCTCTCACCTGGGGCCTGGATCCTCTTGTAATTCTCCAGTCAAACCTGGGGCCCATCTCCAGAGGAATGCGGGCAGTAGAGTGACGGTTCATGTGCAAGCGCAATTATGCACAGTCAGGATGCGAACCTTTGCTTTAGATAACCCAGATAAGTGTGGTTCTCTGCTGTCCAGCCCGCCAGCTGACTGCCTGCCATAAGCTAGAGGCCAGGGACACAGGGCTGCCCACTGACAGTGGGAGGTGGAGGGCAGCAGACGGGGCCTCCGATAGTCCAGGGAAGCGAGCGGTGAGGAGACAGTGCCTGGGGCCTGCTCTACTGAGGATGTTTAGGCAGGGTAGGAGAGATTTAAAGAGTACCCCTGGCACTTAGAGGTACACATCTCAAGTGTGTGGAGAGTTCCCCTTTCAGAACTAAGTAAGGCTGTGTGCTAGAAAGGTAAGCTGAGAGAAGAAGGAGGGCATTCTGGGGCCTTTGAAGGCAGCGTGCTGTGTGTAGTGGGCATGGGCAGAGGACACGGTGCCTCCTGGAGGAAATCATGGAAGGAACACCAACTGTAGCACCAAGTGCATGGTGTTCCCAGTGGTGGGCAGCCCTGCCCTCAGCAGAGGGCTTCTGAGTTTTGGAGTGAGAAGTATCTGGCCAAAGGGGAACAGAGAGAGGGTGGCTGGGGGACACGGGGGAGCCCTCTATCCTGGGGAGGGCTGAGCCGGGAAAAGGCCTGGGGGCTAGAGGTGCCTTCTGCCTCGCTGACCTGAGCTCCCTCATCAGGACCATTGCCAAGACCAAGTCTAAAGGTCTCTTCCGGTGCCTCTGTTGAGGGGTGGAGTGGGATGGGGTGGGACTGTAAGACCTGACCCTTTCCTCTCCCCTCTCAGGTTACATTCCTTTTGGGACGCCAATTGTAAGTACTGCCTTCAAAGGGTTTTCTTTTCTAAAAAAGTGTTAATGTATAACTCTATATCGTAATAGAGTTATGTGATAGAGTAATGTCATAAATATTTGAGATGTTGATTTAAGATTCATTCCTGGAGGGGAATTAGCAGGTAAAGTAGCATGCATGTCTTTTTAAATCTCTTGGTGTGTATTGTCGAACTTCTTTCCACAAAAGTGTGCCAACGAGCACCTAAGACAGAGCCTCCAAGTGCATTTGTCCCTGCACGTTCCCATGCTGAGTATTGCCACTAGGACATGCTCCTTACAAAAGACTTTTCCCAAAAAGCTTAGGAAGTCAGAGGATAAGCATGCCTGCTGAAACCCAAAGTTTAAAATTAACTCAGAGGGGTGCTTGGGTGGCTCAGTAGGTTAAGTATCTGACTTTGGCTCGGGTCATGATCTCACGGTTCGTGGGTTCAAGCCTCACATTGGGCTCTGTGCCGACACTCCGAGCCTGGAGCCTGCTTCGGATCCTGTGTCTCGCTCTCTCTCGGCCCCTGCCCTGCTCACGCTCTGTCTCTCAAAAATAAATAAATGTTAAAAAAAATTAAAATTAACTCATAAAGGATTCGGTATTCTTTTTGTTTAGTTTTGGAATCAAGGTTAAGTTTGCTCTTTAAAAAAAAAAAATATATATATATATATATATATATATCACATGTATAGAAGGGTGCATTCATCATAAATGTACAGTGTGGTACGTTTTCACAAAGCAAGTACATCCAAGTAACCTGCACTTAGATTCAGAGCCTAGCAGCATCTCAGGAACCTCTCGTGTACTACTCAGTCACTACCCCCACAGGGAATCACTTTTCTGACTTCCTTTACTATATTCCAATTTTTCCTATTACTGAATTTTATATAAAGGATATCACCAGGATGTACTTTTTTTGGTCTGTCTTCTTTCCCTCAAAATTATCTGTGGGACTCATCCATACTATACGGACATCCATATTGACTCACCCATATTGGTGTATGTAGTATTTATTTGTTCTTTTTTCATTGCTTTCTGTGTCATATCGCATTGTTAGAACTATATCAAAATTTACTTATCCATCCTCCTTATTTTCTGACTTCCTAAGCTTTTTGGGAAAACTCCCCTGTAAGTAGCATGTCCTGGTGACAATACTGGGGTTTGGAGTGAACAACAAACAGTGGTGCTTTGTACAAGTCTTTTAGAGGGTATTTTCCCTCACTTCTCCTGGATTATACCTACAGTGTTAAAGAGATAGCAATGAAATGCAGCGTGTAATCCTAGAGCTGGGATCGGGACCAGGGCAGGGGTATGTGTGAGATGGTATTGTGGTCTCTTGGAAACTGAACATACATTACATATGATGTGAGTCAGTAACCGTACTTGTTGGCGTTGCCTCCAAGAGAAATGAAGACATATGTCCCCACAAATTTCTGTACACAAATGTTTATAGTGGCTTTCTTCGTATTAGCCTAAAACTGAAAAAAGGTAAGAATGACCAACAGATAGTATATCTATGAGTGAAAACCTGACTGGGAACAGAGTCATGGCTTAGTCTGAAAGTTTCCTATATATCTCATAGGTCTCATTCCTTCTCTGTGTATTTGCAGACCCCCCTTCTGTAAAAAAGCGTTTTCCCATATGCCTTTCCCTTTTAATGTTTTTTAAATTATCAGTAAGTATGGTGGGTGTATTTTTTGTATTTGGTTGATAACAATTTACTTCTGTCACTATTCATTTTCATATGCAGATTGTCCCAAATGTGACCAGTAGGAAACCTTTGAAGCAGTTTCTCTGTCCATTTGACAAGTCCTCTTTATCCTTTGATACTTTAGTACTTTTTGGCACAATGTATAGATATTCCAGACTCATCTTGTGGTCTCTGCCCCAGTCCTGGAATCATGCATTTCTACAAACAGCTCTGATTCTCTTCAGAGAAGAATGGTATTTAGAAACCAACATCTGAATGCTTAGGTGTGCTCACTGTTGCCGGAGCCTCATTGTTTCTAGGCCCTCTTAGCATGCATAGCTAGGAAATACCACTTCTTGAAAATGATGAGTTTATGCCAATACCTTGAATCCCAATCCAACATCTCAGAGGTCTTCCTTCCTCCCATTTCATATTTATATCCCCCTCCTCCCTGAATGAGAAGCCAGCAAACATATGTGTACTCACCAAATCTTGCACACAAATGAAAGAATTTCAGAATTGCTATATCAGTACTATTCCCCAAAAGTGTATTAAGTGAAGTTCAAGATTTCTTTGAAGTTCTTTTTGTCCTTGGACTCTATCCTCCTGAGGGTGTACAGTCACAGAATTGTGGTCAAAAGTTATTTGAAGTAATGTTTTTCTTCTGTGTGGTTATTTGTGTGATATACAGTTAGGTTTATTTGTTATTGTTGGCATTCAGTTTTAGTTGCTTCTCTGTTCTTATTGATTTTTTTTAATATCTAAAATATCAACATAAGTCAAAGCTATATAAAAAGGCATGATAAACGTTCCATTCCCTGGGGCACCTGGGTGGCTCAGTTGGTTGAGCATCTATTGATTTGGGCTTAGGTGATGATCACAGGGGCGTGGGATTGAGCCCTGCATTGGGCTCTGCACTGAGCACGGAGCCTGCTTGGGATCCTCTTTCTCTCTCCCTCTGCCCCTCTCCCCTATGTGTGCTCTCTCTCTCTCTAAAATAAAATTTTTAAAAAGTTCCACTTCCCTTTTCACCTATCCTGTGTAGGTAAACAATTTTATCCGTCCTATTTCTTTTTCTAAATAAGCAGATACAAATATAAGTCCCATTTTTTTCTTATACAAAAGGTAGCATTCTATATATACTCTTTTGCACGTTGTTTTTTCCACTTAATCACATATTCTAGAAATCACGGCCCATCAGTTTATACAGGTCTTCCTTGTTCTGTTTTTTTTCTTTTTAACATTTGTTTATTTTTGAGAGAGTGCAAGGAGGGGAGGGGCAGAGAGAGGGGGACAGAGGATCCAAAGGGGGCTCTGCTGACAGCAGCGACAGCAGTGATGTGGGGCTTGAACTCACAAACTGCATGATCATGACCTGAGCTGAAGTCGGATGCTCAACCAACTGAGCCACCCAGGTGCCCCATCATTCTTTTTTTTAAATGGCTATCTAACTGTCTACTTTGTGGAAGTGGCATAATTTATTCAGCTAATTTCCTTCAAATGGACATTGAGACTATGTCCACTATATTGCTATGATGAATTATGCCAGAATGGGTAATCTTGTGCATATTGTTTTGATATAGTTAGAGATATACCTTGAGGGTAAATTTCTAACTTCTGTGTAAGGACTAATTCAATAGACATTTCTGGAAACACTAAACAAGAAAAAAGAAGATGCAAATAAACAATATTAGGAATAAAAAGTACAATAACTGTATATACAATGGAACTTTAAAAGATCAGAATGCATTAAACGATATGGGGTAATAAATCTGAAGACCTGGAAGAAAAGGGCACATTTCTAGGAAAGCACAGCTTCCCAAAGACCACCAAGCAAGAGGAAATACGGAATATGACTAGACTATGAATAACAAGAAATTAAATCAGTTGTTTAAAATATATGCACCAGGGGCGCCTGGGTGGCTCAGTCAGCTAAGCGTCCAACTTCGGCTCAGGTCATGATCTTGCGGTCCGTGGGTTCGAGCCCCGCGTTGGGCTCTGTGCTGACAACTCAGAGCCTGGAGCCTGTTTCAGATTCTGTGTCTCCCTCTTTCTCTGACCCTCCCCTGTTCATGCTCTCTCTCTGTCTCAAAAATAAATAAATGTTAAAATAAAAAATAAAATAAAATAAAATATATGCACCAAAGAACGAACAAAACATAACCACTAGACTCCCATGATCTTCCAGATGACTACCCTTTGTTTTTATTTTTATTTTTTTAATGTTTATTTATTTTTGAGAGAGAGAGACAGAGCACAAATAGGGGAGGGGCAGAGAGAGAGGGAGACAGAGAATCTGAAGCAGGCTTCAGGCTCTGAGCTGTCCGCACAGAGCCCGACGCAGGACTTGAACTCACAAACTGTGAGATCATGACCTGAGCCAAAGTTGGACCCTTAACCGACTGAGCCAGCCAAGTGCCCCTCTGGATGCCTACTCTTAAAACAATAGCCAAACTCAATTTTCATTATACTCAAGAAAGAGGATAAAAAGAGGAAATGTTCCCAGTTCATTCATGAGGCACTTTGAGACCAATACCAAAGAAGTAAATGGAAGAAAGAAAAATTGTAGGCTAATATCACTTATGAAATTACAAATAAAAGTCCAAATGAAATAACAAATTGAACCCAGCAATGCATTAAGACATGTCATAACCAATTTTTACTAAGAATGATAACATTAGGAATATATTAATAGAGTTCATCACATTAACAAATTAAAGGAGAAATGTGATAATCTCAGTACATTTAGAAAAATGATTTGGTAAAATGAAACATAAGTCCACTTATGACTTTTTTTTTTAAAGAGCAGATTAGATTCAGAAGGGAACGTTGTTAATTTATAGAGGGTCTATCCAAAAAAAAAAAAAAAAAATCCCAACCCCAAAGCAAGCAACATTCTTAAAGATGAAACAGATGAAGGTAAATTCTTAATGTCTGGGACAGGGTAAGAGTATCTGATATCCAACATTTTCCTGGAAGACTAGCAAATACAGTAACACATGACAAAATAAATCAGTAGTAATAGGATTGGAAAGGAAGAAACAAGAACATTCATGAGCATAGGCAAACTATTAGAACTACTATTTTTGAAGATGTCTGGATGTAAGATCAGTATATAAAACATTATTATAGGCCTTTGGACCTATAAAAAACGTCTAGAATATAATGTTTAAAAAAAGATAGTATTTACAATAGCACTTAAAACTATAAGGTACCATAGCAACATTTTTTTTTTTTTTTGGATAGGAAACAGTAAAACTGCTTTTATTTGAAGACAACATGATTGTGTACATACAAAGTCCTAAGGAATTTTCCAAAAAGTGGCTAGAATTAATAAGTAAACTTAACAAGGTAGCAGGCTACAAGGTCAATATACAAAAATCAATTATATCTCTATATACCAGCAGCAAAAAGCCTTATACATCATTTACAATGACATAAAAGATATAAAATCTTCAAGAATAAATGCTTCAGAGGTTATACAAGATTTCTCCGCTGAAAATTACATGCGTTGCTGAGAGAAATGAAGGAAGACCTCAGTAAAGTCAGATATATACCTTGTTTGTGGATTGAGAGTCAATATTGTTAAAATGTTAATTTTCTCCAAATTGAGCCATAGATTCAACACAATCCCATCAAAATCTCAAGATCTTTGCTGTAGAAATTTACTAGTTAGCCTAAAATTTATGTGAGAATTAAAAAAGACCTAGAATAAGCAAAACAATTTTTTATTTTTTAAATTTTTTAAAAATATAATTTATTGTCAAATTGGCTGACATACAGTGTGTAAAGTGTGCTCTTGGTTTTTGGGGTTGATTCCCATGGTTTATCGCTTACATACAACACCCAGTGCTCATCCCAACAAGTGCCCTCCTCTATGCCCATTACCCATTTTCCCCTCCCCCACCCCCCTATCAACCCTCAGTTTGTTCTCTGTATTTAAGAGCCTCTTATGGTTTGCCTCTCTCCCTCTCTGTTTGTAACTATTTTTTCCCCTTCCCTTTCTCCATGGTCTTCTGCTAAGTTTCTCAAGATCCACATATGAGTGAAAACATATGATATCAGTCTTTCTCTGACTAACTTATTTCACTTAGCATAATACCTTCCAGTTCCAGCTACATTGCTGCAAATGGCATGATTTCATTCTTTCTCACTGCCAAGTAGTATTCCATTGTATATATAAACCACATCTTCTTTAATTTTTTAAAAATGTTTATTTATATATGAGAGAGAGAGACAGAGTGTGAGCAGGGCAGGGGCAGAGAGAGAGGGAGACACAGAATCCAAAGCTGGCTCCAGGCTCTGAGCTGTCAGCACAGAGCCCGATGCAGAGTTCGAACCCATGAGCTGGGAGATCATAACCTGAGCCGAAGTTGGACGCTTAACGGACTGAGCCACCCAGGTGACCCTGAATGGACATTTTTCTAAAGAAGACCTACAGGTAGCTCACAGACACCTGAAAAGATGCTCAACATCATGCATCATCAGGAAAATGCAAATCAAAACCATGAGAGGGGCGTTTGGGTGGCTCAGTCAGTTAAGCATCCAACTTCGGCTCAGGTCATGATCTCCCAGCTCGTGGGTTCGAGCCCCGCATTGGGCTCTGTGCTGACAGCTCAGAGCCTGGAGCCTGCTTCAGATTCTGTGTCTCCCTCTCTCTCTGCCCCTCCCCCTCTCAAAAATAAATAAACATTAAAAATTTAAAAAACATAATGAGATATCACCTTACCCCTGTCAGAATGGCTGAAACCAAAAAGATGAAATAATAAATGTTGGTGAAGATGTGGAGAGAAAGGAACCCTTGTGCACTATTGGTGGGAATGTAAATAGGTGCAGCCACTATAGAAAACAGCATGAAGGTTCTCAAAAAATTAAAAATAGAAATACCATATGATCCAATGATTCCATTACTGCGTATTTACCCAAAGAAAATGAAAACACTAATTCAAAAAGATACGTGCACACCTATGTTTATTGCAGCATTATTTACAATAGCCAAGATATAGAAACAATCCAAGTGTCCATCCTGAATGGATAGGGAAGATGTGTTATATCTATATGTGGGGCATTACTCATCGATAAAAAGGATGAGATCTTGCCATTTGTGACAACAGGGATAGACCTAGAAAGTATCATGCTAAGTGAAATAAGTTAGACAAAGAAAGACAAATACCATGTGATTTCACTTATATGTGGAATCTAAAAAAAAAAAAACAACAAACAAAAAAACAAATGAGTAACCAAAAAGCAGAAGCAGACCTATAACTACAGAGAACAAACTGTTGTTAAGCCAGAGGGAAGGGGGTGGGGAGGTGGGCAAAATGGGTAAAGGGGACTGGGAGATCAGGCTTCCAGTTATGGTATGAAAAAGTTACGGGAATAAAAGATTTAGCATAGGGAATATAGTCTATGGTACTGTAATAGCGATGTATGGTGACAGAGCTCTCTATTTCTCTCTCTCTCTCTCACATGCACACACAAAGTATCCCTGTTTCAATGAATATTGTCTTGAATTCTACTTCATCTTATGTCAGTGTTTCTATTCCTGTTTTGTTTATTTGCTCTGTAAATCATTGCCCACACCTTTATATGAGTGACATTTTGTTTCTGCATTTTTTTGTATTATATGTCTCTTGACAAAATGTAGCTGAGTTTTACTTCTTCACTCAGTTTGAGAAACACTGTCTTTAATTTTAATAATAAATGGAACCCATTCATATTTGTTCTGCTACTGGTTATTGTGACTACTTATCTCAGCCATCAAATAGTTTGTTGTTGGTTTATTAAGCTTTGCTATTGTTTCCACTTCCTTTCCTGATTTGTACTAGAGTGACCTTTTCAATGGTCCTTTGGTTTCTTAAGTAGTTTGGAAGGGAAACATCCTACTTTTCTCTAGTTACTATTCAGCTGTAATATTTTGTAGAGTGGTCCTATTATATTTACCCTATATTAATAATAAATTATTCAATTAATAATTGAATAATAAATACGACCTCCTTAACCCTCCCCACATAGGAAGAGACTTTTTTTTTAATGTTTATTTATTTTTGAGAGAGAGAGAGAGACAGAGTGCAAGCAGTGGAGGGGAAGGGAGAGAGGAAGACACAGAATCTGAAGCAGACTCTAGGCTCCAAGCTGTGAGCATAGAGCCTGTCGTGGGGCTCAAACCCACGAACTGTGAGATCTTGAGCTGAGCCAAAGTTGGATGCTTAACTGACTGAGCCACCCAGGTGCCCTGGAAGAGACTTTTAACATACCATTTTCCTCTATTCTCTGCTTTACCATTTTACCCATACACACCTGCCAAGATTTTGGAAATAATCTGGAATCTCATCAGATTTTTGAATCTTTGCTTAATTAATACCTGTATGAAACTTCACAATTATTTAGGCTGTGTGTGTGTGTGTGTGTGTGTGTGTGTGTGTGTGCATTCTATGTTTGGCTAGAGCACGTCTGTGAATAATATTCAGAGTGTGTGGGCAATATACTTTTTGAGTCCTTGCATATCTGGAAATGTATTTTTTTTCTCTCTCATACATGAACAATAGTTGGCCTGATTCTCTTTTCCTTTGTAGGTAAACCTCCCCCACTCCCCTTAGGATCCTTTGGTATTTTTTCTTTTTATCTTTGGAGTTCAGAAATATCCTCAGGATTAAAAAAAATCTTCTCTGTATATTTTATAAAATTATACAAGTAATACATGAATATGTTCTTTGGAATTCAAAAATACCACCAAGACTTTTTAAAGAATATTTTTAAAGTTCTACAAGTAATACATGAATATGTTCTCTCAGCTCAGAATTCAAACAACGCAAAAAAAGTAGAAATTCCTCTGACAAGTCTCAATCCCAAATCTGCTCCTAGAAGTAACCTCTGTTAGAACTTTGATGTGAATTTTCAGGTTTTTTTCTAGGCATTTGCATATATATATGAGTCATCGTTTAAACGTTCTTTTCTGTTTTGTATTTTTTCCATTAAAAATACAACAGTATACTTATTTGTCTACAATTAGCTTATTACATTTAGTAATTTGGCTACATAAAGATCTGCTTCATCATTCATTCATTCATTTGTTTTTTCCTCCTGAGTAATATTCTCTCCCCCAGTGATGGACTTAGGTTGTTTCTGATTATTTGCTATTAGAAATAACAGTGCTGTGAGGCTCCTGGGTAGTTCAGTCAGTTGAACGTCCAACTCTTGATTTCAGCTCAATTCATGATCCCAGGGTTGTGGGATTGAGCCCTGCATTGGGCTCCATGCTGAGCATGGAGCCTGCTTGAGATTCTCTCTCTCTCTCTCTCTCTCTCTCCCTCTGCCCCCTCCCCTACTTACCTGCTCTCTCTCTTTCTAAAACAAATAAACAAACAAAAAAGAAATAACAGCGCTGTGAAAAATTCTTGTGAAATTCTTCTCACCCAAGTATGAAGATTTCTCAAAGGCCCATTCTAGAAAGTGAATTTGCTGTGTAAATAGGTATACACATTTACATTTTTGATAGCTATTGCCAAATTTCCCTTCAGGAAGGCTACATTTCACTACACCTTAGTAACATTGGTATTTATATTTTTAGATTTTTTTTATGACAACCTGATGGGAGAAAGGTAGCATCTCACTATGGTTTTAGTTTTTGTTTCCCTGAATACCAAAAAGTTTGTGCTTCTTTTCATCTATGTACTTACCATTTATATTTCCTCTTCTGTGAATTACCTGTTCACATCCTTTGTCCAATCTTCCATTGGCTGTATTTTCCAAATTAATTTTAAGAGTTCTTTATATATTGGGTACTAATCCTTTGAATTATATACATTGCAGATCTCTTCTTCCAGCTATTTTCTCTTCATTCTTTGGTGTCTTTGTTGTGGAAAGTTTTAAATATTGACATTTTAAAATATAACAATCTTTCCTTGGATGGGTTTTGAGTTCCGTCCCCCCCCCCCCCCGCCGTCACCTTCATCTCCTTTATTAAAATTACCAGATTTGTGAGGTTCGTGTCTGGGAATCAACTCTTGGATGTATTGATCAATTCTTCTATTTTCATCTTCTAATTTATTCATTTCTGCTTTTGTTTTTATAATATCCTTTTTCCCTCTTTCCCTTGGTTTGTTTGTGGTGTTTTAGTTTGTGTTTTTTTTTTTTTTTTTTTTTTTACATTTTATCTCAAATACTTTATTTATGCTCATTCTTTCTTTCTAATAAAAATTCTTGGGGCTGTGAATTTGCTTCTGAGTATATCTAATACCTAGCTGTATCTAATATGTGTTTGTATACAGTGATCCATATTTTTATTTTCTAAATAAGTTTGAAATTTCTGTTTTGACTCTTCTTTAATCAGGTAGTCAGAAGAACACATTTTGAATTGCAAGTGGTTTGTTTTTGACAAATGTGTTCTTTTCTTATTATTTTCTACTGTGTTGTATTTTCAGAGAGAATGATTCTGCCATTGGAGATGTATTGTGGTTTTCTCTGTAGCATACTATACGATTATACCAGTTAGGAATAGGACCATCTGCATATTAAAAATTTCAAAATAACAGTGGCTTAAAGAAAATAATTTATTACTCCCTCATGTCAAAGAAGTTTGGAGGTAAGTGGATCCCCATAATGCTACCAGGAACCCAGACTTCCATACTTCTGCACCATTCTCAGTGCTGGCTTCTGTCATCAGAATCCCCTCATAGCCCAATATGGTTGTCAGAGTTCTAGCCATGCATATTAAAGAGTCAGAGTTCACATCCATATTAAAGGGAAGAGTAAAAGAATGTACTTCCCAACAGAGTCAGTTCCCTTTATGGAGACTTCTTCAATCTCTCATACAACATTTCTGTTTATATTTCATGCAGAATCTCCCAACTATAGGAATTCTGTTAGTAAGCAAGAAGAGAAGAATGGTTGATATGTAGGCAAAGAAGAGTCTGCCATAATAATTTTAATAAATATTCCATCAACACTTGAGAAAGAAAGATGCATCATTTAGCAATATTGTTTCTTTGCAAACCAGAGAAGTTGAATTTGGGGCTCATTTCCCCATAAGAGGCCAACTGGATCCTCACACAATTAATGGGTGCCATCAACTAGGATGAACTAGATAACCCATGGGATACCAGCACTGTCTCTAGTTGACAAGGTGTTATTGAGGACACCCCATCAATTTCCACTCTCTTCTTCCTACCCAAGACAAGTCAGTTATCTTAGGGTCCGTACAGCCTTGGAGGCATCCTGGGAACTTGGGTGCCGTCCACTCTTGTGTTATTCAGGGGTTTACTGCTAAAGCAGATGCTGTGAATGTCCTATGAGGACCAATCCTCTCCCAGCCTGGAACAAGCACCCCTGTGAATAAATGTGTAGCGTATGGGAATACGGTGCCCTGGCTCTGAGATCTGTATGAACACTTGATTGAGGTGAATGGGCAGCGAGAGCTGGGACATCTCCCAGCAGGCCTCAGTGGCAGCCAGAGCCAAAACGGCAATGCTCACCCAGTCCCCACTTCCTAGTCTCAAATATTCATATTCCAGGATTCAGAATAGCTGGCCCAGAGACCAGGTCCTGAAAAGAGCCACTGGATGAAGCACACCTGTAGCCTTCTATCCTGGCACTTTAACGTGGCTAAGAATTCAGAGGGCTCACTTTCTCATTCCCTCCTGGGCCACTGCCTTGCCTTGTATGGAAGGGGCACCATGGCCATTCCGGCCTTCTACCAGAGCCTGGCTCCCTCTAGCCACATCAGCTTCCCTAAGGCCCCCACCATCACCTGGTAGCACTGAACATCTTGGCAAATGCCTGGTCTGAAGGGGAGTGAAGGTTCCAGTCCACACCTTAGGGAAGCCCCTGGTGTGATAGAATGCGTAAGAAATATATACATGCAGAAGCCACTAAAATGCTTACCAAAATAGAAATGGGGTGCTGGCAAATGTGCTAGGAACCGGGTCCCTGAGTTATGAAGGGAAGGGGTGATTAAGGCTGGCAGATGCCTCAACTGAGATGCTTCTGGAAGCAGCATCCACGCTTCCTGCCTAGGTGAGCATCCCCAGCCCTGACCCCCCGTGTTGTTCCCGCCTTGCCTGAGAGTAACCCCGCCCCCACCCTGCTCGCTCTCCAGAGCTCAGGAGAAGCGAGCTGGTTTTCTCCCAGAGGCTGGTGCCAGTTTAGTCAGCAGATTTCACAGATCCACTGGCACCCGTGTAGCGTCTTATTTTAAGCTTAACATTTGAAGATGGGAACTTTTCCCCCTTTGGTGTGTGGCAAAGAGATCCCAATTTATACATAAGCATGGTGGCTAAGCCAGGGCACCAAGGCTGTTCCCCAGGCTAGTGCAGTTCATGCTACCTCTTCCTTGGGTACCTTCCCAGAAGAACCCCGCCAACCGTGGTTGCTTAGAAGTGGCAGTTCTGTTCCCAGGTTTCCACTAAGAGGTGTGCAGCACTGTCCTTTCCATGCACGTGCGGCTGGGGAGAGGCAGGGCCAGTGTTCCGAACCCTGTCCTATTCTCTCTGCGTTTTCCCACCTGCCAGCCTGCACCCTGCACCCTTGGCTACCAGAATGTCGCAGATGCCAGCTTTCTCTCGTGGGCCCGAGCTTCTCTCAGGGGCCATTTGTGTCTCCCTCCTCACCTCTGAACTCCCCGTGATGCTGCTGTCCTCCTCTCCCCTCCCCCTGTCATTCTCAAACCCTCAAAACTCAAGGCTCCAATCTCCCATATCCAGGTGGGAGACTGAGGAGGGCAGACCGGGAGCATCCGGTCAGTGAGTCCCAGTGGCCTTGGGTTACATCCAAACCAGATCTCTGTCTTGGAACATTCAGAGCTTGGATTCTATGCTCTGAACCCTGCACTGCATGTGCGCACGCGGACTTAAAAGCCTCAGAAGGTGCAGGTGTGGGTCACTTCACCTCCAGGGGGAGGAGGGGTAGACCACAGAGGGTTCATTTCACGTGAGGATTTGGCTGTGTCCCAGAGCCTTCGTGGTGTCTCCCAACCCTCCTCATCCCAGACTCTGCTTTTTCACACATTTAAATGCCAATCACAATTTCTCCCTGGCCTACCTCCGTTGTAACCCGACAGCAGTCAGTTTGGCCTGGTTCGCACCAGAGGTGTTACTCAGTTAAGCTGGAATTGACCAGTCAGGGACAAACATTCACTGGATAAACGATATTCTCTTTAACTGGTTGGGATCCTTTAAATAGCACCCCTCATGCACTGAAGTGTTACTTTTCAGATCGTTAGCCACATAAATCAGAAGATGGAGACAAAGTAGAAGGAAAAAACAGGCAAATTGTTGAGTACTGGGGCCTGTGGTAGGTCTTTCAAAAATGAAGAGGGACATTTTGGAATTGAGTGAGTCAGTATGGAGGACACAGGTACGATGCCAGAGGACTGTCGCTTTGCCAGTGAGGACTCCCAGGTATGTGAGCAGTGAATGTCGATGGTTTCACCCGTCGGAAGCCTCTGGAAGTTCTCGAGGAAGACAGACTTTAAGCAGACAGATTCTTACCACGGAGAACCAGTACTGCCAAGAAGGCAGGCAGGGTGCTGAGGGAGCGAATGACAGGGGACCTGACTCCTCTTGAGGGTCAGGGAAGGCTTCCCGAAGGAAGTGACAACTAGGCTGAAGCCTGGAGGATGAGGAGGGATTAGCCGAGTAGAGAAGGGGTGGAGATGACAGGGACAGTGCTGTACCCTGTACTCATCCCCTGACTTGAGTTTCACCACCTCATTGTTTTGACACACACTGTGCTTCCTCTCTGGATTTTCTGTGCTTTTTTCTTTTAAGTTTATTTATTTATTTTGAGAGAGACAGAGGAGGGCGAGGAGGGACAGAGAGAGAGGGAGAGAGAGAGGATCCCAAGCAGGTTCTGCACTGTCAGCGCAGAGCCTGATACAGGGCTTGAACTCGCGAAGCATGAGATCATGACCTAAGCTGAAACCAAGAGTCGGATGCTTAACTTACTGAACCACCCAGGTGCCCCTGGATTTTCTGTACTTATAAAACGTCTTTCTCCTACTGCTCGACTCTGTGTTGCATGGCGGCAGCCTGAGGGAGTGAGGGCTGCTCAGTTCTCTCTTTCTGAGCATCGTAGGACATTGTGACCAGCGGCCTTGCTCTCCTGTCTTCGTCTTCAGCCATTCGCATCCCACCTCCAGCCAAGCAGATCAGGATATTTGGGGGTGCCCCTCTCCCACATTGAGACCTTATCTCTCTGCAGAGGTTAGAATACTCTGAAGGAGGAAGCCTGGAGTAAAGGTGTGAGCCAGTTGCCATCTGGGTGCCATTGGCCCCATTCTGGATTCTGTCCTGAGATGAGCCTCAGGCACAAACCCCCCATCTTCCTGGCTGGCCAGGCAGCCCCAGAGTTGAGCTATTGGTCACCAGGTGGAGTGATAAGCCGGGCTGCTCAGGAACCAATCTCACTAGTGAAGGCATAATTCAGGGGCATTGGTAATGGTACAGAATTCTGAATCAGAAAGGACATCATCTGCAGCCTTCCTATGTGGCAATCCCTGTATTTAAACAGCTATTGCTACCTCCATGCTGTGTGGCAAACATCCGCAGAATTTCTGTGGCGACCATAAGAATTTGTTCTTAGAGGTCCGTGGTTACCTGGGGTCTAGCTGCGTTCGACTGTGCTTGACTGAGTACGTGCCATTGCAGGTCTGGGCTCAACTGGGAGTCAGCCAACACAGACTGTACTTTGCTTCAAACGTCTCTCCTCCTCCTTTGATGAGGCCTCTGAGGCCTGGGCTCTGAACTGGCACACTGCCACTTCCTCCCACATGCTTTTGGCCACAGCAAGACATATATGTCCAAGCCAAGCAACGCCAAGAGCATGGAAATATATTCTTCCCGTGTCAAGGGCATGGATGCAGGGAGGAGTGAAGAATCGGGACCTAAAACTAATCTGCCCCTCTCTCCAAGAGCGTGCCCTCATGCAATGCAGGGTTTTAATACAAGGAGTAAGGAGGAAATGGGTGATGGTGGTCATGGTCACAGTCCATCATAGATCTTTTGCCTGGCCAAGAATTCATGTTCTTAATAATGAATTAGTAATGTTCTTCCAGTGTGTAGTGTGGACCCAGCTTTGTGCTGAGCGCTTTGGGGGACATCAGAGAGAAAAACCCTGATTCTACCTTCAGGAGCTCACTATTGAGGGATGAGGCTTGTGTTCAAGGACAAGATGGGGGCAAGATGAAGCTCGATGGTGTCATGCAGCCTGTGGAGTTCAGAGAAAGGAGAGACCGGCAAAAACTAGAAAAGGATGAGACAGGAGGAGAGGAATGATACGGACACCTTATACCTAGTGAGCACTTGCTGCCCACCAAACCCTGGGCCGAATTCTTTCCATGCCTTGCTTCTTCTCATGGCCGTCCAGAGAGGTGCCAGGATGGTGCTCATTTAACAGAAAAAAAAAAAAAAAATGGAGGCACAAGGGCTCAAGTAACTTGTGTGTGGTCACACAGCTGGTAAATACCAGAGCCAGGGTGTGAGTCCAGCTCTTCGTATGACCAGAGCCTGCATGTTAGTCACCGGGGCCTACGGCCGGCCACTTGAGGCGAAGGGGAGCAGCGAAAGTAGACAGATGTGAGAAGAAGACAGCTGCCAGGGGGCGGGAGCTGTGGAGGGGACCCCAGCCGTGTTATGAACTATAAATGGGAGCAAAGACTGGATGTGCGATTTGGCCAAGGTCCTGCAGCAAGATAGGGTGGAGGCTGGGCTGGAAATTCTGGCTGCTGGCTCTCCTTCCACTTTCCCTGGTACCAGCCGCTTTCTGGGCTCTCTCCACCCGTCTGCGCGGCCACGCCTGAAGCGCTTCCCTCTTGGAAGAGGTGCAATCCACTGGCATTGAAGCCGGGTGGACTGGCTCCCTCTCTCTATCCCTCTCTTTCCTCCTTTCTCCTGCCATGTTCTGGAAAGGGCAGCGTGGGGGAATGTGGGCAGGTTGCACCAGAGATATACATCTGAGAACTGAAGGAACATTTATTTTTAATTTAGACTTAAAAAGAAAAAAGGAAGTTATAAAATATCTGCTCTTGCTCCTGGGACTGTGCAGATGGTGCTGCGTGTTGCCTAATAGGGAATGGGGCTGGCACCCATGTGCTCCCGGCCCCACCAGCCTGACTGTAGGACCTGGAAAGTGGGATCGCTATTCCCCTTGCCTCAGCCTCAGATGGTTCCCGTGGGTCCGTTTGGCCAATACAGCATGGGTTTCCACTGCCTTCTAACCTCACCCTCCCCAGGTCTGCTGATTTTTCTGCCTCTTCTAATGAGACCAGTCTCTCGGCTGTTCTGCTCCTGTGAGTGTGCACACGTGTCCCCTGCCCCACGCACGCACACGCACGCACGGCTCAGCTCCATCCTACCACCTACTTCGGCAGATAGCCACAGCATGCTGACCTCTCCCTTCTTTAGGTCCTGTTCGGATGTTAGAAGTTACCGGCTTGACATGACCAAGTACCTGATTAAACCATCTGGTCATTTTCACGTCCAGATGTTATAAAGGATATTCTCATACATTTTCCTGTTTGGTCTTTGTGCTTACTGTGGTTAGGTGCCATATATTCCTCTCTTCCTGTTTGCTCCATTGGGAGCACCACGGAACATGGTGCATAGAAGGTATTTGAAAATGGGCATGGAGTGTGACTCTTCCTTTGTGCTCAGGCGAATGAGCTGGGAAAGGAACCCCTAAAATCAGAGAGTTGGAGCCCTCAAGCCAAGAGTGAGGAGACCTTTCTGACATTCTCTCTAGTTTGCTGTGAAGCCTTGGGCAAATCACTGAATTTCTCTAAGCCTCAGTTTCCCCATTTGCAAAATATAGAAAGCAATCTCTATTTTGTCTGCGCCCCAGCGTACTAATAAGAATCATGGTAAGTGACATAGGGGAAATTCTTAGCAAAATCAATCAATCATTCAATTTCTTTAAGAAAGCATGAGGGGTCAGAGGTGCCCAGCATGAATATCAGGCCCATGTTACAGCAGGAGGTTGGGACAGGAGGCTGGTCGGGTTTGGCTAATAAGGTTACAAGCTCACAGGTTACAAGCTGTGTGTGTGTGTGTGTGTGTGTGTGTGTGTGTGTGTGTGTGTGTGTGTGTGTTACATAGGCCTGGGTACTATTTCAGTTTCGTTTAGGACTGTGGTTTGTTCTGGAAAAGACTTGATGTCACACAAAGACAATGCCTGCCACCAGAAAAGACAAGTGAAGGCGAAAGTGAGATAAAAGTTTAGGAATGGGAAGAAGCCAGGAGTGAAGTTTGGGCACAAAATACATGCAGTGATGGTTTGTACACTTGACAAATATGAGCCATGGAGATCTGGCCTGAGGTTCTTGACAGTCAGTGCAGAGAGAGACACAGTAAAATGCTCAACGTCTACAAGACAGATGCAGACCAGATGCTCAGAAGTGTATAAATTTCTGACCCCAAGGCCAGAAAAATTTCCCCCAGGAGGATTCATAAAGGATATTCTGTGATGTAATGAGCAGTGAGTGTCATGGACAATAGGTGTTTGGTAAATATAGTGAGTCCCAAGGAGCTGTACCTTATGATGCTCCTGATAGCCCAAGCTCAGTTCAGGGAGTGTAAGGGAGACTGAGGAGGGGAAGGCAACGTGGCCCATAACACACACTTGTTATGTAAACCAACAGATTAGGGGGGATGATATGCTGAGTTCTCAACAGTGAATAACAGCTTTTACTTCTTCTTCTGGCTTTGGGAGGCAGTCAGGCATGCATGTGTGTATACACATACACACACACACTCACTAGATCACATTGTTTGTTCCCAATTTCAGGCCTCTCTAGGCTCAGCTTCCTCTCTGTGGAAGCTCTCTGGCTCCTGGCTAGAGGCTGACTAGGGTCCCCAGGGATTTTTCTCAGCCAGGCTGGGGAGGGGTGATTCCCTTTACAGGCAATGGGACTATCTCACTTGACTTCATACCTACTACTTGGAACTCAAGAGTAGAACTTTAAACCAAGGTAGGACCTCCAAGCTCAACCCCTTCACTCTATAGGTAAGAAAGCCAGAGCCCCAAAGGAGCCTGTCTTCTGCTGGAGACACTGTCGGCTGGAGATCACAGAGGCACGGGGCTGAGGTTGAGCTCCAAGCTCTCCTGATTCTCACTCCAGTGCCCTAAGCTGTTGCTGCAGAGAAAAATCAAACTGGGATCTCATTCTGGGGAGAAAAATCTCATAATTCCTCATTGGAGCTATGGAATGGCTTTACATTATATAATTTTATTCAAACTGATATGGGCCAATAAATATAAATGTGTGTGTGTGTGTTTGCTGTCTTAAAACATTTTAATGTTTAAAACATGATATACAAATGCTGCTGAGGATGTCTAGAATTTGATTTACTGCATAGTATTGGATGTTTATACTTGCTCCTTACAGAAATTCTTGCCAAAGAGCCATTTTATCTACAGGAATAATAAATAAGTCAATATGTGGATGGTTGTGCACATTTTTCCCATATGCATTGGTACTTGGTAGATGTTATTTTGCTCACAGGCTCTCAAAAGGTAAACTTGAAAGAGACACATGGATCCCTGAAGTCCAAAGTTTGGCCACTTGTGAAGATGAGACCATTAATATTGACTTAAACCAAAAAAACAAAGTCAGCAAGCCTAGCTCTTAGGTGACATTTGGGCTTTGGGAATAATGAATCCAGACCCATGTAGCGGTGCTCAGCCATATGTGTGTATTTGTTCATTCATTGATTCATTCACTCATTTGACAAGTATTTATTAGACATCTATGTTTCCTTCAGTAGCTTAAACATGGTGTAGATTTTCTTCATGGAGGCTCAGAGATAAAAGATCTAAATTCCCCCCGTTTGTATTTATAAAGTGCTTAAGGCCCTTGAAATGATTTTTCTCATCATATTTTAATCTGCACAAAAATCCTATTGGATCATGAGGGTGTGAAAGAGAGCTGGGTTAGCTGAGTGGAAGTAAAGATGTTCCTTCTGTTTGCTTGTTTTTATTGTCCCCCTGCCGTCAGTTATGGAAATAATACATGCCCAATGCTTAAAAGAATATAGGAATATTCAAGAAGAATGCGAGAAAGTACTGTATAATGTGACCTCCAGAGACATCTACTTGTGGGGCTATAGATTTGTTCATGAAGATACATATATGCTTATGTTTGTGTATATGGTTCTATGTGCGATGTGATGTCTTTTCTTTAACAAGAGTGGGATTGTGCTGTAATTTAATTCTGCAACCTGGTCCACTTCTTCGTGTGCCATCTCACATGGGCAGCAGTTTGTATGTACACATCAGCCACCTCGGTTTGTACAGATCCAGCTTTACTTTTGCTCATGCCTGTGTCATTTTTCCTTGCAAAAGTGTAGGATGGTCTTTTGGCTTTATTCAGTCTTTCCTCTCTTTTTCTCTCATAGGTAGTTGGTCTTCTCTTGCCCAACCAGACACTGGCATCCACTGTCTTCTGGCAGGTAACAGTCCCTGGCAACAGAGGGCCTATGAAAGGGGGCCCCACAAATGCTGGTTATGATTCCCCACCCCAGGGTCTCCCATCCAGGCCCCTGGGGGAAAGCCACCCCATTTCCCCCGCCCTGACTCAGAAGCCACTGGTAGAACCCCGGGACTTCAGATGCTGCTGAGCAGGTCCCAGCGGCCCATGCCTAGGCCATTTTATGTGACTAATTTTTGCACGAGGGGAGGATAGCTTATTTGTGGCCGCCCACTGCTCCTTGGCTGCTTGTCCAGAGGCCTGTGACCTCGAGGCCCTCAGCAGCATTTTGGTATAAGCCTCACTGAGATCTGTGGGGAAGGTGAACCCACCGCCAACCCCAAGGTAGCAAGGTGGGTGGGGGAATGTCATGGACCCTGGTGTCCACTCTTAGAGCCTGGGCTATGGCTCCCTAAAAACAGTTGAAGCTCTGTGTGTGTGTGTCTATGCACAGAGAGCTGGGCAGGAAGAAAGCCTGTCTGTCTTCAGGAAAAAATGTCAGAGTCTTCCCTGAATAAAACTCCTAACGGTGCCCGCATCAGGGCACGGCAGGTGGCGCAAGACACCGGGCTGGGATACTTTTGAAAGAGGTTCACGGCTGTCCGTAATTCCAGGGGTTACACGTCCGCTTTCGGCTCAGTAAGGAATATAATAAGGATTAATGTGTCAGAGGCAGTGAGGCCCGTTTGGGGCAGTGAACGCCACAGTTCCGGGAGAGGTGACAGTCTCTGGATGGGGATGAACTGCCGTCATGGGCAGGACCGGTGTCCTGGTTTGGCAGCAACTGAGGGGTGTCCCAGGTTTTCAGCGCTGATGCTGGCGCCATCCCAAGCAAACTGGAACAGTCGGTCATGGACAGAACCACCTGTGAGCTGGACACAGCATCCCATTGTCTTCTTGGAGGCTGTGGCCCCGCCGGGGTCCAGGCCTGGCTCCCATGCCTCCCCTGACTTCTCCTCTCCCCCCTTGCCTTCCAGTGGCTGAACCAGAGCCACAACGCTTGTGTCAACTATGCAAACCGGAACGCTACCAAGGTGAGCCGCGCAGAACAGGCTCGGGTGACCCTCAACCTCCCTCCAGGGTGGTGTGCCACCATCGGGGGCTGCTTCCTCTGAGTTGAGCATTGTGCTTCTCCAAGCACCTTATTGAAATGGCCAGCCCTTCAGGAAGGGCCCCACTGGGGAGGGGCTGTTCAACATGAAGTGAAGAAGGCCCATGAAATGGGAATGTGCCTGAAGCAGTGAGAGAGATGAGCTCCGTTGGCGGAATCCTCCTTGGGCAACTCTTATCCCCAGATCTTGGATTAGGATGGCAACAGCCACATGGGGACTGAATTCCCCTAAAGCTTCCTCCAAGCTTGCCTGGAAGCTGCCTTGGTGCCCCCCAGACTGTGGGCTGTAAAGCTGAAGGGCTGCTCCTGAGGGGTGAGGGGTCTGAGGGGCCTGTCACCTCCTCCCCAAAGTCCCCTGCGCTCCTGGGACAAGCTCAGGGTGGAGGCCTGTCACCCTTCTCTTGTCCAGGAAGGGGCTGGGCCCCAGCTTCACTGGTAACGCTGTATTTCCTGCACTTCTGTCCAAAGGCAGTAAGAGGGGAGGAGGAGTCTAGGTCCCCTTGGGGGGCCTGTCAGTTTGGGGAGGAGAGGCTGTGGGCATCCTCTAACCTAGGGGGGAGATGGGGTAGGGTTAGTGGCTGGGCCTTGGTGGTAGGAACTTTGGGGCCTGAAACTCTGAGGATGCCCCCCTTCCCCGTCCAAACCTTCAGTCCACATCTCGCGTGTGTGATCCACACGTGTACATCCCTGCTTGGATGGCTCTCACATGCCTTGAACCAAACATCTCCAAAATAACAGAGCATAGTTAAAGGCAAGTTCCTCAGCTCTTTCTTAATTTTATATGTTGCAACTTGGGTTACATTTTTCCTTAGAAACATTGAGCACCCCTCGCCTATTGGCATGGAAGCCCGGTGGCCTCATGGGTTAAGGCCGGGAGAGCCAGCCAGGCACAGCCAGCCAGGACACTGCCACTTTCACCTAGACACCCCTCCAGCTGCCCTCAGCCCACTTCCAGCACGCATCCTCCCTCCACTGGATATGCTTGCCCCAGACGTACATGACCCACATTGGCCCTTGCTGTTGTCTACCTCCAGCCAGCAGTGTCTGCCCCTGAGCTCTCTAGAACAGGGCAAAAGTGCAGTGGGCCCCTTTGGCATCTCCCTGGACGTTCCTGCCCTGTATTTCCTGTATGGAGCTGTGCTGAGGGAAGCCTGGCTCCCTTTGGCTTCCAGAGGGATCTTTTCCTTCTCACCTGTTGGTGGGCAGGACTGTCTCTTGCTGGCTGGGGCTGTTTGCAAGGGTGGAGTATGGCAGCTTTGGGCACCCAGTGGGCCTAGAAATCTGTCTCTGCCTTCCAGCCTTCTCCTGCGTCCAAGTTCATCCAGGGCTACCTGGGAGCTGTTATCAGCGCCGTCTCCATTGCTGTGAGTAACTCTCTCCCCACTTCTCTGTCCCACTGCTCTGCAGCTGCCCCTCTCCCCTGCAGCTCTGGCCAGACCTGTCTGAGGTCAGGGCCAGGCAAGGATGTGGGAGACAGAGGTTTGTGTGGGTGGGCCACCAGGGCAGGCTTCCTCGGCAGACAAGAGAGTAGATTCTGGTGACACTTTACTAGAGAGACACAAACTTTAACACAGAGTGCTCGAGATTTTGGAGAGCCGGCGGGGAGGTGAGGCGGTGCCCATGAGTGATGCAAAGGGCTGTACATTCCAGCTGAGGGCAGGACGTCTGTCCCTAGTAGGGCCCCTTGCCCCAGCACCCTTCTCAGAGGAGCTCACTCTCAGTAATGTGGCTGATGCAGGAAGCAAGGGGCTCAGGAACAGCTGTAAGGCTGGCCCAAATGCTGGCTCCCCTTTGCTCTCTGCCCGAGCTCCCAGGGCACTATTGTCCTCTGTGGCCTTGGTCATGTGGTTACATGTCCAGTGCATCCTGGAGGCCCTCCACAAGACAGGAATAGTTTCATCTGAATTCCTCAGGACTTTGAAAATAGAGCAGCTATTAAGTAGGGGAGGTTTGTAAACTGGCTGTGTGAGTGTAAGGCTGGATCCCAGATGAGGGCTGAAGGCAGGTGACACAGCAGGGGCCTGGGCCAGAGCCACAGTGGAAGCTCAAGTTCCCACCCTTGAGCCCACCCTTGTGCCCCCATCATACTCTCTAGATCCTGGCTGGGTGGTCTCCTATAGCTGACTCCAGAGGGTGAAAGTCACTTCACAACTTTTGTTATTTTATTCATCACACAATAAATACATGCAATTGGTGAGAAAAAACTTACAAAATGCAAATTCAAAAATTCACGTATAATGAAAGAATTCACATATAATAATCTCTTTGCAAAACCCACTTTCCTTATCTTTCCCATGTCGTTAAGTGTAATAATTGTTCACAACTATGTACTAACCCACTGTACCCTACACCGTCATTCATTCCACTGCTCTGGGAAAGTAGGGATTTGGGATTGTTCTGAGATGGCTTCTTTTACTCTGCTCCCGTGTGGACCACGTCCTCTCCAAGTGACCTGTTGGGGAGTGATCCCCACTTCATACCAAGATTGAGCTCCCTCCCGACTCGTTGCCTTACCCCAAGCCAGGAGCCAGACATTGCCTAATCTATTCAGATGGCTCGCTGAGAGACTGCAAACCCCACCCTGGTGAGGTCCCCAACCCAGCAGAGACTTCATTTGGGGTCATACAAACTGGCAGGCTCTGATTCTGGGGGGCTCCTGGCAAAGGTGACGGCTCTTGTGAGAGAAGGAAAGGGACTCTGTCACCTCCTCCTTGCTCTTCGTGACAAGAGGAGCTGATGGCTCTGCCCAGTTTAGCAGCTTGAAAATCCCATCTTCCTTCTTTGAGATTTAAGGGTGGAGTGGGGTGGAGCTGAGGGGAGGAAACCACTGAGCAGCCCTGACTGGGAAGGGCTTGAGCCCTATCCTGGTGGGATGTCCTCCTCCTATAGGCTTGGGGCTCCAGGCTCTCAGCATCCCCAGGCCTCACTGTCCCACCCAAGGGCCCTTTGGGCATTCCATCCCTCCCATTTCCTAGGATCTGAGCTAGCCCAGATTGTGGGGTCGGGCCTCTGACGCCCAAGCTGCTGTTCCTGGGGACTGGGGGCCCTCCAGGCTCTCAGAGCCAGGATCTTACCCTCAGGGACCGGAGGCCTCACACTGGGCTGTCACAGCCCCCAGGGGTTGCGCCTGTGCTTGGGACATCCCAGCTCCCTTCCAGAGCCCTCAAAGAGGCTTTTCCTGACCATGTGAGCCCAAACTCTTCCCACAGCCCCAAGGCCTAGAAACTTCTGGCCTTCCCACACACTCACTCAGTTACACCCCGTGTCCTGTCCTGTCATTGTTCTACTGGCTTACAAGTTAACCAGGGACAGGCCCTGTGTCTTCTCCCCCATGGAGGGGGAGTGAGCACTGCTCCATAAATAATTGTTAATTAGGTTGCTGATTGATTGCGGGCCTCAGGAGGCCCCTCTCCGCCTAGATCCACGAGTCTTAGCCGTGGCGGCGTCCCTCTGCCTGACGTCTTCACACAGTGAGGGTCTAACTCCGGCAGATGGAGCGGAGTTTCTGACTTGGAAAATCTGCAGCTTGCTTGCTTTTCTTTTGTGTGTGTAAATCACAAAACCTCCAAAGAAAGAGGCTTTATTTTATTTTCCTTTCCCTTGTTCTCTGGAACCCTGGGCCCGCGGCCTCATTAACTGATCTCTGCTTCAATTAGTGACAAATCCCCTCCCAGGGAGAACCTGTTAGGAGGAGAAGACCTGCAAACAAGTGTCACGGCCCCAGTGGTTGGCCCAGCTCTGGCATTAATTAAAACGAGTCCCTACAAGCAGGCGGCGTGGATGGGCGTGCTGACAGGCTGAGGGCAAATCCCAGGGACTAAGGACAAGCTGGAGTGGAGGCTAGGCCCTGAGAGTCCAGTCTCCTCCCTGGACCTTTCCTCTCCCTCAGAAGAGCCAGAGTCCTGACCTTGGCCAGCACCCCCCTGAATCAAGGACCCCCAGTTTGCATGGCCCCCCGAATGAAGTCTCATGCTGGTTACAGGACCACCAGTGCAGGGGTAGCAGCCTTTTGGTGAACTCTCTAAATAGATTTGGCAATGTCTGGCTTCTTGCTCGAGAATAAAAAAGAAATTTTGTCTTAAGTTATTTTTGAAATCTAACAGTTTGCTGTCTTTTAACAAAGGAAGCCTCTGTCAGTCCTCACTGTATTTGAATTTGGGGGTTCATGTTGAGTATTTCTGTGGTCAGCCCCCCGCGGGCCCTGGCTACACAAGAGTGAGACCTATTCACTCCCTTCAGGGGAGTGTATACGGCAGGCAGTTGGAAGGTGCAAGGGGGGTCACTCCGATTGGTATGTTGTCCTTCAAGACGAGGAGAGGGAAAGCTGAGGATATTTTGTGGTAGAACCAGAATTCTGATGAAGGTGACCCTTGGGTGTGGTGGTAAGTAGGGAAGGGGCCCCCAAGTCACAAGAGGCCGACTCTTCAGGACAGACCAGAGAGAGCCGAAGGCAGGGTTGAGGGTTCCCGGTAGAGGGCACAGCATGTGGAGAGGCATTCAGGAAAAGGAGACTGTGATGGACTCCGGAAGTGATGGGGATGAGGTGGCAATGAACTGAGGAGTAGCAGAGCCGCTTGTGAAACACTGGGAGCGCCTACTCAGGAGTTAGGGGGCCACGCCGGCAGTGCTGGCTGGACTCAGGGACCTGGGCATTGCGGGAAGGGCGGGCAGAGTGGGCTGGAAGAGAAGTCATGGCGGGGCAGTAGGCCCAGCAGATGACCCGCATCATGGACATCAAGGCCCTGGTGAGAATGGACCTGTGGCTGGAGAGGAAGGCTCAGGGCTGAAGTCCTCCATGCTGGTCAGGAGCTGTTTGGTACATGAGAGACACTTCACGCCTGGCTCTCAAACCCCTCACCTTCAGGCACGTCTTAGGTGGCTGAGCTCTTTCCCTCTTGGGGAGTTGCTGTTCTCCATTCCCAAAGGGTCTGGGCCCTGAGGGGTTCTTTCTGAACAGGATACAGTGGTTGTCTGTTTACCTTTACTAGATATTGGAGTGCAAGGAGGTGTCCCAGGAGGTTCCTGGGCTGAACCCCTACCCCTCCCAGTTCCCATTGCCTACTGGGAGCTCCATGTCCCGGTATCAGAGTGGCAAACAATCACAATGGTCATAATGCCTAACACTTCTGGAATGCCTTCAGTGTGCCAGGTACTGCTTAGGTGCCCTTCTCAGTTGTATCGATGAGGACACTGAAGCATAGAGGTGAAACCAGTGACAGAACCAGGATTCAAACACAGGCTTAATCGTACACTATTCTGCTAATACAAAGACACCATTTTCTTCCTGTTCCCAGTTGTGGCCTAAGGTGGAGGGAAGAGCCAAACAATGTTCTTGGCTTCCAGTTTAAAGGAACTGTAGCCATGCCTCCTGGAAGATAAGTCTGCCCCCAGGTACCCTGAGAACAGTGGGGACTGGAAGAAAATTTTTAAAAGGCTCCTTAGGTGTAATGGGGTTAGACCCACTATCCAACTTCATACTTGGTTCCTGCACCTGTGTTTTCTGGCCAAAGTTGAGCCAGCGGCGCATATTTGTCCCTGGTCCAGAGGCTCCTTGTTCCGCCTCCTGCAAGAACCAAGTCTGGCTAGTTCTGTGGTGGAAGGCATACTTCAGAGTGTTCTTTGTGGTTGAGGGTGTACCTCAGGGTGTTCCCTGTGGTCCAGGGTATACCTCAGAGTGTTCTCTGGTCAGGTGACTCAGGTGCTCTCTGGTCAGGGTGTACCTCAGAGTGTCCGTGTCCTGTCCTCTGGTCCAGGGTGTACCTCAGGGTGTTCTCTTGGCCCAGGGTGTACCTCAGGGTGTTCCCTGTGATTCAATCTATACCTCAGAGTGTTCTCTGTGGTCAAGAATGCACCTTGAATGTTCCCTATGATCCGGGTGTACCTTAGAGTGTTCTCTGTAGTTGAGGGTATACTTAAGGATGTTCTCTGTGATCCAGGGTGTACCTCAGGGTGTTCTCTGTGATCCAGGGTGTACTTATAGCCTTGCTGTCTTTCTCTGGGCCTAATGGAGGTAGGGACCGTTAACCAGAGAATCCAAGACCAGAATGTTAACTCACTGCTTTCCTGTGATTGGCTTTCGGGTTGGAGGGCCCATTACATGGACCCTGTAGCAGAATCTGAAGTTTTCCAGAAGCCTGCAGATGGTGATATTGGCAGTGGTGAGTCCAACGTGAATATGGGTTCTGCATCTATTCTATTCTGGGGAGGACAAGTTGTGTCCCTTCCTACGTGTAAGGGGTCTGATGTAACTGGTTTTCTAGCAGGTGGCCAACAGGTCCCTACAGGACACGGTTCAGGGATCAGGATTGGTCTCTGTTGCTGGCAAACAACCCTCTTAGAAGCAGGTGAAGCTGATTGGTCTTTCAGCCTGTGTATGACTCTGTCTCAGCCACCTTGGCCCTTTGCTCCTGAGCCTGTCACCAAGCAAGAGGCTGTCTGGGGTTGCAGGACAGTTGACCTCCACAGAGGGTCATGGGGTCCGCTTGGTTGCCAAGAGTTTATCCTACAACGAGCGCCCTCTGCTGGGCATTTTTGGCACCTCAAAGATTCTTCGACCTGCCCCGGCCCTTGCTCCACCACCTCCTAACCATCTCTTTACATTATCATCCACCACCCAAGAGTAGATCTGATTTCGGAATCTCGTGCCATCTCTCCTTTCAGGCATGCCCTCTTCTCCATTGTTCTCCAGGACCCCTTGGGTCCTCTTACAGGCTCTATTAGAGTCCACAGCTGGCTACAGACAACCTGGTATTTTATGCCCCTGACACTCTACTGAGCCTCCTCGTTCCTTATCTGGTTGCTTACTACTTACCCTTCAGGTCTCAGTCAGGCATCCCCTTTCCCAGAAACCTTCACGGCCTTGGGGCCACCCCTTCCAGGCCCCTCCTCCTGACAGAGTGACGAGCCGTCTGCTCAGGTGGACTCGGCCCTGTGTGTGCAACGTTTAGCACTGCAGAGTTGTTTGCTAG
This sequence comes from Acinonyx jubatus, assembly GCF_027475565.1. Classification (NCBI taxonomy): domain Eukaryota; kingdom Metazoa; phylum Chordata; class Mammalia; order Carnivora; family Felidae; genus Acinonyx; species Acinonyx jubatus. The sequence continues at coordinate 87,792,064 of NC_069388.1, read as the reverse complement.
CAGTGATTGCACAAGGCAGATCTCCCTTGCGGCTCTTTTTTTTCCTGCCTCAGAAATCACTCACATGATGCATTCTAGAATATTTATTAAGCACCTACTCATTTCCCCAGGCAGCAGGAATTCAGTGAGGAGTAAGGGAGACACAGGCCCTGTACCCAGTACTTAGGGCCTACTGGGAGAGATGGATATTTAGTAAAGAGGCCACAGGTAAAAATATTTCTGTGCTATTCAGTTTTAAATAATATACATGTATCACCTTGATTCCCAACCTTTTAAGGAGGAAAATCAATGTACACTTTGAGACTGTGATAGGTGCAGGGAAGGAAGAGGTCCGGGTTCTGTGAGAAACTGTAAAAGGGGAGCCCTGAGTGAAGAGGAGGGCTGTCTGACATTTAAGCTGAAAAGGGAGGAGGCCAAGGGAGGGCCGTGCTTGAAGGCCCCGAGGAGAGAGGTGGTGGGGGGAGTGAGGGAGGGAGAGGAGAGAGAGAGTTGGCTCAGGGGAGGAGCAGGGCAAAGGCAGGTGGCTGGAGCCTTGCAAAGGGGGGTGTGGGGGGGTCCTGTGGGTCTCTATCTGCAGTGAGAAGCCACTGAAAGGCTAAAGCGAATTGATACCCATTTTTAGAAGATCGTTCTGGCTGCTGTGTAGGGAGCTGATGGGAGGGAGCAAGAGCAGAAGCAGGGAGCTGAGTTAGGAGGCGGGCAGTTGTCCAAGGAGAAGAGATGGGTGCTTAAGGTAAGCAACAGGAGCAGAGAGAAGTGGTTGCATTCAGGATACCTGGGAGACAGGACAGGTAGCCTTGCATGCCGAGTTGCATGTGGGGAGGGAGAGGCTCCTATCCAGGAAGACTCGTGGGTTTGGGGCAGGAGGAGCTGCTAACAGTGGGACAGGACAGGGTGTAGGTGAGGAGGAGCAAGGGAACCTTCATCCTGGGAGTGTGAAAGGGGAGCACCTGAAGCCCCTCCAGATAAAGGCGTCCTGCAGGGGGTTGCAGGTTTGTGGAGGACACAGCCTGCTTGCACTGCTCAAGCCCCATCCAGCGTCTCCTCGCTGGCCTCACAGAAAGGAAGCTGCTGGTGGCCTGGGGAGGACCTTGGTGCTTAAGGAGACAGCTATCAGCCGTACAGCTCATGACATGGGAGATCTTGTGTCACAGAGCCCCTTATCCCACCTTGGGAGATTGTCAGGAAGCCAGTCTTCTCTCTTCTGTTCCTGTCAGCTGCCCGTGGCAAATCCACTGGCCTGGGAGCCAGAGCTTGGAGAGAAGTGGCCAGAGACAGTCCACTGCTTCCTTAGGTCATTGCTGATGTCCCACGGGGTCTCCTGGGCTCTTGCTCCTCCCAGGACCCCTGTCTGCTGACCACAAGGGGAATTCGTGTGCAAAATCCACACCCTGTTTGTTTTCTTCTCTGCCAAAATGGAGCCCCTGTTTGGTTAATTTCTATTTTGTGGCTTATTTTGAGGCTGTTAAAACAGACCCTGGGGGACCCTCAGCAGTGATTGTTCCATATCTCATTATCTTTCCCAAACCCGATTATTAGCTCAGATTTTTCTGATCGCTAGCTGCTGTTCGTGATGAGTTGTGTGCCATTAATGCCAGCTGGTTCCCTTAAACAGGACCCACCATGCCAGGGAAAATGAGCTGGCATTCAGAGCCACCAGCCACTTGGCTTTTTAATTTTAATGGGCTCCACCAAATGTTTCAGGCCAAAGGGCCCCTGAGGAATCAGAACAGACGGGCTCGCAACCCTGGTCTGCAGCCCACCCTTCCCAGGCTGTGGCCATCCTAGCTGCTGGGACGGTAAGGCCTGAGTTGGGGGCTGTGGCAGGAGTGGGAATAAGTGCCTGCTTGACTCTCCTTTATTTGTACCTTCCTGCTTTCGAGCTCATCATCAGTGGGTGTGCAGGGTGACCTCACCAGCTCCTAGTCTCCCCACTTTGCTGGTCCCCGGCCCCTTCCTTGGCTCAGGCATGCTGGCCATGCTCAGGAATGAGCATGTCGGGAAGACCCCAGTGGGGTTCAGGGAAAGGGCAGGCCAGAAGAGATCTGGAACCCAGGCATTGTTGTTTCTCTTCTTTCCTCCTCCCTACCCCGGACTCCCACCCAGAGTTGGGGGGACAGGCTGAAACACTCACTCTGGACTGTGCCAGTCCCAGCCAGAGGGAAAAACAGCCAGCCAGGGAGGCTTGAGGGCAAGTCTGAGTGTTACAACCAGTGACCACTATTCCTTGTCCTCCCACTACACTCCAGCCCTGCCTGCCCCCAAGAGGCTGCCAGGGGAATGTCCCAGCTGCCTGCTGGCCTCCTGGAAGACTCCTCCAACACGTCCCACATCTTTCCAAAAGGATATCGGGGGTGGAGCTGGAGTTTGAACCTAGACCTTCTGTTTGATAGCTGGGATGGGGGCGCAGGCAGGGCTGGATCAAGGGCCCTATCTTTGCTGACGGGAGCTGCCTCCCATTCATCTGGGCCCTGGCCCCAACTGTGGTCTTTTCAGGACAGCTTTTGCTATGCAAACAGCAAGTTTTAAATGGCACACTAGACATTAAAGCATGCCTCATTGAGATGGAAGCTACAGAGAAAGTAAATAGCATAGTTAAGGCAAAGCTTTGGAATTAGCAGACCCCTGGGTTCAAATCCTAGCTTTACCTGCCCCGTAATAGCTGTGTGTCCCTGGGTAAAGTTACTTAACTCCTCGGAACTTGTCTGAACTTTTTTGAATCTATAAAAAGGAGCAACATACCTATGTAATTTATTTTTTTAATGTTTATTTATTTTTGAGGGGGGAGGGGCAGAGAGAGAGGGGGACAGAACATCTGAAGCAGACTCTGTGCGGACAGCAGAGAGCCTGATGCAGGGCTCGAACTCACGAAGCACAAGATCATGACCTGAGCTGAGCTGAAGTCAGATGCTTAACTGAGCCACCCAGGTGCCCCATGCCTATTTAATTTAGATATTTCATGCGATGTGCCCAGCACACAGCCTGGCACTTCCCCGTGCCCCTTTCCTCCTCTTCTCCGTCACCAACACCTGTGTCATCCTGTCTCCCTCCAGACTTTCCCACTCTGCACTCTGTAGGAACGTGTTCCCTGGCATTTGCGGGAAGGGGGGGCCACAGAAATAGACAGTCACTCACTGCTGAGAGCTGGGGAGACCTGGACTTGGTGAGTTCCATCTGCGTGGCAGGGCAGCCTGGAAGCAGGGGAGCAGGGCCCATTGTAGGCTAGCAGCTCCCTGGCCTGCCCTGCCATACCAGTGAAGTGTGTCCAAGCTGCCGCACATCTCCCTGCCTCCCAGCCTTCCCTTGAGCAAGTGACAGGGAAAGGACAAGGATGAGACTCTGAGGATCAGCTTGAGGCTTCAAATACAGACCAGATGCCCAAGAGCCCAAGCTGGGTTTGCCCGGGAGCATCCTGGCTCCGTGAGGTCCTGGGCTACCCAGGGGCTGACAGGTTGGCACTTCCTGTCTTCCCAGGTCACCGTGCCATTCTTGCTTTGACTGCTGTAGTCACCCTGCAGCCCTGGAGGCCTTCCCAAGGCTCTGCATCTTCTCCAACAACTCAGAAGGCTGAGGCCAGAGCCAGGGCTGTGGGGGCAGGGTGGCCTGCTAGTGACCAGGTGTGCCAGAGCTGAGCGCAGGCTCCCCAGGCCCCCTTTGGCCAGGTGTCCTGCGGCAGCCGCCGCTGCCCCTCCTCCCAGGAAAGACCTCCAGGGCAGAGTCTGGTTCTGGCCTCAGTTTGGGGCAGCAGTGGCCTCTATACATCTGCTTCTGGTCTGGCCACGTGTCTAGCCTTTTCTCTCTCCACGCCTGTGCTTGTGCTGTTTTCCCCACCAAAATTCTCTTTCCTCTGCCCTGCCTAACCCACCTTTCCTCCCTCCACGAAACCCCCCTTCCAGCCTTTGCTGATCTCCATCCATTCATTTGTTGGTTCATGCATTTATTCCTCAGTCACCAGTTGATTGAGCAAGAACTACATGCCGTCCACTGTCCTGAATGCTGGGTACACAAACATGAAAAAGGCATGGTCCACCTCCCCTGTCCAGCTGGGACATCACATCCATGAGCCGTGAACAGAGTGGCAGGAAGGAGGGATTGGAGGCATGTGAGGGAGCACCTTCCTGCCTGGGAGAGGCAACATTCCTACATGGCTTACATTTTTACATAGCTTCATTTATTTAGATCCCTTTATGCTCTAAGCTCATGCGAAACACTTTGCATACATTCTTTTTTTTTAAGTGTATTTATTTATTTTGAGAGAGAGAGAGACAGTGCGCATGCGTGTATACACGTGTAGAGGAGGGGGCAGAGAGAGGAGAGAGAGAATCCCAAACAGGCTCCATGGTCATCACAGAGCCTGATGACACAGGGCTTGATCCCACAACCGTGAGATCATGACCTGAGCTGAAATCAAGAGTCGGATGCTCAACCCCCTGAGCCACCCAGGAGGTCCTACATAAATTCTTGTAACAGCCCTGGGATGTTGTAGATATTACGGTCCCTTTTTACAGACAAGGAAACCGAGGCAGAAAAAGGTTCAGTGACTCCCACTGTTAGTAAGTCATTGGAGGTGGAGGTCAGAGGTGGGCCTTAAAGAGCAGGTGTGGACTGAGTAGAGAAGGAAGGCATTCGGGTCTCAGGGACCAGCATGGGCAAAGGCCCCAAGACCAGAAAGCTCCCATAGCATCTGGGGAGCAGTAAACTGGATTCCCAGAAGGAGAATGTGGGGTGTTGAGGGAGTAGGGAAGCTGCATGAAGGAAATGGCACCTTTTCACACAGGTCACGGGAGGAGCTGGTCACGTGTTCTAGAAGAACAGAGGATAGCATGGGGGATGGAATAGAATGGGGAGTGCCCAAGGGGAAGGCGAGGCGGGAGCCCAGTGTCCCAGGCTGGGTGAGGGGGCTGGGGTCTACGTGAAGAGGGCAGTGAGCCCAGGATGTCACCCACTGCACCCCCATCCTGCTCTCGGCTGCTCTACTTAGTTCCACAGTCACCTGTGGGCAGGTGTGTGGATCTCCTTCTCCTGAGCTCTTGAGGTTAGGCTTGTGCCTGAGCCCATAGCAGGGCCTCAGAAAAGGGGTTCCTAGAGGCTGAGGTGGGAATGAGGGTTCCCACACTTCATTTACTTGCGGATTATGTGTTCTTCTAACAGCAATCTTTCCTTTTTCCCTCCTAAAAGAGGTTGTGTATGTGGGGGGGGGGGAGGGGTACATGCATGCGTGCATGCGTGCATGCGTGTGTGTGTGTGTGTGTGTGTGTGTGTGTGTGTGCGTGTGTAGCTGAGACTTTCCCCTCACCCTCTTCTTCGTGGGCTGGTTAACTGGAATGACTGGGCAGTGATGCTTTGACTAGTGACCCTGGAGCCCGGCAGCCCCCGATGACATTGAGGATTTGGGGTCTGGGGCACAACTTCAGGGGAAGACAGTGCCGTTCACTCTCTGCTCCTGCCCCAGCCTGCCCCCCCCCTGCCCTAGTCGGCCAGGCCGCTGCAGCATCATGAACTTTCTGTTTTCTCTTTCTAAGGTGGGCCTTAATGTCCTGGTTCAGAAAGCCAACAAGTTCACCCCAGCCACCCGTCTTCTTGTCCAGAGATTTGTGCCATTCCCCGCTGTAGGTAAGACTTGAACCATGCAGAGGTGTGCAGGGGTGTGTGCAGGTGTGTGTGTGTCACACCTGGGTGTGTGGGGCTGCAGGGCTCTTGGGGAACTGGATGCCTTTCCAGACTTCTTCTGACATTGGGGGTCTCCTGGTGAGGGCAACTAGAGCAAAACATGTGTAGACAGAAGTGAGGGTGACAGGGGCGCTGCTGATGAGCTCTGTGACCAGGATTCTGCTTTTAGCTCAGGGATTCTTAACCTGGAGCCCCAGTCCCCCACAGGACCAGTAGATAGAACGCAGGGGATCCTATGAACTTGGCTGGGGAAAATACCTACACTAGCCTCTAGCTGAAATTTAACATTTCCTTCCACTGGGAGTGTAGGCAGCAAACCACAGTAACAAGCAAGAGCTGTGACTTTGTCACCAATAGAAATCACGGATACTTTCACGTCCTGTTACAGTTGTTGCAGAGGTTTTAAAATACCGTTTCTGTGCCACACTGACTCAAAATTATGATATTGATCCAATCCACTGGTAGGTCTTATTTTTTAATTCGTTAGTTAAAAAGCACACCTATGATTGTATCACAATTGAAAAAATATTTGGCAATGTATTCCAATATAATCCCTTTATTTTTTTTTTAATGTTTATTTCTTTTTTGAGAGAGAGAGAAAGAGCATGAGTAGGGGAGGGACAGAGAGAGATGGGGGACAGAGGATCTGAAGCGGGCTCTGCGCCTACAGCAGTGAGTCCCACGTACTCGTATTATTCATATTCAGGTAATTGTGGTGCGTGCGTGTGTGTAGAGGGGATTTTGCTGCCTCCAGCTAAGTCTTTGCTGGTCTTGGAGCCGCTGAGCTCACAATAGATGCCCCCGGCCAGCTCATCAAGCCCAGCCTGGCTCTTAAGAAGCCCATGCTTTGTTTGGGGAGAGGGCCCTATAGCAGAATGTTTTTAAAAACTAAAAAGAAACAACACTGAAAGAAGCATGAAGCAGTGTGTGATTAGTCGTCTAAAGAGAAGTATACGCCTGAACCATGATACCGAGTTCCCCGTTTGATGCCAGAGGACAAAGATAGGGGCCGGCCCAGGAGTGGTGTCAGGTCCCGTCACCTCCCAGGTGCCAAGGCTCAGTCTGAACAGCCCGAGTCAGACCCAGGCTCATGGTCCCAATCTCATTATTCACCTCCAGGGTTCAGCTTCCCCATCTGTAAAATGGGGGCACTGATACCTACCTTCCTGCAGCCCAGAGCTGTGGGAGGGCCAAACGAGATTACAGACCAGATTCCATTCGCAGGAAAGTGCTTTGGAGCACCTAAAGAGCCCCGTAAGAAGGTGGGAGATCATTACCTGGCAGCCCCCGCCTCCTCGTTGGCCAGAGGCTAATGAACTCCCAGGACCAACTGCCCGTCTGAGCCTCAGCTGACCCAGATAATTGCTTAGCAACTCCACACTTTTAATGAACTCCCAGCTATTTCTGGCATGGGCCACTAATGGAATAACTCTTTAGATCTGACTTTGTTAAGGGGCCTAATTGAGTGAACAAGGCTGCCGATCTTGCGTTCCTCGCTATTCTGGGCTGGAGGGTCAGATGTAGCCTCAGAAGGTGGCAGCTCTTAGCTGCACTGGACTGGATCTGGGACTCGGCGGAGATGCAATCTGTCCTTGAGCCAAGCTTCAGACAAGGACTTTGCCAGGGGCCTGTTCCAGCCTTGCTCTGCCAGTCATCTTGCTGGATGACCTTGGGGGTGGTCTTAACCTCTGGGGCTCCTTCAGGAGGAGGGTCCCTGCTTTCAGGTTTGACCCTATCTGTCATGCCCACCCGAGACTTTAGGACCTGTCCCTCTTTGGGCTCCAGCCTGATTCTCCTCCTGTCTTAATCCAAGAGGAGCCTGCAGGTCCAGCCACTGTCAAATTGTCTTGAGATCCCACATATCCATAGTCAGTTGCACAGGTTGCACACAATGCCATTTGTAGTCCTGATAGTCCTAGTTTGCCAGGATCCAGAGAGCAGCAGATCCTTTCTGGCTGCTTCCTCAGGCCTGCTGCCCGAGTCCTAGCTGAGTGCCTGCCTCCCTTCCACCCCTGGCTCCTGTCTCTCCTTGTCCACATTGCAGGCTTCCACTTCCCTGGCCCCGATGCCCTCCCAGGCCCATCTGTAAACGGATACCTGCTAACCCCCCGGGTAGATGTTGACACGGTGGTGTGCAAGATGAACAGACATCCCCCTCACCTGCTTTTGAACCCCTGGTCCTCTCAGGCCATCATACAGACCCTGCACTTGGCCACCCTTCACCTTGTTCTCAGGCTTAGACATCTTTTGTAAGGCTCACTGCATGCAGGCAGGGCCTAGGTCCCTCCAGGCATTCATCCTGCTTTCTATGGTGGGCTAGACCAGACTAGGCCAAGCCACCGTTAAGGCCACCAAGAAGCTTGCTCAGGATTTGCTTTACCTTGTAGAGGGTTCTTTGCCCTTCCAACCCCTGGCCTGATGGGGAGACAGGATTCACAGAGCCATAAGTGCTCACAGGAAGGAGGTTGAGGCAAGTGGAAGTGATCAGATTAAGCCCTGGCTGTTGGGATGTGTGTGGGGGCTTGGGGGTGGTGTGTAGAGCAGAAGGGGGTCTTCATGGTGAGGGAGGGTCCTGAAAGGGCCTGTGTGCCCTGTGCTCAGAGGCCATATCCCTACTCCCTCCCTCAGGAAGGAGGCTCCCAGAAGCCGGTTGCTTCTTCCCGCTGCCCTGCCCAGTGAGTTCTGCCCTGTTCACAGGACACTGTGAACAGGACACTTCACAGGACACTTCATTCCCCCACCTGACTCCACTGATTTTACCCCTCTCTGGCTTTGGACCAGACCTCACTTCAGCCCCTTCCCACTGGAACATGTGTGACAGACATTGCAGGCCTTCCCTGGGTTTGTAGGGGCTCCACAGCTCTCCACATTTCCCCCAGCATACCTCTGTGGCCTCTCACTCCCCACATTGTCTCTCTGGGAGGACCCAAGGCAGGGTGAGCCATCCCCATTTCCCAGAAGAAAAAAATTCAGACTCTCTGAGCTGGCCACCGCCCAGGCCTTGAAGGCCCAGCCCAGGCTACTTCAAGCCCACTTGGATAACCCCTCACCCAAACAGCCGTGAAACTGAGGCATGTGGTCCAGAGGCGCCCCCCAGGAGCACCCCACCTCCAGGTTCACCCTGGTTTTTTAGCTAGGGTTGTGCGTGTGTACGTGCACGCATGTGTGCTGAGTACGTGGGAAGCCCTGAGGACACTCACTGAGCCCTTCTCTCCCTCACGGTGGTTTCAGAGCCTTGCTGTGCCCCGGTCCACAGCAGCAATCATGTGGGAAATCTCGGTTTCTATTTATACATGGAGATGTTAGGAAAGACGGTGAGCCCAGGAGCATGTGTGCTGGCATCAGAATCGATTGGGGACTGGTAATTAATTTGTTTAGACCTTAATTAATTCTCCAGTTCTTTCTTATTTGTGGACTGTCACGCTTAATTGTGTTCAGGAGCTCGAGCTCGGAGCAGGCCCTCCATTAATTGATGGGTGCTGTGAGGTGGGAGTTAATGGTTTGGGGAGCTGGGCAAACAGTGTAATTAAAGGTCAGTAGAGGAGGCATTGGAAAAACAACCCCCCTCCCCCAGGTCCACCCACCAGTCTCCATGAGCAGAGTCCATTCCAGGGCAGGCAGACCCCACAAACAGCCTTCTCTTGAGGCCTTAGGCTGGGAGCTGGCAGGAGTGGCCAGTGGGAGGCATGCAAGGTCGCGGATGCCGCAAGGGGGCACTGGTGAGAGGAATGGGCACATTTCATCAGGAATGCGTGGGGCAGGGCCTTTAGCCAGGGGCCGAGAGGTGAGGATCCCCAGGTGCCACCTGGCAAGCAAATCTCCGTACCGGGCTCTGCATATATGTGTGCAGGAGTCAGGGAAGGAAGCCCTGAAGGTCACCCCACCCCCACCTGCTTGACTGAATCCATACCCAGCAAGGGACAAGACCCCCATGTGGGCTTTGAGCTCCCTCACGGGAGGCCGGAGCCTCAGCACCTGCTAGCTGACTCCTTGCACGGGCGGGGGGGGGCGGGGAATAACCTTCGCGTATGGGCCAAAATGCCAGCCTCATCATCCCTTTGCCGGGAAACGCCTTCTTCCTGCACTGTCTACAGCAGTCCCCTGCATTAAATGTCACAGCTGATTTCATCACCAGGAAAAAATCTCTGTGTTCACCGGGGAGTCCGTTCCTCAGGATGTCTGGGCAGTGTCTGGGAGGTCTTCTGTTCACATGTCTGCCCTCACCCCACCTCCTTGCTCCCCTTCACCCCCAGGCCACGTGGGTCTTGGTGTCCTTGATTCCTTCTTTACTATTCTTCCCTTGGTGTTCAAGCCTCCCTGCTTGCCTCGTCCGGGAGGTGGCCACGGCAATGTGCCCGAGCCCAGAGGGTTGGTCCTGACCTCCTCAGTTCCTCATCCCCTGAGGTGCACCTGTGTCAGCTGTGGCTGGGCCTCATGACGTTTGTCCCTTCCATCCAGGTCAGTGATAATGTGGTGTCCGCAGCCCTTCAGCTCCTCTGTCCTTTCCTTGACCTAGTCCCTGCCCATACTCCTTTGGAGCTGTGGTGAATCTTCAACCTCCCGTCTGCCTCGCTCACTGGTCCCAGGCCTTTGAACATGGCCCTGTTTGCCTGGAATCTCCACTTCCCATTACCTCAGCCCCCATCCTCTGCCTTCTCTTGCCTTCATTTCTCTGCTCAGACACCACCTCCACCAAGAAGCCCTCCCTGGTAGGCCCAATCAGGGCTAGACCACAGCACCCTGTGTGTGCCTGTGTGTGACCTGGAATTGCATGTTTTTTGTTGCTGTTTTTTTTTTTCTGGGTCTGCCTCCTTTATCAGACTGTGAGCTCCCCAAGACTCATTCATCCCCAACCCCCAGGCCCCCTCTATGCCTGGCACACAGTGTTCAGTGTGGGTTTGTTCAGTGATCAAATGAGTGCTTTGATAAAAAGTCTTTGAAATTGGGCACCCATAGTGGAGGCCCACCATAATGATATCGGTGACCACATTCTGTGGCTGCTTGGACATTTATTCTGGGTTTTTTTTTTTCATTTTTAAAATTGTTTCTTGAATGTTCTTTTTTGTTATGTAACGTTTTCACTGTCCTCCACACGTTTAGTTGTCAGGCCTAGGGTGGATGACCAATGGGCCATGTTTCCAGGTCATCCGGGGCACGTTCTCCAACCTTTCTGGGTTGGATCTGGAAGGATGAGTGGGCTGGGCTGGGTGCCATAAGCGCGAGCCGCCCTAGAAATGACATGGGCCCCCAGTGTGTATCAGGTTTCAAGAGGACGTGAGTAGTTAGCCTGAGGGAAGTCTCCAGTGGTGTGTCCTGGGGCTCTGTCTTCAGTCTTGTCCCCTTCAGTTATAACTGCCTTGGTCATACGTAACTGTGGGTTGCATTTAAGGAACAGGCACAGCAACTTGGCAGTGACTGTGAATTCATGGGCAAGAGGTGCAGGATCTAAGATTGCTCAAGGTGTGGCCCAGAACAAAGGAGTCTGTTTAGTTCTGGACTCCACACATCAAGAGATGCTCCACACATGATAAGCAGGAGCCCAACGAAAGTAGCAGGATCTTCTGAAAAACTGACAGTCTGTTGTTGCAATGAACTGCCTGACCCCTCAGTTAAAGAAGTGTCCAAGTAGCAGCCGGGCCCAAAAAGCTGTGAGGGGCTCTCACGTGCGATCAAGTCACCTGTTTCTCTGGGCAGTTTGCCCAGGACCTGGCATATAGTAGGCACTCAGTGAATGCTTATTGAATGAATGGCTTTCCAGTTCAGAGATTTCATAATTACTGAAATCCAGATAGCAGAGGAATCCAGAGGCAGAGAAGGTGGGAAGCACAAGGCAGGAGAGGGTGTTATGAATGTGGGAGGAGTAGGGACTGGCTGGGGTGGGCCTGCCCTGTTGAGGAAAGGGAAGGGCAGAGGGCCATTGGGACCTTGGATGTTAGCTTAGAGTTGGACTTCATCTTATGGTTAACAGGGAACCAACCACTGAAGAATTTCAAGCTAGGAAGCAGCTGTGATAAAAGGGAGTTTTCCAGACGAATGTGTTAGCAGGAATCTTTTATTAAGAGATCCTGAACTTGAGAGTCCGCCTACACCTATTTACAGGCTGATTTTTCAATCCCCAAATTCCCAGTCCTGAGTTTGTGACACTTTAGTATGGGTTGTGAACCTCTCCCCGAATTCTCAAGCTATTTAAAAGAAAACTGTGTCATATAGCAAGCTTTTCAGGTGGAATATTGGGGAGTATCGTGAAATCAAGCAAATATTAAGGTATCCATCCCTATTTGATAATCATCCCTCCTCTAAAGGCAGGGATGGGGCTGTGTTCTGGTGTGATTCGCATGAGTGTGTGTGTATGTGTGTTTCAGGTCGTGATGTACATACGTGTCCACTAGTAAATACATAGACCGTATCTGGCAGAGACATGAGAACCTGGCTAGAGTGTTGTCTCTGGGGAGGGTCAAGGGGAAGCTAAGAGTCAAGGGTTGGAAGGAGACTGGTTTTGTTATTTACCCTTCTATGAGATTTGAATTGTTCACTGTGTGCACATAATAACCCACAAAAGAGGAAAGAGACAGAGGAAGTAGAGTGGGGAAAGCTTTGTCCGATGTCAGTCTGGACCCAAATGGGAGCTCAAATCTCCTGGCTACCACAGTCATGCTTTTTTTTTTTTTTTAAATAAAAATGGTTCTATTATTTTCCTGATAATACATGATTGCTTTATAAAGTTAAACAACCCTACTTCTCTCTCCAAAGTAAGTTGGTGTATATCCCTCCAAATTCGAGTAAGCCTCTAAAAATGCGGGAATCTCTATTTATTCTATCTATAATATAAATATGCATATATAAATATATATTTAATACAAATGAGATCATACCATGTATACTGTTCTGTAAACTGCATTTTAACCTCAGTAAATTTTAGACACCTTTACAGGGCAGTCATAAAATCTCAACTTATCCTTTTTAACAACCATGATAGTACTGCACTGATCAACCTTATACACACATGTGTCTCTGTGCCCGTGACTGGGAGCTTCTCCAGGGCAGAGGTTTTCAAACAGCCACCTGGTGGGGGGGGCAGGGGGTAGGGGCTTTTAAAAATGCACAGATCTGGACCCTACTTCAGATTTGGTTTCAGTCGTGCCACCAGTGTTGACAGTCACCAATCTAGAAATAGAATGGCCACGTCAGAGGGCGTGCACATACCTAGCTTTGCTAGATATTGCCAAGTAAGCATACCGGCTCTTTTCTCCTACCTGCAAGGCTTAAATTTTTGTTTCCCTACATCCTCTTCAACATTTGGTGTTATCAATCTTGAAAATTTTTTGTCCATCTGAAATGGTTCTTTTCTCACTTTAATTTGCATTTTTCCAATTCCCAGGGTGGTTGAGAATATTTTCTTGACTGTATTGGGTATTTGGGTTTTCAAATAGAACGGAGAGAAAAAAAGGAGATCCCTATTGCATACCATACACAAAAATTAATTCCGGATAGATTAAAGACCTAAATGTGAAAAGTAAAATGTTAAGTCTTCTAGAAAAAAATATAAATGAACACTGGGGAAGGATAGAGTTTCTCAATGACACAAAAAGTATACACCAGAGGGGAAAGGATTGCTTATTTGAGTACATGTTACAGTATATGCCAGAAGACTCCATCTACAAAGTAAGAAAACAAGCCACACACTATTTGTAAGCCATTTAACCAATGAGGATTAGTCTCCAAAACATCCGAAGATCTCCTGCCAGATTGATTTTTCTTTAGATAAAAAAAATCTATCTTTGACTATTAATAAGATTGAGTTCGTGTTCATTGAATTTTTACTATTTCTTTTATGAACTCCTACTCGAATATTTTTGGGGTGATTTCAATGACTATCTTTCTCTTAATAACTGTTAAAGCTCTTTATACATTTTATGAATGGTTTTGCCCCAAAGTACCAGACTCAAACTGGCTGAATTAATAAATGAATGTATTACTGGGGCACCTGGGTGGCTCGGTTAAGCGTCTGACTCTTGATTTCGGCTCAGGTCATGATCTTACAGGTTTCGTGAGTCGAGCCCCACATCGGGCTCCGCACTGACAGTGTGGAGCCTGCTTGGTTCTGTCTCCCTCTCTCCCTGCCCCTCCCCTACTCATGCTGTCTCTGTGTCTCTCAAAATAAATAAGTAAACTTAAAAAAATTTTTTTTAATTTTAATGTTTATTTTTGAGAGAGAGACAGAGTGAAAGCAGGGGAGGGGCAGAGAGAGAGGGAGACACAGAATCCGAAGCAGGCTCCAGGCTCTGAGCTGTCAGCACAGAGCCCGACACGGGGTTCGAACTCGTGAACTGTGAGATCAGGACCTGAGCCGAAGTCGGACGCTCAACCGACTGAGCCACCCAGGTGCCCCCCCAAAAATTTTTTAAATAAAAAAAAATGAATGTATTACTTCACAAAGGGTGAGTGCCGAGTGAGGCACCCATGGCCCTTCCTTCCACCTCTGTGCTCTGCCAGGGGCTTCATCTGCGGGCTAGCCCCTTTCATGTCCTAAAATGGTAACAGCAACTCCAAGCACCACATTCAGACCCACCACTGCCCAGAGGACAGGAGGCTCTCCCTGCCACCGCTTCTTGGATGAGAGGAGACCTTTTCCAGAAGTCCCCTGCAGACATCTGTCATTGGCTAGGGTTGGCCACGTGTCCCTTCCTCAATCAATCACTGGCAAGGGAAGGATTATCACAACTAGTTAAGACTAATCCTCTGGGGGTAGAATAGTTATTGGGCGTCAGTTACCATGACCTTCTATTGATGAGTAGTAGCGGCTCTTTGTCACATAGAATACATTTTCTCAGTTTCCCATTTCTTATAATATGATTCATAGATATTGACTGCCGTATTTCTCAATGCTCAGATGCCTCAGTTATAGGGGCATTAATGTAATAGCCTTTCCGAAGAGGAGAGGACTGTATTTTCTGTTCGTGTGGAGGAATAAACAAGCCTTCGCTACACATTCAATCCAAGTCACTTTCTTCGATGTCACAGAGTTTGAGTCTGAGCCTTCCTCATTTTTCCACTTCTCTTTTGGACATCGGTTGTTAGACACAGGGTCACGGTCACCACTGCTTTTTGTAACCCTGCTTGTAATCTTGACCCTTTTGGCCACTTTAAAACCGACAGTATGCTTTGAAAGCATGTAAAAGAATTTGCGAATTTTTTGTCTGCGTTTCCTAGTTGGTTTTATACTTGTGGTTTCATTTTTTTCCTTTACTTTAAGGAGAAACTATTCCTGAAGTTAATCAGCTTCTTTAGGAAGTTCCTCACATACAGATACCGAAGTGTGGGAACGGTGAGTAGGTCGCACCGATCCCTGCTGGCTGTCAAATTTTTATGATCCACTTTAGGAAGTTTGGCAATTTCTTTTCACTTTTTAGACAAGTAAAGCATGATTCTATTCTCATTGTAAAAATTCAAGTGGTATTTAGAAAAACAGGGTAAAAAAAAAAGTGGAAGTCTTTCAACAACCCCTAATTCCTAAATTTAGGTCCCTTCCCAAGGAAATCACTGTGTGAGGTGTGAACCTTCTAAAACATTACCTGTGGGTTTATGGGCACACAGTACGTGTGTACCAATTATGGGGTTTTACATATAGTAAATCATCCTGTACACAACTCGGTAGCATTTTTTCATAGAAGTTTGTTTTGGAGATCTTCCCATGTGAGTTCCCTAATGGTGGACATTTAGGTTGTTTCTAATTATTTGCTCTTACAAACAGTGCTATAATTAACATCCTTGTAAATGTCTCTTTGTGCATATGGGCAAGCATTTCTTTAGGGTAGCTATCTATGGTTTGGCAATTTCTGCTGCCTTTAATTGCATTGCCTGGTATCTGGCAGACGATCTTCTGCATGTACAATAACTTTTCATGTCCGTGCTCCATTATAGTGTAAGTTCTAAAAAGATGTTTTAGGCAACAATTAGGAATCTAAGTTTAAGTTCAAATTCTGTGCAGACTGCTCTGGGTAGCTGAGGTGACACTTGAACGAACCTCCCCACGTGGCAAAGTTCACACACGCACAGGCAGTTGTGGTGGGGAGCAGGTAAGGGTTCCTCTCCGCCACCCCGACGTCCGTTGTAAGGCCCACTGGGATTTTTAAAACATTAAAACATGGGGGAATCCATCTTAGAACCAAGGAGTTAAGATATGTTGTTTTCCCCAAATGAATAGCCCAATAGCCCATTGCTTCACCTTCGTGTTTGAATGGTCCTTTCCTGTGAGTTGAAAGAACTGCTTTCCTGCAAACTCATTTCCCCTACAGGTGGGTGTGTTTCTGGACTATTAACCCCATTGATCTATGTGTCTGTTCCTGTGCTAGATCAGAGGCACACTCCCCCATAGTCGTCTTTTGGAGAACTTTTTTTGCACATTTGCCTTTCTGTCTACTGCTCTTCTTCCCCATGCTGTCCCTTTTACACAGGGTGCTTCATTAGCTGTTCACAATCTGCATGATTTTGCATCACGATGGGTCTGATGTGAGAACATCTGCAGCAGTCAAGCGCATATTTTCCTCGGGACTTGACACTGAGCTTGCCATCAGCGTGAAGCGATCTCTCCCCCTCTCTCTCCCTCTCTCCTCTCTCTCTCTCTCTCTCTGTCTCTAATCCCATGACATCTCTTAGCATAGCTTCTCCAACGTCAGTTATGCCTGAGTCTTGAATGGTGCCAATCTGAGTTGAAAATGTGCCAGCTTTCTTAACATTATCACTAACAGACTGCTTAATTAACCTGCTGATACTGTCAATAATAGATCTTGCTGGTGTGCTAGAAAGAAGACCCATGGCCTACAGTTTGGTCTCTCTTTCTCTCTCTCTTTCATTTGCTTAGGCTCTCAGTGCTCATGACTTGGGAGCTGGACTTGCCAAGAGTGGGATGGGAGGGACCAGGGAGGCTTGAAAGGAATGCGGCAGAAATGGAAGTTCTGGACGAGATCATGGAAATGAAATCACTGAAACGGTCTGGTGTTCTCATTGCTCAAAGATGAGGATGGCTAGTCACCTGTGTATACAGCGGGTGCTCAATAAATGGACCAACTGAAGATATTATAGGGCGTGTGCCAGTTGAGTAGGCAGTGAGAAGTGTGGGCGTTCTGAGGGAGGAGCCTGGGGGTGCCACCATTTTAGGGTGGCTTTCAGGGTTTTCCCTTTTTTCCCATCCAGGCAGCTTAGACAAGGAGAGAGCTTTATCGTGCCCAAACTGCCCTGGCAGGGCTGTCTGAAGGGAGGGACACTGGGTTTTCACTTCTTTTCCTGCTTTATGTTTCATGCCAAGTGGTTTTGTGTTTGAACCGAAGTCCTGCTCTATCTGCCGTGGCTTCATTTTACATTTGGAAAGTGCAGTGAGCAAGCGGATGCCACCATGAGCCTGGAGCTGGTTGACCACCACCTCCAAATACTCTTGTCTTTGTCTCCTCTGCCTGGGCACACACACGGCACGGGGCTAGAGATGTCTCAGCAGTCCCTGGCTTCCCCTAACCTGGTGGGGGAGTGGGTGCAGAAGGTGACATCTATGTGAGCTCAGCCGGTGCCCAGAGATCCCATAGAGAGGCTGAGCGCAGCACCTCTTCTTATATCTGGGGAAGGCTGGTTAGGGCGGCCGCTTCCGGTTGCAGAGTGAGCCGGTGGCTCCTGACTTCAGGCAGATGCTCCTTGCCTGGACCACATTCCTTTGGCCTTGCCTTTACCGCCGTGGTGGTGGTGGTGTAGCGGTGCCGTGGCAGTGGTGTAAGGGGTTCTCAGAGGGCAGAGATAGATTCCTTTCAGGGCAGAGAACCCCAAGATCCTCTCCAGTGGTTTTGTGGGTCTCCTGGGAACTGAAGAGCCTGGTAGCCCCAGAGGTGTGAGGGGTGCAGAGTATTCCTGCCGCCACTAGAGGGCACGTCACTAACACACAGGCCAGGTGTCCGCTTCCCGAGGCCACCCTGGGGACCCTTCCGGGACCTGAACCCCGGGAGGGTCCAAGGCTGGCAGGAGCTCACCTCTGGAGGTCAGGAGGGGGAGATTCAGAGCCAGGACTATAACTCAAGCCCAGCTGGCCCCAGAGCCAGGCTCCCAACTTCTCCTTTACCTCAGATTCACTTTCCTACTACTGTCAATCTCTGGACGTGTTTAAGACAAGGGTTTCCTAACGTCAACACTACTGACATTTTTGCCCGGATACTTCTGTGCTGTGGAGGCCGTGCATTGTAGGATGTTTAGTGTACCTCTGGTCAATACCCACTAGATGACAGTAGCACCCCCCAGCCCCAGGTTGCGAAAATCAGAAATGTCTCCAAAGCTCGCCAAAGGTCCACAAGATCGCCCCTGGCTGTGTAAGTCAGGTGAGCGTGCCTGCTGTGACGACAGGAGGGACCCAGTGCAGAAGAGGTCTGCCCGTGGTTACCACTGTGCCTGAGAGTCGTGTGGAAACACGAGAGCTCCTCAGAGATGGCATATGTGCTGTAAATACATGTTAAAACTGTATTTGGTCTCCTCCTTTTCTTCTCCAAAGACTGCAGAGCCTCTCGGTCTTTCCCTCTGTTTATTCCACCTCCCCACTTTATTGAAACAAGAGACTGAGGCTCAGAGACCCCCAGGGTCTCAAGCCGCCCCTCACCTGCAGAACCCCGTCCCCCAGCTGCAAGCGCCCTCACCGCCATCTCCCCAGCCTTGGCTCGGGCACCAGGAGCATCTGTGGTCCTCCTCCCACTGCACCTGCCCACTAGGCCCTGCAGCCCTGCGGCTCCCCAAACCCTAGTGCCCCCCCACTGGAGGGAGTGGGGAAGCAGCAGGTGTTGATGCTAATCAGCGTTCACAGCCCAGAACTGCAGTCGCTCCCAGGCTCACACACTCCCCAAAATTAAACACTCATTATACAAAATTAATTGACATTAATTAGCAAAAATTAAAACTTTAAACACAGCAAGGCGCTTTTGGGGGAGGAGTGAAGCAGGCGGCCTCCACATTTGTCACCCCCACTCCCCACCCGCCCACCACCCTCAAGTCCCCCCAGTTTTATCCCGGAACAGGGTTGGAGGAGGTCAGGCAAGGTCAGCACCACACCAGCCCTGCCCCAGGCCCGGGTCCAGCTCCACGAGTTCCAGGCGAGAGGAGCAGAGGGACACTCCTGGGGCTAGTCACCAGCTGATGGGTGGCCCCCAAATGCTGGTATCCGGTGTCTAACGGAGGAGCCAGGAACCCTCCCCTCAGCCTAGGTCTGTCATGATCTCCTAGCCAAGGGAGGGAACCCAACCATGTGAAGTGAGAAGGTCGGCCTTTAGCTCCCCCTGACCCACCCCTGCCCCCTATCCCTGAACCCGCCCGTCTCCGGGGCACCCAAAGGATTAGCTCTGTCCCACTTTGCTGTGTGACCTCAGATAAGTCACCCCCCTCCCCTGAGCCTCACTGTTCCATCCATATGATGAGGGGGCGGCGCTGGGTGAGTGCTGAGGTTCCCGCCTGCTCTGGCACCTGCAGTCAGAGAAGCGGATCTCTGGGAACCCAATTCACTCTGAGGAGCAAAGGGCTGAAGGTGGGGGGCTGCCATTTCGAGAACATGTCTGGAAAGGCAGCCCGAGGGGTTGAGTTGCTGGTGATGGAACATCAGGCACTGGTGAGGTGTCTTCAAGCCAGGGAGCCCTCCCAGAGGGGCACTCACTTCGCCTGCTTGCCAGGCCCACCCCCGAGGAAAGGAAAGTAGCTATCCCTTGATAGCTCTGCTCTCTAGCTCCTGAGCACTGCCCCCTTCCTCCTCTCATGTAGGTTATTTTCCACCTTTGCTCACGTGGCCATCAAGGGCTCCCAAATCCCTCAGCAGGCTGATGGGCAGATGGGCAGCAGAATCACACCTTCACTCACCACATTTGAATGCAGACTTGGCCCTTAACTCAGGACTGTTGCTGCTTGGGACGGGGAGGCTTGGGTGCATCCCGGTGGCTTTGCCCCACCAGCTAGAATGGCATCCTCCCCTCTTACTCCTGCCCCCCTGCTCCCCTCTCTCTCTCTCCAGCCAGTGCCAACATCTGCAACGTGGTCCTGATGCGGTACGGGGAGCTGGAGGAAGGGATCGATGTCCTGGATGGTGATGGCAACCTCGTGGGCTCCTCCAAGATTGCAGCCAGACATGTGGGTCATCCGGAGGCTCAGGGGGCCAGTGGAGAGGCCAGCGACAGGGAGAGGGTTTTGTTCCTCAGGGGCTTCCGTGCATAGTGCCTTTGCTTTGTCTTCTTGGTCTGCCTTCCTTGTCCCACCCTGCCTCCCTTCTGCATGAGCCCAGGGCCTCCAGGTCTGGCCCCAGCCATGCCTGTCCCTGAACAGTCCTTCTCTCCATCCCCCCTCTCGTCACCACTGTAAGACATCCCATCTCTTGTCCCAACCCCTCAGGACCTGGCTTCTCTGATCTGTTAATTGGAAAGGGCAGAGGAGACCCCCCCCCCCCGGAGCTTTCTTTCCCCCACCCTGGGACCTAGAGCCCTGCTCTCTGGCCTTTCAGAGCCTCCTGGGCAAGAAGAGGAAGTATGGGAGCGGGTAGTTCGTGGTTCTGTGCTAATGGGCACTTGTGCAGGTGGCACCTCCCTGGGGACCGAGTGTGGCTGAGGTGGGGCTTTGGGGAAAGAATATCTTGCTGCAAGAAGGCCATCTTTCACCTCTCATTTCATCAGCCTCACCTACTTCAGCAACTGGAATTTTTTAGAAAATTCCAGTCGGCTTGTGTATCTCCCCATGCTTTCCCAGCCTTCATCCTAGTGGTGATTAGTGGCCGGTGTTGCTCTAGCCTGAGTGATGGCATGGCGGGTCTGCTGTGAGTACCTGAGCATTCTCCTCCTCTCCAGCCACTGTCCCTTATCAGCTTTCCCGATGGGCCCCAAGCCTCACCTCCGTCAGTGAGGCCTTCTCTATAATCCTCTGAGGTGGGAAGAACCCTTTCCTTGTCCCAGCCCTCCCCTCTCCACTGGTCTCAGAGAACATGAGTGCCCATCCAAGGCTTGTGAGGGGCAGAGGGCCTGCGGGTGCCGGTGCCAGCACTGTACCCTCGGGTTCTTGTGCAGGCGCCGGGCCCCCCATCATTCCCACACCTGTTCAGAAGACTGGAGGAACCTTCTCCCAGGCCTTCCAGAGGCTGATCATGACAGAACTAGTTTCCTGGAAGACATTTTCAGCCCTGAACCTATCCATCATCAAAGGGGATTTGGCCTCAGTTTCCTACCCAACCCCATCCTCCCATGCAACCCTAGTGTTTCCCCTGATGTGCCAAGAGGGAGGCCGACTACGGTAACTCTCCTCATGATGCAAACAGCAAGGAACCCCTCACCCTTGCTGTCTAGGGGAAGGCTCCCAGGGTTTATGAGCTGTGAGCATTCTTCAGCACTTCTCTGAGGGCCAGGAGCCCAAGCCTTGAAGGAACTCCCATCAGAGTGACCATCAGAGTGCAGAACTGCCTCTGAGCTGTTGCCTTCACCATGCTCTGCCTCCCCAGGAATCCCAGGGGAGCCCTCAGAGCAAGGACCCAGTTAACCCCATATGGAGACACAGCAGACACTCAGCAGAAGCATTTCCCGCTCGCAAAGCTGACCTCTCGTCACTAAGAAGGGCTCTCATCCAGATCCAGGAGAGGCAGAATCTTTGAAATTTTTGTCTTTAGGGGGTGTCAAAAAGAAAAAAGAAGTAAATCCCAGAATTTCTGTCCTCCTTCAGCACCAAGAGCCTCACGCGGCTCAGCAGGCCCCAGCTGTTTGCTCTGGTCCTTCCAGCTCCTGCTTTGTTTTTAGAGCATCTCGAGTCCTCCATATGCCTCCTCCCCAGCCCCTGCTCCTGCCACCAAGGCACCTCCCCGGGCACAGGCCCCTTCCTGGGGCCGCTTCTGTGTTGCCACCCCTCCCCCACATGTGGCAGGTGACAAGGATCTGCTCTTTTCAAATGTGTGTGGTGGGAAGATGGGGGTGGCTTTTTTCTGTTGTTTGGAATAAGGCTTTGTGAGCAATTCCATGAATTATTCCAGCCAGCCAGATGTGCTTAGCAGCAGTACACACACCTAGAGGCTCCAGGGGAGGGGTTCACCGCCAGGTGGCTCTCCCCCACCCCCTGGGAGCTCTGCTCACCACAGCTTCTGCTTGCCCCTCAGGCCCTGCTCGAGACGGCGCTGACGCGAGTGGTCCTCCCCATGCCCATCCTGGTGCTCCCCCCGATCGTCATGTCCATGCTGGAGAAGTGAGTTGGGGCAGCCAGGAGAGAGGGGCCACCACTGGGGAGGAGGGTGCAAGAGAGGAGGAACCAGCTGGCCCAGGGCAGGGGACAGAAGTAGCTGGCAGCCCACCCTGCCCGTTTGTTCAGACACTCCTGGGTAGTGTTACTGGAATCGTGCCGTGAACATTCGGGGACTTCTATTCTGCAGGACCCTGCACTAGGTGCTAGGAAGGATGTCCAGATGGACAACACTGGCCCTGTCCTGAGGAGCTGACAGTTCTGGGGTGTGCGTGTGTGTGTGTGCACACGTGTGTGCGTACATGTGCTCTGTTGGTGCACAGTGCAGGACCGGTTGTGGAAAGAGTCTGAGGATTGTGGTAGGAAGACTAGATTTGGGGGCAGGGCCACCCTATTCAGGCATCCACCCTGAAGCAACTCAATACCTCACTGAGCCTCAGTTTCTCGTTTTTAAAATACAGATAGTACTAACCTCCCTGCCTTCTGCAGAAGCGTGTTCTGAGAACACATATTTGCCATGACAAATCTTATAAAGACATAAGGGAACACAGCAATATGAGCAACGATAGAGTGATCCTATAATTAATGAGCAGGATGTTGAATTGTGAAGACAGACATGCTGCCGGAAGGGCAGGCTGAGGGGACAAAGGGAGGAGCCAGAGCTGACCTTCACGCAGGCTTGGGCAGGCTCTGAGGATGAGTGTGAGTCTGGGAGGATGGCAAGGAGCAGAGAAGGGCTCTAAGTGGGGGCAGCAAGGTGAATACGAGTCTGGAGGTGCAGACCCCGAGCTTGCGCAAGTACGAGGGAGGCAGTGACCACTCCCACTCTCCTGGTGGCCTAGCCTAGGAGGGGGTGCCTCAGGGCATAAAGACAGGCTTGGGGACACGCTACCTGGGGCTCTAGATCAGTTTAGGGACCTTCCTATTCCCACCATTTGAATTGTAATAACAGCTAACATTTATTAAGCGTGTCCTGAGTGCCAGTCCTCTCCCAGCCAGGTCTCTGCCCCGACGCCATCTTCTCAAAGAGTCCCTCCCTGACCACCCCATCGAGGTAACAGCACCAGTACTCCCTTTTCTGTCCATTGCCTTATTTTTATTCATAGCACCTAGAGACATCGCAGACTTTATCTCGTTGTCTATCATCTGTCTGGCCCACTAGAATGCAATCTCCTTGGAGGCGAGTAAACGCGTGTCATTTATTGCCCTGCACAGCATCCAACACGGTTGCTGGCACGTAGTAGATGCTTAGTGTTTGTTGAATGAATGATCTCATTTAACCATCACAACAGTATGGTGAGGTAAGTGTAACATTTCCTTTTCACAGACGAAGAAAGCAAGGCGAAAAGAGGTTATACCATCTGCCTATAGTTCTCCAATAGGAAACGAGGAAACGACAGAGGCAGGAGTGGCCCAGGAGCGCAGCCGCAATGCTGGCTCTTCCTCCCACTCAGGCTGCCTTGGGTCTTCAGATCACATCGCATAATCCGCATGTCTTTGGGCCTTGCCCTGCATGGAGACAGGAGAGAAGCAGATGTGGGGTCCTGGTCTCAGGAAGCCTGTATTTTGATAAAAGAGATGGCCATGACCCGTACACAAGTCAGCTGCAGGTGGGACTGGGCAGTATGTAAATGAGCCCAAGGTGACCTTGAGGGGGGCCGGGGGAGCACTATGGGCCCATCAGCAGGGAAGACTGGTCCATAGGAGAAGGGCTGTAGCTGACTCTGAGAGCAGGGTAGGACTTCTGTGGAAGGCAGGCTTTCTGGACAAGGTGTGGGTCTTTTGTGTGGGAAATTGAGGAGTCTAACCAGACAGAAGCAAAGTGTGCTTGTTGGGGCCAGCTGATCAGGGGCCCTGTGTCCAGCCAAGGAGATGATCCCTTCCTCACCATGGAAGAGGGGGAGTCATGGGAGGCAACTGAGCAGGGGTGTGGCGTGTTGAGCACTAGGATTCAAGAAAATCAATCTTGTATGGGAGTTGCAAAAAGAAACAGATCCTGGGAGAACAATGGCTTTGGTGCCCCTGGCCCTTGTGTATGTAGCTGCCTCATGAATGGTGACCGCAAGTGCACACAAGGAGACCACCAGGCAAATGAGGAAGGCAGGGCTTCAGTCTTCAAAGCTACTGAACCCCAGGCCTGGAATTTTCTGGGGAAACATCTGTGATGCCTTTCTAGTTGGTATCTGAGCTGGGTTTGCAGAAAGTGGAGTGGAGTGGAGTGATGGTTAGTGTCCCATTGGCTTGGGGATTTAAATAGCTTTGGGAAGTTGGGTGGGATTGTTCCAGTTCTGAACCTCCCGGCCTAGGATCTGCGCAGAGGCCGTGTGCCTGGCTCAGCTCAGAGTCCAAAGAAGTCTGTCAGGGAGGCGGAGACAGGGAGGCCATTTGGTTCTGGCAGCCTTGTGTTTGGTGGGTCCTTTTCTGAAGTTCCTGAGAGGGTCCCTGGGGAGGAGAAAGAGTCCAGCCCAGGATCCCTCAGCAATAGCCAGACCCAGTTTGTGCCCTCAAGGACTTACTAACCTCAGATCTGTCTGGTAACCCCAGGACTGTGTGGTAGGAGGGGCCGAGCCGCACAGCACTGGCAGCCGAGGCTCCTGGTAGGAAAACGGAATCCGGGTTCCTGCTCCAGCACTTTCAGGCCTGGCTAGTGGAGGAGAGAGTCCCTCGGCTGCGGTCTCCCACCCGGGGAATGCTGGCACTGCCCGCTTCGCCACCTTGTGGGCTAGGAGCCTTTGCAGGGGCTCCAGCGTGCACCCTGCAGCCTTCCACACGCAGGGGTGCTAGCAGCGGGGCATCTGCCCAGAAGGCTGGTGGGGGAGCCCAGTTGGGTGAGAGAGTCAGGACAGCCAGGGGAAGAAGACAAAAGAACACTTACAAAGCAGCCTACTTGCAAATTAATGGAGTGCAAACTAAGACTGCTCCAAGTGCTGAGGGAGTGTGCGGTGGTGGCGGGGAGGCTGCGGGGAGACAAGCTGTCGCGGGGCGGGTGTGGTGGTGCCATGGCTGGGGCCTGCTGGCTCTGCCTCTGGCCTCAGCCCCACCTGCTTGGGAGGAGCACTCGGGGACAAGGTCCCCAGGTTTCCTGCTGGCATAAGAGAGGTGGGAGCCCAGCTTGTCCGGGTGTCCCTGTCTCTGAGACCAAAAGGGAGAGAGTCTCAAGTCTGAAGCAGAGGAGCCAGCACCCCCCACCCAGAGCACGGAGGGTGTGCACCCCTCCCACACACACACCCCTTCCCCTCACTCTCCACTGCCCCTTCCCTTGGGCTGAGGGCTCACACTCCAGCTCTACCCTCCTGAGGAGGAAGATGGTCTTAGTCCCTGGGCTGGGAGATCCATTCTCCCCATAATCCCACTAACTCAGAGGCAGGTGCAATGGCTCTCTTCCCTCAGCCCTGCATCCCTAGCCCTGGAGTTCGCCTTCCAGCCAGGTGGGGTCCCAGCCGGGTAGGGGTTCAGACTACATCCTCCCCAGTGGTTCCTGAGACCGCTCCCCAGGCTCCCTCCTTCCCGAGGCTCCGGGTCTTTCCTTTCTCCAGGCATTCGCACACACGCACATCTCTCCATCTGCATATTTCAACTCCCCCAGCTGCCTTTCCGATCCCTCCCTGCCATTTCCCTCTCCTCCACCCCTCCCCAGTCCTGCTGTGTTCACTCTCCCTGCTCAGGGCTGGGACTTCAGGGGTTCCTGTTTGGCTGAAGTCTTGGGGCTGCCTGCTTCCTGAGTCAGGAGCACAGGCTTGGGGCCTTCTGGACCCCTTTTCCAGTGCAGATTTCAGCCAGTCACCCCTGAGAGAGGAGCTGAGGTCACAGCCCCATGTGGAAGGAGGCTGTCCAGTGTCCCCACCAGGAGTGCCCAGGGATTCAGCCCAGGGCCTGCCCCTCATCTGCCAGGGAGGGAGCTGCACTCTTTCTCCCTGTCACCCTCCAGGCCCTTGGTGACCCTCCAGTCTATGCCTCCAGGGACTGAGGTCCCAGTCACTGCCACAGGACAGGAAGGCAGCCCCACCCTCCACAGCCTCTTCAAGGCAAGGGGCCTCCTGTGTAAGTCTGGAGAGTGAGCCCGGGTACCCCACTTCCTTGTCCTGCTGGAGAAGTTGATCTCAGTTAAAAAGATCTCAGAGCCCATTTCAGCCTTACTCCTGGCCCTTCTGTGACTCCCATGGAAGCCAGGAGGCCTTGGGCTGAGTCCATGGAGGATATGAGGCTCACCTGACCTGCTCTTACTCCTATGAAACTGCCCTCTCTCAATTCAGTCTTAATTCAACAGCTGGACAGGTCTTGGGGTCTGGGCCAGTGGGAAGGGCTAGAGGGTAGCCCTAGGGTCCTCCCTCCTTCCTGCACTTAACAAGAACAGTAACAGCAATAATAACACAAAATCACTGAGCATTTACTGTGTCCAGGCCTTTTATTTGCGTAGAATTAACAAATAAGTGGAGCTTTATTTGTGCCTTAGCAGGAACATCCTAGCCCAGGGTTTCTGTTTTAGACTCATGGAAGGTTGTTTGAAATACAGATTCCCAGGTATGATACCAACTGAATGGAGATCTTATGGGGTAAGGGGCCCTTGGGGGTCTGCATTGTTCAGCAGTTACCGAGACACCAGAGTTTGAAAACTGTGGCTCCCAATTCTGCTGTCTGCTCAGAGCCAGGAGCTCTTGTCCCAGGAGGGGAAGGTTGGAGGCGGGGCGGGGGGGGGGAGGCAGTTGCCTGCCCCCACAATGAAGCCTGCCTCCAGAAGGGCCTCTCCCCTGCCTATGGTCATAGCCAGCCCTGTTCCAGTAGGAGAGGGACAAGACCCTGATTATATCCTTTTCACACCAGGAGCCAGTCAGTCATGAGGACGCTGACACAGTTACTGAAATCAGATTTAGTGCCCACCCAACATAGTCCAGTCACCCATCCTGCTGGCGCAGGGCCCCAAGCCTCCCCAAGTAGAATGCCTGGTGGTCTCCACTAAAGGGCCTGCTGGATTATACAAAATGTGAGGTTCTGATGGGCAGCAAGGAAAGGTATATTGGCCAGTGGGCATGGCCCCCTCTCCATCTGGAGACCTTGTTTCTATCATGGAGCTGGGGCCCCAGAGCCTGGAGGGAGGGTTTTCGTACACTTCTCCTGCCCCAGAATCCCACCTCCAAAGCTTCTCATGGCAGGGGGCGGGGGGGAGGGTGCCAGCTGTGACATGCTGCAATGAGGCCGGCAAAGTGTTCTGCGGGCAGGACTTGGGGGCAGCACGGGAGCGATAGCACTCGCAGGAAGTCAAGAGTCCAGGCAGCAGCCCCGTCTGCCTCCTGCAGACTTAGCCATGGCCTTGGGCAAGTCATTGCCCTTCTCTGTGGCTCTTGGATGGACGTGGACCAGGTGGTCGCTGGGGTGTGTTCTGTTCCCATACGCGGAAGAGGATAATCCCCTCCCGGCTGTGTGTATGTGTGTGTGCATGTGCCTGTATCCACATGTGTGTATGTGTATGTGTGCATGTGTGTGTGTGCGGTCTGTCTCTCCCTGGACCTGGCACCTACCCTGGTTTGTTCAGTGCTTCGTTATGTGCCACCTTTGAGGACCATCTTTCTCTGCTGTGTGTCTCCCCAGGGGCAGGGGCTGACAGCCTCCTCTATTGTCTCCCCCACATGTGGCCTTCTTTGCACAGAGCTGGACGCATGGTGGGATGGGTGCCCCACAAGTACTCATTTACGATGGATGATTGAGAGTTCCCCCAGCAATGTCCTTCAGAGCAGAGCCTGGGGAAAAGGGTGCCGTTGGGGAAGGCTCCAAAGATAGAATTCCACCACGACTATTTAGCTATGGGTTGGCACTGGCCCAGGACCGTGCTGCCTGGCCCTGGGACGCTGAGTGGGACCCCGCATGGTGGGTAGCAGCAGCTCACCCTGTCTTCCGGTCTCATGGAGCTCCCTCCTCTCTCCCCCACAGGACGGCTCTCCTGCAGGCGCGCCCCCGGCTGCTCCTCCCTGTACAAAGCCTTGTGTGCCTGGCAGCCTTCGGCCTGGCCCTGCCGCTGGCCATCAGCCTCTTCCCGCAGATGTCAGAGGTCAGTGTGGGGAAGGTCTCGAGGGCGGGAAGGGTGGGTACAGTTTTGCCATCTGTTAACAAACACTTATTCAGCGCTGACTCCTTATCCCTGAGCTAGGCACTGGGGTTAGAGCCATAAAGGAGACACATTCAGGCCCTGACCTCTCCCGAGCTGAAGGCCAAGCAGTGAGCATGATAATTAAAAAGGGACTAGCAAATGAAGGGGGAGGACTGTTCGGAGGGAAAAGTCCAGCCGGACATGGGAGGAGACAGTGCGGGGCCCCAAACCCAGCCTAAGAGGGAAGTGGCATTTCATGAGGCCTTGAGGATGAGCTGGAGTTGGCCAGGTGCAAGGGGGAAAAGGGGACATATAGGCTGCGGTCACCTGGGGTGAAGGTTCTGAGAGGAGGCAGCACACAGCGCATTACAGGGGCCGAGGAAAGTCTGCATCACGAGCAGAGGGTGGGCCAGGCAAGGGGGCCCAGGGCAGGTGGAGGTGGGGACTTGGGAGCCAAAGCAGAGAAGGTAGGTGTCATCAGAAGGGCCGTGCAACGCAGGACTGCAGATTCCCAATTGTGAGCCTGGGCTGGAGCTCTGGAGGAGAAGGAGCCATCAGGAGGCAGTGGGCATCCAGCAAGAGATGGTGTCAGCTTGGACCAGGCTGTTGGAAGTGGGCATCGAGAAGTGGGTCCTTTAGGAGGAAGTTATAGGTCTATGAAGAACCGCATGTGGTGGGAGGGAAGGGAGCCGACGGGGTGTGCGTCCGGCTTGCTGCTTTTGAACGACCAGGCAGACGTGAGCACTATTTAACAAGATAGAGACACGAAGGGAGGTGGTTTGAGGGAAGAGGGCATGTTGAGTGGGATGGACACGTGAGGTTCCAGGATCCTGTGGAATGTGCTAATGGGGGTGCCCGGTGGGAAGTCGGCTCTGGGCCTGGAATCCAGGAGAGAGGCCTGGGCTAGAGGGACGGACGTAAGGCCACCAGCATAAAAACAATGATGGAAGCCGGGGAGTGTGTGGAGAAAAGAGGCCTTGGGGAGGAGTGGCATCCACAGACCAGCAGCCAGTTTGGTAAGTTCAGAGCTAAGTGCAGTCAGGGCGGGGGTGGGCCGCCCACAGGGGCAGGCATTCCTGAGAAGTTGAGCCCCATGAAGTTGAAGTGTCCCTTGGTGTCCCAGACGATGAAGGCAAACCCTCTCCCCAGGAGTGGGCCCAGCTGAGGGGTAAGGAAATAGGGTGGCAGGGCTAACGGCTCTGTCCAGGGGCTTGGCACTAAGGGAAAACAGAAATAGACCTGCAGCTGGAATGAGATGTGGGATCCAGGGAGGCTTTGATTTGCTTATTTTTCCCTTTTTTAAATGAAAGAGATGGGAGCTTGTGTAAATACAAAAGGGAA
The DNA here is from genome assembly GCF_027475565.1 of Acinonyx jubatus. Taxonomy (NCBI): domain Eukaryota; kingdom Metazoa; phylum Chordata; class Mammalia; order Carnivora; family Felidae; genus Acinonyx; species Acinonyx jubatus. The sequence goes on along the minus strand of NC_069388.1, from coordinate 87,762,759 downwards.
GGTACCAGGAGAGAAGCAGAGGACCGAGGGAGGGGGAAGATGGGGAGAGCAAAGTCCACGGAGTGGGGGCGGGGCAGAGCACAGACCGGGGATTCAAGGGATTTGCCTTGGCTGCGGAGAACCTGCTCCCCACTTTAGGAGTGGGGATGGAGAGAGATGCAGTTGGGGATGGTGTTGGGGGGTAAGGAGGTTAAGGAAGTTGTTCTGATAGCTTCTGTGTCCTCCTGACGGAGCAGAGAGGATGGCGAAGGGTGGAGGAGGGGGAGGCCAGAGGTTTGAGGACTATGGAGACGTTCGGAGGGACAATGGGAAAGACAGCTGACCAAGGAAGTTAGAGAATCTGGGTGGGCAGTGCACCAGGTCTGCTGTGAGGATGCAGGTCTGTGGGCGTGGCCAGGGCCTGTCTATCTAAAGGAGCCGGGGCTGAGAGGGCCACAGGGTTCACTCCGCAGGTTTCATCTGGCTGGCTGATTCAGGGAGTCGGTAAACCATCAGGCGGAATGGCGGGCCCCGGAATCTTAGCTGGGTGGGTGAAGATGGGCGAGTAAGCTGACCGGGGAAGGCAAGGTTTGACAGAAAGGCAGACCCAAGGGGGTCATAGAATGAATGTGGTATTTGGAGTCACTGAACTCTTGGGCAGATGGAGGCTGTGGCCACAGACTGGCACTTACGAGTTTGCGATTACAGGCCTGATCCTGCTCAGTCCTGAGAGAGGTGGGCGTTGGGGGCAGGTGCCTGGAGGGAAGCCAGAAAGGTAAAACTGAGGGGCCTGGACTGTGGGCCCTGGAGACCCAAGGTCCTAAGTAGGAGGTAGTGAGCCAGCCCGGAGCCCTGAGGTCCCAGGAGGGTGAGGACTAGAGTCACTTCCCCACACTGAGCCCCAGAGATTTAGAAGGAAACCAGAATGGGGTGGGGCTCCTGTCTTGGAGGGCCCAAGGCACACTGGGGTGGGAAGCCCGGTGTGTGATACGTGCCAGGAACACCCTCATGCCCGCAGGGCCCAGCCTTGCTGTGAAGCCGGGGATACCCCTTCCCCCATGAAAGCTGAAAAGCCGTTACCTGATGTTTGGAGATTCTGAATGGAGCCAAGGGCTCCAGAAGTTCTGAAGGTGGGAGAGAGGGCACTTCTCGGTGGTCTGGGCATCCCCGTCCTGGAAGGGGTGTGCCCAGCACTCGCCAAAGTGACTGCATCTCTCTGTACAGTCAGGCTAAATCTGCAGTTCTAGGCGAGGGTCAGAGACACTCGTAGGCACCACTGTGTTCAGAAGCTTCGGGTAGGTCTCCTATCTCTACCTGTCGTATGGGGAGCGACCTAGGGCAGAGAAGCCTCACAGGACAGAATCGGGGACTGGCCTGTTGGAAGGATTGCTCAGTTTACCATCCTTCTGGCTCTGCTGGGAAAATGGAGCAGCCCATTTTCTGCTGGGAGCAGCCCTGGGCCCAGAGCAGCCCAGGGACCAGACCAAAGTCACAGAAGTGAGGCGGTGATATGAGAGGAACCCCCAGAGGCCCATTCCCAGGCCATACTGCATCTACTTGTTCTGTAGGATTTTCTCTCCTCCCTCAGCCACTTTGACTGCACTGAGGTAGTGGAGAGATGGGGGGACCGGGGGCCACCCTACTCTCTGGGGGGAAGAGCCTAGGAGTGGGCCTTTGGCAGGTGTTCCTCTGGGGCAGATGATGGAGAGATGGCTGCAGTCCACCCACCCAAGCCTCTGGCTCTAGCTGCAGGAGGTTGTCTCAGTGAGCAGGCCTGCCCTCACAGAGGCTCCCTGTCAAGCTTCAGGCTCCTCTCTTCCCTCATGTCTGCCTCAAACAGGCATGGAAATGGACCAAAGTCCCTCTCATTGAAACCCAAGACTTTTTTTTTTTCTAGACTGGGAAGAATATAATCATGGCATGAGAAGTCTGTTCTCTTGAGAAAGGAGGGTAGGGATGTGGTTTTCAGTGCCCCTTCCTCACCTGCATCAAGTCCACTAGGATGTAGGCATGCCTGGGGGCTTTATGAGCTGCTTTGAGGCCAATCTGCGACCTGTGGCGGCAAGGCCATCAGCCAACTGGCTGAGAGGACCTCATTCCCTCCATCCATCCTTCCAATTAATTCTAATGAGGTACTGCTTCTGCCGTATGGGGATCATGTCTCACATCCCAGAAGCCAGTGGGATTTGCCATAATAAGTCTGGACTTGCTTGGGCTGACCCATCCTTGCCAAGAGTCACCAAGGTTGTCAACAGGAGTAATAGCTGGAACACCAATTAATTAATTAGGGGACTTGGAAATAGAGTTTAGGAACTTGTTTCTAGAATGGTTGGCCTGCAGTGATTGGTGTGGAGTTTCCAACCCACTAACCCCAGAGGTTGAGGAAAGAACTTCAATCCTCCCTTCAATCCCTGGGAGAGAGTTTTGCTGCTCATTTCAAATTAGTATTTCTGCCTATTAAAATGGTGCTAATTTTAAAATTAAAATTGCAAACAATAATAATAGCCACCATTTGCTAAGCATCTACTAGGCCTGTCAGCATGTTGGTAACTGTGCATCCCTTGTTGTATCAAGTCCTCCCAATGCCCTTCAAGTCTGAGGTATTATTGACTCTTAAGGGATGTTACCTAGAGCATTAGCGTTAGGTGTGCACATCTCTGACTCTGGGAAGAGATTTTTGCTGGAGATGGAACCTTTGGTGCCTGGGGGGAACTGAAGCCAAGGAAGGGGTGAGGTCATTGTGGGAGGAAGGAAAGGCATCAGGAAAAGGCAGGGTCAGCCAGGAGCAGAGGGAGGACCCTGATGGAGCACCACCATGGATCCTGAGGACAAGGTCATTTCAAGGAGGAGGGGCTCTCTGCAGAGTGAGCTACAGCAAGGGGACCTGTCAGCTGGGTGTGTAGGCAAAGCAATCTAGGAAGTGAATGATAGTCAAGTTTCTCTGTGTTCAGAGAAGCAAGCTCATGAATGGGAAACCATTCAAGAACAGTAAAGAAAGTGGCACTCCCTGGGTGTTCTATTGATGGGGGTGGGAGCCTGGAGAGGGCCAGTAGAGGGAAGGAATGTACAGGAGGGGATGCACGTAGCCCAGGGCAGAAAGGCACGGCCCTGGGTCCAGTAACTAGAGCGGCCTGCTTGGTGGGGGAGGGGAGATGGGAGACTAGGACATGACAGTCCTATGAAATAGGAGTCAATATTATTCTGTGTTTACAAAGGAGGAGACTGAGGCATGCCTTGCCCAAGGTCCAAAGGTGGTAATGGTGACTCCATACTCACGGAAGGATTTTATGTCCCTCCTCAGCCCACCTTTATATCTCTATAAAATGAGAAGGCCCAAGTCTGAGTCCCAGATGGCTCCCTGATAATGTATTATTATGAACATTCCAGCACCCTCAGCCAACCCTCCTACTCTTCATGGGGAGTCCCTGTCCATGTTCACAGGGACCCTCTGGAGTAGGTGTTTGTGCCTTTAAACTTTTTTTTTTTTCTTGAGAGAGAGAGAGAGAGAGAGAGAGAGAGAGAGAGCCTGAGAAAGCCTGTGCTCAAGAGCAGGGGACAGGCAGAGAGAGAAGAGGGAGAGAATCTTAAGTAGGCCCCACACCCAGTGCAGAGCCCTACACGGGGCTGGATCTCAGGACCATGAGATCATGACCTGAGCTGAAATCCAGAGTTGGATGCTTAAGGCTTAACCAACTGAGCCACTCAGGTGCCACCTCTTGTGCCTTTAATCTCTACCCCAGAACTGGGGGCAGGGGGAGGGTTGTTAGTAGGCCAGCAGGTAGGGCAGGGAACCTCCTTAGGAAATTGAGTGTGAGAACAGGGGGGTAAAGTCTGGCCTTCCTTCCAGACCCCAGGCCGGTCACTGTGCAGGGAGTGAGTGACCCTGTGACCTGTAGATTAGGGCTGTGAGGCACTGGACAAGACTGTCTCAGTCAGGCTGTGCCCAGGCATGGACCCATCCACACCTAGATTCTGTTTCCCACCCCATAGATGCTGGGTTGCTTTTCCCTTCCTCTTGTAATTATGAGAATCATGTCATAGCCCCCTGGTATCAGACAGCCTCCATTCTGATGGGATGGGCAGAAACCCAGTGAACAACAAATGTCAGATGGTGGTGTAGTAACATGAAAATAAAGCAGAGGACTGTGCTGGGGCTTTCCCAGAGGCAACTCAAGGTCACATGGATTGTGGAGGCCACCATGGCATGTGGGGCCTGATTTGTGATGGCCTGTCTGGCCACCCTACAGTCCTCTCTGTAGATTGGGGCTCTGGGTTCCAGCAAATGTGGTCATCTCTGTCCTCCCCCAGACACACACGTGCATAAACACACACACAAACACACACACACACACACACACACACACACACACACACACTCTGTGCCTGTGGCCCGGGTCCCTAGAGGGAGATGTCCAGGGTCCAGTCTTCATGCCCGCAGCCTTTGCTGCCACAAGAGGCTGGACCAGGGGATGGTGAATGTCCCCCCAACTCTGACAGCCAGCATTCCCCACCTGGGAGAGTTTCCAATCCCATTTAATGAACCTCATGTCTCCTTGGAGCAAGAAGCAGTACCTTGGCCAAGTCCTCTCCCCGTGTCCCTGCCTGTTTCTGTCTCTCTGTCTTTGTGCCTCTTTCTCCCTTCCTCAATTCCTCTCCGGCTTCCGCCACCACCCCCCCTCAACCCCATTCCCCTCACTTTTCCCCACTATTCCCTTGGGAGCTCGGGGGCTGGGGAACAGGGCTGCACATACAAGCCGGAGCCATTGTTTGACAATCTGTTTTTGTCTTCATCTTGTTGGCAGGCGGCAGGAGAGGAGCAAAAGGTTAATGAGGCACTGTGCAGCGGGATTACTGCGTGAACGGGCGGGCGGCGGGCGGGCGAGCCAGCCGTGGTAACAGGGAACTAATTAGGAGCAGTTTAACAGGAGGAAAAAGTGAAATCTCCTCTTCACCAACTGTCAATAATTAGCTGATTTGGTGAGGTTGAAATGTGTCCACAGGAAAAGGTGGGGCTTTTCTGTGGATGAGTGAGGCATTGGGGAATAGAGGCCACTAAGAGCTCTGCCCTGTCCATAGGTGGGATTGGGGCTGGTGGTCACCCCACATCCCCCAGGCCCACCCTCCTCCAGAGGCAGAGGCTGGCATCCCTCAGCCTCAACTATCCATATGACCTTGGTCTTAACCTCAAAGACCTCAGTTTCCCCAGCCATAGGGTGGTGGAACTATGTTTCTTCATGGCTCTGCCCATTGGGATTCTGGAAGCGAAACCATTAGACCAGGCCCTTGTTCTGGAGTTTGAAGAGCTGACAGCAGGCCATGCAATCTTGAGTCAGATGCTGACCCCATCTAACCCTCAGGTGTCTTGTCTGCAGCACGAGTGTGCCCTCTGAGAGCCACCTCCGAGGGCCTGGCGTGGCTCAAGAATGCTGCCAAATGGCTAATGGGCAGAGCCTGGCCTTCCTGGGAACTTGCCTTGTGGCCCCTGGACCCTCACTTGACTCTTCTGGCCTCCCAGCAGCAATAGGGACTGGAGTGGGGGCACAGAAAAGATGGGCTATGCGCCTCTGGCTGGCTGCGGGTGAAGGAGAGAACCCTGGGCTCTTCCATAGGGCTAGGGGGCTCTCTAAATGTGTGTGCATCTCTTTTCCCTGCACCACATGCCAGGTGGGAGGCAAGGAGTCAGGTTCACCAGTATTGAGCACCTGTTTGCTCTGTTGGCATGCCCTGCAGTTGCTGGTTGGTTGGCCTTTGCTCGTTGGCCTTGCCTGACAGCTCAGCAGAGGACTTCCCACCTTCCCCTGCCCCTCCAGCTTCTGCCAAACACCTTGACTGGAAGAAAAGACATCATCAGAGGCCGTCAAGGCTTCCTGCTCAGAGCCTCCCATGTCAGCCCTGCCAACCCCACCCCCACTCAGCCTACCCTCTCCTCTCCTCAGCCTTAGAGGGTCCGGGCCACTAGAAGAAGGCATGTTCTGAAGAAGGCTAAGGCCCTCGTCACATCCTCATACCACTCACAAACCACAAGTCACCCTGGCCCCAGAGGGTGGCTCTTAGAGGCCACATCCATGCTGTAGATGAGGTACCTGAGTGTCAAGTTCAGCCACCCCCTTCTCATTCCCTACCCCCTCCCTGTCTGGGAAGAGAATATGGGTGACCCCACTGGCAGCAAAACCTCTACCACCTCTCTCCCCATCAGCAGCTCTGAGGAAAATGGTAGTTTTCACGAACCAGCTTGGTTGGAAGCTGTGACTTACCAGAAGCAAATATCTACCCCAGCTTGCCTCTCTTTCCCCTCTCTTTCTCTTTTTCTTGGGAAAGCATTTGAATGCCCAACCAAGAATGGGGAAGAATTGGGAATGAGCTCAGGTCTACATTCAGGCTGTTCTAGAAATGACCGCTCCTCCAGGAAGTCCTCTCTGATGAGCCACACTAGGATCTGTCTCACCTCACATAGGTAGACTTCGGTGACATGTGTTTCCTGTGTCCCATCTACTACCTCGAGACAATTGTCCTTTCTCCCTCTTTCAACACATAAGGATGTTCCTAGGGCTGAGAAATAGAGCTCTTTATCAACACCTAATACAGAGTGTGGCTCATCTGGGCTTACCCCGGTTCCTGCTTCTCTGGCTTTTGCAGTGCTGTTATGAGGCCAGAGGCAACGTCTAGAGGGCATTGTGTCCCTCCTGAGTCCACAGACATTCACCTTCTCCGAGAGCAGGGGCCTCTTCCCTCTAATCTCAAATCCATCTCCCACTTTCCTTGGAGTTGTTTGTTTGGGGTTTTTCTCATTTACTGGTTTAATCAGTCTCTACTGAACTCCAAAGCGGGCTATTTTTGCCGTCAGAAATCTGCCGCCTCCCCGCCCGCTGCTTTCTTGGAGTTTGCCCACAGGACCCCCCAGGAGGGACGGATGGGAATGGCAAAGCCACTCAGAGCCCAGGAACGCCAACGCCACCTGTCACGTTGCCTGTTCCCCACACCCCCAGCCCAAACCTGCATGTGCACACAGGCCCACACACAAGCACACACATGAACATGCACACACATGGCCCAGTGACATCCTCCAGCAGGGCCACCTCTCAGCCTGTCCCTCCTTGTTCTTTCTAGGACCTTCTAGAAAGCCTAGCTGAATTCAGGACAGGGAGGGAGGAGGCTTGGTTGTGCAAAGCTTCCGCTGAGAGGATTAAAAGCATCAATATGTGCGAAGCATAGAACATGCCTGGCCTGTGCACAAGCAAGGGCTCAGCCTTGTGAGCCATGAGGACTCATGGCTCATGAACAAGACTGGGCCTAGGCTCTAGGATAGCCATGGAGTCCTTCCTTCCTTATGCAGCATCACATGGATTTTCCAAGTTTCCAAAGAACTCTCTCACCTGTTTCTTGATATTATCCTCATGTCAGTCCCAGGAAGTAGAAAATCTTCCCACCACACATATGGGGAAACTGAGGCCTTGAAGCTGAGAAGATGGAGGACAGAGAAGGATTCTGAGATTGATCCACCAGGGGGCACCCAGGAACAGTACAAAGCCCCAAAATGGGGAGGGGGTCTGAGCCTCCACTGGGTGCACATTGCACAGGGGAGATGGAAGAGTATAGACGGGATCCCTACACTTGGGGACCTTCAGTTCAGTTTGATTCAACTTCTGCCAAGGACCTACCGGCTTGAACTGGGGTGAGGTGGGGGACTGCTGTGTTCATAGATGATTAGCGAACAAATTGCCTGCAACTGGGGATGTGATGGAGATGGAAATAAATGCAAGGGGCAATGGATTTGGTTTGAGAAGATCAGGGGAGGCTTCCTGGAGGAGGCAGCCTTAGAGGATTAAGATATAGCTAGACTTGGGCCTCAAAGGCTAAACATACAGTGTACTAGAAATGGAGAGCAGCCAGTAGGTGAGAAACCTGGAGAAGGTCCCAGAAGGCCTTTAGCATCCAGCCAAGGAATCTGACATTCACTGGGAAAGCAGCGGGAGCCAAAAGCCAGCAACCATAGGCCTGACCCACAGGGTCTAGGCTCAAGCCTCAGCTGCTCTCCAGCGCTGTCCTAACACCTCTGCCCTCTAGGACACTCGGGACAGCTTCACAAAAGATGGGGCCTGGACTTGTGTGCCTAAGCAGGACCTGAGGCCTGCTCAGCCCTGAAGAGAGAGCGTGGGGTGTGCTGCCCCTTACGTGCTAGACCGGAAAGAGGCGTCAGACACACAGGGTCAGTCAGGTGCCGGCCTGGGCACTGGACCCCATGTCAATGTCAGCACCACCTGCAGATGCTCAGAAGCCCAGAACCCTGGCCAGGAGCAGGAGGCAGCTTTGAGCCATGTCACAGGGTCACACTGAACACCCCGCCCCCCCAGCCCCATGCCTTTGAAAAGGAGGCAGAAAAGCCACCAGAAGAAAGGCAAGGAGGAGGAAGTTCTTTGTAGTAGGTAAAAGCCCCTGAGAATGGGGCACAGGCCAGGGATCCAGTTTCCTGTTTGTGTCTGGGCACCTTAGCTCCAGGTTCAAATATGTAAACTATCCGCCGGCCTGGCTGCAGGTGTGTGTGCTCCCAGGCTGCAGAGGCAGCGGTGGCCCCAAATGCATTCCTGACTCGGGCCCCCCACCCATAATGAGCCGGGAGACAGAGGCAGATAGCTCAGGGTTAACCCTTCCTGCACCACCAAGGAAGACCCAGTCAGGCTGCTCTAGGGGACTGTGGGGCCAGCTGGGCCTTGGGGTGCTCAGGGGGGCTGGGGGTTTCTGGACGTGATGATTCATGTTTTCTGCCTCCGACTTTCAATGCAACTAAAAGTTAGGGACTATCTGCTGTGAGGGGCAGCAGGGTCTGGCTGGGTGGGGCATCTGGATGAGGCTCTCTGGGAGCCAGGGTGCAGGTTGTACCTCAGGGTCAGGGAACAGTGGCTGGGCAGCACTCTCTTGGGCAGGGTGGGTGTGTGTCCAGCAGGCCCACGGCCTCCTGGCACCGCCAGTTCTGGGGCTTGTGGGGGACTATCAGACAGCTGATAAAACTTCAGCTCTCTCACTGGTCCCTGCAGCCCCCACCCTCCAGGGCTCTGGCTCCCCATCCCCTGCTAACTGGCTGTCAGGTACCCGGAGAGGTGTCTACCAGATGAAGAGAGGGAGCCAGGGGCTCTTGCCTGCCCCCTGAGGCCAGCCTGGAACTAGGTCACCCCTCCTCCCTATGGCCACTTCTTGCCCAGCCCCCTTTCTCCTCATCCCATTCTCCTTGTATGAATCCCCTCAGAGCTTGTTGAGGTCAGAACCAAGCCCTGCCCTCGGCCCACTACCCTGGGCCATCAAGCCTTTACTGGGTTGGTACTGGTGACCCCTCTTGCTGCACCCATTCCCCTTACCAGGCCTTGGCAACTCCCTCACTCCACAACCCACCCATGAACCTCTGTGGGCAACACACCATTTGATCTGCTGCCCACATGGCACATAAAGCCAGCTTCTGCTTCTTATCCATCAGCCCCCCCACCCTGAGCAGCAGGGGTGCCCCCAAAACAACAGCACAGCCCTTTGTCTCTGTCTCTGGTTGGGGCAGCAGCAGGGCACTCTGTATCTGAATCACATCCATTTACCAGCAGAGCCCTGGATGTGATAGCTGTGGACGAGACCCCCACACCTCAGAGAGGTGATCTTCAAACGGCACAGGGGTCTTCCCTGTGGGGGCCTCCCGCTGAGGCCAGCGGTAAAGATCCCCAATGGTCCCGACGCCTGTGAGATCTGCCATTGCCCCAGCCCCAGCCAAGGCTAGAGGAGTCTTAATGGACAGCCAGTTGAAGTGGCCCAGGATGGAAGTGAGAGTCTGTGCCTGGGGTCAGCGCTGAGTTGGGGGTAGGAAATCTGGACTCCAGAGGTCACCAAATCCCGTTGTGAAGACTGAAGCCTTTCAGCTCTCATTGGGACCACTCAGAAAGCTGTGCCTGGTATCCATGCTGCCTGGTGCCTTGGCACCCCGTCACTGCTTCTGCTCCTTGGGCTGGTCCCTCAAGGCCACCATCATGGGCTTGTTCCCTTCAGCCGCCCCTCAAATTTGCCTGTTCTCCAGGCCTGGCGCCCTCCCCTTCCATCTGTTCTCCTGGGCAAGTTCCCCCACCCTGGGGCCTCCGGCTGTGCTTGCACATCCCGGGTTTGCTCTCCCACCCAGACCCCGGCCCAGAGCCCCCCAACCCATGCGCTGTCTGCCTCCCTGGCCTCTCTGCCTAGGGAACTCAACATGACCAAGCCTGAGCCTGTCACCCTCCCACCCTGACCCGTCCCCCTCCCGCATTCCCTGCCTCTGAGAACGGCGTCACCAGCCACCCCAGCTCCCGAGCTAGAATTAGGAGTCATCCAACGCACAGTCATCCTCGACACCTCCCTCTCACCCCCACATGGGATTGGTCATCAACTCCTATGGGTTTCTCTTCAGAAAGGATTCAGTGCCACCCTCCTCACAGCCCCGCCGGCAGCATCATAGGGCAGGACCTGGCACCTCTCTCTTATTCCCACAGCTGCCCCCCACTTACCCTCCGATCCGTCCTCCACATCCACGGCCACCAGAGAAACATTTCTAAAATGGAGTCTGGATCATGGCCCACCCCCACTCAGAATCCTCCCGTGGCTCCCCATGGCCCACACTGACACGTTCGTGTGGCCCATAAGGGCCTGCCCGTCCCAGCCCCACCTCCACGTCCTGCCGCATTCCCTACATGCCCAACGTTGCCCACACCAAACGGGCCGTGCTGGCCCGCCAATGCTTTTCCTGCCCTCTCTTACAAAATCCTCCATTTTATTCCCAGCCTACCTCCTCTGAGAAGTCTTTCTTCCTTATTCCTTTCATCAATACGTGGTAACCCCCACCCCCTCCCCAGTTACCATGGCACCTTGTCTCTCTGGGATCCATGTGCTTTCATAGATGACTCCTCCCCTAGACTGTGAGCTACTCAAGGGCATGGATGAGATAGACTGTCCATCTCACCTGTCCACCTCTGTGTGCCCAGCCCTGGTGTATGGAGTTGACAGCCATAAACGTCTGACGTGAGGGCTGGTTAATGTGAAATGAGAGAAAAAGCCCCGAAGGCCACTCTGTCCCCGAGCCTCTGCTCCTGAGTACCTCAACCAGCTACCCCTCCCCAGAGCCTTTCCACTGCCCGCATCTCCCCCCTGCATCCCTTCTACCTGCTGCCCTCGGCACAGCGAGGAGCCTGGGGGACCTGAGTCAGGGACAGCCCCCGCGGGGAGGATGAGGCCTTGGTCTGCACCCAGGCCGGCACCCTCCAGGGAGCGGGTCGAGTGGGCCGTGGCCCCGGCCGTGGTCCTCCACCGCGGTGGTGAGCAGCCTCTCCGATTTTAATGCGGGCCTCGGTGCTTCAGTGAAAGCCGGCATGGGAAGTTGCTAATAATGGCACTAAAATAAAATATGCTACATCTGTTATGGGTAGCAGAACAAAATTAGCTGCTCACACCTCTGACATCCAAGATGTCTTAACTTAAAATACTCCTTGGCTTACTTTACATCATTTACTGATTATATTTAAAAGAAATACAATTTTGCAATTACTGTTCTTTCCAGTGTGATATCTGTGCATCATTTTCCTTTTATGTTTATATATTTCTCCTTCATTAGTGCAGTCTGAAGGGTGATTAGGATTCTTCAAACATTTTACAGAGGTTAAACGTTGATTAAGATTTAATTATTACTGTAAATAGCTTGGAATGACATATGGTGCAAAAGCCTGACATATGTGCATTTGAATAAATGAAGTGCTATTTCCCAGGATGCCTCAGTAGCTGTTTAACAGCTTTCCCGAAGGGTTATGTTACACCTCATGGTAAGATTGCTGGGATGTTATATTTTGTTGGTTTTTGCAGCTGAAAGCTAAGAACAGTTTTCCAGTTTTTTAAAAACATTGAATATTTTAAATACCTAAATTGTTTTGCACAAATTTTTGCTAATTTGTCTAACTAGGTTAAACATTTTCAAAAGCATTTAGATTTTTAAGCGTGGGCGCTGTGCATTGTGTCAGTGGCAGCATGGGGACGAGGGGAGCTGGTGAGGTGGAGGGGACACGGAGGCCGGCAGGGGTGGGGAGGGAAGAGGTGGCTTGAGGAGAGGGGGTGGGGAAGAGGCCTGGGCCCTGAGCCTAGCTCTTGTCTCTTTGGCCCTCTTCAGTGGCCAGAGCCTGGGTATGGGGGTACCGTGGACCACAGGGGAAGGGTTCCCCTTCCCCAGAAACTCCACTATGCCCACTGGCTCTAGTCCACACTGAACTCCCTCCTTCTTGGCCTCTGACATGCCCGGTCTGGCCATGACCGAGTTCTTTGAAGGCAGGGCTGGTCTATGGCGCCTTCTGCATACTTCTCAGGGTGGCCCTGTCTTGACATACAGCAGGTACCTGGGACCAGGTTCGGCTGAACTAAGCCACAAAGGCCCGGCACTTCCTTGACTCTGCCTAGGGTGGAGATCATGCCGAGGCCCCCCTCACTGAAGTAGCACCTCCCTTTCAGGTTCCCTCAGGCATCCTTACTGGCTAAGTCCCTGGAGCTGCAGACCAACATCTGGGCTGCTGTAGAGCCTCCAGGGGGACCTTATTTCCCAGTGCCTTCTGCCTCCCTTCTTTCCATTCATTTATTCAACACTTACTGAATACCTCCTGTGCACTGGCAGTGGGCCTTGAGGGTGCAGGGATGAACACGATCGCACATCACGTTTGCTGCCTTGTGGAGCCTGCAGTCTAAAGTGGAGAGGGGGAAGACGAGTGGACGGTCAACCTCAGAAACAAGTGATACGACTGAGATGCAAAAAGTGCCAGAAGCTGTGGGGGGTCCCAGGAAGTGGCCACACCCAGGCTGGAGGAGGGAAGATGTCTAAAACTGAGATGTGGAAGATAAGCCCAAGGAGGAGCCCGGCAAGGGGGGTGGAGAGAGGCGGTGACAGAGGGGCAGTTCAGGCAAAGAACCAGGGTGGGGAAAGCCCGGTATCTGAGGCATGGCAATAAGTAGGCGTGTGCGGTGCCTCCAGCCCCAGGCGCAGGGCGAGGCGAGGCAGGGGCTGAATAGCGCAGGAGTCGAGACTGTTCCCTGAGGACAGTGGGGTTATTGAGCCATTTTATGAGGACGAGAGGGGTGCCCAAACTTGTGGTTGGGAAGGCTCGTACTGTCTGAGGTGGGGGTAGACGGAGACTTGAGGGGAAGGAAGGAAAGAGGAGGTGAGGTGGTGCCAGAGCATCACTGGATGACGGTGTGGGGAGCCGGGTTGGGACAGGGGCAGATGGTGACTTCAATCCCGATTTCGATTTTAGGGTTGAGTTCAAGTGCCTGTGAGACATCCATGAAAAGGTCCAGTAGACAGCCCCTGCCTGCCCAGGACTCAGGGCAGAAACACGGCTGGAGAACCCGCAGATCTGGGGAGTCCCCGGGAGGGTGGAATCACCCCGGGGCTTGTGCAGGGAAGAGGGCCCAGCCAGACGAAGCCCCCGGTGACCCTGAGAAGTGTCCAGTGGATGTCACAAAGTGCAGGGTGGCAGTGACTTGGGAGAGAAGGATTTTTGTGGATTGTGGTGGGAACAGAAACCAGATTTGCTGTGGGTTGAAAAGTCAGTGGGAGGTGAAGAGGTGGAGAAGGCCACCTGAGACAGTGCCTTAAAGAAATTTGCTTGTGGGGGAGGAGAGAGACCAGGCGGTAGCTGGAGCGTGACGTGGGGTTAACGGGACAGTTTATCAGATGAGAAGTTCTTGTCAGTGTTGAAACGCTGATGGTCGAGAGTCAGTGGACTGTGAAGGTGGGAGACAGCAGGAGAGCCTGGGAGTGGGCTCCCGGAGTAGGCATGGGGGACATGGACCCCAGGAGGTTCTGCCTTCTGAGGGGAGGGGTGGCAGGAGGGCAGGTGCGGAGCAGCGTGGACAGGTAGATCATGGGTTTGATGGGGGATGCCGAGGGGCTTCTTCTGTTGTCTTCTGCTTTTTCTCTGAAGTAGGAAGAAGGCTCTTCTGCTCAGGAAGAGTGGGGGGCTGAGGGCAGAGTGACTAAGGAGGGCGGAGCAGGTTTAAGGTGGCCCCTGTGGAGAATGAGGGAAGGAGCTGACTGGGCAAAGTGGCTGGGAGGAGGCGGGTTGCTGGTCACTGTGGGGGCCCAGCAAAGTCAGGTTCAAGAGCATGGTTGAGTTCCTGTAAACCTGGGCCCCTGCCAGTCAGAGCTGGAAGGACCTTTGGGCTAGAGAGTGGCTGGAGCGACAGCCCCTGGTGTCCGGGTTGGAGTGGGTGGGTGTGAAGACTGAGCTGTAGGGAGTCTGGGGCTTGAGGTCTTCGATGTCTAAAAACAGATAGGGATAGTGAGTGGGGTGCTGGAAGGATAAGGACTGTGGAGTCCAAGAAGGTTGAGTTTGGATTTCAGGAGTGTGGGTGGAGCAGCCCTGGGTGGGGACCAGGTCCAGGGTGGGTGTGGGAGTGGGTGTGTGCCACGAAGCAGACTGGGCCCTGGGAGATGAGGAGGTCAGAGTGTGGGACATTCACCTGCACGGACACACCGTCAGAGGAAGACACAAGACCGAGCCAGGAAGGGATACTGTGGCAGGAGGGCGGTAAAGGAGGATGTGTCAGTAGGCGGCAGCGGGGGAGAACTTTGGGTACCGGGGTAGTCTTAATGCTACTCCCAGCCTCCACACTCACCCGTCCCCCCTCACCTTTCTTCTCTGTTCTCACTCTCTCCTCAGATCGAGACGTCCCAGTTAGAGCCTGAAATTGCCCGGGCCACGAGTAGTCGGACGGTGGTATACAACAAGGGGCTGTGAGTGGTGGCCGGCCGGCCTGGGGATGGAGTGCTATCCAGGCCGGGGAGCCGGGGGCGGGAAGGAGTCTCCCGGCTGCACCTGCAGGGAGGGGCAAGCTGATCCCACCGGTCAAGCTGGGCCACCTGGGGGAGCCCTGGACCCACAGTGGTAGGGAGACTAATCTATTCACACGTTAACATAAGGGTGAGGAATTCTGACACATTTCCTATAAGAAATAATCAAGTGCATTTCTGGGCCTTACGTGGGGTTGTCAAAACTCTACTCAGCACAATTATCTGTGAAGCTGAAAAATTGTAGAGTGCCCACGGGATAGACTTAGGATCCTTTTATACTTTGGGTTTTTTTTTCTTTTGTTTTTTATCTGAATCAAGTCTGAGCCTTGGCTGCAGTGGCCCAGGTGGCAGCAGCGGACCAGTGGTGGCAGTAGGAATAGGCCAGGGGGCTGGTTGGGTTGGCAGAAGGGCTGGTAGATTCAAGACATTATGGTGGCCGGGCCCAATGGCTCCCTGAGCTGGGCTGGGCTGGGGGTAGGGGAGGCAGTCTACACCTCACAGGAGGAAGCAGCTACGACTGAGGTCCCCAGGAGGTGGCCCAGGGAGTCAGAAGCACTGGAAGCCTCTGGAAGATTCTGTGGGCAGTTGACTCTGAGTGTGGCTGGCCTTCATCCATGCTACAGCCTGCAGAACCAATCCCTCTGCACGAAGCCCAGTGCCTGGGGCTGGGGTCACCCTTCATGGAATCCCGATCCATTCGAGGCCTCAGCTTCAGGCAAGAAGCCCCAAGAAGGAATGATGTTTGGCTGGAATTGTGGGCCTGCACTTTGACCTCTGCAGGGTGACCCTCCTTCTAGTCACCAGGCTGGAAGCTGGGCTGTGGGGCTGAGGATGGGGCTGGAGCTGGAGCTGGACCGACCTCCATCTGGGGGGCTCTCAGGCCCCAAGGCTTCCTGCCCCATCCCACTGCTTCCCGAGTGGGAGGGTCTTATGCCTGAGTGCAGAGGCAGGTTTCTAGGTACCAATCTGAGAGTCAGCATCAAGACAGGAACTGCAGGCCCTGACTGTGGCACCAATGGGCTGTATGACCTTGGACAAGTCTGCTCCCCTCTCTGAGCCTCTACTCCCCATCTGGAACCAGAGGACTGGATCAGGGCGTTCCCACCGACTCTTCCAGCTAACCTCGTCTTTGCCTGTCCTGCTCAGATGCTGGTCATCCCAGGCACATCCCCAGTGTGGACACTGAACTGGGAAAGGGGCAGGCCTCTTTGGGAATGGCCTCAGGAGCTAGACCTTGACTTTCTGTATGTGAACCCACATCCTGGGAACACTTGATCTTTGCCCCTTTTCAGTTCTGAAGGAGGAGATAGTGTGGGTGGCTGGGCCTAAGTGTGGCTCCACACCCACGTGCCACCTCTCACCCTGCACCGGCCTCCGAGGCCACTTAGTGCTGGCTCCTGTCTCTTCCCATTGGCGAGCCAGGAAAAGGAGAGGCCTGCAGGGGCTCTGCAGAAGACAGCAGGACCCGAGGTGAGGGTGAACAGGGCAAACAAAGAGGAAGCATGGGTCCCGTTGTACCCTTCACCTGCCCCCAGCTGGAATGGAGCCCTCAACATGCAGCCGCATGGCCTCCTCACCTCCCTGGTGACTCCACCTGGGGAGAGACCTGGCTGGAGGTGAACACAGGCATGTGCAGGAAAAGACTAGTGCAGGGCAGCAAGGCTGTGGCCATGGGCGGCTCTCACCATCCTCTGTGCAGGGGTGGTTGTGGGAAGGTGGGTCTTCCACAGGCACTGGCACCATGTACCCCCTCAGAACCCCGTGCTGTCTGTGAGGACCTCCCAGCCTGGCCCTGCTATTTCTGCAGAATGCTGCCCTGAGGGCCCCCCACTCTCCTGAGGAGCAGCACCCCCCTACCAGTCAGGAAGGGGTGAACACAGAGCAGGTAGGGAGACCAGAACAGCAGAGAAAAAGGGGCAAGTATTTTTGAGCCAATCCTGCCATAATGTGACGGTGCCAATGACAGGCTGGGTGTTTCTGGGTCCCCTTTTGAAAAGCTCTCTTCAAACTCACCCTACCCCACCTCTCATTGGACCTTGTTTGTGTGCACTTTACCTTGAGACCAAAACTGCCCACCCCAGCCCCACTCCCACCCTTTCTGGAGATGTGGTAGAGATGGGGTCTCTCCGGCTCCCTCTCTGGACTGGCTGCCCTGGCCCAGCCCCACCCCAGCCCCAGCCCTGTGGCCTTGTCATCTCATAACCTACTTACTTTGTCTCCTGGATGATTTCTGGTCATGCTCCCAAATGCAACTTCAGGTGAGCTAACGGGACTCCTCCTTGGGAAAGGGGTTGGCAAAAGATCTGTATAATACAGCTCAGGGTGATGGTGACAGAGGGTTGGTGGCCGTGCTGATAAGATAAGCCCTGGCTCGGCTGTAGAAAACACCATAAGGGAAACCTTTTGGCCAATATCCATCACCCACTCTGCTGAGGCCAGAGGAAGGGAGGCCTCATGGGCAGACTGGCTCATGACTGGGGAGGAGGCTGAGCTAGGTCCCACAGCTAGGGTGTGGCTGGTTCGGCTGCGCCAGAATCCAGGCCATGCCTACAACTGGTTCTCTAGCCCTGGTGTACTGCCCCACCCCCCACCCCCACCTTCTTCTAGTCACTTCAAACATTCTCTGAGGCTCGGGGATGTCCTTCTCCCATTCTGGAGAATAATCTGATGGTGCAGGGGCCAAAAGCCCAAGATGTCTAGACGGCTGCTGGGTCAAGGTGGCTGATAGCCCCCTTTCTACTTCCTGATTGTGAGCTGGCTTGTTTTCTGTCCTGAGCCCCTGGCCTGGGAGAAGAGTGGGGTCCTGAGAGCAGAAGGGCCAGAGGACAGGGGCAAGTGCTCTTCCAGCCCTGGGCCAGGTGTGAGTGAGGCACGAGCACATATGCCTTGGCCACACCAAGGGGACTTTGCAGTGTCTTTTTAACCTTCTCAGAAAATTTCTCAATCTCTGTGATTTATGTAATACTAATGAGCTGTGGGCAATAAATGATGGATTTAAAGCATCAGGGCTTGGCTTTGTGGGTTGTGGGTGGGAGCAATAGGGGTACAGAAACACAGTGGGGACAGGCCAGGGCTGCCTGAGGATTTTGTGGGAAGCCCCCCGAGGAAGGTGCAGACCCCAGGCTCCAGGAGGGGTCAGGCCGTCTGGGAGGCCCAGAGGGAAGGGGAAAGAAAAGGATGGAAGAGCATGTGAGGGCAGGAAGTTGGACAGAGGGCATGGGTTGAACTTTACAGAAGGAACCCCCCCTTTACAGAAAAGTTGCTGAGCACTCACTAAGACCCCACCGCAAGGCACTTGAGTAGATAGGGATGTTGGTAGATCTCATACTGTTGCTGTCCGGGGGACACAGAGGGGAGTGCTGGTGGGAGGGTCATTCTGGACTGCCTGGGAGCCCAGAGAGTCTTCATAGGGAGGAAAGATGTGAGCCAAGTACAAAGGTACCAATATCCACAGTGTGTGTGGCACTAGCCCCAGGAATTCTGCCCCTTCCTAACTTCCCCACAGTCCCTCGGGGCCAGGCCTCAGCCACCTCCTAATAGTTCTGGCCCCTCTTCTTCTAGGAAGCCCCCAGAATCCCTGGAGAAGTGAGGCCTGAACTCTTTTCCTGGACCTCTAAGCATCTTCCACCCCTGCAGGGAGAAGCTGATGGCCTCCCATGGCAGGGGGACCATGTTGTAGAGGTGAGGTCCACGGCTGGGGTCACGTCAACCCAGGTGCCAGCCCCAGCTTGGCCCCAGCATGAGTGTTTGACTTCTAGCCAGTCACTTCCTTTATTCACCCATTAATTTGGTCAGGTGTTTATGGAGCATCTTCTCCAACAGAGCCTTGTGTCTTTAGCTGTAAAATGTCAAGAACAAGCATCACTCGCTGGGCTGGTGTAAGGATTGGAGAGACCAGGTGAGGAATGCGCCCCGACTCTTCACTTTTGCCTGTCCAGGTGTCAAGAGAACGGCTGCCTCCCCTTACCTGTGCACTGGGCCCCTCTAGGAGGCTTGGGGAGGGGGGGCAGGAAAGGGATGGGGGCGGGGTCTGTTCTCAAAGTGATACTTCTAGGTCATGGGGCTTCTGGTCTCTGGGGAATTTCTTTGCTAACAGCCCCACTGGCCACAGCCCCCATCCGGGCGGAAATCCTTGACTCTCAGGACAGACACAAATCCCTCCTGGGAGCTGTTTGTTGTTTTTAGCTGGTTTGGGGGCTCAGCTCCTGCCCAGCCCGGAGATCATTAACACTCCAGGAATGTGGCCTCCCTGGCCCCATCCCCACCCGCTGGCCCCTAGGGCCTCCCTCCTCCCACTCAGGCCATGATTAGAAGGAAAGTCAGAATGCTAGGGGATGAGGACAGTGATGAGTGACTCTTTCTCAAGGCCCTGGGGTACCTGGGATAATTTGAAGAATGGAGCTCCCTCAGTCTTCCAGAGCTGCTGCTGCTCCTGCCATCTCACCATACCCCTGCCGCTGATTAGCTCCTCAAACAGAAAAGTGTCAGCCATTCCCGAAAGGCCTAACCCCCATGTGCCCTTGCTTCCCTGCAGTACCAGGAGTCTCCTGGGCAGTGGCTGAAAAATGTTCATTCACTTCTCACGTCCCACTCTGAGGTAGCCGCTGGCAACCTGATCTAAGCTCAGAGCCTGACTCCTTCCTGACAAGGACATCTTCTCAACCAGAGCAAGAATCTGGGGCCCCACCTCACCCCAGTTCCCTGGGCCTTGTGGAAGGGTAAAGGGAAGGAAGGAGAAAGAGAAGGAAGACAAATGAGTGACAGAGGCACCAGGTGCCCCATGCAAATTCATCGAGGAAATGAGGGAAGGAGGCTGCCCTCAGCCCCCTGGCCCCCCGAGCCAGTTCTCCTCTCCACACGGAAGCATGGCAGAGCGAAGGGCAGTACAACAGGGCCCTCACTCAGTCCAGGGGTGAACCGCACGAAGCTCAGCATTAGGGAATGGGGTGGGGCAAGACAAGATGCTGGAAATAGAAGTGGGCCAGCTGCTGCAGGGCAAGGGGCAGCTGGGAGCCACTGGAGGCTTTAAGTAGGGAAGTGGATTCATCTGGCAACAGAATGGAGTGTATCGTAGACACAGGCAAGACTGCTGGTGAGACCAGGGGAGAGTCAAGGTGAGGGAAGATGGAGCCTAGACCAGGGGGTGGGAAGGTGATGGAGAGAATGAAGAGATTCAGGATTGCTCAGCTCTAGGTGATTGGTGGTGGAGAGGGTGGCCGAGAGAAGTCAGAGATGGCCCCAGGTTCCTGGCTTAGGCAGCCGAGGACATGGATGGTGGTGCCGTTTCTCAGTTAAGGAACAGAAGGAAGAACAAATCTGCAGGCCTTCTGCTTCACAAGTTATTAGAGGTCCCTGTGAGGTACTCAAGTCGAGGTGTCGGGACAACCGGATGTGCTTGTCGGGAGCTCAGGAAGCAGGTGGAGACTAGATACGTAGCTTGGCATGTTAGCCACTTACTGAGCACCTGGAGCTAAAGGGACCGTGGCAACCACCCAGGGGGAGTATGTGGGGTGAGAACAGGAAGACCTGGGAGAGAACCTCCAGGAACCCCCACCTCTGAGGCCTGGCCCAAGACAGGAGACTGCTAAAAAGCTCAGCCATAAGAAGGGTGTTATGGACTGAACTGTGTCCCCCCAAATTCACATGTTGAAGCCCCGATCCCCCATACCTCAGAATGCAACTGTATTCCGAGGTAGGGTCTTTAAGGAGGTTATTAAAGTAAAACGAGCTCAGGTGGGTGGGTCCTAATGCAATACGACTGGTGACCCTATAAGAAGAGGAAGTTTGGACACAGACGAACACAAAGCCAGCCATCTTCAAGCCAAGAACAGAGGCTTCAGAAGAAACCAACCCACTTTGAGCTGGTACTCTGAGCCTCCAGAACTGTGAGAAAATGTACTTCTGTTGTGTAAACTGCCTGAGCACACTAATGCCAGGGGTAAGAGGAAGATGAGGAGAGCATGGCACCCCAGAGGACAAGAGATGAGAATGCTTCCAGTAGGAGAGGCTGTGCACATACTGAATAGGTGCTGGGAGGTGAAGGAAGACGAAGACCAAGCACGTCCTTTGGAAGGACCTGGAGAGAATAGTCTCAGTGGAGTGTGGTCAGGTCAAAAGCCAGATCTCCATGGGCTGAGAAGTGAGTATGTCTCCGACTGGCTGCCAGTATACAATTAACTTGTAAAACAAAGGATTTCCAAGAGACTGAGTTGTGAGCTGGGCATTGAGACACGACAGTGGCTGCAGCATAATGTGGGGGCGAAGGGAAGGCTTCAGAGGGCACACTGGGGCTTGCGGACATTAATGGGTGAGAGGGGAGGAGCCTAGGGAGACAGGCAAGAGGAGTGAGGTCTCCGGAGGGGCGGGGGCCGGGAGGAGAGAAGGGTCTCAGGGGTAACAGGAAGCAGGTGGAGAGGATGGGTTGGATGCAGGTAGTGTGGATCTGAGGGAGGGAGGTTGAAGGGTGAGAGACTAGCTTGCCTGGCCCCTCCAGGTATACTTTGCACCATTCTCTATCCGCTCTCTGGGAGGCCTACTCGTATGGACTTGCCATTGGGCAAGTTTGGGAGTCTCCAGTGGGAAACTGAGGATTCGAGGAGGGTGACACTGGGGGGTCGATTCCGCGGGCCTCCCCTGCATCATTGGGCCTCCCACTCACGAAGGCTGCGGCTCCTATCTGGGGCTATCTCCATCCATCTGTCCTCTTGAGTTCTGGTAACTGCTCCTGCCCCTGCCTCTTCGGGCCCCAGGGCTGTGGGCCATCGTCATTAGCCTTGTGGCGCTACAACATCTCTTGTCAGGTGTCTAAAATTTGTGAATTGTTCCTTTATCCAACTCTCCTCAGACTGCCCCATTTGAAGGGACTACCTCTTTCTTCCTGGCCCCTGGTTGATATGAAGGTGTTCCCTTGCAGTGCTTCTCATTTCTTTCTGGAGATGGAAATAAGGTCCTCTGTTGAGGGTAAGCAGAAGAGGTTTGGGCAGAAGGGCGACTGTTTGAGACATCCCCTGTGGAGAATGGGAGTGGATTTATCAACAGGAGTGAGGCCTCAGCTGAGGCTGGGACCTTGGACTTCAAGGGGTGCCATCCAGCACACTTGCGGGATGTCCTCGCGGCTGCAAGGGCAGGTGGGGAAACAGGTTCAGGCAAGTTTGCAGGTGCCAGGCAGGTGCAACAAGGAGCAGTGGGACCAGGGGATGTCAGAGAGACAACAGAGGGGCCCGTGGCCAGGAGCGCGTTATGAGGCCAAAGCATGGACATAGGCGACGACTGAACGAGTGAGTGGCAAGAACGTGTGGTTTGATAGGGAAGGACATCTGAAGGTGCGGTTTGAAAGAAGGGGTCACGTGACTGTGGCCTCTCATAAGCCCTGAGAGTGAGGGTGATGAGGGGAGTAGGAAATGAGGGCCTGGGGTGCCGGGTGGGTTGTTCATGGAGACCCCCAGGTCTCGGGGAGACAGGAAGACCATGAGCTGGTAACCACAGTCTGACAACTGAGGGGGTACGACTGGGACAGGCAGCAACCCCGCCCACGTGCACAGCCGCACGCCCACACACACCCACACAGTCACACTCGCGCACACACGCCCACAGCCCTCCCAGACACTCCCAGACACCCTCACATGCACTCACCCTCACACACACCCCAGACAGCAGATGGGGCGCTCGGGTAATTGGTTAAACCTGTTCCCGATGTCTGGCTCCGCATTGGCAGCGCCTGTCTGACAGGAAAGCTGGCTGGGCCTGCACCACTCAGCCTGCTGGCCTCCCCGCCCCTCCCCCTACGGGGCTGCCCGAGAGCAGGGGCTCCAGGAGAGGCCTGTGGGGGGTGGGGTGGGGGTGCCGCCTGGCTCCCTCCTGGGCAGAACCCAGTTGACGAGGTGAGGGTTCCACGTAGTCCCACGGGAAGCAGTCACAGCACCCATGAGGAGGAGCTGGTGACAACCAAGTGCAGAGATGCTGAGAGCACCAGCCATGCCGCTGCGGAGCCGTGGGGACTAATCTTGGAAAGTTCCGCGGACCGGCGGAGTGTAAAGATCATTCCCCGAAGCTGAGGCGCGTGGCTTGGGCCACAAGAGCGAAGAACCTGCGTTCCCGCTACTTAAGTCACATACAACATGGGGTTCTTACGGGCGTCATCAGTACCTCAGCCCATCTGACTCTGCAGGGCCTGGGAGACCAGCCCAGCTGAGGCGATGTGACATAGCCAGGCTCTCTCGCGGAAAGCCTGGCCAAGCAGCCCCTGTCCACCTGTCCTCACCCCTGCAGGGCCCTGATCTCCAAGAGGAAGGAGCAGTCGAGGGAGGGCCGGGAGCATCATTCCTCGGCTTCTTCTCCCCTTCCCGGCTGCATCTGTGTCTCTTCGAGAGAAACTTTGGTTTGTTCCCTGGAGAGGGCCCAAAAACTCCCAAATTAGCAAACCTGGCAAGCCGGCAGCTCAGAAAATAGTTCATCCTGATTCCATGTTTTTCAGGCTCACAGAAGCCTTTATTAATGAAGTCACAACACCAATATTTACCGTCTGCAGGGAGAGGCACAACACGGGGGGGTGGGTGGGAGTGCAGTGGGGACTCCCAGCCCGCCCCTTGCAGGCCTGGCCTAGGAAGATTGGCAGGTTTCCTTGGGTCCTTTCCAGCCCTTTATCTGGATGACAGGGGCTGCTCTGCTGTGATCCTCGTGTACCTCCTCCCCCACCAAGCGACAGAATCTTGAGAGGAACAGCTCACCCATTCCCCTGCCCCCACTGGTGCCAAAAGAATGCCTCCCCTTCTCACCCTCACCCCACCTGTGTGGACATGCTCCCCAGAGGTTATCCACCTGCTTGGCAGTGAGAGTGTCCACCCCAAGGTGAGGACTTTCAAGATGCCAGGAATGTGTTTCCTGGCTGATGGGGTGCAGAGGGGCACTGAGATGGGAGAAAGCCCTTTGGTTTCTAGCATTGACTGGACCCAAGTGAGATGCTGACAGCCTCAGCTAAAGGACCTTCTGTGCTTGGATCCCTGCATGGGCCCCAGGCAGCAAGTCTTCAACACTGACTTCAACATTAATCAAGCCCCCAACACATTCCAGGAGCCTAGAGAAGCATAAGTAAAGGCACAGCACAGGCAAAACCCATGGCTCACTGGGGGACAGGGGTGACATGGATGAGACTGAAGCCAAGGGCACCAGGAGCGAGGTAGGAGAGGTCAAGCCGGGGAAGGAAGTGGGGCAGGGGAGGGGGCTTAGGAAGGATGTGACACAGTCCTGTCTGGGCTCAAGGAAGAGAACCCTAGCCACAGCATGGAGGTCCTCCTTTGAAGCGGCCTCATCCTTGGCAGTCCACATAAACCTCATTATGTCTACCATCCCTTCCCTCTCCTCCAACCCCCCCAGGAGCCATGTACACTGCTTCCCAAGGTAGAAGAAACCTTGGCCGTTTGTCAAGGTGGGCAAGCCTGGAAGAGAACAGGTGGGGAGATGAGTCAGCTGTGAATGTGTTGGGTTCAAGGTGCCAAGGGGGCTGGAGTGCAGCAGACGCGAGCAGCCGGCTAGGTGGCTCTGCAGCTTGGCAGAGGTTGGCTGGAGAGATTCCAGGGAGCCAGGAGAAGTCCCAGACATGGATGCGAAGCCCCAGGCAGAGGGCACAATCAAGAGGCAGGTGGAACAAGGAATGACCCTGCGGAGGACAGGGGCGATGAGGCACGGATGAGACTGGGGAGGGCTTGGAGAAGCGGGAGGTAAAAGTGTCAGAGGTACTGGAATAAGGCAGGGAGGGGTACGAGAATCAAGGAGGGAATGGTCGGAAGATCAGGGCGTAGATGGGGCCAGACAGGAGGCAGCTGAGTTTGGCCCCAAGGGGTGGCAGTGATTGGTGACTGGTGATGGCATCAGCATCAGCATTGGGTTAGAGAGCTCACGGGAGGTGAAGAAGTGGAGACAGGTCTGGACGTTGTAAGAGAAAGGTGTTAGGAATACAGGTCTTGCTTTTAAGGATGAAGGACACGTTGATGTGTGACAGTAGGAAAGGCAAGTCGATGAGCAGAAGAGCAGGTGAACTACAGAGCTCTATTGGGTCCTTCCTTGCTGTTTCCTGGCTGGAGGCCCTGTGTCCGTGGGGACAGGTTACAGGCTCAGCCTTTTGCCCCATCTCAAAAGTTTTCATCTACACAGAGGAGTTCTCCGGGGACGGGTGCGCATCCTGGTGAAGCTAGGACCCGGGGCTAGCATGGTCAACTTCTGTGAATGGTGCCCCGCCCCTCAGCTCCCAAGTCTCCCTTTTTCCTCGAGTGTCTCCTCAACTGGAGGAGCCACCAGTCTCTCAGCATGCAGAAGTATGCATGTTCTCTCTCTCCAACAACCCACATGGGCCTGTTTCCCACCGCTCAACAAACTTGGAAACTCCCAAGCATAGCCTCCCTTAAGACACAGAGTGGTCCTTCCCTATGTCTGGCCTTCATTTCTCTTGCTGTACACTTGGGAGCTAGAGACCAGGGTAGAGACCACCAAGGCACTGCACAAGCTTGCTCTGCTGGTCCCCAATGGTCCCCAGAGCCGGTATCCACCACCCAGGCTCGAAGGCTCTGGGGTTGGAGCTGGATGCCCATGTCATTAAGAGAGAGACTTTTATTATTCCCATAGGGAAGGGAGATACAAGGGGATCACTAAGAACTACAGCGGGTGCCTGGAAAATAAATTAAAACAGAAACGCATCAAAACAAACAGGAGATAAGAGAAATGGAGAATGGCTGGGAGGCTGCAGTGGCTGGCGGCCCGCCCAGGCAGGCAGGCTCTCCGAGGAGAAGGTTGAGCAGTCCCAGGCCTCAGCCAGCCCATTTCTTGTCCCTCTGGCAGTGGTAGCCCCAGGCTCCAAGCCCTGTGAGGCCGTGACTCGAGGCCTCCCCGAAGCCTGGCGGGGGAGCGGCCAGAGTCCAGCTGGGCCCACCCGGGGGCCTGGCCAGCAGCGAGCAGACGCTCTGCCCTCATGGATCCGTGGCTGCCCCCCCTAGTCATTGGAGGTGACATCGATGTCCTCCCCGTTGGCCTGCTTCGTGGCGATGCGCCACCGGTTGATGTGGTGGGAGCCCTTCTTCTTCTGCTCAGACTCAGGCCCCTCTTCCTCCAGCTTCTGCCGCTTGTACTTTGTCCTCCGGTTCTGGAACCACACCTTCACCTGGGCCAGGGAGGGAGGGGCAGAGGTAAGAAACACCCAGGAGGCCCCCAGAACAGGTACTGGGGCCTCAGCACCCAGGCTGAGCTGGGAGCCAGTTGGGGAAACCAAGACCAGGGTCCTCTCCTCTGGCCAGGTGCCACCTGCTGGGTCCAGAAGACTACTCTTCCAGATGCGAATGAGGTGGGGCAGGGAGAGGACACAGTGGGTCACGAGGAGCCATTTTCCCATCCCTCTATCACAGAGGGAAGGGAGCAATCGTGGAGCTGCCGAGCATCCTGTAGCCACAGCATGGCAGAAGGGAGGAACCCAGGCTCTGGAGCCCAGCAGACCTGGGTCCCTACCCATTTCTAGAGAAGAGAGAATAACTGCTCCTTCACGAGGCAGAGATGAACAGTAAGTGGGAGAATATATGAAAAGCCATCGCATGAGTCCTGATGAGCTCCCTGTGGGCCTGATATGGGCCCCACCTCCCAGGGCCACCCTATGCTCTTTGCAGCACAAAGAGGCAGAGCGGACATGGCTACGTGACCAGGAGATGATGTCCACACCAAGAGCAGTGCTCACGACAGCCAGAGCATGCCTGGGGTCACGGACCCCGCCACTCAAAAGGCTCTGACTCACACACCATCTAGGTCAGTCTCTCCAGGGGACCCTGTGAGCAACGTCAGGTGGAGTTACCCCCATCCCACATCAGAAGTAGAGCTGGACAGGTGGGAAGTCTGGTCCCTCATGTGGCAACTCCTCAGGGTAGTCTGAAATCCACCAATGAGCCCTCATCCTCCTTAGACATAGCAGTGTCTGCAGCCCCACCTGGGGCAGGGCTCTAAACTTCCTGCCCCCAAAGCCTTGGCCTCTGTAGCCTACCCAAATATGGGAACAGGTCACATGGGAGAAATCACAGGGGACAGAGGCAAGCTCCTCTTTAAACATAGAGGGTTCCCCACTTCTGTGTCAGGCATTGAGAGTCCTGACAAGGGGAGGGTTCAAACAGTGGACAATTATCTTCTGTGATGGGTTGTGGGGTGCTTAGAGGGAGGAGCAGGTCTGCAATGCAAAGCCTCTGCGAAGAGGCTTAGTCCCATCTCTAATCACCCCTCACTTCTCCCACCTCCCCCAGCATGTGATCAGTGTCCAGGATACAGCCTTTAACATCTTCGTGGGCGTGATCTAGGAGGGTTGTCCCAGCTTCCTGACTAGTCTTAGTGCTTGGGGACTGTGGAGAAAGTCTCGCTCAGTCTGTCAGCTCCTCCTGACCATACAGTTCTTTACTTGGCCTTACAGAGCCAGGCCAGCACCCCCATCCTCAGAGCTGGTAAAGGTGAGTCTGGGTGCTGACCCTTTGCTAAGTTCCTTCCCTTCTCTGGGCTTAAGTCCCTCATCCATAGGAGAGATGTTTTCGGGGGCCCCTGCAGCTCCAGGGCACCTCCTGGGCTTTTGCTCCAGAGGGTCCCTGGGGAGGTGATGCAGAGATGGCAGGGTTACAAGGCATGGATGGTTTCCTGAAAATGACAGCTCATTTAAAAAGCAAGCAGGTGCTGTCACCTGCAGCTGGGTGATCTGTGGTGTCCATGACAGTGGTGACTGGTAAGTCATGTGTGTGGAATGATGGTGAGCACCTTGGTTTTGGCAGCAGCAGTTACTGCTGAGGGGAGATCCTGGAACCCTGGGTGGGGCCAGGAGCAGTCCTCAGAAGACTACCCAGTCCAACCCCTAGTCCCTGAGAATGGCTGAGAAGCACAGGTCTTAGCCATAAAGCCAGGCAGTGGCAGCCAAAAGCAAGCAGGCCTGGCATCTGGGCGTAGGGAGCAGTTTCCTGCCCAGGACATTCTACCTTCATGCTTCTCAGACACTACCCCCTCTCCCCTTCGTGGAACTCACCCAGTCCAAGGCTTCCCCTAAGAGCACACCCTTCCCAGGGTCTGCCTTACCCCTTGATTTTAGAGCACTGGTTGGGGGTGGGGGCAGCCAGCCAGAGACAGGAAGAGATGAGGTGCCTGGCCTGGTGGATGGAGTAAGAGGAGGATCTTCTTCCCTCATTTCTAGAGTAAGGTGCAAACCTGTCGCCTGCATGTCTCACCCTAGGTAGACAAGGGAGAATGGTAGATGCTCTGGGTGCAAGACTTCTAGATTCCATAACCACCTTTCCTTGGGTACCAGGCTGGCTAGGCCCTGGGTGGTTCTGCGTGGCAGAACTGCGCGGCAGCCAGCCTGGTCCCCACCCCCTATCGTGGAGCCCACTGACACTACACCAGCCAGTAGGTGGGTGAGCTCCTGTGCCAGGCATTTGTGTGTGACTCAGGCCTGGATGCGGGGTTGGGGCAGCATTCCTGAGAGCCCAAGGGGCTGGCTAAGGGTTAAGTGTGCCCAGCCTAGCGATGGGGCAATCCGAGGAAGCCCTGGGCAACACCAGGACCTAGGGCCCTTCCTGCACCTTCTCCCTCCCACACAACTCCCAAGTCTCCTTCCAGGGAGGATGGATGGACCCAGCCTGCTACCCTCGCCTCACAACACTGGCCCAAAGAAAGAAAGTTTCCAGTGGTGGAACCCCAGGTGCAGGATATGTTTTCAGGCAAGGGCCAGCTTCCTGGCACACCCAAATGAAAGGTGATTCGGAATATTTTCTCCATGAAAATGACTGGGGTCAAGGAGGCAGATTTTTAGAAACAGGGATGCAAACTCTCTCCCTAGGCAGACTGGCTATCTTCTGAACAGCCTTAGGCTGAGTGACCAGATGCTGTTTACAAAGACTGTAATAACAGGGGGATGCTTCTGACTTCATAATATCAGTGAAAATGGCAGGATGCAGTTTGGGCACAGTGTGATCACAACCATGGAAAATAAAATCTATGCATGGGGAAAAAAAGACTAGAAGGAAATGTACCTAAAGTGAGGGTGACATTTCTTTTTTCTTTCCACTTTTCTGACTTTTCTTTAATGCATTACTGATAACAGTTAATAGTTATTTTTTACTTAGAAAAAGAAGAAGAACTGGGCTCTGAGGTATTATGAGACAAGAGTGACATCCCATCAACCTCTCTAACCCAGCCTCTGGGGTCACCCCGGAGCCCTTTCCCTAGAGGACAGAGGCCCTAGAAAGGCTACCAGCTCTGGGGGAGCTGTGCCTATTCTGCACCTGCCTCCCCGGAACATCTGCACATGAGCCCTCAAAGACACAGTTGGGATGTTGGCTAAAGGAATCCCTCCCCCATCTCTGAGTCTCCTGGGTTTGCAGAGAGGTTCCCTGTGGTCTCCAAAGTCCCCATCCCATTGAATGTCTCTTTTTCAGGTAAGCCGGATCTTTCCAAGATTCTCCACTTTTGCCTGAGTTACCCCCCTGGGGTACTCTTCCTTAGCCTTCAAATTCCTGCTCAGATGTTCCTAGGCTGGGCCTGCCCTATTGCCCATCTGTACTTCCTTAGTACTTTTCCCTGTCGCAGCAACAGTGACCCCAGCAGTGGGTTAATTTATTTGCTTGAACCTCTGTCTCCTCATCAGGCTGTGAGAACCCGGAGAATCAAAGCAGTGTATAAGTCTACTCTAGAGTCCCAGTGGGCATGTTCCAGTCTGTTCAGCAAGCTGGGCAGAGGTGAAGTGACCTGCACTCTGCTCTTGGCAAGAGGTGTCTAGGTCAGAAATGGAAAGCTGAAGAAAATCAATGGTGGAGGGAATTGAGATCTAATCAGAAAATGGGTTTGGGAAGTGCAATTGCTGGAAAGATGGGTTTAGTTCAGTGGACACTTCTACAACAGGGTCAACTTTTTTATTTTAATTTTTTTTAAAGATTTTTAAAAGTTTTATTTATTTAAGTAATCTCTACACTGAACCCCAAGATCTAGAATTGCATGCTCTACCGACTGAGCCAGCCAGGCTCCCCCAAGAGGGTCAATTCTTAATTCTCCATGTTGTGAATTGGATTAACCACTTCTAGGGAGAATCTGGGGGAGGGAGAAAGACCTATTGTTGGGGGGCACAAGGGTCAGCATGAGTCAAACAGGACGAAGAAAGTGCTGTGGATAAATGAAGGAATGCATGCATGCATTAATGTATTAAAGGACTGATTGATGTATGTATGCATTGATGAATGAAGGTGTGTATGTATTAACGAACAAATGAATGGACAAAGGAACTAACGCACAAGCCAACTACAGCTCCAGCCAATTGTTTCAGATTTTACTTTCGAATAACCTATTTGAATGAACCAGATTTGGACCCTTCTTTTCTACTAGTCCCCAACTTTAGTCCCTCCCAAATGGAAGAGTCTGTGGCTCCTGCCTGCATACTTTCAGACAAATACTTGTCCTCAAGGAGTTTGAACACCCTATCGAGATAATAGCCTTTTCCACTGGGGATCCATTTCCTACTATTTGATCATATGAGCTACTCTCACTCACAGGGTCAAGCCCAATGTCATGAAGCTCAGCCCTCACCCCACCAAACTGAAGCCACCTCTGACCCCCCATCAACCATAGCCCTAACTCTTCCTAAGCTTTCCTGTCTCCTCCTCTGTCCCACCATCCTGGATGCTTGCCCTCACTCTCAGAGAGACATCAAGATTCATCCGCCTCCGCAGGACCAGGCCCTGGAGAACCACTCCAGTCTGCCTTACCTCCCCTGCCCTGTCCTGCCTCCCACTGGACTCCTGGAACATGAATGATGCAGAAATTCTTGGAGAAAAGCCAAGACTTGAAGAAGGGATGAGTCCATCTCAGAACCAACAATAAGCTAGCAACAAAGGCCTCTTGACCTTTCCCTAAAATTCAAGTCATTTGGATATTTCCTTCTCATCTGCCCCCCCCAAAACAGAGCTTTTCAGAGCAGGAAGGGGCCCCAGGAAGTCTCCTTACCATGCTCCTGGGGGAAAAACCCATAGGCGGGTAACTATACACTCCTTCCTTCTAAGACCTCCCCACCTGTTCTTGGGCCCCAAGATGGTGGCCAGACTTGTCAGCTCCCACTCCATCTTAACTCACCCACTTCAAACCCTCCCCTTCCTTCCCACCAACCTAGAATCCTATGCATCCCACTGACTCTTCTGGGCCTGAGGTCTCCTGGGAGCCTTCCACCCATACAGGTCTCCCCTTATCTTCCTCAGTCACGGTGTGACTTCAAGGGGACTCCGGTCACTCACCCTATGCATATCCCATAAGTGTGCACACTTTACATTTTGCTCCCACCACCAAATGAGGAATCTCCAAGGCTAAAGACTCCATTTCTACACTCCTTTCCCTCATAGCTCAAGTGAACTCAAAGCTGGAAAAGGTGAAGAAACACCTGCTGAACTGGTCAAAGCAGACACGGACCAATTGATCAGCCTGGAGCAAACAAATGCTTTCTCTCATTCCCCATAAAACTAACGTGTCACCCCACACATGCACATAAGCACCCGAGCTGCTGTCCGTGCCATGTGTATATATGATATCACCTGACCTTTGGGTATCATCTCACTGCTCATCTGTGCTCCACACTGTGGCACATACATGTTACACACATACACACACACACACACACACACACACACACACACACACTCACTTGCCCTCACAGCTCTGATCTGACCCAAATCCAGGTCTGTGCCACCAGACTGAAGCTTAAATGGGCCTCATTCAGTCATCGAGGTCAGACGCTGAGGCTGCACCACAGCAGTGAGGAGCAAGTAATTAGAGCCAGAGGAGAGAACTAGCCCTTTTCCCAGGACCACTCCCTCCACTTCCTGGATTGATCCACTGCCATCCCAGTACAAACACCCTCTCTCAACCAAACACACAAACCTGCCCCCAACAAAGAAGCCCAGGTTTCCCACCTGCCAACACTCCATACTAAAGCTTTGAGCATGCATACACCCCTGAGCTCTGGCTGGGTTAAGACCCACACGTTGATTTCCTTAACTCCCCCAGAAGTTTTATCCGTGAACTGGTGGAGAAAATGAGATCATGTAGATTAAAATGCAAGGGAAAGATAGAAAACAGAGGGACAGAAAGGAGTCAGTGACTGCAGAAAGCAAGGGAAATGACTGATAAAGTGAACACATGGATATGAGTACAATCAAGAGAAATTCGCCTATTCATTTGATACATGTTTATGAAGCCTCTATGCCTTGCTGGTCATTGAGCTGGACCCTACGGTATAGAGAGAAACAAGAAGGCTTGACCTCTGGCTCCCAGAGGTGGCCTGTTATTCATCAGAATCACCCAGAGGGCTGTTTTAAAAACATTTCCTGGATCCCATCCTGGAACTCCTAAGAGAATCTCCTGAATGGGGCCTGGGAATCTGTATTTTAAGATTTCTTGGTGCAATAGATCTAGCCAGTCCACAGAGTGACATTTGGACATGATAGATAATTAAACCACAGCAAAGTCCTATGTGTATTATGATATATGGGAGATGTACTGTGAGCTCTGAGAACTTGCAGGAAGCATTATATAGAAACACAGAGAAGTAGAATATAGATGAGCCAGAAACTCAGGGCTGGAAAGAATCACGGAGTTGATTTCATCAAATCTTACAGATACAGCAGACTGAGGCCCAGAATGAAGACAAAGGCAGAGCTGATGACATGACAGGTAAGCACTAGCAGATATTTGAACATGCATCTGTCAGTAGCTAACTAGATCTGCAGAGATGGAAGCTTGAGATGGATGGTAGATACACAGAAGATAGAACAGATGATAAGGAAATAATCAACAGTTGGGTAAATGAGAGCTATTATTAGGAAGATTATAATTAATAGAATATATAAATTAACTAGCTATGGAGAGGCAGTTTAATGAGAGCAGACAGAAGTGCGTGGCTAGATATAAAACAGCTATCTGTGATGGATTGGAGAGCCCTGAGAGACGAATGTAGGTACTGACAGTAGAAATAGATGGCAGGGAACCGATGAGACTGTCGCTTGATGAACAGCTGATAGCTGGAAATGACAGGTAAGTTTGCCTGATAAATACTGAAAGATGGACAATTAATTAAATATATGGCATAAGTCCAAATAATAAGTACCAGAGGGACAGAAAGCTCTGATGATGAAGGAGACTGGATGGGGCAGAAGAAACACTGGACTAAGTCAGGAAACCCAGGTTTGGGGCTTACTGTAACACTAACCTGATACACTACTTTAAACAAAGGGAAGGGAAGGACTGGGGATGAGAATTAATATTATTTGAGTTCATATTAGGTGACTTTAATCTTTAAACAATCTATCTTCTGGATGAGAACATCACAGCTCAGAGAAGTTGAGTAACTCACCCAGGGTCACACAGATAATGAAATCCAAACTGCCTGCCTAGGGAGCTCTGCCCAGTTGGTGTCTCTTTCCCAGAATCCTCACCTGAATAGATGAGCCTAAGGAGGTTTCTCAGGCTCAAACCTCCCATAGTTCTATTGTGGTTTCTTGTTCCATATGCTAAAACCAGCTCACTTATAGATAGAATATGAGTAGACATAAGAGTTTTGATAGTGATGCTGGATATATTAGTCTATCTGGGTTTTGTTTTAAATGTGTTTGGAACATAATGAAAATGAAAGAAACAATCATTACATTTACTAACTGGCATTGTTAGGAGCAAATAGGCAGCTAGATTTGGTGTGAAAGAAAGTTAATTAAAAATCCTCTCACTGAGCTAAAAAATTGAAAGTTTAAAAGCAATGACATTATTTCAACAAGTGTTAATCTGTGGGTGGGAGGATTATAAACCATTTTGTTTTCTTACACTTATGCAATTAAAATTAATAACTAATACTTTTTAAATGATGTTAACTATAAACACCATTCTTAAATTGACACCTTGTTTTAGACAATAATTTTAAAACACTCCCAGGAGGGAACGGGGGTATTATTTTTTTAACTTGTTTTTTTAACATCTTTCTTTAAAACATTTTAAAAATTAACTCTATCATAAGCTTTATCTCTGCTGTTAGAACAGCCCAGCTAGCAAATCTGAAAAAGCGTGGGTCTTGCAGTGGAGTCCGGAGTAATGCATTGATTAAATGGGGGCATCAGACAGATGAGACGATAGATGCCAAAATGGGACGCGAGGACCGGCGGGTGATGTCCGTCAGGGGAACTGGGAGGCAGTTAGGGTCTGAGCCCCCTTCCTATCTTCACTGCTCCAAGGAGACCCCAGGCTGCCCCCTCAAGATCCGGGACCAGGGTGGTGTATCAGGGATGCTGGCGGTGGTGTAGTAGGGGCCAGACCAGCAGGAAAGGGGAGAGGAGGATAAAAAGCGGGCAAGCATACCTCTCTCATTTGCAGATCTGGGAGCTGTCAGGGACATAAGGGAGTAAGGTCTCCCGAGGCCCATTCAGACCCTGAAATCCGCCTCCAGGGCACCAGCCAGCCCCTCCAGCAAGTCTTACTCCCAGGGACCAAGAGCTTAGGCGGTGCTTCCAGGCAGCATTTATTTATGGCGAAGTCTTTACACATAACAAACCCAAGTCTGCCTCCCTATAACTCCAATCTAGTTCTTAAAATTTTTCTTTTCTTAATTATCCATTACAAAAACACTCCTGTAATGTCACCCAGTTCAAAACCCCTCCAACACCATGGAGTTTGTTCCTTTCCCCAGCTCAACGGCCCTTCCAGTGTTTGAACACAGTCCCTGACTCCCAGACTCTACTTTCGCACCATCCCCCGTCTGCGCGCCCAAACGTTTACCAGTTTGGAGAGCCCCGTCTGCGCAGAGATCAGTGCCACCCTGGGACCCCAAGCAGGGTCGGGCCCCTTCCTGGCTAATCTCCTTTGCTTCTGATGTTTACAGGCTGAGGACACGTGGGCTTTCTCCACACACCCCATCCGCCTTCGCCAGCTCTGCCCATGAAAAGCCCAAGCAGCAAAGCCAGTGTGGGAAAGGTCTGGCCATCCCACAAAACTGCGAGCACCCCCGGAAGAGTGGCGGGAGAAGGGCTGCAGTAACCACAGGACTGAGACGGCTCCGGTGGACTCAGGGGCAGCTCAGGAGTGACTGGGGCGTGGGGCTCCACGCCCTGCCTCCTCCTGATAAACTGGCACCTCCTATGGGCTTGCAGAGCAGACTGGGGAAGTGGTTTGATTCCAACCTCCTGGTGGTACTTAGTGCTTGACAGAAGTCCTGAGGCCTCCGCGAGGCTAAGCGCAGCGGGAGGGAAGGGGCTCTAAAGACTGGTTTAGCTGGAGGGCCGCGGGGTAGAGGCCGTGGTGGCTTTTGGAACTGGGTGGGACAGAGCTCCGGAGAAGGCGGGGATGAGAGTCGGGCTCCTCCTGCACCTGCCCGTCCTCCCCCCCTCCACCAGGGCTGACCGGCCGAGCGCGGAGGCCCGCGGGGTGGTTATTACCTGCGTCTCGGAGAGGCTGAGGCTGCCGGCCAGCTGCTTCCGCTCGGCGCCCACCACGTAGTGGTTCTTCTCGAAGGCGCGCTCCAGCCGCAGGAGCTGCGAGGGCGAGAAGGCCGTGCGGATCCGCTTGGGCTTGCGAGCGAAGGGGCCGTGCAGAAGCAGCCCGTCCTGGGGCACGTCGCTCGCTGCGGCCGCGCCGCCGACGGCAACACAGCAGGTACAGACAGAGAGAAGGGGCGCCGTGAGCCGCAGCCGGGCCGCCGCCGGGCCGCCCGCGGGAGCCGGCCAACCCCGGCCCTCTGGCCCGGCTAGCAAACGCCCTCGGCGCTTCTCTACCCTCTCCAATCCTTGACTCCCCGCCCCCACTTCTCCCTTTCCCTCTCGCCGCCCCTTCCTAAAGTCCAATCCCCTGTCCTCCCCCGACACCTAGGGGGGAGAGTTAGGGTCAGAGTGCTACCCTGTCAGTCGCGGGAGGGGTGGAATAGCAGAGCTGCGGATCACTCCGTTGGGCCAGGAGGAGGGCCCAGGCCTAGTGAGGCGCCAGCCGGCCCAAATCCACAGCGCCTGGAGCAGCAGAAGAGGCCATGGGGTGGGAAAAGTCCCTTAGCTCTCTTTGTCCACTTTGCCCTGTCCTATTTCCCTCAGAAAGGCCAAGAGTAGAGACAGGGCTGGATGTCAGGAAAGTGACACCCTCATGCCGAACACATTTTCAAGAACTAGAAGGTAGGTACCCAAGGCACTCTCTTTTCACACCTGTTTAAACCAGCCTTGCAGCTAAACGATTAGGCTGCTAGCCCTTTGAAAATTCTTGCCAACAGGCTCAGGCTTTACCTTGCAAGTGGTAAAAATAGGCCAGCAGCTAGGTCAACGTCCAAGCAACTCCTGAAGGTCTAAGGTCAGGCTTCTTCCTCCTCCTTCCCCACCTCTTTCCCCCAGGCCTTCTGGTAAAGCCCACTCCCCACAGGAGACTCCTACTGCTCTCCGTGGGAAAAGGCCTTGCTTCATCCCTGAATAGTCCCGTGCTGAAGAAACACGTGTATAAATATCTAGATGTCATCTTTCTCTCTAATATATATAGATATAGATATATTGGTTTCTGCATGGGCGTGTGTAAATATATGCTCCAGCCTCCCTACTGTCTTTTTCTCCCATCTACCATACAGTATTTTCAAAGAGTGTGATTGTCCCTTGGCAAATGTTGGCCATCATGGGAACTCAGCTCCTACCTGCAGGAGGAGGGGCTGACACTGGGTTCAATGAGGCCGGGTGGTTAGGTCAGGAACTACAGAAGCCAAAATAAGCTTCCACCCACAGCTTCAGTCTCAATAAACCCCCCACTAGGCCTTCACACAATCTCTGGCTTGGTTGCACATGCTAACAGGCTTGAAACAGGCCCTTACATCACCCATGGATCTCATGCAGTGGCACATAACAGTCCCCCTGACCCACTGACAATGCAGAGCCCTAGATGGAATGTTTTCACACAGTTAGCTGTTGAGATTTGACTGATCCAATTAATTTCTTCAGAAATGGCCACTGGTTTTACCCAATTTGACCTGTTGTTTTGTTTAAGATAATTGTTTGGATCTCCGTTGAGATCTCCCATCTCTGGAAACACTTGTGTAAGTGAAGTAAGGTCATATAATTGAGATGTTGTTGCTAAAACTCTCCAGGTAACTGTTCATGTCCCTCTGCTGGCGGATACTGATTGGCATTACTTTCTTTGGAGGACTTGGGTCCTTGGAGTTTGGACACCTACACAGGTGAACTTTGTTGCTGAGGTTTTCTGTGGAACAAGATTGCTAGAGGGGAGATAAAGTCCCCTGACAATCACTTATCCATTTCAAGTGGCTGGATCTGTGCAGCTACAAAAGGGAGTGGGATCACATCATAGGGGGGATGGAGGGGGACAGTCTGCCCAGTGGGCCCTTCAAGGTGGCAGCAGGCCGAGGGCTGTTAGGCCTGACTGAAGGCAGTTTAACTGGTAGTGGTGGAGGGGACAGATGATCAGGGGAGATGGTCTGGAAGAGAGGAATAATGAGGAGAGAAAGGAGGAGACTGATCCAAGTAGAAATAAGAATTAAAGTCTTAAGTGGGTACCAGTGTGATTAGGCCAGGGAAAGGTGGGAGAGGTGAGTGGGAAGCAAATACTTCTTGTTGATATTAAGTTGCTTCAAAACACAGCATTGTTCTGAGCCTGGGTGAAGTCCCAACAGTGGTTTTTCCTCTGGACAAGTGATCTGGAGAGGGAAAAGGCCTTGATCATCCCAGAGTTCACAGGGTTTGGCCTCAGCAGCTCAACTGACCCAGGCTAGTGAAAAGTGAGGCAGCAGCCTGGAGAGACCCTGTAGGTGGGAGCGAATGGGGTGCAGGGGTGCCTAGGGCAGTCTGTGGCTGAGAAAGCAGAACTATAGTCTGCCTCAGTGTGTGTGACTTGATGGCTGTTTTGTAATTCTGGGAGTGTGTGTGGGTCACTTGTGCGGTGAAGTTCTCTGTCTTTGTCTTTATAAACCCAAAGTGGAAGATGGAAGCAACAAGCTTCTCTCTCCTGACATACGCATGTCCCTTTGCCTCAAGTCTGGCTATTTTAGGAAAAGCTGGGTTGCTTGGTTTATTGTAATGTTCTGTTGGGGGCAGATAGCATATGTATAGTATTCTGTATGTGCAGAAGCACGGGGGTCCTTCTGACCCAACCTCGAAGAAGCAAGGGGTAGGAAAATTACTCAAGATGCTGAAAAGTGATGACAGATTGGATTTCAAAAGAAGCCAGGCCTTTCCCTATAAGAAAGAGGTGGTTTAGTGCAAAACTAACCATCCTGAGAAACTGATCAATAGCTCTATGTTTCTGTAAGGACAGTGATGCCTTAGGTGCCTATGTGCCTGGTACCCTCTCATTATGGGTAGGGGGCCTCAACAGTCCCAACCACAGCTTCAGTTCCCCCTAACTGGACCACAAGAACAGAACAAGCTTGGGGCTGGGGTGCAGTGTGGCCTGTTTCCATGCAGTAGTTCTGGCCTGTGGGAGTGGGCTGTCAGTTTCAGACAAGGATAGGTGGAAAAGTGGAGAGGGGCTGAGTTAGCCTTCCTTGGAGCCAGGAGGAACTGAACCCCAGCCCATTTTGCTCCGGCCTCTCACTTCAGACCCCTCCAAGGCAATGACTGGCAATAGAGACTCCCAGGAGTGAGGTGGCTGAAGGTGGGAGCTAGGGATACGAAGTGCCCAGGCAGACGCTGCACTCTCTTCTGGAGAGCTCCGGGCCGGCCCGGGGTTCTGGGTGGCTGGCTGGGCGGAGGAGCCCGG
Organism: Acinonyx jubatus; assembly: GCF_027475565.1. NCBI lineage: Eukaryota > Metazoa > Chordata > Mammalia > Carnivora > Felidae > Acinonyx > Acinonyx jubatus. Next base: position 87,724,202 of record NC_069388.1, on the reverse strand, counting down.
GGCAACAAGAAGGAGAGGCCGGCCAAACTGCGGAGATAACCTCATTCCCCCTCCTCCTGCCGGAACAAAGGCGCCCTTTGATGCACCGGCCCATTGCAAACGCCGGTCCCAGTGGGTTGGGGCTTCCCAGGCCCCCTCCTGACGCTGTTCTTGGCCTGGAAAGTTCCTGAGTCCGGGTAATAACACCGAAGTGCGGCCAACTCCGCGTCTCCGCCGGCTCCTCCCCTTTAGGCCTCGAAGGCCACCGGCTTCAGGATCCTGACGCCTGATCCAGACATCCCGCGTGGGCTCTGCCTCTTCCACCTCCTGGCTCTGCCGGAAAAGCTGCTTGCCTGCGCGCGGGCCCGTGCTGCCCGAGAGCGCTGCGCACCGAGCGCAGACATGTTCCTTTTCGTTCGTGTAGGGTTTCGTTTCTTGCATTAAAACGGGGCTGAAATGAGCATCGCAGAGACCCGGTTCTCTAGAAAACGCGGCGCCGGAGGGCCTGGGACGGCTCTGCCCGCAGCCCCAAGGCCCCGTTGGGACCGCAAGGCTCACAGCCGCCGGGGCGCGCACCGGGCTGCAGCGATGAAGACCGGACCCAAAGCCGAAACGTGTCAGCGTCCGAAAAGTCCTTCAGTGTCCAACGGATTTCCGAGTTCAAAAATTCGGCCACGCATGGCTCCATCTCCGCGTCCAGACACGGTTCTTGAGAGAAAAATCCAACCGTTTTTGCAACTCGACAACGTGCCCGCCGGGACTGATGGCTCAGGGAGCGGCGGCAATTTCTGAGAAGGTTTTTCGGAGAATTCATCTGGCCTCGCTTGGCTGGGAATGCTCAGAGCTGGATCTGTCGCGAGGTGCCCCCGGCCCTCAGCGCGCCGCGCCCGCGGGGACGAGGCTAGAGGCGGGAAAGGCAGAGCGGAGGGCGTGGGGCCCCGGGTCCGAAGCCAAGGGCACAGCTGCAGAGACCATCGGATGAACAGAGACCACAGGGCTTAGGATCGGTTCTGCCCTCTCCTCTGAGTCCCTGTCTCTGCACCATCCTTCTAACCACGGGCCCCTTGTGCCCCGTTCCGACGGTTCAAGAGCAGCCGCGTCTCTCAGATCGGCCCATGGGTGCCAGGTTTTGAGACCCAGGCCAGGCCCCACGGAGTACCGAAGTGGTTTACTCAGTTTTGAATAAAACTTCATTTATAGCAGTAAACAATGATTGTAATTGACAAGTTTCATGCCCAAAGCGGCTGACACCATAGGCTTTTTTTTTTTTTTTTTGCCCCCAAGATGATTTGGGCAAATCTTTGAAATCCCAGGGGGACAAGTCTGCCCACAAAAATTCTTGTTCAGTAATTACATTCTTTTATTTTGTGGGATCTGCTGGGTCAATATCTGCTGGTCAGATGGGACTAAGCAAATTGACGAAGCAGGACCGGGAAAGCGGCTCTCGGTGAAACAGTGAAGCACCTATAGTCAAAGCTTCAAAAGATCATTTTTCTTCTGTTACCTAAATAATGGTACCAAGCATCTGGTTTACTTTGTGTAGACCGCGGTTTATCGTCAGATTAGGTTGGTAGCCGAAGCTCTGTCTAGCCATATCCTTTTCATTTGTTTCACTAAAAGCCGGGTTACCTAGCTCTGAGTCATAGAACCTCACAAGGCTGAGGTCCAGTCCCGTCCACACTAACAAAATAAAACTGGAAACTAAAGCAATTACTTCACAAATTAAGGCCATTCTTAAAAAAAAAAAAAAGACAAGAAAAGAGAAACAAACTTTAACAAATTCAAGGAAGAAAACGAACTCCAACAAATGCAATTCTATTTCCTTCGGAAAAGTCAGATAATTGAAACGTGTGTGTGCGTGTGTAAGGCCAGTGGGGTATCTTCATTAGCAAACCCACTGCCCAGTGCAGAGATGGGAGAACAGCCTGCCTATGACCTTAAAAGTCCTCTGCCCCCGCCCCCTGCCTGGGAGGACTGCCGTCGGTCCCCCAGCAGCCGGGCGGGCTCCCAGAGTCCGCGCAGGGCGGACGAAGCCGGTTGCTGTTGCAAACCTTCCCGACCCTGCGTCTGAGAGGCACTTGTAACTTGGAGAAGTCGGGTCGAGGTTGCTGAGAAACACCCCAAGACAGTGGAACACTCCACACTGAACATTAACTCTCCAGTTTGCCCTCCCTGCTGCCCCTTCTTTCCACAGACCCGGGACACGCGGGTAGACTTTGCCCTGCTCCGACGCGCCAGCGAGGGCGGATATCTGGGAGTTGGTGGTGGATGCGTAAGCGAAGTATGGTCCCAGGTCCAGCTGGGGCGGAGGGAGAACCGTGAGCGCTGCGCTCACTGGCCTGCGACTGGCTCGGCCGGGAGGGATTCTGGCAGGCCGCGGGGAGGATCATGAGAGGCTCCAAGGATGCGCCCGGGCTTGGCGTCCGGACCGGCATCGTTTCTGGGAAAGCCTGGAGGTCCCAACCTGGCTCTCTGGAAGGGAACCCAACACCGCGGTAGCGCGAATGGATCCGCCGCGGCTCTTCCACATTCGGGAATCGGCCTCTGCCGACCCACAGCCTTCTTTCAACAACTTCTGGACAGCCCCGCGCGCCCCCGAGCCTCCCCCGCGCAACCGCAGCGTGGGCGCTGGCCGGCCGCCTAAGCGGGCACAGCATGGGCACTCACCCTGGAAGCGGTGGCCGAAGAAGCGGTTCCGCAGGACCCAGGGGTAGAAGTGCAGAGGGTCCCGGTGCTGGGCGCCGAAGAAGGAGTGCGGGGGCTGCAGCGGGGAGGCGCCCAGCTGGTGCGCCGGGTGCACGGTCAGCGCGGGGTGGTTCATGGCCTCGGGGAACACAAGCTCGGGCCCACCGTAGAGCGAGCGGCCGGCGCCCGCGGCGGCGGCGGCGGCGGCGGCAGCGGGGAAGCCGCTCACGAAGGCCGCCTCGGCCGCGCCGGGGTGAGGGTAATTGAGCGCCGTGGGCCGGAGTGGCTCCTCCGAGGCGGCCGCCGCCAGGGGATGGGAGCCGGCGCCCCCGCCGCCAGTGCCCCCGCCGGTGCCGCCGTCCTTGGCTACCAAGGACTCGATGGTAAAGCCGCGTTTGGCTGTGGGCTGGAACATGGTCGCGGTCGCCAGAGCCGAGCGAGGCAGCTGGGCTCTGGGGAGCGCTCCGCGTCCTGGCGCCGCCGCCGTGCGGGGTGTGCACCCAGCCAGGCACATGCACACACACCAGCACCCCTCACCTCCCCCGCCCGCCCGCCCGCGCTCAGACCCGGCCGGCGAGCCAGGCGCTGTGAGGCGAGGGGCGTGCGAGCGAGCGAACGCGGAGTCGGGCCACGGCGCGCAGCTAGGCGCGCCGGCCTCTGGGGCCGAGCGGGCAGCTCCCGGCGCAGGCACTGGCGCGGGTTCCGTGAGAGGCTACGAGCTGCCTCTACGGCCTGGGGGCTGAGCCCGGCCCCCTCCCTCCCGAGTCCAGCCAGGACCGACCCCCGCCCCTGGTCTTCCCAGCACTGCCCAGCTCAGCCTCGGCCGCTGCTCTGCGAGGCGCGAGTTAGCCGGCACCTGCCCCGCGCTCGCCCATTGGCCGCCGCTCACCTGCCCCAAGGTGGGGGGCGGGGCGGGGCGGGGCGAGGGACGGCGGGTGGGGAAGGAGCCAGCAGTCGGAGGCAAAAAGCGGACTGGAGCCTTTGCTGGGCGATCTAGGCCTCCCCCCCACCCCTCATCCGCCCCTTGCCACAAGCTTCTCCTCGCGTCTCTGCCCTTTAGCTGAGTCTGGCGACCACTCCAACCACCTCAGCCCACGCGAGAGCCGAAGAAGGCGTCCGAGGGGCCTTGGGGCTTGGGAAAATCTCCAGCCCCACTTCCCGATGTGTAACTCAGTTGAACCTCCTCCAATTCATCCTGGGATGTCGTTTCAGTTCTTAGGCAACTTGGATCCGAGTGGAGGGTGGGTGGGTTTTGCCCAACAAATAGGTTCTCCGAGAACAAGCTCCCTGGCCTCCAGGACCCTCCCGCTCACCCACCATCTGTCTCTTGGGACGCGGGTCTAAAAGCCGCGCCCTCGTTCGTGAGGTTTCGCGTTTTCTGAGTGTTATGGGAGACGGCTCCAGAAAGGGGACGCCCAGTTCTTTTCACCCAGGGGCCAGGCCGGGGACAGCGCGAGAAGAGCCACCGGAGTGGTCACTTTGCAGACCTCAAGCAGCAAATCCGTGTTCGGAAACACCTCCTTGGCCCAGCCACAGCCACCGCGGTCTGCTCGCACCGGGACGGCGGGCCTCAGCAGAGGACGATCTGCTTTTCTCGCCTTCTCTGGTCGTGGGGCTCAGGTGCAGGCGGGCCAGGCCAGGGCCTCGAGCCTTAACTTGAAGCTCGCCGAGCAGTCGACCCTGTCTCCAAGAATGCATCCCAGCCATCCCGGGAACGCAGCGGCCGCCTGGCCTCCCCTGACCCTCACCTTCCACCTGCGACCGCGGAGCAGCGGACGACTCTGCTCCGTCAGGTTTCCATTTCTTGCAATAATTCCCTGGGGGTGAGAGGGTGAAGAGAACCAGTACTCAGCAAACTTTTTCACCCGGGCCTTCCAGGCCGCAGGAAACACCGCACGGAGGCCTAGGAGGGCGCTGGGCGGTGGTGGGGAGGCTGGGACCCGGACCCTGCCAGAGCACTGCAAGGAGGGGACCGCAGCGCGTTTCGCTTCCTCGCCGTCGCCGGGGTCTGTCGGGGCGGCCCGGCTGTGGCCGGGTGCGCAGATCCGGCCTAGGCCTTGCCGGCGCCCCGAGGCCAGGGGTTCCGCGTGCCGCGTGACTCTGCAGGGACTCCAGGCCGGGTCTTGGGAGTGGCCCGCCTGAGCGCCGGGAGCCCCGGTCCGGGAGAGCGCTTCGGGCGCCCCTGTCGCCACAAAGCGGGTTAAAGTCTATTTTCCACTCGACTGCGCCGAAAAGCCCCCGCGCGCCGACGCCGTTCCGGCCCCCTTGGGCGAGGTGGGGAGGGGGCGGCGAGAGGGGGGAGGTGAGGCGAGGCGACCGCACCCTGCAGCCCTTCGCGTCCCGGGCAGCCCCGGGCCGAGCGCGGCGGAGCCTCATCAGAAATGCCTGCGGAAGGAATCCTTAACGAATCCGTGGCGAGCGCCAGTGCCTCTTTTGCGACCTCTCCGGATCTTTTTGGCTCTGTACAGGTCTCTCTGTCTCTCTCCCGTTTATGTCTCAGGCTGTCTATCCCCCTCCCTGTCTCGCTGCTCCACCCTCCACCCCGACTTTTCATTTATTTCTTCCCCCTCCTCCTTTGCCCCAGCTTCAGTCCTGGAAAAGGGGAAGCTCAGCCGGGCCGAGCGGCGACCTGAGCAGGCCACACCACTAAGGGGGCAAGTGTGCGGAGCTGGGCAAGGGCACGGAACGAAGGGATTTTCGCTTTAGATAGAAGGAGATGACTGGGTATTTTGTTGGAGCAAGATCCCCGCGGGGACGCGGGTTCAGTTGGATAAGCATTGCCTGGGCCTGTGTTCTGCGGCGACAGGGGGCTGCCACGGAGAAGACAGGAGCCGGAGCAAGTTTAACCCTGCTGCGGGCCTTGCGCCCCTGGCCAGAGACGAACCCCATCTGTCTAACCGCAGACCCTCGCCTCCTACCCCAACGTGAGGCTGGATATTGGCCGCGAACTCGCTACACTGGGCAGGTAGAGGAGCTTGGAATCTACCGGGCCATTCATTTCTAGACTTGGCATCTACACTGGCCACATCTATTGTCATCTGCATGGTTCTGAGGATACCTGTTGTTATTAACTTGATAGGCCTTATAATAACACCTTCCCTTGTGGACCTGGTGCTTGCGAAGTCCTTTGACATCTAGCTGTCTGTCATGAACCCCATATTTCGGATGAAGAAACAGACTGCACAGGACCAGTGACTTGAGTCTGGTCGCAGTCTCCATTGAGCTGGGACAGGTCAGTGATCTGGCTCGGGTTTCACTCCCATTCCGTCCCCACCCTGCTGCTGCAGCTAACTCCCAAGACAGGCGTTCTCTGGGTTAGGGATGGGTTGCTGGTGTGCTGGGTGTGCTGGTTTTATCTTCACCCTCCCTCCCGTTTCCCTGTTCCAAGCCTCCTTTCTCTGGCTTTCCTCTCTGGTAATTCTCTAATTTCCTCCATCCTTCCCCTCCCTGTGTGGATATTTATCCCTAACCTGGTTTCCTCTATTTCTGCTCCTCTTAGGGCCTCTTCCTCTACTGTCGCTTTTTCTGCAGTAGGTGAAGAGAAGAACTTGTCACCCTCAGGGGGTCTCTAAGCTTGCCTCTGTGTTCTGCCTCTGTGTTCTGGAGTAACAATGCTCTCCACCTGGCCCCTGTCTCTTGCTGTGCCTTCTCACCTGCCCAGTCTCTGCCAAGTTCTCCCACGTAAATGCCTCCTCTCTCCACCAGTGGACAGCAGTCCACCTTAAACCAAACCTCCTACCCCCTCTCCCACCTCTGTTCCCCAGCCCTTCCCTTCCACCTGCCTGTCGTCCCTCCCCAGTTGCTGAGTTCTGTCCAAAGACTGATCGGTGCCTTCCTCAGGCCAGAGGGCCCTACCATCCCATATGTCTGCTTACCTTTCATTCCACACCTGCCTGCCCAGCCCCTTGGACCACCCATCCTACCTCTGGGCCCTCATCAATTTGTCTCCTCCTTCCTTCCATCTCTGGAACAACCTGGGCTCCGATTCTGACTTTTCCACTTACTGATGGTGAGAACTGGGGCCAATAATCTTGCTTCGGTTTGCACATCTGCAGAATGGGAAGCACTATATGGGACCTCTGTGAGGATGAATGAGATTAGTATGTGGTGCACAGGACCAATTTGTGACTCCAGACAGCCACGCAGTAGATGTTACTATCTCTGCCCTTGGCCATGCCGGAAGCTTGGGAACTCAGATCCTCACTCTCTCATCTTTCTTTTCATCCAGTCACCTGGTCTTATAGTCAAGTATTTTTCAAGTCTATATCCCGTCCATTTTTTGCTGCTTTGCTGGGTAACTTTCATTCTTCACCACTCAGTTCAACTCCCCCCAAGGGAAGCACTGCCTCCACTCTGTCCTGGCATTCACCTGCAGGAGGGAGTTACCAGGATCTGCCCCCACCCCCACCTCCCAGGCTACACTCCCACCTCCACCCTCAGCTGGGAAGTGATGGTGTCCATCACAGCCCCCCCCCCCCCCCCCCCCCAGCACAGGCCAGGCAGTGTTTATCCAACAGAGCCCTCACTCTTGTGGAGTACTTGGTCTAACAACATCCCCAGCCATTTCTCTTTTACCTTTCATCCTCCTCCCTCCTCTTTAGCTTAGTTTGCCTTTGGGTCTCCCTGTCCCACAAAAAGCCTTCCGTCCTCTAGTTTCTGCTAACTTTTCTTCACCACCAAACTTTTTGAGTAAGTTTTAGTCTCTCTGCATCTGCCTCAGTTCCCTTCGACTCAATAAGCCTTTGCAACCTGGCTTCCACCCCCATCCCATTAGGGAAATGGCGTGCAAAGCTCCCAAACTTTTACCACGGTGTTATGACAATAGCAACATATGCTTACGGAGGCAATAACAATCCTAACAACCTTAAGGAGTTTTTGTGTTGTTGAACGAGTTATAATCCCCACCCAATGGGCTTACATCAGTGTTCCTAGCACATAGTAAGCACTTGATAAACGTTAGCTGTTAATTTTATACAGCTTTGCTATCTAATACGGAAGCCATGTGGCCATCGGGTGCTTAAAATGTGGATGGTCCAAATTGAAATATTCTGTAAATGTAAAATACATACCAGGTTTGGAAGGCTGAGTGTTTTGAAAAATCTAAGATATCATTAATATTTTCTGTGTTGGTTTCATGTTATAATGATGACACTGACACATTAGGGTTAAAGAAAATATATTATTATTTTATCTGTTTCTTTTTACTTTTTAAATGTAGTTACTAGGATGTTTAAAATTACATATGTGGCTCCCATTATATTTCTATTGGACAGAGTTGTTATAGTAGATATAGGTAATCCAAAGGAGGGAGGGAGGGTAAATGGGTGTGCAGAAAGGGAAAACAGAGATCTTATAATTATCATATCCTACCACCTAGAAAAAACCATCATGAAATTCTTGCAGTATATTCTTCCATATTTCTCTCTATATTGCCTTCCTTTAAAAGGTGGGGAATGGGGGTGGGAGAAACATATGCAGTGTTGTAACCTGCTTCTTTATAACCAACTACAATCCTCTTTGTACCCATTAAATATTCCCCATTGTTTGTGCTGTTGACAAATTTTCAGGATTTTAAACAAAATAGTGACCAACAGCCTCATAGCTGTATCTTATTGCATCTCTAGGAGTATTCCTTTTCTATATAAATTTCTAGAAGTATAATTTCCAGATATGCGGTATTAACTTCTGATCCATATTGCCAATTTGGCCTCTGGTAATGTACCCATTTGTTCCCCCATGTGCAGAGTTTAAGGGTGTCTTAAACTCTGATCATTCTCTGAAATGATCATCAGGATTCCTTATTTCCAAATTCCTGTCTTTTTTAGTTATAATTGGCTGTGGGCTTTTCAGCATTTGACTTTTGGAAACTCTCATCTCTTCATTTTCCTAACAAGGTACCTGTCTGGATCTGCCGCCTCTGATCTGTTCCTCCATGGGCTCCCCTTTCTTCTCCTAACTGTGGGTGTTCACTAGGCACCATTGTCTACTCCTTCCTTCCTTCCTTCCTTCCTTCCTTCCTTCCTTCCTTCCTTCCTTCCTTCCTTCCTTCATCTATCTATTTATCTATCTATCTAATCATCCATCATCTATCTTTATTCTACCTTTACTCCCACTGTTGCGACTAATACCTTGGTGTAACCCCTTTACGGATTTGTAACACCAACTCTTTATTTTTTCCCAGATCAAATTGCTAATTTTCAGTGCTTGTGAGGTAACCTTCCCAGGGGTCCTTAGACATTCACTGTACCCCAAAACTGAACTCAACATCCTCTACACCAAATCTGTCTCTCCCTGGCTCAGCCTCTTCTAATAACAGACCTCCAGGACATCTAATCTCAGTAGCTAGGAGGCATCTGTGAAATCTTCTTCTCTGCCACCGCCCTGCACATCCACTCAGTATTTGCATCCATTCCTTTCTTCCCATTCCCCCTGCTACTGTTCTACTTCAGGCTTTTGGTACCATTCTCTGGTGATTCTCTTACAATAACTATTTGGGGTCTCTCCTCTCTGCAATTCATCTGACTCAAGGCTGCCAGATTTCTAGGACACAACTCCATGTAAAAATGTTTTCACGCAACTGTGGGACCCAGGGAAGTTTCTTTACCTCTGTGACTCAGTTTTTCATCTGTAATCTGGAGATAATAATAGTACCTGGAGAGTTGTTGAGAGAACTAAAATGAGGCAGTTCGTGTATACCGCTTACTTAGCGCATAGGCTAAGAATCCAATAAGCACTAACTGTTAGTATCACTATGTCTAATAAAGTTCAAGCTTTTATCTTGCCATTCAAGGCCCTCCATGAGCACGTGCCTACCATTCTGACCTCCTGTCCTTTTCTCACCCATGGGTAGCCCCAACTGTAGCAATGTTGCCACCGCTGTGCATCCAGGGACTCCTCGCTCTCTGTGCCTCTTGTGCATGCCCTACACATTTCCCCCTCCAAACCTTGCTCAAAAACATTACAGCATGTATCAGTCCAACTTCTGAGAGTTAGGAAATTGGCAAAAGTGCCTGAAGTAAGGGGCGCCTGGGTGGCTCAGTCGCTTAAGCGCCTGACTCTTGATTTCGGCTCGGGTCATGACCTCACAGTTCATGGGTTTGAAGCCCATGTTGGGCTCTGCACTGACAGTACGGAGTCTTCTTGGGAGTCTCTCTCTCCCTCTGTCTGCCTGTCCCCCACTCATGTTTTCTCTCTCTCTCAAATAAATAAACATTAAAAAAGTACATGAAGTCAACTATATAGGGTGCTAACTTTGTGAGAATTTCATTTATTTTCTTTGCTGCTGTGTTCCCAACACCAGCACATTTGCCTGGCGATAGGTGCTCATCAAAGATTTGTTGACTGACATATGAATTCGAAAAACATAATTTAAGATTATATTTATTCTGCAACAGTACAATGATGTAAAATTTCATCACAACAGAGCACAAAAAAGAACCAGTTCATGCCCTGTGAGGTTTTGCCATGAAAGGGGAGTTAGATCTAGGCCTCACCTTGGAAGATTTCTCCTGCAGAGCCTCTGATTAATGGGAAAGGAAACCCAGACACTTTGAAGTTGAAAGCTGTCCAGTAATTGGCTAACGTCTTGAGTGGGGAGAACTATAAATGAAAACCTTCCACTGTCTCTCTATATGGTAAGATGTGTGAACTGGAGCAAATATCTCTTTCCTCTGGATCAATGGATGCCTTGTTCTTGCAAAGATGAACCAAAGACTTAATTCTTAAATGGAGCAATTAAGGAGCCCATGGCTCAGTGTCTCGGTGTTTTGCATAACAATATAAATATCTTCTCTATAATGAGATGTTATCTTTGCAGATTACTATTAATTCAAGGAAATGTTTCTTTTCAACATATGGGTCTAGGCTGCTCTGTCCCTGAAAATTTAGGCTCTTTCTTGACAGTGTGGATGTGTTCTTATTCAAATAGTTCTCCATAGAAGTGGAAAACGAAGGGAGGGGGGGCCTCTATCCTCACTTCCCACTGGTCAAAGGGTCTTGACCAGAATTGCCAAAGCCACCCTGAGCTATTTATTCTGCTGAATGCCCACTTACTCCTGTCAGATGGTTATGTAGTAGTGGATTGTCCTAGTGGGGCTCCAGGCAAGGCCTGGAAGTTCTGGAATGGACATGATGACTCACAGGCATCTTGCAAGGCAGCAAAAGGGGCTAGACTGGAGGCACTTAGAGAGCAGGTGAGAGTTGGGCTGGAGCTGGGAGACAGTCCCCCTTCCCCCAAACTAGGGAGGCTGGACTCTGAGAGGAGGAAGCTAGATCCTGCTATTACACGGATGGGGCTACCAACCAGCAAATAACTGAGTCATGCAATGAAAACTAAGCTCAATGACAGGACACTTTGGCAGGTCCCTCCCGACTTGACTTGGTGTTCTGCCAGTATGCTCACCTTCCCACTTCCCTAATTGTCCATTCACACAAGTTTGTTCATATCTGGATCTGCACAGCTTTGCAATGTTGTACATATATTTCTTCCTTTTCTTCGGTTGTTCAACAATTTGGCCGGGTCATTGGTGGATTCTTTCTTTGTAAGCTCAATCATTCAATATGATGTCATATTTGTTTCTAATAATATGGTAGACTAGATGTCCAGAGACCCAGTACAGAATGCCTAAGAATCCTTTTATCATACTTTGATTTTGTATTATAAAAATTTCCAAGCATACTTAAAAGCACACAAAATAGTATGATGAACACCCATATGCCCTGTCACCCAGATTTTATAATTATTAACATTTTTCCATTTTGCTTTATCTCTTTCCTTCAGAAGTTGTTTTTTTGTTTTTGTTTTGTGGTTTTTTGTTTTTTGTTTTTATTTTATTTTATTTTTTTAAGAGAGAGTGTGAGGGAGTGGAGCAGAGGGGGGAAGAGAGAGAGAATCCCAAGCAGGCTCCATGCTCAGTGTGGAGCCCGATGCAGGACTTAGTCCTACAACCCTGGGATCATAACCTGAGCTGAAATCAGAGTCAGACGCTCAACTGACTGAGCCACCCAGAAACCCTGTCCTTCTAAAGTATTTTAAAGTAAACTACAGCCATCCTAATATTTTACCTCTAAATATCTCACTATGACTCTCTATGGAGAATTCCTTTTTAAAGAAAGGACTTTTTATTATGTGAAATTTCAAACATGCTTCGTAGAGAATGGTATAATGAATCTCCACATGTTTATCACTCAACTTCAATTATCAATCTTTTGCCAGTCTGAAAAACATCTGTTTGAATGATGGCAGAGCTGGCACAAAAATAAGGAAAAATCCTCAAATGCCCAGAAATTATAGAAAGCTTGAATTGAGCCAAGGAAGTGGATTCTGAAGCTGGAGTCTGTGTTGGAACAAACTCCGATTCAGTGGTGGCACAGGGCTTGGGTTTTAAAGGGCCACAAGTGAGAGGGACAGGGCACAAAGTTTGAGACAGGAAGTCAGATCAGAGACCCCTGAAAAGTGACATCTTTACTGAGTGAATGAGAAAACACTCCACCCCCACAAAGGGAGGTGGTGGACACACGTGCCTGGCTTAGCTTTGGCTCTGTGTGGAAAGGAAAAAAAAGAAAACATATTTTCTTGAGAGTTCCTAACCATAGCCTCACTTTACTTGGATTTAGGGCCAGAAATTTTAGGAGGCCCTAAAAGATTCCAAGCTGAGAATTTAGTATCCACTGGCAGAGGCAAATAAGTATATTTATCCTCCTTTTTTAGAGGAATGTACTTGAAAGCCAAACTTCAAATACTCCCCCAGACGAAGTTCCAAGGAAGATGAACTCACAATCAAAAATCACAAAATACACGGGGATATAAACTACCGTGAGAATTAGAAGAAACTACAAACTGCAGAATCAGACCTGCAGAGACAGCATATATTAGGATTATCAGGCATAGACTATGAAATACTTATGTTTAGTGTATTTTAAAACTAAAAAACAGTATTAAAAAGAAACTAAAAAGTACCTAGCATGGGTGTGGAAAATGGTACAACTTTGGAAAATTATTTGGCACTTTTAAATAAAGTTAAAATATACCCATTCAGCCATTCTACTCCTGGGTATACACCTAAGAGAAATGAGTGCGTATGTTCACACGAAGACTGTATTCATAATCACCAAACCTTGAAAGCCACCCAGGTGCCCCTAAAAAAGAATGGAATTTTGCAATATCTTACAAAATGGATGGACCTTGAGGACACTGTGCTAAACAAACCAATCCCCAAAAGACAAATGCTGTGTGATTCCACTTATATGATTCCTTAGAATAGTGAAAATCCTAAAGACAGAAAACAGAATGGTGGTTGCCAGGGGCTGTGGGGAAGGAGGGAATGGAGACTTACTGGTTAGTGGATATAGAGTTTTAGCTTTGCAAAAAGAAAAGAATTCTAGAGACGGATGGATAATGGTGATGGTTGCTTGACAATACAAATGTACTTAATCCCACTGAAATGTACATTTAAAACCCATCAAAAGGCATCTGGGTGGCTCAGTCAGTTAAGCTTCTAACTCTTGATTTTGGCTTAGGTCATGATTTCACAGTTGGTGAGATCAAGCCCAGTGACTGGCTCTGCGCTGATAGTGCAGGGCCTGCTTGGGATTCTTTTTCTCCCTCTGTCTCTCTCTCTGTCCCTCCAACCCACCCCATCTTTCTCTCTCTCAATAATAAGTAAAGGGGCACCTGGGTGGCTCAGTCGGTTAAGCATCCGACTTCGGCTCAGGTCATAAACTCATGGCCTGTGAGTTCAAGCCCCATGTCAGGCGCTCTGTGCTGACAGCTCAGAGCCTGGAGGCTGCTTTGGATTCTGTGTCTCCCTCTCTCTCTGCCCCTCCCAGCCCATGCTCTCACGCGCGCGCGCCCGCGTGCAACCGCTCGCGTTCTCTCTCTCTCTCTCTCTCTCTCTCAAAAATAAATAAACATTAAAAGGAGCTTATATTAAAACCTAAAAAAAAAAAGTACATAAATACTTAAAAAATCATTAAGATGGTAAATTTTCTGTTACGTGTATTTTACCACAATAAAAAATAAGCTGAGAAGCAAAGACATATATACATAAATAAGTAAACAAAACACTGACGAAAGCAAGTAGTGTGTGTCTCTTAAAATCTATTTGGCAAAATAAAAACAGCAACACCTCCTCTCCCAAATATAAATGTTGACTGTTTATAAAAACACTAAATAAAACACCAAATAAAACACTAAGCTTCCTGTATAATTTGTAGGACTAAATATTGAACAATAGTAGCACATAGATAGGCAGACTGGTGACCAAGTTAAAGCACATTTGGATTACATAATTTTCTGAAGGAAGGCAAAGACAGTGATTCACTTTAGAGTTTGGAAATTAAGTAGGCCTGATAAGATGTCTAGGGTCACCACCAAAGGAATAGAAACAGAGCATCACTTCAGAATTAGTAAAAAAGGAAAAAATAGAATTTTAAAAAATCTATGAATGAAAAATCTATGGATGAAAGGTGATTGAGTAACAATAAAACAGTTTCTTAATAAAAACTGTGGTCAGTGGACAGGTCTTCAACCCGTGGTATGTAGGCTCTAACGGCAGTGCATCACTAGGCAGAAAGAGCCCTGCTTTGGGACATTAATCTGGTTAGAAAGTAGCTGAGAAAACATGGAAAGTGTCATAACAAGAAGTGTTAGAGAATCTGTCATTGGCATTCTCCTCCTGGAGATGGAACACAATCACTGAGCAATTCTAAATAAATACTTAAGCCACAGGAATTTAAAAACGGATGTCAAAACAAAAGTTTGAGTTTCTGTTTTTTCACAAAAATTTCTGAGAGTGTCCATCAATTATGATGCCAATAGTATTGTGAGGAGTAATCAAGTATTTTCACCATCAAGAGTTAATCAGGGTTGATAGGTTGATACAGAGAGTAACACGTTTCAAAGCCGAGATTCGGTACATGGTTTGAAATTTATGAAGGAAAGCAATAGGCCTTGTGGATCCAAAACTATCCTCAAAGTACAAAAACTTCAAGGGAATTAAAATATTCTTTTAAAAGCTTTACAATCGGATTGTTGATGGATGGAACAGAGCATGATAAAAGATATTCTGTTGCCCATTCCGCTTGTTCCACTAACAAAAAATTCAGGAATGAAAGATCAATTAAAATGTGAAAAAAAAATTACTGGAAAATTTCAGAAAACCAGAAAAAGTGGGAAGTGCATGTGTATTGGTGTAGTTTTGTCATAAATATCTACTTTTCAGTGTCATTGTCTTTTGTAAACTATTGCCTGATTACCTGAATCCTGATGAGGAAAGTAGAATTATCCAAAGTTGAAAACGTTTTATTTCTGGAAAAACTGTGTCTACCAAGGGTATAGGGAATCTCATTTGTGAGTGAGGGTAAATATTTTGAGTTGGAAATCAAAGAGAAATATAAAGAGAACTTACAACTAACTTAAATTGGTTTCTACAAATAATGCAAACTTTCTGTGAACGTTGGCCAAGTTCCTCAACTTTCAGTGCCAGTTTCCTTTTCTGAAAAATGGGAATAAATCATAGAACCTGCCATCTAGTCAGTTGAGAGGACTCAATGAGTATATGAACGTAAAGCACTTTGAATTGTGCCTGGAACATAGTAATCATTTAGAATTATTAATAAAATAATAAAGATGGACATTGTTCTCGTAAACTACTCATGAGATACAAGAAGGCAACTTATGGTGTGAGGATGCCAACTTCTTAGTCTATACGAGGTTCCTGCAGAAAATGTCCCAAACCGTCTTCATTAAGCAGACATTCATGGGCACCATGGGTATGGTTAAGATCACTGGGAGGCTCCTACACTGAATTATTATGAAAGCTGTTTTGAATAAAATTGCATTGCTATGTCTACACAGGAGCTTGACATAAGTGAAAGATGTAATGTTGTTGCTACAACGTTTACAGAGGATGAGCCAAGAGCTTTATACACACATTGTCATGCACGTCTTGGGGATTTAATGGTGTTGGGATTGTCGGGATATGAAAGAGTTCTGCAGTGATCTCAGTCTGTCAATTCTTTGTATGACACTATTCATGCATCTCTGGAAAGCTGGCAAATTTTCAAAACATTTGTAAACGGAGTGAAGTCATAACCTACAGGAAGCTCCAAGGTTGTTGGAAACATGTTGGCTTGTTTGTTGTGATCGAGAGACTTCTGCAGATTGTTCAAACGTGAGGAGTTGTTTCAAGCTATTCTTGAAATGTGCTGGTGGCTGGTCCAGTGAGGTCTTGGCTGACTTTGGTTTCCAAATTTGAATTCACCTTTCGTTTACAGATTTTAATAAATTTTAATTTTTTTAGTGTTTATTTTTGAGAGAGAGACAGAGACAGAGAGACAGAGTGTGGCAGGGTGGGGGAGGGGGACAGAGAGAGAGGGAGACGCAGAATCTGGAGCAGGCTCAGGCTCTGAGCCGTCAGCACAGAGCCCGACACAGGGCTCGAACTCAAACTTGCGATATTGTGACCTGAGCTGAAGTCAGACGCTTAACCTACTAAGCCACCCAGTCGCCCCAAGTTTACAAATTTTGGCTAATTTTAAACAATGGGCCAAGCATTTTTTTTTCCCCTAAAGAGCTTCTAATTGAAGCTACAGATGTTTTTCTCTTTGCCATCAAAGTTAGAAGCAAAATTTCATGGCTTATCATCTGAGAGAAGCGATAAATATTTCAAAGCCATTTGGGACAGAACAGAGAAATGATGCCAAAAAGTAAACCCCAAAGGTTTCAAAGTAGAAAAAAAATTGTTTGGAGGGGGAACAAAAGTTCACGATAACTCAGGTAGTATATTTCCCCTACTTCGTCAGATAAACAATTTATAATAAATGTTTATCTCCAATAAATTGCAGCCATATTACTAAATTTGTGTTTTCAAAAGCCAATAATAGCAGAATGAAACAAGTTTCAGAAACACTGTTTTGCGGAACAGTACATTCAATGAAGAAACAGCTAAACGTGTACAGGAACTTTTGGTGCACTTGCCTGCTGGGCCTGCGTGGCCATCCTACTGACCATAGCTGATAGGACTGAGGTGGTCACCATGAGTTTGCTGATGACCTTGATTTGGGCTGGGCTCAAACAATGAGATTCTCTCTCAGGCATTTGAACTAAGTGACCCAGAGAGAAATGACACTTGGCAGTGGACAGAGGGGCAGAGAGCATAGCAAAGCAGGGAGGTGGCAACAATGCCTGGAACCCCGAGACATCCTGGCGTCTACCCAAAGGTCTATTGTACTTAGGGTGAGGAGCACAGCCTGTGTCATGTCTGTCTCCCCCTGAGCAGCTCTTAAGTCCTTGAGAGCAGTCATTATGTTCCTCGTTTCACATTTCCCAACAGGGCATGGTCACCGAGTTCCTTGTGAAATGGGTTAATTAGGATAAAAGGACAGTTAGGAAATCCGGCCAGATGAAGGATGTAATGAGTGTGGAAGGTAGTACAAGAGAAGACCGTCAGCCTCTTACCGGACCCTCAGAAGGTGGCCAGAGTGTAGGTGGTATCAGCTGCTGGGGAGAGGCCTGGAGGAAGACCATGAGAAAGCCCTGAGAAGTCTTGGGAGCTTGATGTTGAGGACAGGGCCTGATAATGTAGACACTCATCCCCAGGAGGGCAGCTCATGTGAGCCCCAAATCCTCAGCCAGAGTGCCTCAAAGACATCTGTCATCTGGCCTCATTCAGTCCTCTCTAATATACCCAGTTAGTTTGTGTCCCCGTCCCACACACCGTGCCCATTCTCCCCCTGGTGTTCTTGCTTACGAGACTTCTGCCACCTAGCATGACTTCTTCCTCCCCACCAATGCCAACCCTGAACAACCTTCAAGGCTTGTTCCGGTCTCACTTCTTCCAGGCAGTCCTCCCCATCTTCCTTCCCCTAAAGATGGCCCTTTGGAGTCTTTGGACCACCACTTGCATTCATGCATTGCATTCTCGCATTCATGCACCACTTGTAGAACCCTTGCATTCATGTAACTTGGGAAAGGCATGGAGCAGGAGCCTAGGACTCTCTGGGACTACGGCACAAAAAGAACAAGGCAGCCGCTGCCCTGGGTTCCCGCACCAGAAATTCAGGCCCCCCTCACTTCCTTTTTGCCTCATTCCATGGCCCCAAAGAGAAAGGAGAGTCAGAAGGGGTTCCCTTCACCCACTCCTTGTCTGGTTTCCCAGTACTCCTCTGACGCTCAGGGAGCCTCTGGTTTCAGCTGTCCTCTCTCCCACCTCCGCAAAGGCACAGAGACGCTTCTCCCACACAGCAGCGCACCCACTCACCCCCACCTCGTCGGGGGAGACCCCCGTCTCTGCCCCACGCTGCAGCAGCATCCTGGCCCACCAGCCCAGCACCTGGGAGCCAACTCTCCTTTAATGAGCACATTAGTGCTCAGGTGCAGTGAGCCCAGGATTCTCCGTAAGCTGGGGCAAGCCCCTCGTTATCCTAACGAGCCGCCTAGCAGCGCTTCTGGAGATTCTCTTCTTTCTCCAGAGATCAGACTTTGTCCCCTCCATCGCACCAGTGGATTTGCTTTGCCCTTCCCACCCTGATGTCACCTGCAGCTCAGGCCTCAGTCTTGCTGCTCCCATTCCCTGTTTCCTGGGAGCCTGGCTCCAGGCCCTGACCTGATGTCCTCAGTGCCGACACTGCGATTGGCAGTTCAGAGGTGAATAACAAAAAAGGCCGGAGCCTCATGCTAAGCCAGGCTTTCTCTTGCTGCGCTGGAAGCCCCATCTCACTTCCTTCAGTGCAATTTGCTTTACTTCCAGAAGGCTTCCCTGACTACTCTAAATCTAAATCACCTGGCTCTGCCAATTCTCTCCAGAGAAGTCTGAAGCTCACAAATGATTCTATAACATGTGTTCACCTTTTGAATCTCTAGAAGACCTTTATAAATATACAGAATGGCATGCTTATACGGCATACTTTTCCAATATTCAACAGATATTTACCGAGCACTTACTAGGCGTCAAGCATCGTACTTGGTGCTGAGGACAAAGCAGTGAGCGAGACAAACATGGTTGCCCCTGTCATGGAGCTTAGCATGGGGCATGTTGGGTGGAGCAGGACAAGAAAGCAGACATCAATGGTATAGTGTGAACGGTGTTGTGTGGGTGGCAGGAGGTGTTTTGGGAGCCCATGGCAGGAGCACAGTATCAAAGATGCCAACCTTCTCTTGTTCTACGCAAACCCCCATCTTAGGAAACTCTGGCCCAAACAGACATATTTTGTACTGTGTGAACCTTCTGCCCAGTGCCCCACCACTCTACGGTTTATCAGATCAAGGATGGAAATGCAATGCACGGGGGCCAGTCCACGTCCTGGCCGGTGACCTAGAAAGGGGCTCACACTCAGAAATGTAAATAAGAGAGGCAGAGGGAAGTTGCAATTAAACGTGGGCCTAGGCCCTGGGCACAGGGTGCGTGCACGCTGAAGTCACAAGGGTGCAAAGAAGAAGTGTGCCGGGAAACAGAGAGAGGAAGGGAGCTGACCAGCAGAGACATGTGGTGGGCCCTTGAGGGGAAGGCTGGGGGCTCCCTTTCCCACTCACCAGGTAACTCGACAGTGACCCACACAACCCCCAAACAAAGGAGACCCAATGAGGCCCTGGAGCCAGGCTTGAGCAAGGAATGGGACAGGCCGAGAGAGGCTGCCAGGGATGTGAGGATAAGGAAGATTTAGCTACCCAGGAAAGGAGAAGGAGGGTGTTTCCTGCAGGTAAGGACATTTGTCATGGTGTGAGATCTCCAGAGGACATAGGCCATATAACTGCACTCACTACAGCATGAGTAAGACAGTAGAAATTTAATAGGAATTTTAAATTTAATTTTTAACTTTTTTCATTTTATTTATTTTAGAGAGAGAGAGAAAGTGCACAAGCAGGGGAGAGGGGCAGAGGGAGAGACAATCCCAAGCAGGCTCAGCTCTCAGCGAGGAGCCCCATGCAGAGCTTGATTCCATGACTCTGGGATCATGACCTGAGCGGAACGAAATCAAGAGTGGGACGCTCAACCGACTGACTACCCAGGTACCCCCAAATTTAATAGAAATTTAAAAGAGTAGAACTACGTTTGCTTGGAGCAGACTAAATACATCTATCCTTCCTTCCTTGCTTCCTTGCTTCCTTCCTTCCTTCCTTCCTTCCTTCCTTCCTTCCTTCCTTCCATCCTTCCTTCCTTCTCTTTCTTATTACTTTCTTATTACCAAGGTAATGTGCATTCACTATGGAACAATTTCAAAATTCAGAAAAGGAAAAAGAGCAAAAAAAAAAAAAACCCTTCTCAAAATCATACTACTCAGATATCATTGTTTAAAAATCATACTGTTATTAATAATAGCTAATATTTGTTGAGCTCTTTCTAGTCACAACACACTGTTCTAAGACTTTCCGTGCATTATTTTATTTAATCCTCTCGACCCTGTGAGATGGGTACTCTTTTTTACTTGACCTAGCAGATGAGGAAACTGAGACACAGTTTAAGCAGGTGGCAGAATTGCAACTTGGATCCAGGCAGGTGATAACTCAAGCAATAATCAGTGTCAAAATTTATGTGTATAATATTTATGATCTTTTTAAGAAGATCATAAAGTAACATGGACTCCTTTTTTCTTCTTTCTACAAATAGATTTTGGGAAAATTTCAAGTAACACATAGTCATAGTTTATACACTTAAAATTGTTCAAGTAATACATTTGTGCTAGAGAAAGTAAAAAGTACAAATGATTTTAAAGAGAAACACAAAAATCATTTGTAATCCTACCACCCAAAAGACCAGTGTTTACATTTAGGAGTCTATCCTCCATTCCTGGAGTGAATTTAGGATTAGGAACATAGCTACAGCTCTTAAATCGGGCAACATCATCCAGGGAGTGTTTTAATGAGCTGGGAAACCATACGAGCATTCGGCAGTTGGGTGCACACTGGAGGATGTGAGTTACGTTTGAAACCTTGAAGAACGCTTCTGTCTGATGCGAGCAAGTATGTTCCAGATGGTTGCGTTTAACGTTGCACAGAGTCTTTATAAACACCCTGGTTGCAGCGGAATGAGAATGGGGCCAGGGGTCAACAGAGCTGGCCTGTCCTCCTGAGTTGCATGGGTTGGGGGTCATTTCCTGTCTAGCCTCAGTTTCCTCATCTGTACAATGAGCTGCTACAATTCTAGGAAAGAGTGATTGCCAGCCGAGCCTCTCTTCTGGGTCATGTGCTGCATTTTAGATGATTCCTGACATAGTTCCCACCCAGCTCTGGCACGAAAGATGGGAGGGCTGGTATTATGAAAGGGGCTGGGGTCAGGGAACACCAAAGGCTTAGGGACGCCCCGACAAGGGTGTGAGCTCTATTTTCCTGGAGGGCTGGGCCAGCCAAGCCGATTAGGGGCCCGGAGCAGCTGTGGGCCGAGGGAGGCCGGGAGGCCGCTGGGAGTGAGGGGATTCAAACAGCTCTTTCCCACCCTCTCCCCCAGCAGCCTGCTCTGTGTAAAACTCCCAGACTCCAATCAAACCCCTTCTCTTTTCTCCTTTCATTCACCTGCCCATCTTCTCTCCTCTTCTCTCCTTTTCTATCCAAACTCATAATTAATCGCTCAAGGCAAAAGTAATGAATGTTAATTGGCCATCTGTAGGAAGACTAATTAAAATCTACCACGCTGGGGTTTCAAACATACCTATAGCAACGGAGTGAATCGGGAATGAGGCGAGGAGGGACTGAGGTAACAGCTGAAAGACTGCAAAACACCACTGGGCTTAGGTGTGAGGGAGCGAAGCCAGCACAGGGGAGGGGCGCGAAGCCAGCGAGGGAGGGAGAGGGAGAGAGACTTGCAGATTCACCCCTACCACTTGGGGACCTGGCCTCTTGTGGCTCTTCTGTTTTGTATTTAACAAGCACATTTACACATTTTCTTCTCACTGGACGTGGCTTAAGGGGTGGCTGGAGTTTGTCAACACACAATTGTTGTCCCTCAGCCACAGGCCCGAACACACCCTTTTATCCAGGACCGCCTGCACCATGTCAGAATCACCCCCGAGATACGCGCACACATCCCCGTGCCAGTGAAATCTCGCTCTCGAGAGGTAAGGTAACGCCCTGTCGCGTGTGTACCCGTGCGCACCCACGGATAAACTGAGAGCAACCCAGGGACACAACGTGTGGTTACCCACAACCACACATAATCACATGTATGCGCGCCATTGTGCGCATACATGCTTTCGACATACAAACCCACCGTTTATTCAGCTATAAATGGGGACGTGCGCTCACGGTAGTTTACAGGTACACTCACATTCATCCCATTCATCCCATTCGTCATAGGTATGTGCATTCAGTCACACACACAAACCCACGTTGGCGTGTACACACTGTTATCTGGCAATTTTTACATCAAAACACTTACATTAAAGGTACACACACAATTATGCAAACCCCCCTCCATGCATAAGCAAAGCCAAATGCTCCAGCACCTGTATGACTAATATTAACACCAAGGTGGCAAACAGTCACACACACACGTGGCTGGGGCCCAGAGCAGGCCCATGTGTGGTTCATATACATCCATATATGTGCACACAGACTCTGGCCCCAGGAGAGAACACACTCCCCATAATGGTCTCTTGCCTTCCTGAAAAAACAGGGTTGTAGCCACACATACAAGGGTTTAGACCTCATCTCTTCTCTCAGAACCCCCTGCTTGAGCGACATGAACACCCACAGCCTACCTAGAACTTCTGTCCAACCTTTGGGTAGAAAGGATGGTGGATCTGAGGAAAGAGGGGAATATGGGCCGGGGGGTCAGGGTGGGCTTAGATGGGGCAGGTCAACCGTACGTCTGCTAGTCTGTGGGATGAGTGGCAGGGCTGTGTACTCTCTATATATTCAAAGTGTCAGTTCTGTGTGGCTGAGAAGGCCCCCCTGACTGGGCATGGCACTGTGGTAGGCCCAGGGGCTACGCCCTCCGGCCATGGGCCCTGTTTTCTCAGACTCAGAGTAAAAAGGCTGCCCTCCCTTCTGGATCGTTTCTGGGGCCTCTTCCTCAGTGCTGTAAAATGCCTTTGTGATAAGCTTGGATTAAAGCAGGGCAGAGTGCAAATACAAAAAAGAACTTCCTGGCTCATAAGGAGTGGGGGACAAAAACCTGGAAAGTGTCCCCAGAGAGAAAGAGCACATGGTTCTACCCAAGGATCGTCACAAGAAACGGTTAAGTATCCCTGCGTCCCTGGGCCTTGTGCCAAAACTCTCTGCTCCTAGAGGCTCTGGGTCAGAGGTTCTCAGGCCGGAGTCAGTGCTCAAGGCGCATCCTTGGGTCTGGCATGGAAAACAGCTGGGAAAAGAGCAGGCCAGAGGAGGGCAATGTCCTCGGTGTCCCCAGAGGAACCTGTGTGCTGGGTATATCCCTGGAAGTCAGGAATCAGCCAACAGAAGGAATTCCTGGTTAAAACAAGCAGGCTGAAAAGAATCCCTGAAGTCCCAGGAGTGACTGGTGCACATGAAGCCAGGCACTCATCTCTGCCCCTCTAGGTCAAGAGGGCTCAGCTACTTGACATGCCCACTTGACAAATGAGGAGACCCAGCTTCTTCAATGGCCCAGGACCTCATGGCTGGGAGTGGCCAAGGCCGGCCACAGAAGCCAAGTCCAGTGGGCTATCTCCTAAAGCTGGGCATCCCTGGGCCTCTGCCTGTGCAGGATGGGAAGGAAGCACAGCCTGCTTCCTAGGGTATGGACCTTCTGGAGAGCCTCTTGGGGATCTCCCTCTGCCAGGCTAAGGGCTTAGAATTCTGTGGGAGAAACAGGCACGCACATGCTCGCTCTCTCTCTCTCTCTCTCTCTCTCTCACACACACACACACACATGCACACACACCCCTGTGACAGCTTCTACATTTGGAGCTGACAGATGTGCAAGGTAACAGCTCGGCACTGCCTGTGCAGCTGAGGCCCCAGCGTTGAATGTGGGATTATTTCCAGTAAGGCTCAGGGTGGCTTCGTGAGCACACGCCCGAGCGTGTGTGAGTGCGTGTATGCGTGTGTGTGAGTGTGTGACTTCTCTCAAACTCTCTCCCTCCATCTGAATCTGCCTTTACTATATTTTCAAATCTTTCTGTCTGTGTTCCTCCCTGTGTTGTTCCCTCTTGCTCTCGCTGTCCTGCTCACCCTACCTCAGTCTCGCTGTGCCTTGTGTCTGTTTTTGTGTCTTGGCCTGGATGCTCCAGTGAGGAGAGGAGACTTGCCTCCTCTCAATGTCTTCACTTTGCTTCCTGTCCTACCCAGGCTGGCCACAAGGATGGACTCTTAAAGCCCATTTTGTCCCAGATGATGTCCCTGCATTGTGCACAGGGCTCCTGCCCAGGGGAACGGGGTGGGCAGATCTGGGGCTATCCTGGGCCCAAGAAAACGGCCTCTCAAACTTGGTCTTCAGGCATGGCCTTCTTTTCCTCATGAGCCAGCTCATCCTGACACTCATCATTTATATGCAAATTAATATTTTAACCACTAATAATGCAGACCCCTTTTGCCTCCCAAAATACTGCAAAATTTTCTCCCTTTCTGTATTCCCACCCCCCATCACAGACTGAACCTAGCCATGGCTCTGTGCTAACCCTAAATCTGGACTCACAGTGACCCTGACCCTGGCCATATCCTTAATTCTGACTTCAGACTAGCCCCCACCCTAACCCTGACTCTGTCCCCTAAACTTCCCTTTTCTGAGCAGCTGCCTTCTTTGATCTCTGCCAAATACCACCTGGGTTTGCAAGGTTTACAGCTCGCTTTTTAAATTAATGAATCAATTATTTTTCACAGCTCACTCTTCAATGTTTTAGTGCATGTGGGGACGCACCTAGATCCAGTGAATTGGAATCTGGGGTGAAGGAAGAGTAATGGGAAAGTGATTTTTTTAATATATTTTTTTAAGTTTATTTATCTTGAGAGAGAGCGTGCACATGCCAACGGGAGGGGGCAGAAAGACAGGGAGAGAGAGAATCCCAGGCAGGGTCTGTGCTGTCAGACTCAAACTCATGAACTGTGAGATCATGACCTGAGAGCCAAAATCAAGAGTCAGATGCTTAACTGACTGAGCCACCCAGGCACCCAGAAAGTGATTTTTTTTTTTTAACTGCCCAGGTGATTCTGACACAGGCCAGTCCCACCCACTTCCATAATACACACTTTGGGCTTTCCTTTAGGGGTTCCAGGGAGGAATTCAAGGTGGGTTTGAACCCCCATGTAGGGATACCTGGGCTGACGGGAGTTTGTCGGCAGAGACCTAACTCCCAGGCACCATCATCACACCTGAGCTACTTCAAATGCTTCACTATACACCTGGCAGTGAGCCACTCCAGCATTCACTGGCTCCCTTGCTCGCTCTCTTTACTCATTCGTTCATTCATTCATTCCTCTCTCAACAGGGCTTCAGTGGGTTAGGTCTGAGTAAGGTCTGTGGAATACATACAGCCTTTTGAGCCTTGGGCCTTGGATCCCTGGGGTCAAGCTGGGGTTTAGAAGGGCAGGGTGGGGACAGGAAAAGCCTCTGAAGAAATGGGACCAAGACCTGAACCAGAGTATGGGCCAGATAGACTCCTGCAGCTCCAAGAGGAGGCACCAGGTCTGGGAATGGGAGCCAGGGTCCTCTCTTCCCTTGCCCCTGGGTGGGGGATGGGGGACATGGGCCAGTGGGCTAAGAGACCACTAGGCAGCTTCCAGGTTAATTAGCTGAGGAATCGCTCTGAGCCTCTGGGGTCACCTGGGGGGTGGGCCTGAGAAGTGGATCCCCTCAAAGAAAAAAAGGAACTTCTTTCTCCCTCCCTTTCTCCCCCCTCCTTTCCCCCAACCTCTGCCTGAAAATAAAAGTCCAGGACTCTCCCAGTTCACAGTAAGGGCCATTAGGGCTGAGGGAGAGTACATGATGGATGAAATGGGAGACGAAAGGCAAGGCAAGGGAGTCTTGCTGGGAAGTAACAATAATTCCAGGGTGAGAGTGAGGAGGTGGGCTATACGTTAGAAGTCTGAGGGAACATCCAGCCCTCAACCCTGCCTGTCAGCCTGTAGGCAGAAAAGCTCAGGGCTAGGGTAGAGGAGCAAGGATGGCTCCTTGGCCACCCTTGAACCCTCCCCCAGGTGGCCCCAGAGGCTCAGAGTGCACCCTCAGCTACCTTCCTTGTACACTGCCTAGTGGCCGCTCCTTTAAACACCAGAGGAGAGACGCTGTGGGAGCTGGAGAGGTGTCACCCCATGACGTGTCCACTCCAGGGGCTGGAAGTGCTCTTCACCCACCTCTCTGTCACCACACAGGACTCGATGGTGACGGAGCAAGCTGGGCACCCCGGGACACAGGGCTGTGTACATGAGTGAGAATTACTGCAAACACATGTTGGCATAGGAGGCCACGTTCGTGGGGAGATACTGTGGGTGAAGGAGGCCATACGCAGTATCCCAGGGCCATCTCCCTGAAGTGAGACGTGGGCAGATGTTAGGATGGAGCATGTCCCCAGGGAGTGGTTCTGAGTGGGGAGGGAGGGAGCAGCCAGGTCCTTCCAGGCTTGGCTGACAATGGACTCGGGCACCAGTTTGCACTGTATTCAGGGGATGAAGAACATGAATTGGGGGCTGGGGAGGATGCTCCTGAACAGCCTAGTCCCAGCTGGTCACATTCATGGACAGAGGTGCTGGATGTCCTTGGGGTGGGCCTGGAATTATTCCCCTCCCCTGCCCCTCACAGGCCAGCTGCTGGCCTCCAGCTCAGGGTATTAAACACAAAACCAAAATCTGCCCAGCTCGTTCACACCAGAGACAAAGAGAAATCTTGTTTGGTTTTTGGCTAATCTGAGGCCCTGCTCAACCCTGCAGCTGGACTCTGGGCATGTGCAGACATGTATTGTGTGTGTGCTTGCATGTGCTCGTACGTGTGGTGGCCAACGCCAGGCCATGCACTCTGGGAACACAGATGGCTGCCACCCCCCCCCCCCCCCCCCCCTGCTCTGAGGCTGGCAAGACAGTCTCCCTCCCCCAGTGGTGGGAGAACTAGGGAGGCTGAGTCCGGGTCAAGGAGCAAGGTCTGGGAAATCCCTGTAGTTGGAGCCCGTGAGGACTCAAGGAGGACTTAGGCCTGCCAGGGAGAGTGACCCCAGCTCCCTGGGGAGCCCTGAGAGTTCTCAATCCTAGAGTGCAGGGAGAAAGAGAGATGGGGGTTGTTTCCAAGGCTCTTAAATCCCTGGGCTCAAAGAGGACAAGTATCAGGCATGGGAGAGCCTCGCCACCTCGTGGGGACATGTGGTACTCCTCACTAAGTCCTGGCCAACCAGCCTGGTGGGAAGACAGGGAAACAATCCTGATGGGGCAACAACACTAGGGTTGTGCTGGCGCTGACGGGTCTCACAGCCCCACAGGGGCAAGGGGCCAGGTGAGATCACCCAACCCTCACCAGACAGAAGGGGCAGCCCAGGCTGGCCTGGCCTCACCTGCAGGAAGGAATCTTAGAGCTCATCTGTTCTAAGGAAAGAGAAACTCAGAGGGAGGAGGGCCCTGTGCAGGACCCCACATCTCTGTTACAGTGGGAAGTGAGACCAAGGGTTCCTGACTTCAAGTGTCATGCATTTTCCCATAGGTCTGGTGAGTCCAGAACAAGTGGTCCAGACTGAAGTCCAGTCCCACTGAGGTCCAAAACAGTGAGTTCTTGCTGTAGGTCAGCAAGGGGGACGGCACGTGGGCTCCAAGTGGGGCTCCAGATTGATCCGGACCTTGAGATTAAAAGGCAATACATACTATCCAAATCTATGGGTACCTACTGCGATACTAGCACTGTGATGACCATTTACAAACATTAGGTCATTCAGTGCTCACAATGACCCTTTGAGGGAGGTACCATTTTTCAGATTAGGAAACCAAAACACAAGAGAAACAATTTGTCCTGGATTACCAGCTGGTAAATGGCAAAACAGGGATATGAATGCAGTGCTTTTGACTCCAGTGAAGGCAAATGTTCTGCTGGGCAGAGAAAGAGCATGAGTCACTAGATCCCTCCTAGGGAAACTAGCAGGGCATTGCCAGCTCCAGCCCAGAGCCTGGGCTCCAGAGATGAGCTACTCAGGGTTCTCCTGGAGGAACTGCCTCAGTGCGCCCTCTGCTGTGCATGAAAAGGAACAAAGAGAGCTCCCTCCTACACCATCAAGTCGCAGGGCTGAGTCCTGGAGTTGGCTGGCAGGGACCATGGGCTCTCCTCCTAAATATGGGCCAGGGGCGAGGGGCTGGTTGGCTGGCTGTAAACTGCCACCACCGTGGAGCTCCCAGCCGCACATCCTATATCCACCGAATGGCAGAAGGATGGGTTTGGTCACACACCTAATTTCCTAGGGCTTCCCTCTCTTCAAATATTGCCCATCTCCTCCAAAGGCATGTTGGTCCCAAGCCCACCCCACTGAAGATTGGGACCATGGGCCAGATGGACTCTACCAGGAGGAGCCATGACAGCACCCTGAGATGGGATCCATTCAGAAAACCATCATGTAGGCAAAGGGTAGAATTGGGAATCTAAGAGGGCCAGGGAAGCTGGGAGTCAGGCCCTGAACCCTAAATACTCTTTGAATAGGTCCAAGATGAGGAAAGGGTAGTAAAGACTGGGTCAATATAGGTAAAAGCATGATGGAGGAACAGGCATCTGGGCATGTCCATCTCTGAACCGAGCTTGCCACTGGGTAGTGCTCAGTGACAAGAGGCAGATACTCCCAAGACAATGCCCCTGGATATAAGGACAACTCCCCAAGTTTGGGTTAATTGCTTTAGGGAACACCCCTAAGCCCAGCAAACCAGGAGTCAGTCATGGGCCCTGTGTCAGAGAAGGCAGGCATTAATAAAGGACAATCCACATTTTATCTGTATCTGCTTCTTACACGTACATAAACTCTCAGAAGCCTCTTCCCTCCATCTGGGGGACAGATGGCAGGTTCTGGAGGGAGGAGGCATGAGAATGAAGACATGAAGTTCAACACAAGGTCCTGCTACCATGAGCACAGAGCATCCTTGTGTGCCAAACTTGCACTGTCCTCCCTCCCCTGCAGGCTGGGAATCTAACATGGACCCTCCTATTTGACATTGGTTCAGCCATGGACTGGCCATGAGACCCAACTCTTTCTCTTCAAGGCTTCGGCTTCTTGTGCTGCTTTTCCCACCCCTAAAATTCCATTCCTGGGGAGAGAGAACACCAGTAACCCTAACTTCTCTCCCCCAAGCTTCCCCTAACTCAGGGCAGTCAACACACTCCTGAGAACTAGGACTCTGGCCACCCAAGGCCCTCATGCTGGCTGGCTCTGGGAGCAGGACAGTAGACATGAGTGCTTATCTGAGTAAGGCAGGATTGGCAGTACCACTGTAGCAGGATGTGGGGGAGGCATAGGGCTCCTGGGTGTGCCTGAAAGAGGGGGAAGAGAGCCCCAGGGAGCCAAGGGCATTGGCTTATTTATCGTAGAAGTCAATGTGGGCTCCAGACTTGAATGTGTCCTTTTGCAGCAAGTTTAGCAGTTTCTCGGCTGACACCGTACAATCCACAAGCTCCCCTTTTGTCTTCAGCTCCTGCAGCCTTTTTCGCAAGTCTGGGTCCATCGAGGTCTCCCGGGCCGACTGCTGCATGTCTGTGTCCAGAGGACCTAGGGCATGAAGTGCAGGAGCTGAGGTGACATGGTTGAGGCAGGGGCCCCTGCTGTGTGTATGGAGAGTGATGGAGTCGGGTCTGGCCACAGGCAATACCTCATCCTGGCTGACAAGGGTGGTTAGTGTCACCAAAGGGGGTCACCAAAAGGGTCAGGGTCATTCTGTCACTATTGAGTTCCAGACTCACAAATTCCAATGCCCAGCGAACATGGTATCTCCAGACCACTATGTCTACCAGCAAGCTTATCACCTCCTGTCCAACTAGCACCTCCTCCTGCCTTTTTCATTTCTATTAATGAAGTACTCTTCTCTCAGGCTCAAAACCTCCATCCCTGTCTCCTCCCTCCCCACTCTGTTCCCACAGCCAACAAGTCAGCAAACGGACCGTTCTGCCCCTATATACGCTAATAATCAGGCCCTTTATACTCCCCTGGTTCTCTCCCTGTTCCAACTCCTCTGTAGCCCTCTGCTAAATGCCCTGTGAGACAGGTAGCATCTTCCCTGTTTCACATAAGGAAATGTGGTACAGGCCTGAAATTCAAACCCTAATTGTTCTCAAACTCTAGTCTCTCAGACTTTCTGCCCACCCCCCGCCCCACTGCCCAGTCCAGGCAACTCCCAACTCCCAACTCTACTCCCTGTTCTGGCTAGCTCTCACCTCTCACTTGCTGGGAGTCTGTATTTCCCTTAAGGAGTGATGGTTAATGATTCAGGGACAATATACTCTGTGGATTCTTTCTTGGAGGGGATGGACTAGGCCCTTTGCCCACCCCTGAGGGGAACCACCCAGCCAGTTCTGGGTGACAGGGATGGTGGTAATGCCCCACCTACCTGGGGCATAGCTCAGCACCCTCACATTAGGCTCCTCTGTGGCTAGGACCCGGAACATCATGTCTCGGGCTGCCTTCCCGGCACAGTATAGTCCCCAGCCCTTGAAGGGCTGCAGAGCACAGACGGACGAGATGTTAACCACAGTCCTGATGAGGCCAGGACTGTCTGGAAAGGCCTTCAAGATGCTGGAAGTCAGGCAGAGCATGGAGGTCAAGTTCAGAGCCCAGTAGTTGTTCACTTCAGCTGGGTCAGCCAGGTCCACAAGGCCTTTGGATACGTCCCCGAGAGTGCCTGAAAACCAGACCATAGGAATCACTCTGTGCAGATGGGTCTTTCTCTTCCCCCAGCCTTCTCCAAGTTCCTCCAGACACCCCCCCTCCCATCCAAACCTAGAGGAATCTCCCTAGTGCTTCTGAAGACTTCTCCCTCTTTCCGGCTCTGCAGACACACCTGGGTTGTTCACTCATCCCAAGCTGGAAACTGAAGGGGTGCATGCCCCGCTCTGGGCCTGGGGGTAGAACTCAGGCGGCCATTTGGAAAAACTGGTAATTTACTTCTGCTGAAAGACCTCATGCCCTGACTCAGGC
The DNA here is from genome assembly GCF_027475565.1 of Acinonyx jubatus. Classification (NCBI taxonomy): domain Eukaryota; kingdom Metazoa; phylum Chordata; class Mammalia; order Carnivora; family Felidae; genus Acinonyx; species Acinonyx jubatus. Next base: position 87,693,509 of record NC_069388.1, on the reverse strand, counting down.
CTCCGCCAGAGGGCGCGGAACAAGGAAAAGATCAGGAATGTTCTACAGGCATTTTGGAAAATTTGCCCTGAAACGGGAAGGGGTGGGGAGGGTAAGCCTGAACCGCACCGATGGTACCGAGTTTTCCTCCATACCTTGCTGAAACAACCAGGATTTTTAGACATCTTATCTTATTCCTAACAGTCACCTTTAAAGTTCCCTGCGGTTCGGGAAAGTGAGAAGGAGCGAGAAGAGGCAGGGGCATTAAGCACTATTGCTAGGGCTCCCCTGGGGAGTCCGCCCCTGCCGGCGGGCGTCTTACCCGCATTGTTGATGAGCAGCACCCGTTGCAACCCCTCGGGCCTGGGAAGCTCGCGCACGGCGCCGAGCAGCTGCTGCAAACTGTCTTTGACGCCCAGGTCGGCGGACACCCGCACCACGCGCAGGCCCGGCCGCTCGGCAGCCAGCTCGGCCTCCAGCTGCCGCAGGGCCTCGTCGTTGCGGGCGCTCAGGACCATCAGAGAGCCGGGCGACAACAGCCGGGCCAGGAGCGGGGCCAAGGCGCGGCCGAAGCCACGGGAGGCCCCGGTCACCACGCACATGGCGCGTCCCAGGCCGCCCTCCTTGCTTCCGACACCCTCCATGCCTCCTAACTGCGCCAGCTCTCGCCAGACCCGAGACTGGCGGGGGGCGGGGCTGGGCGGCCGCGGTAGGAGTAGGCGGAGGTCCGGCCGCAGAGGGGCGGGAACTGAAGGCTTCGGCTGCGATTGCTGGGCAACACTTTCCTTGGCCGCCTGCGCGGTCCCAGGGTGTGGGAAGAGGTCAAAACGAAAGGGCCGGGAAGCACGGCCCCTGCGGGGAATCCTAGCCCAGTTCTGGGCGTGGCATCATTCTCCCAACACCACCTAGTTCCCACCCCCTCGCTGCCTCGCGTTCACTTCCCCTCAGGGACGCATCCGCCTTCCAAGTTCACATCGCACCTTTTTGCTCAAGGGACTTCCTCCAGGCCAGGCCATCCTGCTCTGTGCTGGGTGTCCGGGTGAGCGGCCAGCAGAAGCCGAGTGAAGCGCATGCCAGTTTGGACTCTGGGAACTCACCGCTCTCGGGGTAACGGAACCTACCTCTGGGGGCACCACAGTGCTTCTCGGAGTATGGTAAAAACCTCTTCTCCCTTCCTAGACTCAACAACTCTGTGCACCAGCCAGTTTCCCGTCCTCTGAGATGTCTGACTCCTCCTGGTCTTACAGGTCTGTGTTACACCGATTTCTGCACCCACTCACGTTACACTTTTCCTAGTAGTCAATTGCACCTACTCCCAGCTTCGGAGAGAGGACAGCACTTCCCTCCATTCTGACTTCAAACTTTCTAACTGATTAAATTTTTTCTAGCTTATCTTTTAACTCAGGCAGAAGACCTAAAACCTATCCCCCTCAGGCAATAGGGACTGCCCAGCTGCCAGCCACACCCCATGTGATTGACCTCAAGACAATGGTTGCTTTGAAGGTCACAGCCTATCTGCACGCACCCACAGACCTTTGTCCCACGTTTTCCTTATATAAGTCTTGAAGTATTTTTGGTACTTTGGAGACAGTCCTCGAGGGCTTAGTCTGCTGTCTTCCCAAGTGTTGGCCTCACTGAAATAAATTTATTTCTGGTTTGACCACCACCTGTTTCTCTGCCTTTGGATTTTGTCAGCAGCAAATGGCCAAACCTGGTTTGGGACCCCTGCAGCCAGGTGCCCTTGCACCCCTGTGCCTCAGCTACACTTCAAGTTTACACAATCACCTAAATGTGTACTTCGAGACCCATACTTCAGAATACCCGCTTTCTGATTTTTTTCAAGGAGAGAGGGAAGATGAGAAGGTTGGGAGACAGGTACAAATCTCCTTAACAAGACTTCAGAGTTTGGCAAGAGTGGTAAGCAACCTCTGATAATTCAGCCCAAGCCTTCACAGGGCTGTTCTCTCTCTGATGATAGACAGCAAGGCTCCTGGAAAAACAAATTTTGCTTCCTTGTGTTGTGTGGGCTATATCATGCCAACACAAAAACAATTTGGGGGGAAGGTTTCTACTGGTCACTATGGGTGCCTTTACTACAACCTTTTTGTAAAACATGCAGTTCAGGGGCGCCTGGGTGGCTCAGTCCATTAAGTGTCTGACTCTTGATTTCAGCTCCTGATCTCATGGCTCCTGAGATCCAGCCCTGAGTTGGGCTCTGTGCTGGCAACTCGGGGATTCTCTCTCTCTCCCTCACTCTCTGTCCCAACCCCCTCCCTCAAAATGAGTAAATAAACCTGAAAAAATTTTTTTAAAAATGTGCAGTTCAGGGGCTCCTGGGTGGCTCAATCGGTTGAGCGTCTGACTTCAGCTCAAGTCATGATCTCATGGTTTGTGGGTTCAAGCTCCAGGTCAGGCTCTATGCTGACAGCTCAGAGCATGGAGCCTGCTTTGGATTCTGTGTCTCCGTCTCTCTCTGCCCTTCCCCACGCTCGTGCTCTGTCTCTCAAAAATAAATAAAACATTTTTAAAAAGTGCAGTTCAGACTGTATGTCGCTATGGAACATACTCTAACAACAAATGAAACTTCAAAGAAACTTTAAACATCATTTAGTATATTTCTTGTTAAAATGCACAGTATTATTTTGAAACTGTTTGATGTAAATTAGGACCAAAAAAAAGTAACTATGCTAATGTTGTTAGGAGCCAAGATTTCCAGTGTTAAAGAGACCAGGTATAAATTGAAGGAAGTTAAGAGAAAATCTGTAAACTTCAATTTGAATTAGAATCCAGAAAATTGTAGAATTTATTGCAATTACTTTTACTCTTATACAATAACACTAAAACCATGTTTTTCTCTTCTGGGTATGTTGGTTCTCCAGTACCTATCATTAACCTTTTTAAGAGTTCTTCCTGCAATAATGGCAGAGATTAGAGTATGCTCTGTGAAAAGTAATAAAAGGAAATCTCCTTTAGAATGCAGTTGGGAAGAACTCAAGGTGAGCTCTCAGGCCCTATGACTTGTCAATTACAGACCCAGGGGAAGAGAAGGACCTTGCACATGGCCACTCCTATCCCAGCAAGAAGGAAGGCCTTTCTCCTCCCCTGGCAACAGCCCAGCCAATGAGAGACTGCAACAATGCAGCCAATGAAAAGCCACTATACTTTGAACTCCCAGTTTTCACCGTGGACTTTCTGTTTATAACAGCCGAGCTTCCCCTTTCCTCTATAAAGGAACATTCCTCTCGATGAAGGGAGTTACCTATAGTTTCTTGGGAGAGTGTGTGCTGTGGCTTGCGATTCTCTGCTATCCCCCAATAAATCCATTTTTTTGCTGTTAAAATAGCTGGCAGTTTTGTTTTGTAAGGTTAACTTACTTGGTGATCAGAAGTGGGATGCGAAGAAGACCCCCAGCAACTCGGAGGCTGGTGAACAAACCCGACAGCACCCACAGAGCCAATTGGGCTCACTGCTTTCTCGCTGACCCTGGAGTTTGCGGTAAGTTTCCTCCTGGATTTGGGGCTCTGCGCTTTGTATTTGCACTCTCCAGGCTTTATTAGGATCTGTTTTATGCCCTGGTTGTTTGTTTTGTTTTTACTTTGAAAGTGCTCCTTTGGCCTTTGGTCGGACTTCTTTTGGGGTCTGGATTGTTCCTATTGGAACGGTGACGGTCTTCACTCTGATTCCTTCTGGAACCAAGCTGCTACTGATGAAACTGTGCTGTTTAGGAGTTTTTCCCTTTGCACTAGAGAAAAACCTAGTAATGGGATTGCAGTCATCAAAATGCTCTGAGAATGCTGCTCCCTTCTTTGCCCTTAGTGGGACTCTGACTGGTTTTGTGTTTAAAAACTATGGTCCTTCTGCATGCACATTTATAAACTAAGTGGATTGATTTAACCAAAAGTAATTTAGAGCACCGGTGCCTGGGTGGCTCAGTCGGTTAAGCGCTGAGCCTGCTTGGGATTCTCTGTCCCTCTCTCTATGCCCCTCCCCTGCTTTCTCTGCTCTCTCTCAAAGATAAATAAACTAAAAAAGAAAAAAAAAACACACCACCAATGGCCATTATGGGGAACTTTTGATCTCTCCGAACTTAATTTAGTCAAAGTTTTAGAAAGCTATGGGTACTTAATAGAAAACAAAAACAAAAACAAAACAAAACTGGGATGCCTGTTTTAAATGGTACTGATATAGAGTAGACAGTTAGTTAGACATGTATTGGAGGCAAGGATGGTGATAAATAGGGTACACATTAGAAGCCTGGGGGCACAACATCCTGACTTTGTGGCTCCCAAGACCCTTCAACCTCCTGGCCTTGTGGCCACCAAGACACCAAGGCTAACAGATCAAGAGCCACAGGTGCAGAACATGCCCTCTCCTCTTCAGCCTCTGCCCCAGAGTAACCTATAGTGCCATTGTAATGTATTTACATTGTGATTTTAACCCTGCCCCTGTGGGAGGAGATGGACAGGACAGTTCCAGCAAGAACCTTGTAGGGCCCAAAACTCGTCCTCCTAATTGGCAGGAGGAGTCCCTTAGATGGTTGGAAACGACCTCAGTTAGAGACTGACCTAGCTATGACCCATAACCTATGCAAACATAAAAAGAAAAGACACCCCTAATCCTGGTGCAGTTGCTACCTCTGGGTCTGCTCACTGTCCCTTCTTGACAGTGTTCTGTCCTTAGTAAACTGCTTTGTGCTTGCTACCTTCCTTCAGGCTGTCGCTGAGTATGGATCCTCAAATAAATCTTTCGTGGGGAATACAAGCATTTAGGCCTCCATTCACACAATGCAGACTCTCCCACGGGTAATAATACCTTGAGACTTCCAGATATTTTCAGACCTAGCCTCTTCTAAACCTAGCTGCTTCCAGAAGGACCTGTTTGGTAACAGTCCACAGGGACAGAGTGGTTTACCTGGACTGGGAGAGAGCCTGGAAAATTCTTTTCTGAGGAAGATGATTATCTGCCTCCTCCCACTCCCCACCCCCCCTGCTCCGCCAATCTTATTTCAAGCAATATTTCAGCAGTTTGTGAATAATATTTAAATGGGCAGTACCACCCATAGAATTCCCTTAGTAATAGCACAGTGGTCCTGGGTGGCTCAGTCAGTTAAGTCTCTGACTTCGTCTCAGGTCGTGATCTCACAGTTTGTGAGTTCAAGCCCCATAATGGGCTCTGTGCTGACAGCTTAGAGCCTGGAACCTGCTTCAGATTCTGTGTATCCCTCTCTCTACCCCTCCTGCACTAGCATTCTGTCTCTGTCTCTCTCTCTCTCTCTCGAAAATAAAAACATTAACAAAAAAAAATTTTTTTTTAAATAGTGCAACGGTTCCCAAATTTGTTTGCACATTGGTCACCAGGGAACTACAAAAACACTGATGCCTGTGTCTCATAGGCCTGGACTTAGGAATTTTTTAATAAAATTTTTGTTCAGTTTACTTAAACTAAAAAAAACAAAAAAACCAAAAAAACAATTCACCCATTTCTCCCACCCTCCATCTCTTATAATCACCTTCTGTTCTCTGTATCTACACGTTTGTTTTTGTTTCTAGTTTTTGTTTTTGTTTTTTTAGATTTCACATGTAAGAGAGATCATACTGTGTTTATTTTCTGTCTGACTTATTTCACTTAGCATAATATCCTTGAGGTCCATCCATGTTGTTTCACATGGCAAGATTTCATTCTTTTTTAATGGTTGAATATTTATCCATTCATTCATCTATGGATGTTTAGGTTGTTACCATATCTTGGCTATTGTAAATAATGTTGCAGTGAACAGGGGGGTACATGTATCTTTTCAAGTTAGTGTTTTTGTTTTCTTTAGATAAATACCCAGAAGTCGAATTGTTGGACCATATGGTGGTTCTATTTTTAATTTTTTTAGGAACCCCTGTACTGTTTTCCATAGTGCCTACACCAGCTTACATTCCCATTAACAGTGCACAGGGTTTTCTTTTTTCCACATCCTCTTCTTATTAACACTTGTTATTTCTTGTCTTTTGAGTTTAGCAATTCTAACGGGTGTGAGATGATAACTCATTGTGGTTTTGATTTGCATTTCCCTGATGATTAATGATACAGAGCATCTTTTCTTGTACCTGTTGGCCATCTATATGTCTTCTTTAGAAAAATGTCTATTCAGATTCCCTGCCCATTTTTTAATCAGATTGTTTTGTTGTTGTTTTGTTTTTTGGGTGTTTTTGCTGTTAGGTTATGAGTGCTTCAGATATTTTGGATATTCACCCCTTATCAGATACATGATTTGCAACTATTTTCTCTCATTCAGTAGGTTGAGTTTTCATTTTGTTGATGACATCCTTTGCTGTGTAGAAACTTTCAGTTTGATGTAGTCCTATCTATTTTATTTTTTGTTTTTCATTTGGTTTTTAAAGTTTTTATTTTAATTCCAGTTAGTTAACATACAGTGTCATATTAGTTTCGGTGTACAATATAGTGATTCAACACTTTCATACATCACCAGGTGCTCGTCACAAGTGCACTCCATGATCCCCATCACCTATTTCAGCCAGCCCCCCACTCCCCTCCTCTCTGGTAACCATCAGTTTGTCTGCTATAATTTAGAGTCTGTTTCTTGATTTGTCTCTCTCTCTCTCTCTCTCTCTCTTTTCTTCTCTTTGCTCATTTGTTTTGTTTCTTAAATTTCACATATGAGTGAAATCATATGTTATTTGTCTTTCTCTGACTTATTTGGCTTAGCATTATACTCTCTAGCTCCATCCATGTTCTTGCAAATGGCAAGATTCATTCCATTGTGTATATATACCACATCTTCTTTATCCATTCATCAATCAATGGACATTTGGGCTGCTTTCATATGTTGGCTCTTGTGATAATGCTGTTATAAACGTAGGGGTGCATATATCCCTTTGAATTAGTGTTTTTGTATCCTTTGGGTAAATACCCAGTAGTGAGATTCCTGGATCACCGGGTAATTCTATTTTTTACTTTTTGAGGAACTTCTGTGCCATTTTCCACAGTGGCTGCACGAGTTTGCATCCCTATGAACAGTGAACGACATCCTTTTTCTTCACATCCTCAACAACACCTGTTGTTTCTTGTGTTGTTGAATTTAGCCATTCTTACTGGTGTGAGCTGATAGCTCATTGTGGTTTTGATTTGCATCTCCCTGATGATGAATGATGTTGAGCATCTTTTCATGTGTCTGTTGGCCATCTATATGTCCTCTTTAGAGAAATGTCTGTTCACATCTTCTGTCCAGTTTTTAATTGGATTATTTGTTTTTTGGGTAGTGAGTTTTAGAAGTTCTTTGTAGATTTTGGACACTAATCCTTTATCAGATATGTCATTTGCAAGTATCTTCTCCCATTCTGTAGGCTGCCTTTTAGTTTTGTTGATTGTTTCCTTTGCTGTGTAGAAGCTTTTTAGTTTGATATAATCCTAGTAGTTTATTTTTGCTTTTGTTTTCCCCTTGCCTCAGGAGACATCTAGAAAAAAGTTGCTATGGCCTTTGTCAAAGAGGTTACTACCTATGTTCTCTTCTAGGATTTTTATGGTTCCAAGTCTCATATTAGGTCTTTCATCCATTTTGAATTTTTTCTCTGTATGGTGTAAGAAAGTGGTCCACTTTTATTCTTTTGCACATTGCTGTCCAGTTTTCCTAACACCATTTGTTGAAGAGACTGTCTTTTTCACATTGGATATTCTTTCCTGCTTTGTCGAAGATTAATTGACCATATAGTTGTGGGTGTAATCCTCCTTGGACTGGTTTGTTTGTTTGTTTGTTTTTGCTTTTGAAAGAGGGACCTGGTTAAATACACTGTGGTACATCTACATCAATGTATAATATGCAGCCATAAAAGTGAATGAAAATTTCTGTGTACACTGATGTGAAAAATTAAATGAAAAAGGCAAGGTGAAGAACAGGAAAAGAGTATATACTATGTTACTTTTTTCACAGTAAAAAGGGGGAATAAAATATATGTACTTAGGCTGTACATATTAAGTACTGTAATCCCTGATTAATTATAAAACTAGTTAACTACAGAGGATGGTGAGGGGAAGATAATCTACACATAGTGTACCTTTTGGTACACTATTCAAAATAAATAAATAAAATAGGCTATTCAAAAATAAATAAAATAGGCTCTTAAAGGAATACGTAAATGTACCAGGACAAATAGAGAAAGAGTATATCAGAATTTTAATCTTTGTCGACTTGCTTGGCATTTTAACCTTCATAACATTAAACGAACTAATATTTAAGAATTTAAATATTTAAGAATTTAAATTTAAATATTAAATATTTAAGAATTTAAATTTAATTTAATTTTTGCTATTTAATTTTATTTAGATTTTAGTCTTTCAGCAAAAAGTCCCCTTTGGGAATTCTTCACATCTTGCAAGGATGACATGCAAGGAGAACATCAAGTTTGCCACCCTAAAATTTCACAAAGGAAATCTCTAAACTTATGTAAAGAACGTCCATGCTGAAACAACTTTGACCCAAATGTAACAAAGAGTATAGACTATGAATAAAACAAGAAAGTTTCAGAGAAATGTGAGACCTCCTAAACTCATTATGTTGTTACTAATCAAATTGCAAAACAATAGTCTTTATAAAAATATTTCAAGAATATAGTTAGTTCCTTCTACTTTTGAGACAAAAAATTTAAATAGAAAGCTTGACAAAATTACTGCTATAGACTGCCAACTATTTTTAGTGGTAGAAGATGAGGGATTTTTGACATTTGATGAAGATATAAATTTCCTTCTATAAAATATGTTACTAGAAACAGTTTTTATAATTAAAGTCTGCTGTGTATATAAAGGTTAATGATATTATTAAATGTGCTACTTCTGTATGCTGTACCTCAGACACTTGAATATGTACAAGCGAGCATACTTTTTTTAAAAATAAGAGCATCGTACATTAAAAAAAGGGGGAGGGTTGCCTGGGTGGCTCAATTGATTAAGCATCTGACTTCCGCTCAGGTCATTATGATTTCACAATCTGTGAGTTCGAGCCCTGCATCAGGCTCGGTGCTAACAGCTCAGAGGCTGGAGCCTACTTTAGATTCTGTGTCTCCCTCTCTCTCTCTCTCTCTCTCTCTCTCTCTCTCTCTTTCAATCTCAAAAATAAATAAACATTAAAAAAATAAGCAATCTCTATCAAAATAACACAAGCATTCTTCACAGAGCTAGAACAAACAATCCTAAAATTTGTATGGAACCAGAAAAGACCCTGAATAGCCAAAGCTATCTTGAAAAAGAAAACCAAAGCTGGAGGCATTACAATCCCAGACTTCAAGCAGTATTATGAAGCTGTAATCATCAAGACAGTATGGTACTGGCACAAAAACAGACACTCAGATCAATGGAACAGAATAGAGAACCCAGAAATGGACCCACAAACGTATGGCCAACTAATCTTTGACAAAGCAGGAAAGAATATCCAATGGAATAAAGACAGTCTCTTCAGCAAATGGTGCTGGGAAAACTGGACAGCAACATGCAGCAAAATGAACCTGGACCACTTTCTTACACCATACACGAAAATAAACTCAAAATGCATGAAAGTCCTAAATGTAAATGCCATCAAAATTCTCGAGGAGAAAGCAGGGAAAAACCTCTTTGACCTCGGCTGCAGCAACTTCTTACTCAACGTGTCTCTGGAGGCAAGGGAAACAAAAGCAAAAATGAACTATTGGGGGGTGCCTGGGTGGCTTAGTAGGTTAAGCGTCCGATTTCGGCTCGGGTCAAGATCTCACAGTTTGTGGGTTCGAGCCCCATGTCGGGCTCTGTGCTGACACTTAGAGCCTCGAACCTGCTTCAGATTCTGTGTCTCCCTCTCTGTCTACCCCTGACCTGCTTGCACTCTGTCTCTCTCTCAAAAATAAATAAACATTAAAAAAAAAGAACTATTGGGACCTCATCAAAATAAAAAGCTTCTGCACGGCAAAGGAAACAATCAGCAAAGCTAAAAGGCAACTGACGAAATGGGAGAAGATATTTGCAAATGACATATCAGATAAAGGGTTAGAATCCAAAACCCATAAAGAACTTATCAAATTCAACACCCAAAACACAAATAATCCAGTGAAGACATGGGCGAAATACATGAATAGACACTTCTCTAAAGAAGACATCCAGATGGCCAACCGACACATGAAAAAATGCTCAACATCACTCATCATCAGGGAAATACAAATCAAAACCATGATGAGACAACCACCTCACCCCTGTCAGAATGGCTAACATTAACAACTCGGGCAACTACAGATGTTGGTAAGGATGCAGAGAGAGGATCTCTTTTGCACTGCTGGTGGGAATGCAAACTGGTGCAGCCACTCTGGAAAGCAGTACGGAGGTTCCTCAAAAAAGTAAAAATAGAACTACCCTTCAACTCAGCAACTGCACTATTAGGTATCTCTCCAAGGGATACAGGTGTACTGTTTCAAAGGGACACATGCACCCCAATGTTTATAGCAGCACTACTGACCATAGCCAAAGTATGGAAGGAACCCAAATGTCCATCGACAGATGAATGGATGAAGAAGATGTGGTATATATATATATATATATATATATATATATATATATATATATACATACAATGGAGTATTACTTGATAATCAAAAAGAATGAAATCTTGCCATTTGCAATTAAGTGGATGGAACTAGAGGGTATTATGCTAAGCAAAATTAGAGAAAGACAAATATCATATGACTTCACTTGTATGAGGAATTTAAGATACAAAACAGATGAATATAAGGAAAGGGAAGCAAAAATAATATAAAAACAGGGAGGGGGACAAAACGTAAGAAACAAAAATACAGAACAGAGGGTTGCTGGAGGGGTTGTGGGAGGGGGGGATGGGCTATAAATGGGTAAGGGGCATTACAGAGTCTAATCCTGAAATCATTGTCGCACTATAGGCTAACTAACTTGAATGTAAATTAAAAAATAATTAAAAACAAATAATTAAAATATGAAAAAATAAATATTGAAAAAATAAAAAAAAAAAAGAGCATCGAGGATTGTTGGCAATAAACAGAGTAGACCTTTTGCATATTCCAACCAAAGTAAACTATGTGATATACAAGATACTTTGGAATTGCTTTATCCTGTACTTCCACAAGATGTTCAAACAAGGTAAAATAGCAGATTTTAACATTAAGGAAGCTGTTTGACCAAAAGAAAGCCTTGACATTTTACTTTGCAGATAACAATAGCAGCAAAGCAGGACTCTAACAACTCAGTAGTTTGAAGATAAAGGAGTTTATTTGCTGGAAACTTCTCAAGAGGAGTGCCTGGCTGGCTCAGTTGGTAGAGCATACAACTCTTGATCTTGGGGTTGTGAGTTCAAGCCCCATGTTGCTTAAAAATAAAGTCTTAAAAAAAAAAATAAAAGAGACTGCTGAATTAGTAATCAACTGAGTCGTCATGTCCATAGGTGATACTTGCTGTTGGAGTGCAAATTTATAGATGAAAAAGTGCAGGGAGGAGGCTAGAATAATAAACCATGTGATGATGGATTAACATTGCTGACATCAGTATGAACTCATTTAGCTAAATATAGATCCAATGGGATAAAGAGACAAATATATATATATATATATATATATATATATTTTTTTTTTTTTTTTTTTTTTTTTTTTTTTTTTTTTTTTTTTTTTTTTTTTTTTTTTTTTTTTTTTAGTTTAAAGAGTGAGCCTGTGGGAGAGGGGGGCAGAGGGAGAGAGAGAATCTTTTTTTTTTTTTTTTAATTCAAGTTAGTTAATCCAGTGATTCATTATTGCATAGTGCTCATCCCAACAAGTGCCTTCCTTAATGTCCATCACATTAGTGCATCTCCCACCCACTTCCCCTCCAGCAACCCTCTGTCTGTTCTCTGTATTTAAGAGTCTCTTATGGTTTGCCTCTCTTTCTGTTTTTGTCTTATTTTTCCTTCCCTTACCCTATGTTCATCTGCTTTGGTTCTTAAATTCCACATATGAGTGAAATCATATGATATTTGCCTTTCTCTGACTCACTTATTTTGCTCAGCATAATACACTAGTTACATCCATGTTGTTGCAAATGGCAAGATTTCATTCTTTTTGACCACTGAGTAATATTCATTCCATTGCGTATACATATGACGTCATCTTTATCCATTCATCAGTCGGTGGACATTTGGGCTCTTTCCATAATTTGGCTATTGTTGATAGTGCTGCTATAAGTATTGGGGTGCATGTGCGCCTTTGAATGAGCATTTTTGTATCCTTTGGATAAAAACCTAGTAGTGCAATTGCTGAGTTGAAGGGTAGTTCTATTTTTACTTTTTTGAGGAACCTCCATACTGTTTTCCAGAATAACTGTACCAGTTTGCGTTCCCACCGACAATGTGAAAGTGTTCCCTTTTTTTCTGCATCCTTGCCAACATCTGTTGTTTCCTGAGTTGTTCATTTTAGCCATTCTGACAGGTGTGAGGTGGTATCTTGTGGTTTTGATTTGTGTTTCTCTGATTGATGAGTGATGTTGTGCATCTTTTCATGTCTGTTAGCCCTCTGGATGTCTTCGGAAAAGTGTCTATTCATGTTTTCTGCTCATTTCTTCACTGGATTATTTTTTGGGTGTTGAGTTTGATAAGTTCTTTATAGATTTTGAATACTAACCCTTTATCCAGCTGTCATTTGCAAATATCTTCGGCCATCCCATCGGTTGCTTTTTAGTTTTGTTGATTGTTTCTTTTGCTATATAGAAGCTTTTTTATCTTGATGAGGTCCCAACAGTTCATTTTTGCTTTTGTTTCCCTTGCCTCCAGAAACATGTCTAGTAAGAAGTTGCTGCAGCTGAGGTCAAAGAGGTTGCTTCCTGTGTTCTCCTCTAGGAATTTGATGGTTTCCTGCCTCACATTTAGGTCTTTCATCCATTTTGAATTTACTTTTGTGTGTGGTGTAAGAAAGTGGTCCAGTTTCATTCTTCTGCATGTCGCTGCCAGTTTTCCCAGCACCATTTGCTGAAGTGATGGTCTTTTTTCCACTGGATCTTCTTTCCTGTTTTGTCGAAGATAGGTGACCATACATTTGTGCATCCATCTCTGAGTTCTCTATTCTGTTCCATCAATTTATGTGTCTGTCTGTTTTTGTGCCATTATCCTATTGTCTTGATGATTACAGCTATGTACTACAGCTTGAAGTCTGGGATTGTGATGCCTCCAGCTTTGGTTTTCTTTTTCAACATTACTTTGGCTATTTGGGGTCTTTTGTGGTTCCATACATTTTTTAGAATTGTTTGTTCTAGGTCTGTAAAGAATGCTGGTGTTATTTTGATAGGGATTGCATTGAATATGTACATTTCTTTGGATATTATAGACATTTTAACAATATTTGTTCTTCCAATCCGTGCTTTTCCATTTCTTTGTGTCTTTAATTTCTCTCATAAGCTTTCTTTAGTTTTCAGCAAACAATCCTTTACCTCTTTGATTAGGTTTATTCCTAGGTATCTTATGGTTTTTGGTGCAATTGTAAATGGGATCAATTCCTTGATTTCTCTTTCTGCTGCTTATTATTGGTGTAGAGAAATGCAGCTGATTTCTGTATGTTGATTTTATATCCTCTGACTTTGCTAAATTCATGTATCGGTTCTAGGAGTTTTTTGGTGGAGTCATTCATGTTTTCCAGCAGAGCATCATGTCATCTGTTAAGAGTGAAAGTTTGACTTCTTCCTTGCCAATTTGGATGTCTTTTATTTCTTTGTTGTTTGATTGTGGAGGCTAGGACTTCTAGTACTATGTTGAACAGCAATGGTAAGAGTGGACATCCCTGTTTTATATGTGACCTTAGGGGGAAAGCTCTCAGTTTTTCCCTATTAAGGATGATATTAGCTGTGGGTCTTTCATATATGGCCTTTATGATGTTGAAGTGTGTTGCAGACTTTGAGTCTGGAGTTCTCTCTTGTCCAGCAAGAGAGTGGATGCGGAATTGAATACAAGAGAGGCTAATGTCCAGGAGGAGACAAGACCCCTGAACAGCTTATTGAGCTCTCAAGGTTAAAAAAAATTTTTTTTTGCTTAATTATTTTTGAGAGAGAGAGAGAGAGAGAGAGAATGAGCAGAGGAGGGGCAGAGAAAGACGGAGACACAGAATCTGACGCAGGTTCCAGGCTCTGAGCTGTCAGCACAGAGCCCAATGTGGGGCTCAAACTCACGGACTGCAAGATTATGACCTGAACTGAAGTCGGACACATAACTGCCTGAGCCACCCAGGTGCCCCTCTCAAGGTTTTACATATGTGGTGAACGTGCAGAAGAAAACAATAAGATAGTGACCATTAATTTGTGTGTGTAAGAAGCAAAGGGTTTGGTGGGCAAGTGGCATTAGAAGTTGAGATTAAAGAAAAATGATATATTGGAGCCAGATGTTGGAAGGACAGTGTTTCTCTGTGGGTGATACAGCCAAGTAGCTGTTATCTCCAAAGTTTAAGATTGCTGGAGCATGCTGCCTTAAGGTTAACAAGGCACTTTTCATTAACTAACCTTGGGCACTTTCGCCCCATAGTGGCTTTCCACCTCCAACTGTCCTGGGACACTTTCATCCTGTGGAAGCATCTTCCCACCGTAAGCCTTGTTTTACTTAGTGACTAACTAACCTTGGGTGCTTTCACCTGATGGTGGCTTTCTGCCTCTATGTTTTGTCTTAATGACTGGCCTTGAGAGCTTTCACCCTGTGGCAGCTTTCTGCCCTAAGCCTTGTTAAACCATTGGTGTAAGCATACAGAATTCTTAAACTTATTTCCCACAGAGGTGTGTTCCTTCTATGCCTACTTTCTTGAGGGTTTTTATCAAGAAATGTTGCTGCATTTTGTCACATGCTTTTTCTGTATCTATTGAGGGGATCATGTGGTTCTTATCCTTTTACTGATGTGGTGTATCACATTGATTGATTTGCAAATATTGAACCAGCCCTGCAGCCCAGGAATAAATCCCAGTTGATCATAGTGAATAATTATTTTAATATATTGTGAATTCAATTTGCTAGTATCTTGTTGAGAATTTTTGCATCCAGCTTCATCAGGGATATTGGCCTGTAATTCTCCTCCTTAGTGGGGTTTTTGGTTTTGGAATGAAGGTAATGCCGGCTTCATAGAATGAGTTTGGAAGCTTTCCTCCCATTTCTATTTTTTGGAACAGTTTGAGAAGAATAAGTATTAACTATTCCTTAAATGTTTGGTAGAATTCCCCTGGGAAGCTCTCTGGCCCAGGACTCTTGTTTTTGAGGAGATTTTGATAACTGATTCAATTTCTTTGCTGGTTTTGGGTCTGTTCAGATTTTCTATTTCTTCCTGTTTCAGTTTTGGTTGTGCATGAGTTTCTAGGCATTTGTCAGCTTCTTCCAGATTGCCCAGTTTGTTGGCATATAATTTTTCATGGTATCCTTTTTAAATTGTATTTCTATGGTGTTGGTTGTGATCACTCACTCCTCCTTCATTCGTGATTTTACCTATTTGGGTCTTCTCTCTTTTCTTTTTGATAAGTCTGGCTAGGGGGTTATCAATTTTGTTTATTCTTCCAAAGAGCCAGCATTTTTGTTTTAATCTGTTCTACTGTGGGTTTTTTGTTTGTTTGTATATTGCTTTCTTCTGCTCTAATCTTTATTATTTCCCTTCTTCTGCTGGCTTGAGGCTTTATTTGCTGGTTCTATTCTAGCTCCTTTAGGTGTAGGGTTAGGTTGTGTATTTGGGACCTTTCTTGATTCTTGAGATTGGCCTGCATTACAGTGTATTTTCCTCTTAGGACTGTCTTTGCTGCATCCCAAAGGGTTTGGACTGTTGTGTTTTCATTTTCATTTGCTTCCATGTGTTTTTTTTATTTCTTCTTTAATTTCATGGTTAACCCATTCATTCCTTAGTAGGATGTTCTTTAGCTTCCATGTATTTGAGGGCTTTCCAAAGTTTTTCTTGTGGTTGATTTCAAGTTTCATAGTGTTGTAATCTGAAAATATGCATGGTATGATCTTGATCTTTTTGTATCTGTTGAAGGCTGATTTGTGACCCAACATGTGATCTATTCTGGAGAATGGTCCATGTGTACTTGAGAAGAATGTGTATTCTGCTGCTTTAGGACATAATGTTCTGAATATATCTGTTAAGTCCTTCTGGTCCAGTGTGTCATTCAAAGCCATTGTTTCCATGGGGTGTCTGGGTGGCTCAGTCAGTTAGGCATCAGACTGCAGCTCAGGTCATGATCTCATGGCTCGTGGGTTCGAGCCCCACATTGGGCTCTATGCTGACAGCTTAGAGCTTGGAGCCTGCTTCCGATTCTGTGTCTCCCTCTCTCTCTGTCCCTCCCCTGCTCATACTCTGTCTCTCTAAAAAATAAATAAACATTAAAAAATTAAAAACAACAACAGCAACAAAAACCCAAAGCCATCGTTTCCTTGTTGATTTTCTGCTTAGATGATCTGTCCATTGTTGTAAGTAGGGTATTAAAGTCCCCTACTATTATGGTATTATTATCAATTAGTTTCTTTATGTTTATTATTAATTGGTTTATATATTTGGGTGCTTCTAAATTGGGGGCATAAATATTTATAATTGTTAGATTTTGATGGATAGACCCCTTAATTGTGAGATGATGCTTTTCTTCATCCCATGTTAGTCTTTATTTATTTTTTTAATGTTTATTTATTTAGAGAGAGAGAGCATGTGTGTGAGTGGGGGTGGGGCAGAGAGAGCGAGAATCCCAAGCAGGCTCCATGCCATCAGCACAGAGCCTGACGCAGGGCTCAAACT
This sequence comes from Acinonyx jubatus, assembly GCF_027475565.1. Taxonomy (NCBI): domain Eukaryota; kingdom Metazoa; phylum Chordata; class Mammalia; order Carnivora; family Felidae; genus Acinonyx; species Acinonyx jubatus. The sequence continues at coordinate 87,676,779 of NC_069388.1, read as the reverse complement.
CACGAACTGTGAGATCATGACCTGAGCCAAAACTAAGAGTTGGACGCTTAACTGACTGAGCCACCTAGGAGTCCTAGGCTTTGTTTTCAAATCTAGTTTGTCTGATATAAGCGTGGCTATTCTGGCTTTATTTTGCCATCCATTGGCATGATAGATGGTTCTCTATCCCCTCACTTTCAATCTGCAGGTGTCTTTAGGTCTAAAACGAATCTCTTGTAGGCAGCATATAGATGGATCTTATTTTTTTATCCATTCTGATACCTTGTGTCTTTTTCAGAGTGATTTTTGAAAGATATGAATTTAGTGCCATTGTGTTACCTGTAGAGTTGGTGTTTCTGGTGATGTTCTCTGGTCCTTTCTAGTCTGTTGCTTTGGTCTTCTTTTCTTTTCTTTTCTTTTCTTTTCTTTTCTTTTCTTTTCTTTTCTTTTCTTTTCTTTTCTTTTCTTTTCTTTTCTTTTCTTTTCTTTTTTCCCTCCACTCAGTGTCCCCCTTAAAATTTCTTTCAGGGCGAGTTTAGTGATCACCAACTCCTTTCATTCTTGTTTGTCTGGGAAACTCTTTATCTCTCCTATTCTGAATGACAGCCCTGCTGGATAAACAATGCTTGGCTGCATATTTTGCCCATTCAGCACAGTGAATATTTCCTGCCACTCCTTTCTGGCCTGCTAGGTTTCAGTGGACAGGTCTGCTGCTACCCTTATGTGTCTACCCTTGTAGGTTATGGATCTTTTGTCCCTAGCTCCTTTCAGAATTCTCTCTTTATCTTTGTATTTTCCAAGCTTCCCTATGATATGTCATGGTGTTGACCTGTTTTTTCATTTCTCGGGAGTTCTCTGTGCCTCTTGGGCTTGAATGCCTGTTTCCTTCCCCAGATTAAGGAAGTTCTCAGCTATAATTTGTTCAAATAAAGCTTCTCCCCCTTTTTCCAGTTCTTCTTCTGGGACTCCTATGATATGAATATTGTTTTGCTTTATGGAATCACTAAGTTCTCTAATTCTCCCCCTTGTGATCTAATAATTTCCTTTTTCTCTTTTTTTCAGCTTCATTATTTTCCATAATTTTATCTTCTGTATCACCTAGTCTCTCCTGTGCTTCTTCAATCTTTATTGTGACTGTGTCCACTCAGTTTTGCCTCTCAGTTACAGTATTTTTTATTTCAGTCTGATTAGTTTTTAGGTCTTTGATCTCTGCAGCAAGGGTTTCTCTGGTGTCCTCTATGCTTTTTTCAAGCCCGGGTAGTAGTCTTATAACTGTTATTCTAAATTCTTGTTCAGATCTGTTGCTTGTGTCTGTTTTGAGCAAGTCCCTGGCTGTGATTTCCTCTTGACCTTTCTTTTAGGGACAGTTCCTCCATCTTGTCATTTTGGCTAAGTTTCTGTCTTTTGTGTGTTTAAAAAAATTTTTTTTACGTTTATTAATTTTTGAGAGGCAGAAAGAAACAGAGTGTGAGTGGGATAGGGGCAGAGAGAGAGGGAGACACAGAACCTAAAGCAGGCTCCAGGCTCTGAGCTGTGAGCACAGCCCCATGCAGGTCTTGAACTCCCGAGCCAGGAGATCGTGACCTGGGCCGAAGTCAGATGCTTAACTGACTGAGCCACCCAGGCATCCTTCTTTTGTGTGTTTTAAATGCTTGTTATGTTTCCTGAACCTGAGATTAGTGCTGTATTTAAAAGGGGTCATACACTGTCCAGAGCTTGGCACTTCAGAAAGTGTTTCTGGTATATGCTATGTGCACTCTGCTATTGCATCTTGGCCGCTTTTTGTTGCTAGTTAGTCCTCTGCAGAGCTCGTCCTTGCTTCCAGTGGGGAGTGTTTGGACCTTTAACTAGGTGTGCTTTGATTTGTTTGTTGAAGTAAGCCTGGAAAAAATGGGCAGTGGGGGAAAGCCTGATCCCCCAAAAAAGAAAAGGAAAAGGAACAACAACAAAAAACAGAGAATCAAAAAATTGTAAGTCTGATTCCAAAGAAAAAGAAAGAAAAAAAAAAAAAGAAAGGAAAAGGATAAAAAAATCTGATCCAAAAAAAAAAAGAGATAAAAGGAAATTAAAAAAAAAAAAGAAAGAAAGAAACTATGAGCCTGATTCCAAAAGAAAAACAAAGAAGAAAGAAAAAAAAGAAAAAAAAAGCAGGTCTGGTCCTATTTTCACCAGAACTGCAGGTGACGTTTTGAAGCACTTGATTTTCAGTACGCTTGGTGCATGTGGGGTGCTGTCTGTCCGGAGGAGAGGCTCCCTGTGTTGGCTCAGAGTCAGTCTTACCCCAGTAAATAAGCATTTTCCAGGTACACAGGGGTGGGGTTTGGTGTAAGCGGGTCCTGCCTCCATTGGGGCCGCTGTGTTGCTCTCTGAAGTCCCCCTGTGTTGGTGTCAGGGGGGGAAATGGCACCACCCCAATCTCCCAACTCTGGACTGGGGATCTCACACCCTTTGCTGTTCAGGAAGCCCTCACAGAATATCGAGGGTAGTCAGTCCACACTGTACCACAACTCTCTCGCGTTTTTTTCTTTGGCACGTGGCTGGTATTCAAAACCCAAAGTCTTAAAGGACCGAGCAGGGAAAGAGAGAGAATCTTAAGCAGGCTCCACATTCAGCACAAAGCCCAATGCGGGGCTCGATCCTATGTCCCTGGGATCATGACCTGAGCTGAAAGCAAGAGTCAGACACTCAACCAACTGAGCCACACAGGAGCCCCAAGAGGCAAATAATCATACACAGTGTGTACATACAGATATATTTCCAAGCTCTGCCCTCTGAGAGGGTCAAGAAGCAAACACCCCAGTAGCAATGAGCATACGCAGTGCCCAGATCTTGGTTTCTCATACCATTCTCTAATAAAAGAGCCAGGGCTTCTTGGAAAAATGGCTGATTCTAAAATCAGGTGTGAGAAATAGCCTGGAGCGTCCTGTAGTGCCTGAAAGTTAAAAAAAAAAAAAAAAAAGTACTTAAAAAATGAAAATACCTAAAATGATAGGAATATGTCAGAAAGACATGGGAGGCAACTGAAGGTGATCCCAGCAGCCAAAGCAGGACAAATTGAGCAATAAAACCAAATAGTATTGGATTATAACCTATAGTATAAAGTAATTATCCATGAGTCTGCATGCTATAAATAAATAAAAGAATAAATGGAGAATAGACAAATCTCCCACACAGATTCCAGATAACTTATGTAGATACCTGAAAGGAGTGTTTATGCTCCATTGTATGCTTTACCTCAAGTTGGGGGAGCATAACTCCCCACCGCTTATGTGTGTACTGTGCATAGCGAATTCTTTCAAATTGTATCGTATGTAAAGGCATAAGAAAGTGGAGAAACATGACAAAAACTACCTCAGCCTGGAAATCAAGATCAACATCAACAGTGATGAATCATGTTGATACCATGTACCCTTGATGTGATGTGATAGGAATGTCAGTTTACTCTGTGGTCTTCCTCTCCAAAACCCATAATCCCATTATAATCATGAGAAATCACAATGGAATATTCCTCAGCAATGAAAATCAGGAACAAAGTGCTAATCCATGCTACAGCATAGGTGAACTTCATGAAAGTAGCTAGACACAAATAACTACATTTTGTATGATTTTGTTGGTGTAAAATTTCTAGAAAGACCAAAATAATAGAGCAAATCAATTAGGCATAGGCATGAGGGAACTATTTAGGGGTGATAGAAGTGTTCTAAAATGATCATCGTGTTTATGCTCTTAAATTTAAGTTTTTGATCTGTTTTAAATTAATTTGTGTATGGTATGAGGTAACAGTCCAACTTGTTTTGTTTTGTTTTTGCCTGTGGATATCCTATTTTCTTAAAAATACTTTGCTGAGCAAATTGGCCTTTTCCTTATTGTCAAAAATTTATTGACCAGAGATGTGAAGATTTATTTCTGGGCTTTTGATTTTATTTCATTGGTCTATATGTCTATCCTAATGCAAGTACTACGCTGTTTTAGTGACTGTAGCTTTGTAGTAAGATTTTGAAATTGGGAATTGTGAGTCCTTTAACTTTGTTCTTTTTTTCTCCAAGATTGTTTTGACTATTCAGGGCCCTTTGAAATTTCATGTGAATTTTAGGATGAGCTTTAACATTTCTGGAAAAAAAAAAGACCAAAAAATTGCCATTGGGATTTTGATAGGGATTGCATTGAATTTGTATATTTCCAATCCATGAACATGGGATATTTTTACATTTACTTAGGTCTTCTTGAATTTCTTTTAGCAATGTTTTATAGTTTTTAGTATATAAGTCTTGTGTCTCCTTAGATGACTTTATTCCTGAACATTTTTTCCTTTTTGATGATATTTTATTTTATTATTTTAAAGTTTATTTATTTTTGAGAGAGAGAGAGACAGAGACAACATGCGTGGGAGAGGGGCAGAGAGAGAGGGAGACACAGAATCCCAAGCAGGCTCTGCACTGCCATCACAGAGCCCAATGTGGGGCCCAAACTCATGAATCGTGAGATCATGACCTGAGCAGAAACCAAAAGCCCCAGGCACCCCATTTTTGATGATATTTTAAATGGAACTGTTTTCTTAATTTTCTTTTTGGATTGTTCATTGCTAGTAAATTGAAATGCAACTGGTTTTTATGTGTTGATTTTGTATCCTGCAACTTTGCTGAAGTCAGTTATTAGTTATAACATTTGTGGGTGACTGTGTGTGTGTGTGTGTGTGGAGAGAGAGAGAAAGGATGTTTCGTATCCACAAATAGACAATACCTATTTTTTAATGACCTAAAGAACATTTATAAAAATTCATCATGCACATAATGATCTGTATAAATCTCCAAAATTCTCTTAACATAATGTAACAAAATGAAACATAAAGCAATAAAATAATTTTCTAAAAAACCACAGGAAATTCTTAAGCCACATTTTTAAATAGCTCAGTTCAAAGAAGAAATATAAATCCATGCATGAAATAATACCAGTGAGAACATGACTTTAGACAGCAATTGAACTCTGCTCAGGAGAAAATTTATATTACTAAATGTTTTTTATAGAAAGCAAAAAAGACAAAAATGAACCAAGTGCCTTATATATGGTAGGGATCTTTGCAAAAACCAGAAATTAATTCAGACAAAATAAAACAGAAAAAATTTTTTTTTTATTCAATTCACAGCCCTGATAGAGAAATCCGAAAAACTGGTCCAAAGAGGATAGAAGCCCCAGGTGGCTCTCAGGTTGCTTTCCGAACCAGGTAACAGAAAGAAATGAATCAGCTACAGGATGAATCAGCTACAGCTGTTTTGAGTCTTATCATTTTGCTTAAGATTTAGTTGCCATGGAGAGAGTATAAAATTAGCCTAGGTCAGGTTTCATGTCTATTTTTTAATCTAGAAAAGTGTAGAACCACCGTATTCACTGATGGCTTCACCAAACCCATAGCCCATAAGGAAGGGTTAGTTCCACAGGAAAAACTGGGGTAGTTTATCAGAAGGGACGATGGATACAGAGTGGTGAAAACAAGCTGTCCATTACATACCTTTGGAAGCTAGATTTTTGCGAGGCTGTTGACTATAGCATTTATCTATAGTACCAAAAATTATGAGTGCTCAATATTAACTGAATGGTTAAACAAAACATAGCACATTTAAGATGGCCTATGATGCAGCCATTACAAACGTGTTTTGGATCAATATTTAAAGATTGAGAAATTTGCTACAGAAATATTGAATATAAACTGTGTAGAGCCTGTGAATTAAATTTATTTTATTTTTTTATTAAAAAAATTTTTTTTAACGTTTATTTATTTTTGAGTCAGGGAGAGACAGAGCATGAACAGGGGAGGGTCAGAGAGAGGGACACACAGAATCTGAAGCAGGCTCCAGGCTTTGAGCTGTCAGCACAGAGCCCAGCGCGGGGCTAGAACTCACAGACCGCGAGATCATGACATGAGCCGAAGTCGGCCGCTTAACCGACTGAGCCACCCAGGCGCCCCTAAATTTAGTTTAAAAAGTTTTATTTATGCATATAACCAACACCTGAAAAGAATGCATAAAGATGTGATGTGTATGTATGTATATCTACATCCTAATATCTGAATTTGTAATATGACCTTATTTGGAAAGGAGATTTTTGTGGATGTAAAAGTAATTAAATTAATGATCTTGTGATGAGATCATCCTGGATTATCCTCATAGGTCCTAAATCCAACAACCGGTGTCCTTATAAGAGGCAGAAGAGGAGAAGATGCAAACTATAGAGAAGGCCATGGCCATGTGGAAACAGAGATAAAAGAAGCCACAAGCCAAGGAATGTCTAAAGCCATCAGAAGCTGGAAGGGGTAAGAAATGAATCTCTCCTAGATCCTTTGAAGGGAATATAGTCCTCCCGACACCTTAATTTCAGACTTTTTGCTCACCATAACTACGAGGGAATAAATCTCTGTTGTTTTAAGCCATCCAGTTTGTGGTAATTTGTTACAGTGGCCCTAGGAAACTAGTAATCTCTGTATGCTTAGATAGATGGAAAGATAGAAAAAATATATAAAATTTATTTTCCCAAAATGTCTATATTTTTCCACAACAAAGAGTATTGTTTTAAAATGTGACTGTAGGGGCACCTGGGTGGCTCAGTCGGTTAAGCTTCTGACTCTGACTCAGGTCACGATCTCATAGTCAGTAGGTTCCAGCCCCATATCAGGCTCTGTGCTGACATAAAAAAAGGAAGGAAGAAAGAAAAAAAAAGCATTAGGATGTGAATATAAAGAAGGCTAGTACATTTAATGTCAGACAAAACAAAATTTAAGCAAAAAAGTTAAATGTGCCTATATTCTCACAGGCAATTCTGCAGGAGAATGCTGGTCACCGTGATTCAGGGAACCCCCTCCAGCTGTGTCTCCTGTTGGCTACTCTGAATGCCTGGCTCACATGGGGTCTTTCCACTTCCTTCAGGCACAGGTGTCCCCTTCTCCTCCAATCTGAAAGTTTGCTTTATTTCACTTTTACAAAAGACCCACATCAGCACCGACTTTTGCTAGTGGAAGGAAATCTGAAGCGGATTTTCGCCTTTAGGAACTGGTCATTGTTGTTTTGCTTTATGCCATTTCCGTTTAGGAAAGGGATTATAGGAACATTCTACTTTCAGAAAACAGGGAATCTATTCCCATCTCCCACCTCCTTCCCTTTGCTTTGGTGTCCTGGTTCAGAAGGTGTCAGGAGGGTGGTTTGGGATTGGGTCTCTCTCGCTCCTCTGCTGCCGCCTAGGTTCCTGCCCTGTCTGACCACAGCATTCAGTGTGCTGGGTCCCCCACGTGTCAGGGAAGGGGGCATGAAACGTTTACAGAGAGGGGTTATTACCGCCTTTCAAGTGCTCACAACCCATGTGGAGGGATAATGAGTAAAACCTGACAGAAACCCACCTGCACCATCCTGTGAATTTCACTATCTTCCTGGTGACTATTTTCTATTCTCTAAGGGCTGAGGTGGGAATTAAAGTTATTATTTCTTGTTGGTAGGGTGGGGATAGAGGGACAGCCGGGCAGTGAAAACACAGCCTAACTTATTTTTGGAAACCTCAGAGCAGAAGCTGTTGTCTTGGTATTCTAGTTGCCCAGTATCCCCAGATTACCCAACAAAGCAGGCGCCATCTAACCAGGCGGATTCTGGAAAGAGTAGCTCATTGGGGAGTCACGGCAGCGTCGACGATCACCAGCAACAGCACCAGGACCCTAGGCAGGGGTAACGCCGGGGCTGTCCAACCACCACCAGGTGGCACCAAAGCGCAGCCGAGACCTGGAGATTCGCGTCCTGCCACCTCAGATAGGAGAAGTTGGGGATGCCGGAGAATCAGATGCTGCGTGGGTGTCTTGAGAAGGGCCACGGTCCTCTGCCCCCTCCCTTGCCCCCAGGGTCAGAGCTCCCCTGAAAGGATATCCCTCCCCTAGTTAGGGATGTGAGGTCCCAAAGTGGAGATTCTCTGGGAGGACAGGCAGGCACCTGGAGAGGTGTCAAAATGATATCAGGACCAGAGGACCTGAGGACCTGAGTATGGGAGGTTTCACAAACGTGGCTGGGAGGGGGCTGGCAGAGTAGAAGTGGCCATGAGGTCTGGGCCAGTAGCGCGTGTGCTCAAACCGGGAAGTGAGGGAGACAGGCCAGGAATCTATGTTCTGCATAGCCATGGCAGGTGACAGGCCTGGGAGGAGAAAACCATCTCAAGGGATGTCACAGCGGGCAGGAAATGGCCTCAAAACATTTGGATGACCTTCCTGGAAGGCAACAAGGGTTCCCCTTACTTAGATGTGGGAAGGAGAAATCCCTAATTGACGGAAAATCCTGAAAAAACAGGAATGCCAGAGTTTGCCTGGAAGTGGCTAATATTTGTGGGTGGTTGGTGGGTTTTATTTTTTTAATGGCCATTAGGAATAATAGGCCTCAGAAAAGAGGACAAGTTTTGTAACAGAAAAATGAAGTTACATTTTGTTTTACCAAAGCTAGATCATGGCTTGTGAAATGCACATCAGCTACAAATATTCATACAAATTGCACATAAGAAACCTTAATAAACTCCAAAAAGCAGAAATTATACTTAACTATATTCTGTAGCCACATTGTAACCAATAAATATTTAACACACACAAGAAAACCCAGCCACTTGGAAATCATAAGAGGGGAAAAAATGATTCTAAACAGCACTAGAGTCATACAGAAATCAAAATTACAATACCAGAATCTTTAGAAAAAGAATAAGCAAGAAAACACAACATATCAACACTAAGGTATATGGACAAAGCTATGTTTTCAGATACAAACTCATAGCTTTAAATGCTTCTGTTAGCCGAGACAAAGAGAATTTAATCAACTGAATACGTCACTTAGAATTTTAGAAAAGCAACAAATCCTTAAGAAAGGAGTAAAGAAATAACTGTGGAGGTAAATTAATTAGAAAAAAGAGAAGAGAAAAAAAGTTCTTTTTTAAGAACTAACAGACAAATGCAAAATGTACATCTTTTACTTACTTGTTCTTCGGAAAGTACTTAGCCATTTGTCGGAGCAGAGGGCCCCCTTCCTTCCTTCCAGTTTGCCCACTGTGCCCCTGTAAGGAGAGTCACAATACACCCTCCCTCATAGGTTAGAGCCCACTCCCATAAGATCTGACACAACCTTCAAAATCTTGAAGTTCCTACACCTGCATAACTGGGACAAGATTGGGATGTTCTTGAGGATGACAGCAGGTTGGTATGAGTCATTGACCAGTTGGAAAGGGCTTACACTTATGTGTGTTTGTGTGTGTGTGTGTGCAAGTGTAAGGGCATACATGTGTGTGGATGTGTACAAGTATGATGTACAAGTGTGGGTGTGTGCGCACAAGTGTGGTATGTACATATGTGGGTATGGGTATACAGGTGGAGGAGTAGGTTTTCTTTTATTTAAGAAAAAATTAAAAAAAATTTTTTTTAACGTTTTTATTTATTTTTGAGACAGGGAGAGACAGAGCATGAACAGGGGAGGGTCAGAGAGAGGGAGACACAGAATCTGAAGCAGGCTCCAGGCTCTGAGCTGTCAGCACAGAGCCTGACGCGTGGCTCAGACTCACGGACTGTGAGATCATGACCTGAGCCGGAGTCAGACATTTAACCGACTGAGCCACCCAGGTGCCCCAAGAAAATTTTTTTAAATGTTTACTTAATTTTGAGAGAGACAGAGTGTGAGCGGGGGGGGGGGGGGGGGGGCAGAAAGAGAGGGAGAATCTGAAGCAGGCTCGAGGCTCTGAGCTGTCAGCACAGAGCCCGATGTGGGGCCTGAGGTCACAAACGGCGAGGTCAAGACCTGGGCGAAAGTTGGATGTTGAACTGACTGAGCGACCCAGGCACCCCGGTTGCTTTCTTTCAATCCTAGAATTATTCTGAATTGTTGAAACCAGATGGTCTCCAAGCATCCAATCCCAACACAGAAGTCCATTTTTTATGTGTTCTACAACCACTGGTAGGCATGTATTATGAAACAAGGATTTCAGTGGGTTCAAATTATGTACCCAAAACCAAAAAAGGAACTACCGGAAAGGAACTATTTTGATTTTCTTGTCCACCTATATCAATCATCTCTAATAACAGCACCATATACCAGGGACTCAGTGCCAAACAATCATTATCTCAGTTAACATTTCATTGTGTAGGAAGTGCTATTATTTATTCCCAACAGATAGGGCTCACAGAAGGGTTAAAGTGATTTGCCCTGCATCACACAGCTATCCTAATGCTGACCCTCAGTGAGGTTTGGATGGCTCCCAAGATGCCACTTTTATCATTATTCTATAAAAAGTATTATAAGTATTTTTATCAGTATTTTGAAAGTATTTTAAGGATTTTTTTTCTCCGATGCTTTGAAAATTATTTTTTCTCCATTCTTGTTGTATGCATTTAAAAAAATAATATGTATGTCTGCCTTGGTCTTTTTCAGCCCTAGATATGACCCCAACCAGGATTCCCAGTGTAACCAGAGCATGGGACACCATGTTGTGGTATGACCTCTGTGAGATGGCCACAGAATCTGAAGGTTTTCACTTGCATAAAGTCCAGACCCCTTCTTGCCCTGTAAGAATCTGCCCAGGTGGGAAGACCTCCTTGTTCTCATAACCCTTTGGTCTCTAGTCTGGCGTCAGAATCTACTCTTCATCATTCTGCTGTCCTGCTTCTCACAAATGAGCAAATATGGCACCGACTTGCATTAAAACACCGCTGTTGCTGGTACATAGTGAATTTTCTGTACTTGAGTCCTATTCAAGATACAATGCATAAAACAACTACCTTATGGCGTTAAAGAAATTCAGTTATTTTGAGGGGGCACCTAGATGACTCAGTTGGTTAAGCATCCAACTCTTGAGTTACGCTGAGGTCATGATCTCCTGGTTGTGAGATCAAGCCCCATATTGGGCTTCTTACAGGGCATGGAGCCTGCTTAAGCTTCTCTCTCTCTCTCTCTCTCTCTCTTTCTCTGTATGTTTCTCTCTCCCTCTCCTGTTGTTCCTCCCCTGCTCGCTCTCTCTCTCTCTCTCTCTCTCTCTCTCAAGAAAGAAAGAAAGAAAGAAAGAATGAAAGAAATTTGGTTATTTTTTCACAAAGTGGTTTTTTTGGGGGAGGGCACAAGAGAGCAACAGGCAGAGAGAGGAGAGGGGGAGAGAGAGAAGTGGGGCTCACCCAAAGCAGGACTTGAACTCAGGAACTATGAGATCATGACCTGAGCCAAAGCCAGATGTTTAACCAACGGAGTCATCCAGGCACCCAGTGTTGGTTTTAATTTGTTAATACTGTAAGGTGTTCCTGATTTGCCACTTCATCAGTTTTCCCCCCAAATTTTGTCATCTAATCGTGTTTTTTTAAGGTAGTCTTCTTCTTTTTAAATGTTTATTTTTGAGAGAGAGAGAGCACAAGCAGGGGAGGGGCGGGGGGGGGCAGGATTTGAAGCGGGCTCCATGCTGACAGCAGCGAGCCAGATGTGGGGCTTGAACTCATGAACCATGAGATCATGACCTGAGTGGAAGTTAGACGCTTAACTGACTGAGCCACCCAGGTGCCCCTTGGCATCTAATCGTAAGTAAAATCCGTGGCCTCCCTACACCTTATAAAATCTGAGCATTGGGAAAGCATCCCAAACGGGCAAAGACTAAAATTCCTAAAACTGCCTTGGCGTCACTAAGGTTTGGTAGACCTGGCTCTATCTGCCTGCAATTATCATTGGTTTCTCTGAGCTCTGGCATAAGTTTGCAGTGGTTTTTGCCTTTCCTCTTTGTTCTGTGTTTTATGGGTGCTTTCCCGGGAAGTTGGGAGAAGCTGTGTTGAGGACGGTTAGCCAGAACAGCCTTTGAAAACACCGTTGGGCTGAATCTCTGACAGTCCCGTGGAACAGCCAGATGCTGAATTTGAAGGTTCCTGGAGTGGCGCTGGGGCCAGTGGAAACCTCCCTTCTCCTTCCGTCCCTCACCTCCAGGCTCCCTTCTCCCTTCTTCGGGAAGGCAAGTGAAGCCTGGCTTCACTAGCCTGGCTAGATACAAGTGTCTGTGGCCCTGGAAAAGACTCTCCTGATGGCCCCAGGAGGATAAAAGCCAGAAGGATTATCTAGACTCATTCAAAAAAAATTCTGCCCTCTTCTCTGAGTTCCTCTGATGGCTGAGGGTGAGTCTCCTTGTGGCTCTTCCTCCTCCATGACGCTCTTATTGACCAGCGCTCCTCGGGGTCTGTGCTCCTGACCATGGTGTGTCACCACAGCTGGGTGAAGCCCCCACCTCACAAATGTCTTTGTTGTCACTGCAGCTACTCTCTCATGAGGTCTCAGACAGACATTTGGGAGCATTGGCCCTTGCAGTGTGAGTGAGGCAGAGAGGGTGTGACCTGCCTCAGCACCCGGAGACCCCACTCTGAAGGCTGGGGACCACCACTGTGGCGGTTTCTCCCACCACCATCATCTCCCCATCGCCAGGTGTCCCAGCCCCTGACAAGCCTTTAGGGTTTTCTTCCTCTGTATTTTGCAGTTGAGGGAAATGACACCAAAGAGTTGCATTCATTTAACAGACCCCTTATGTCTGAAGGAGGAAGAGGAATGGGAATGAAGAGATGGGGATTTGGAGGGAGGAGGACGCAGGCCAAGGAGCTAGGGTGAAGGGCAGCATAGGTGGCTGCAGTTTGGGTAGTGAGGGGGGAGTGGCACAAGGTAAGGGAAGGAGTTGAGGGTCTTTATCATGATGGCAATGTAGAGCCATTCAAGGGTTTGAAACAGATTAGTGACATAATGTGATTTGTATTCTAAAAAAAATCTGTACAATGACTTGGAACAGGACAAGCACATCAGGAGGATATGGCTCTGATCTGAGTGAGGCAATGGTAGCATAGGTGTGGAGAGAAGACCTATTGGGAATCTGGGAGCGAGGAATGAAAGATGAGTTTATGACTCAAGGGTAAGGTCACACTCACCCTTCCATGCCCATGCATGCCTGCATTCACACTTGTACTTCACCTTCCCCTGTCACTTGGTGCTTTGCAGAATGCAGGGATACCAGCAGATGCCCACATCCCTGCGGTTCTTTCTCTGTCAGTATCCTTGGAGGGAAGTTTTCTCTGTCAGTCATCTTAGAAGGAGAACTTGGACACGGTGGCTTTGGATTAGGAGGTAAACATCGGACAGGAGAGCTGAGAAGAGTGAAATCCCAAGGCGCAGGTCACAGGAGCTCAACAAATCTGTGACTTCATCTCACCAGGCCCTCCCTGAGAAACTCTGGAGAAAGGGTAGCCAGCCACTCCTCTGTAGACCCAACTCCCTGGGTCCTGGTCCCTGGAGAAGCTGCACCAGAGTGCCATGGTGACAGCGGTCACGTGAGAGATGTAGGCCCCCACCTCTGCACCCCGAGGACTCCCTGTACCACAGGTAGAAGGAGGTTTGGGAGCAGGACCCCTGGGCTTTCATGCAGGGCCTCTTAATTGTCTTGGGGACAGACACAGCTGAGGGATGGTGTTTCTGATTTCAGCCCTCCACAAAGGGCTAGTCTAGCCCAGCCTGGGGGGGAAGCTTAGGGGGAGCGGCTACAAGACCAAAGGGGAGGAAACACCAGAAGCCACAGAGGAAGGAACAGGTGCTGAGAGAGAGAAATGCTGCTGGCCTCCAGGCAACAATCAAAATTAAGGAAATGCTCAAATAAATGACAGGATGGGGGCATCTGGAAAGAACACAGGAACCAACCTGGGGGAGCCCTCAGTGGCCAAAGCTGGAACAATCTGAGCAATACAATAAATAATGTAGTGTTGGGTTGTTACCCAAAACATAAAAATTGATGTTTGAATAAGTAAGTAAATGGGGGGAGGGGATCCTCCTTTCCCAAAAATTTCATTTATCTTATGTAGATATTCCTCCTGGGGGGTGGAGCTTCTTTGTTCCCTTTCCACACATGAGAATGAACTTGACTTAGTGACTGAACTCCAAAGAACAGAGTTTGGAAAGGCAAAAATAGTAATACTAGGGACGCCTGGTTGGTTCAGTCGGCTAAGTGTCTGACTTGGGCTCAGGTCTTGATCTCACAGCTCTCTGCTCTCAGTGTGGAACCTGCTTCAGTTCCGTTTGTCTCCCTCTCTTTCTGTCCTTCCCCAGCTCATGCTTTCTCTCTGTCTCAAAAACAAAAAATACAAAAAATAGTAATATTACCATGGAGAAACTGTGTACCTTAGCCATGTGATCAAGGTAAACATCACCAGTGATGTGTAGATTTATGTGCTACCTGCTATGACGCAAAGAGAAGCCACTTCACCTCTGTGGTATTCTTTCCAGAGGCTCAGAGCTCTAGTCTAGTCATGAGAAAATGTCAGTCAAACTGAAATTGAGTGGTATCCTATGAAATACCTGACCAGTATTGCTCAAGGTATTCACACAAGGAAAGCCTGAAAAACTGTCACAGACTGGGGAAGACTCAGGGACAGGATAACTAAATGCAGTGTGATTCCCTGGATTGGATCCTGGAGGAGAAAGAGGACATTAACAGAAAAATCCAGTGAAATCCAGAGTTTATTTAGCAGAAATGTCCCAATATTTGTCTCTCAGTTTTGACAATGTATCATATATTGACCTACATAAAAAGGTAAACTGAGGTGAGCTCAAATTACGAGAAACTGGGTTTATTCGGAATGAATGGAGGAATTGCCTTTCAGGAAATGCATGCTATAGCAAGCTACAGGCGTGTCTTCTGAGAGTTTGGGCAGACTAATTTATGGGTGAGGGGTGCAAAGAGAAGGCAGTCCAGCCAGAGTCCAAGCAGTAAGTTCGTTGGCTTGAGGATGGGGAGATGATCTTTGTGGATGTTCATTGGTCAGGACATAAGTCTCAGTCTTCTGTAAATTGGGCATTTATGGGAAAACAGTCTTTCAGTTCCTAAGTTCCATTCTTTTTTTTTTTTTTTTTTTTTTTTTTTTAATTTTTAAGGTTTATTCATTTTCAGAGACAGAGAGACAGAGGGTGAGTGGGGGAGGGGCAGAGGGAGAGGTAGACACAGAATCTGAAACAGGCTCCAGGCTCTGAGCTGTCAGCACAGAGCCTGATGGGGGGCCCGAACTCACAGAAGGCTTGATCATGACCTGAGCGGAAGTTGGACGCTCAACCGACTGAGCCACCCACGCGCCCCCCTAAGTTCCATTCTTCTGAAGGTGCACACATGAGATTCGCCAATTCATATCCTCCAGTTCCATTTTAGATTGGAACCCTTCACACATGTAATGTAACATGATAACATCAGGGGAGACCGAAACTGGGTGAGGGGTGTACAGGAGCTCTCTATACTATTTTCACAATTTTTCTCGAAATCTGAAATTATTCCAAATAACAAGCTTATTAAAAATATATATCTAGGAGATTATTGATTCAATACCAGGTGAGCTTTCTCATTTGTTTTTTTTTTTTTTCAGTATATGAAATTTATTGTCAAATTGGTTTCCATACAACACCCAGTGCTCATCCCAAAAGGTGCCCTCCTCAATACCCATCACCCACCCTCCCCTCCCTCCCACCACCCATCAACCCTCAGTTTGTTCTCAGTTTTTAAGAGTCTCTTATGCTTTGGCTCTCTCCTACTCTAACCTCTTTTTTTTTTTTTTTCCTTCCCCTCCCCCATGGGTTTCTGTTAAGTTTCTCAGGATCCACATAAGAGTGAAAACATACGGTATCTGTCTTTCTCTGTATGACTTATTTCATTTACATAATACTCTCCAGTTCCATCCACGTTGCTACAAAAGGCCATATTTCATTCTTTCTCATTGCCACATAGTATTCCATTGTGTATATAAACCACAATTTCTTTATCTATTCATCAGTTGATGGACATTTAGGCTCTTCCCATAATTTGGCTATTGTTGAAAAGCGCTGCTATAAACATTGGGTACAAGTGCCCCTATGCATCAGCACTCCTGTATCCCTTGGGTAAATTCCCAGTAGTGCTATTGCTGGGTCATAGAGTAGATCTATTTTTAATTTTTTGAGGAACCTCCACACTGTTTTCCAGAGCGGCTGCACCAGTTTGCATTCCCACCAACAGTGCAAGAGGGTTCCCATTTCTCCACATCCTCTCCAGCATCTAGTCTCCTGATGTGTTCATTTTAGCCACTCTGACTGGCGTGAGGTGATATCTCAGTGTGGTTTTGATTTGTATTTCCCTGATGAGCAATGTTGAGCATCTTTTCATGTACCTGTTGGCCATCTGGATGTCTTCTTTAGAGAAGTGTCTATTCATGTTTTCTGCCCATTTCTTCACTGGATTATTTGTTTTTTTGGTGTGGAGTTTGAGGAGTTCTTTATAGATTTTGGATACTAGCCCTTTGTCCGATATGCCATTTGCAAATATCTTTTCCCATTCCGTTGGTTGCCTTTTAGTTTTGTTGATTGTTTCCTTTGCAGTGCAGAAGCTTTTTATCTTGATGAGGTCCCAGTAGTTCATTTTTGCTTTTAATTCCCTTGCCTTTGGAGATGTATCAAGTAAGAAATTGCTGCGGCTGAGGTCAGAGAGGTTTTTTCCTGCTTTCCCCTCTAGGGTTTTGATGGTTTCCTGTCTCACATTCAGGTCCTTTATCCATTTTGAGTTTATTTTTGTGAATGGTATAAGACAGTGGTCGCAATAAAGTATTTTTAAGATATAAACCTTGTTCTTTTTGACATAATTCTGTTGCACACTAATAGACTACAGTGTAGGTTAAACAACTTTTATGTGTACTGGGAAACAAAAAAATTCATTTGACTTGCTTTATTGCAATATTTGCTTTATTGCGGTGGTCTGGAACTGAACCTACAATATCTCCAAGGTATGCCTTTAATTTATTAACCATTTCTCTACTGATGGACATTTCCAGTCTTTTTGCTACTACAAACAGTGGTACATGGATGGTACCATTTACACATATGTGGGAATATCTGTAGAATAAACTTCTACCAGTGCATCTGTTGGATTACAAAATACTGGCACTTATTTTGATCAATAGTGCCAAATTGCCTTCCCTAGAGATTGAACTAATTTATACTTATACCAGCGATGTAGGAAATGACTCTTTCCCCATTACCCTTCCAACTTTCGTTCTAATCAAACCAGTTATAGAGCCAATGCACCCCTCCTTGGGTGTGATTAAATTGTTAGAGAACTCGCAGAACTAAGGAAACCAGTTTGCTTCTTAGGTTACCAGTTTATACAAAGGGTATCAAAGGTGCAAATGAACAGCCAGATAAAGAGGTATATCAGGGTTTGTCCAGGAGGGATCTGAACCTAGGAGCTTACATCCCTGTGTGTTTCAGGGTGCACCACCCTCCTGGCACAGGTTGCCTTCTGGTTCACTAACCTGGAAGCTCTCCGAACCCCAAAGTTCAGGGATTTTTTTGGAGCCTCATTATGTAGGTGTGGCTGATTAAATCATTGACCGCTGGTAATTGAACTCAATCTCTAGCCCCTCTTCTCTCCCTAAAGGTTGAGGGTGGAGTTTAAATTTACAAAGCAGTTTGGTTTCCCTGGCAACCAGCTTCCTTCCTTAGGTTGCCTAAGGGCTTTTCAATAGTAACCTTATTAACATAAACTCCTGTGTGGTTGAAAGAGCTCGTTATGAATAACAAGACACCCATTTCACCTTTCCCACTCAGGTACTGAGGACAAAAGACCAAATATTATAACAAAAGATGATCCCATTGCTCTAATCCCTTAGGAAATTCCAAGGGTTTTGGGAGCTCTGAGCCAGGAACCATGGGTGAAGACAAAAATATATACTTATTATAAATTACAATATCATAGGTTTATAATAGTATGTGGTAGGCAGAATAGTGGCCCCCAAGGAATTCTGTGTTCTGATTCCTAGAATCTATGAACATGTTACCTTACATGACAAAAGGGACTTTACAGATGTTAACGATCTTGCATTGGCAGTTTGTCCAGAATGTTCTAGGTGGGCCCAATGTGAGGTGACTTATAAGGGCCTTGATAAGTGAAAGAGGGATGCAGGAAAGTCTGGGTCAGAGAAGGAGTTGTAATGACAAAAGCAGAGGTCAGAGTGACAGGATTGGTGGTTTTGAAAGGAATGTAATTAGCAGATAGAAGCTGTGAAAAGGGAAGAAGTGGATTTTCCCCTAGATCCTTGAGAAGGAACACAGTCCAGCTGGTGTTGATTTTAGCCCAGTGAGACCCATTTCAGACTTCCAACCTATAGAACTATAAGAGGATACATTTGTATTGTCTCAGGGCACTATGTTCGTGGAAATTTGTGACAGGAGCAATAGGGAACCAATACATGGTAGTGGTGGTATAATTTTTATATTTTAGAAAGATGGCTCCATCACCTCTCCACCACTTCAGAACACTTTCGTCTCTACCCTACTTCCTGTTGCAATGGGTGAATATCCCAGCCTCTGTCAACAGCCAGTGGTAACTCCCCAAAAGACGATCAGTAAAGTTCGTTTATCTCGTTAAGCTTGGTTTGTTAGACTCACTGCAATAAGGGAGAATTCCACTTGCTGGAATCTTAGTGGTGTCTCCAAATAGAGACATGAGGACAGGATATATATAGTTTTAGGGCCAGGGCTGTGTGATTTTAAGGTGGGTCTTGAAAGGAGGAGAGCTGGTTAGGATCGAGCACGTGTATAACCGTTTTGGAATGGTGGGCATGAGGTGAAGTCATTAGGTGAAGGTCTGAAGGAGACTTGATGAACAAGTCATTTTAGTGGGGTCACAGCCTCATCTCCCAAGAACAGATATCTCCTGGAGCCACCAGCTAAGTTATTGTTGCTGGATTTCAGTATTGTTTAATACAAGGACAGGACAGTATGCCCAGTCCCTGTATTGTTAAATACATGAACTGGGACTTAGGCCGGCATCAACTCTCACCAGAAACTCCACTAGTGGTCTAGACCTCATTCCTTCTCTTTACTCAAGGACTTTGTCCTACAACTTTGTCTCTCTCTTTAGCATGGTCATTTCTCTCTCTGCTAGATCATTCCATCTTGAGAACTAAACTAAACTAAACTAAAAATCTCCCCACAGGCCCCTTTGACATCTGTCCCATCTCTGTTTCCCCTTATAGAAAAACTTCTTGAGAGAGTTGTCCGTGGTTATTGTGATCACCTCTTTACCTTCCGTTCCAGCCACTCTCTCTCCTCTGCCCCATACAACCCCACCACATTAGCCTTCCTTAGGCTCCCAGAACATTTCAAACATGTTTCTGGGGTGCCCGGGTGGCTCAGTCAGTTAAGCATCCGACTCTTGATTTTGGCTCGGGTTATGATCTCACGATTCCGTGAAACTGAGTCCGTGTTGGGCTCTGCACTGACAGCTGACAGGGTGGAGCCTGCTTGGGATTCTCTCTCTCTCTCTCTCTCTCTCTCTCTGCCCCTCTCCTGCTTGCACTGGCCTCCCTCTCAAAATAAATAAATAAA
This sequence comes from Acinonyx jubatus, assembly GCF_027475565.1. Lineage (NCBI taxonomy): Eukaryota > Metazoa > Chordata > Mammalia > Carnivora > Felidae > Acinonyx > Acinonyx jubatus. The sequence continues at coordinate 87,657,406 of NC_069388.1, read as the reverse complement.
CTTTAAAATAATCACCATCACCACCACCACAACAAACTGTGTTCAGAGCTCGGGTTAAATGTCATTTCCTCAGAGACACCTTCTCTGACCATCAATCTACACATTATGTGTGCAGGCGCTATTAGGCCACTCCGCTTTAAAAAAAAATTTATGTGTTTTCATGGTGGCAAGATATACATAACAACATTAACCATCTTAATAATCTTAAGTGTATAATTCAGTGGCATTAAGTATGTTCACATGGTTGGATAACCATCGCCACCAACCATCTCCAGAACTTCTTCATCTTCCCAAATTTAGACTGCATATCCATGAAACAACAACTCTCACCCCCCTCTGCACCTCCAGCCCCTGCCAACCGTGATTTAATTTCGGGCTCTATGAATTGGCCTCTTTTCGGTACCTCATGAAAGTGGAATCACATGATATTTGTCATTTTGTATCTAGCTTATTTTAGTTAGCATTACGTCTTCAAGGTTCAACCATGTTGTGGCAGGTGTCAGAATTCCATTCCTGGGGCCCCTGGCTGGCTCAGTCGGTGGAGCATGTGACTCTTAATCTTGGGGTTGTAGATTCGAGCCCCATGTTGGGGATAGAGATTACTTAAAAATAAAATCTTAAAAAAATTTCATTCCTTTTTAAGGTTGACTCATATTAATATATATATATATATATATATATATATATATATATATATATATATATAATATATATTATATGTATACATACACAGAGAAGAATGGACACTTGGGTAGTTTCCATCATTTGGCTATTGTGAATAATGCTATTGTGAATATTAGGGTACAAGCATCTGTTTGAGTCCCTGGTTCCAGTTCTTTTGGATATATACCCAGAAGTGGAATTGCCAGATCATATGGTAATTCTGTGCTTAACTATTTGAGGAACTGCCATGCTTGTTTCTACAGTAGTGACACCATTTTATATTCACACCAATACTCATAAATGTTCCCATTTCTCCACATCCACACCAACCCTCCTTATTTCCTTTTTTTTTTTTTTAAATAAATAATCTTCCTAATGGGTGTGAAGTGGTATATCACTCCATCTTAATTCGGTAAATAGCCCCTGTAAGTAGTAGCTGAGATTTTATACATGCATGTGACACAAACACACACACACACATTTTTATTCTTCTGCACCTGTGCTGTAAGCTCTGTAAGAACAAGGATTTTTGTCTCTCTTGTTTACCACTGTGTCTCTAGCATCTGAGAGTACTTCGCAAGCAATAACAACAGTAATGACAAGAGCCACAACAAATACCGGAGCCAACATTGATGCAGCACTTACTATGTGCCAGGCACTGTTTTGTGACAATATAATCATGCTGTAAGAGAGGTGTTCTTATCATCCTGATTTACAGGGAGTTGAGGCACAGGGTATTTTCCCCAGGTTACACAGTTAGTGTCACTGTAGTTGCTCAAAAAATGATTTTGGAATGGAAGTGCAAAGGGAATGAATGATGGGGAAGGAGGATTTTCGGGAAATGAGTTGGTGAACTATTGCAGGAGTCCTGGTGGAAGATGTTAAACCTTGCCTTCTGATGGTAGCAGTGGTGCTAGACAAAGGGTGGGGGAATCCAAGTCACCGCAGATGTAGAACCATTGATAAGACTGTGGTGTAAATGTGTATTCAGGAACGTCTCTAGTGTGCACAGGATGAGCTTGTCTAAGACAGGCACATGGGTTGTGAGAGGGAGGTTAAGACAGACTTGTGGAGATGAAGGAAGAACTAACCCCAGACACCCCTGATCACACCATACACATTTGGACTTGGTTTTTTCAGTGTAGCACTTGATTGTATTCTGTCTTTGTGAAGTTGCCTGTTTGCTGTAGAGAATAATGTCTTGAGCTTTTACACGGGCTCTTACTCTGCTGATTTCCTTCTCTCATTCCAAGGAGGCAGTTTGGCTTTGGATACCATGGTCTCAGAGCCATCTACATGGCAAGACACAAATGAAAGTAGTCAGAGGAAAGTCTGAGTTCCTCAGTGGCTTCATCCTAGGCTATCGGGAGAGGGAGCATGCTACTGTCTGATGGGAGAAGGCTAAAGTAGAGAGGGTAGAAGGGAGGGCAGAGTTTTTCAAGATTTGCGAAGTGACTTAGGGGTTCCCAAGCATGTGGGAACTTCGGCCTGTCTCCTTGGGGTGCCCCGTGGGGGTAGTGAGACAGGACAAAAGGATGGCCATCTAGTGTACCCCAGACACCAGGGTTACTAACCCCACAAGGCTTACTTAGGGGAAGGGTGGTTTGGAGACTGTAGAGCAACTTCATAGGACCCCAGGGGTGGGGACAATGAACATGTCAGTTGAGGAGCCCCTCTGAATGTTCTGTTCCAGACAATACCCTGGGCCTCTGTCCAAGCCTGAATTGAGACTGAATTTCTGCCAGCCAGAGAGTTGAGGTAGATTCAGTTTGATTGAAGGGGATTATAGTAATGCATCAATTCTTGCGTGCTCAGTTTATAAAGCAAAATTTAGACTTGCTTTGTGTGTAATAGTTGGCTTCTCTAGATGAGACGAGACACTCTCCAAATGCAGGGAGAGTGCATTCATTTGGTCAATAAAGATTTGTTAAGCACCTACTGTATGCCAGGCACTGATCTAGATACTAGGTATACATTAAGCAGATCAGACATGGTCCTGCAGCCTTGGATTTATAGTGGGGGAGGAAGGAAGGAAGGAAGGAAGGAAGGAAGGAAGGAAGGAAGGAAGGAAGGAAGGAATAAAAACAAGTATATAATTAGAAGTGGGGATGAGTGCTATGAAGCAAAGGAATGGGGTCTTCATCTTGGCAGCTGAGATTCTAACTTGGGAGCTAGCCCCTAAGCCAGTGGTGTTACCGCAGAGGAACTCAGTGCACTAACTCAGCCCCCAACCGCAGCTCCTCTACAGAAGCAACACCTTGACCAAGCCCCGAGGTCCCTGGCTTGATTGCTGCTTCTTTAGTGGCCAGACCTGCCAGATCTTTTCAATGCGGACTTTCAGTACTTCAAACACCATGCTCAAGTTGTCAGGCACATCAGTGCCATTGTTTGTTACTGGCTCTGAGGAGGTGACTAACCTAAGTCCTACTAACTCCCACTCATCCTGCGGATCGCAACAGAAATGTAAATTGTGAACAGAAATGTAAATTGTGAAGCCCGAATGGTCCAGATTTGGGTGTGTTTGAGGGGCTGGTGCAGCTGGAGGGGGCAAACACAGGAAGAGCGGTGCAGGATGGAGCTGGGTGGCGGGGGTGGGGAGTCAGGAGGAAGGTGCACAGGACCATGGTTTAAGTTTGGGTTTTGTTCTAAGTGCAGTGGGAACGATGTGGGGATTTGAAGCTGAGGAATATCTGTCTCATTTGTGTTTTCTTTCTTTTTATTCTTTTTTATTTTTTTTAATATGAATTTATTGTCAACTTGGTTTCCATACACCACCTCATTTGTGTTTTCAACCATATCCCATCATGCCAGGTATTTGGGTTAATGACTATTTGATTGGTTGACGATTACTTGCCAAAATGAATTAAACTAGGGGTTGGTGGGTGGAGGGGAGAAGCCCTCTGTGGAGATGGCTTCCTTATGGCTAACAAAGACTGACAAGTTAAAAACCCAAAAGTTCAGGGTTGGAAGGCCTTACACGTTTCCAACTACTTCAAAAAATTTTTTTAAATGTTTCTTTTTGAGAGAGAGAGACAGAGAGAGCATGAGCGGGGAGGGGCAGAGAGAGGGGGAGACACAGAATCCGAAGCAGGCTCCAGGCTCAGAGCTGTCAGCACAGAGCTGGACGCAGGGCTTGAACTCATGAACTGTGAGATCATGACCTGAGCCGAAGTTGGACGCTTAACCCACTGAGCCACCCAGGCACCCCTCCAACTGCTTTAAAGTAGAGCGGCCCCGTGACAGTCAGGTCCTGGAAAAGTTGACAAGTTGTCCTAATTTACTCTTGCTTTGCTTCTCCTTTCTCCAGTCTGACAAGACCATTGGGGAAGTTTTTTTTTTTTTTTTTTTAATTCCCTGTGTTTCCTGTGTTATGTTGGTGTGTCAGAGATTCCAGGCAGTGTATGTGTAGAGCAAAGTAGTGAGTGAAGCTTACCATTTTCAGGGACAGGCAGATTAGGGTGAGAGGAAGAAAAGCTGCTCACACATGAAATGAGACCTTTGGGCAAAGGAAAGGACCCCCCAAAATCATGATGACAGAAGTTGTCTCAGGCAGGAGCATGTGGACGAGGTCGCAGTTCCTTACTAAGCCCTATGGAAACATGGGTGGTGTCAGTATGATTGTGACCTCAAGGGTCTGGCAGAGCAGGAGGGTGACATCACTGCCCAGGGGACCCAGTGAGCTCAGACTCCAGGGAGGCCTCCTCACAGCCCCTAAAGAGGCGGGAGCAGCAAACATGATGATGAAGAGAGCCCTAGGGGCTGAGCTGCTTTCATCAGCTGTTCAATTATTGTTCTTTTCCTTCACCCTCCTGCCGGCATAGAATTGTACCTCAGGACTGGGCAGAGAGACAGAAAGAAGGAGCACTGAGGCTCTGTACCCAAGACATGGTAGGTCGTGTGGGGTGAGCTATCAGCTGGGGCAAGCCCCTGTCCCCAAGGAGCTCATGGTACAGGTGGAAAGACAGACTTGAAAACCAGTAAAACAGGGGCGCCTGGGTGGCTCAGTGGGTTGGGCGTCCGACTTCGGCTCAGGTCATGATCTTGCGGTCCGTGAGTTCGAGCCCCACGTTGGGCTCTGTGCTGACAGCTCAGAGCCTGGAGCCTGTTTCAGATTCTGTGTCTCCCTCTCTCTCTGACCTTCCCCCGTTCATGCTCTGTCTCCCTCTGTCTCAAAAATGAATAAACGTTAAAAAAAAATTAAAAAAAAAACCAGTAAAAACAGTAGAAGAAAGTGTATGAGCTTTGAGGTTAGGCCTGACTCCTAACCTCAGTCTGTCACTTAGTTATTTACTATCTGACTTGGGTACGTTATTTAACCACACTGGGCCTCCGTTTGTCATCATTAAAATGGAGATGGCAGGGGCGGCTGGGTGGCTCAGTCGGTTGGGCGTCTGACTTCGGCTCAGGTCATGATCTCACAGTTCGTGAGTTCGAGCCCCATGTCGGGCTCTGTGCTGACAGCATAGAGCCTGGGCTACTTTGAATTCTGTGTCTCCCTCTGTCTCTGCTCCTGCCCCGCTCGTGCTCTGTCTCTCTCTCTCCTTCAAAAAGAAATAAAAAAACATTAAAATGGAGACGGCAATTTTTGTCTCACAGCAGGATGACTGTGAGGAGTGAATGAGAGAAATCATATATCATGTTCCTAGAACCTAGCAAGTGTTTTTTTTTTTAAAGTTTATTTAGTTATTTTGAGAGAGAGAGAGAGAGACAGAGAGAGGGAGACAGAATTCCAAGCAGGCTCCGTGCTGTCAGCTCAGAGCCCACTGTGGGGCTCGAACCCACAACCTGTGAGATCATGACCTGAGCCAAGATCAAGAGCCAGATGCTTAACCAACTGAGCCACCCAGGCACCCCCCGCCTCCCCGGAATCCGGCAGATATTTAATGAATGGTAGCTGTTAGTATTGCCACTGCTTCAGATCACACAGTATGACAGAAACAATGTGGGGTCATGTATTCATACAGTTGTCTCGGGAACAACATGAGTTTGAACTGTGCAGGTCCACTTATGTGCGGATGTTTTTCAGTACATTTATTAGAAACGGTTTGCTGATTTGTGACAATCTGAAAAAAACTCTCAGACAAACCGTGTAACGGTTGATTTGCATTTCCCTGAAGGTAGCTCTGTGAAGAGGTCTTCAAGGTGATTTGGAAGGGGGCTGAGAAATTATACGATTCATTATACTGATGTGGATGCAGATGCAGAGAGACTTTGAATGATTTGAGTAAGGTCACTCATAAACTCGTGGCAGTGGAGGGTATGGGTGAGATGGCATGGCCAAATGGTCAGGAAATGGGCCTTGGAATCAGGTGCACTTAAGTATGAATACCAGTTTCAGCATTTACTAGCTGTGAGACTTGAGGTATTACCTAATCTCTCAGCTTTCTCATCTGTAAAATGGGATACATGATATCTACTGCAGAGGATTACTGTAAGAATTTAATGATGTATGTGAAGTGATTACTTTGTGTATTGAGACTGGTGCACAGGAAGTGCTGAATACATTTTTAACTACCAGTTCTGGAACTGAATTAAAGGCCCCCCGAGTCTTAGTTGAGTGCTTTTTTGGTCATTCCATGCTGACCTGACATTCTCTCTATTTAGCAGGCATTCAGATTAGGCGGGCTGTCTTCACTGGAGCTTTTGTACACCCCTCACTCCAGACACCCTTGTTGGTAACATATGAGATCTCTGGATTCAGTGGGGCCTCAAAAAAGCTGCTGACAGTAGCAGAAGCTAGTTTAATCACTACTATAGATATCCGGTCTGCATACCAGTCTTCTTCCTGTGATGGACAAAAAGTTTTTTGCTGAGCGAGATGCTAAAATGCTGAAGGGACCGTCTGTCATGTATTTTAAGGGATCTTTAGAAATATGAAAGGCTCCATACTTTCCCTGCCCCTCCTACATCTGTCTGGGGTTGTTTAAGCATGAGTAATTAAATAAAATGAGGACAGCCAGAGATTATCTAGAAACAGACAGGTTTGGCAACTTGCTCATTTCTTGGCAAACACCAGGACTTGTAACTCATTCTCCTCACTATTTGTTTATTTTTAAAATGCGTTTTCAGTTAATAACTACCATTTTTACTGAAAAAAAGCAATATATGCACAAAGGAAAGAATTCCAAGAGTGCATACATAATTAAAAATGATCTTTCTCTTACTTCAGCCCCCTTCCTTCCTATCCCTCTCCTGGCTACCACTGCTGTTAACAGTTTCTTGGGTATCTTTTCAGGGATATTCTATGTCATATTTCATGTATATATGTAAGCATATATATAAATATTTATTCTTCTCAAAAAATAGCAAACATATTCTATATACTGTTTCATGCTTTGCTTTTTCCCGACATGCTTTGCTCAACCTGACAATTTGGAGATAGTTTCGTATCTATACAGAATACAGAGTGTTTTCTTTTTCTCTCTAATGATTGCATAATAAATAATTTATGGCATATGGCTGGAGCAGAAATGATTTATTTTTATTTATTTTTTATGTCATATAATAGTTAAGTTTTCTTTATGTTTTAATAAGTTATTTAAATTCAACTTAGTTAACATGCAGTGTAGTATTGGTTTCAGTAGAAACCAGTGATTCATCACCTGCATGTAACACCCAGTGCTCATCCCAACAAGTGGCTTCCATAATGCCCATCACCAATTTAACCCATCCCCTCAACCACGTCCCCTCCAGCAACCCTCAGTTTGTTCTCTGTATTTAAGAGGCTCTTATGGTTTACTTCCCTCTCTGTTTTATCTTATTTTAACTTCCCTTCCCCTATGTTCATGTGTTTTGTTTCTTAAATTCCGCATATGAGTGAAATCATATGATACTTGTCCTTCTCTAATACACTTAGCTTAGCATAATACACTCTAGCTCCATCCACATCATTGCAAATGGCAAGACTTCATTCTTTTTGATTGCCAAGTAATATTCCATTGTGTGTATGTGTATGCATCTTCTTTATCCTTCATCAGTTAATGGACGAGCTCTTTCCATAATTTGGCTATTGTTGAAAGCACTGCTATAAACATCGGGTGCATGTGTGGAGCAGAAATGATTTGGCCTCAACTTCCAGTTTGGTTCTTGCATGCCTTTTTTTTTTTGTTGTTGATGGCAAACAATTCTTCCAGTCACTTTGCTCCGAACTGTGGAGAGATACCCAAGGTCCTCTATCCCCATATCTAGTAAGTCATGCCAGTTCTACTTTTTTCTATTTATTCTCTTTCATTCTCACTGCTACCTCCCTGGATTAGGCCTTAAAATTCTTATAGAATTCAGCTATCTCCAAATTTTCTTTTCTTTTTTAATTTTATTTTTTATTTTTTAAAATTTACATCCAAATTTGTTAGCATATAGTGCAACAATGATTTCAGGAGTAGATTCCTTAGTGGCCCTTACCCATTTAGCCCATCCCCCCTCCCACAACCCTTCCAGCAACCCTCTGTTTGTTCTCCATATTTAAGAGTCTTTTCTGTTTTGTCCCCCTCCCTGTTTTTATATTATTTTTGTTTCCCTTCCCTTGTGTTCATCTGTTTTGTTTCTTAAAGTCCTCATATGAGTGAAGTCATGTGATTTTTGTCTTTCTCTAATTTCACTTAGCATAATACCCTCCAGTTCTATCCACGTAGTTGCACATGGCAAGATTTCATTTTTTTTTGATTGCAGAGTAATACTCCATTGTATATATGTGCCACATCTTCTTTATCCATTCATCCATCGATGGACATTTGGGCTCTTTCCATATTTTGGCTGTTGTTAATAGTGCTGCTATAAACATTGGGGTGCAAGTATCCCTTCGAAACAGCACACCTGTATCCCTTGGATAAATGTCTAGTAGTGTAATTGCTGGGTCGTAGGGTAGTTCTATTTTTATTTTTTTGAGGAACCTCCATACTGTTTTCCAGAGGGGCTGCACCAGCTTGCATTCCCATTTTTTTAAATTTTATTTTTTATTTTTTAAAATTTATCTTTTTTTAAGTTTATTTGATTTGAGAGAGAGAGAAAGAGAGAGAAAGAGAGAGAAGGGGAGGGGGAGAGAATCCCAAGCAGGCTCTGTGCTGTCAGCTTAGAGCCTAACACCGGGCTGGATCTCACCAGCCATGAGACCATGACCTGAGCCCAAATCAGGAGTCTGGCACTTAACTGACTGAGTCGCCCAGGTGCCCCTCCAAGTTTTGTCTCTGCTCATGTTGCACAATTGCTCTTGATCACATTTCCTAAAGTCAAGGTTCTGATTGTGTCACTCTTCTTTAAGACCTCCGGTGGATTCTCATTCATTGTCTTACGTAAAAACTGAAGCAGTGATCAATAAATATGATTTTAAAATTCTAACCTGGGTAATTTATGGAATGCAAATCCCTGGATCAGGATGTTCAGAGGGTTTACACCTTTAGTCTGTATTAAAAAAAAAAAAGTTTACAAGTGTTCCAGATGCAGTTGGTTGTTTGACCGAGTGTAACCATCAGAGTAAGGTACACAGTTTCTCAGCCCAGTATTTCTCTTCAGGGTGCATTTGCAACCCCATCTTTTACTACTGCTTCTCTACACGCCAGTGCATATGAAGTTTTTGTTGGCTTTCTGGGCACTCCTAACACCTTCTAGTCACAACTTTTAAACTACCAGACCCAACCTTTCTATGAATCCTTCACAGCCAGAAATAGCCCTGAACTCGATTTACACGAGTAAGCTTAACTGGCTTACAGCCACATTCTATATTATCTTAGTTTGGGGATTCTCCAACCCCCCTCCCACCCCCTTTTAAAGCTTGTAAGATCTCTGCCTGCGGAAACCCATTTTGTCTTTTATTATTTGAGTGTCCAGAGCCTTGTGCACTTTGTAGCAAGGGCCTTAAAGAAGAAGCTGTAGAATCAGTGTCATTTCCTAACTTGATCACCATTGCACATGCGGTATCTTTAACTGTTCCTGGCTTATAGTGGGGCTTTCAACACGTATTTGTGGATTCAAAGAATAAATGAGCGGGGTTCAGGCGATCGTTGCCTGGTGAACTACAAGTCCCAGCGGGCATTGCGTCGGACGTCGGCGGACGCGGTGATGCAAGGGGGCGTGCCGAGCCCGAGGGAGGGGTCGTCCTGCGGGTAGCCGGAGGCCGGGGAGGTTCTGGAGCCTAGGGTGAGAGAGGGAACGAAAGGTGAGCGGGGCTGAAGGAGGGGACGCACTGCCTGGCGCCCCCAATCTATGGAGAGGGGTAAGATGGCGGAGGCGGAGAGCCTGGAGACAGCGGCGGAGCACGAGCGGATCCTGCGAGAGATCGAGAGCACCGACACGGCCTGCATCGGGCCCACCCTCAGGTACCCCCCGGGGACCGGGGCCACCGACGGGCGGGTACGGGCTGGACGGGGGCCAGGCTCCTTCGGGGCTGTGTGTTTGGCCGGCCGCCCGCAGGGCCAGCGCCAGCCCCCCGTTTCGGGGATCCCGGCGAGCTACCTCCACCCTGGGCAAGGCGGGTCTGCCTCCACAGCCCGGACATGGGGTCCCTGCTCGACCGCCGACGCCCACAGCCCAGTTACTCCGGAGGCTTCTCTTGCCTTCCTCCAGGCTGGGGCAGCCTTGGTTTTGCCTCCGAGGCCGGCTTCGAGCTGGGCGACTAGAGCGCGCCCGGCAGATGGTGGCTTTTAGCAGATCTTCCCCCTGGGGACATCACCCTTCCTCTCCGACTCAGACCCCATCCTGTCCTAGACATAAGTCCCGCTCTACGGACAAAACAGAAATTCACTCACAGTCTGATGATGGGAAATTACACTCTTGCCTCCATAAAATCACAACCACTTCTCAGAAATGAGTTTCTGAAAATCTTAGGCCTGGAAGGAAGTTTCCCTCAACCCGCGCCCCTCTCTGGGTAGCGGGTACTTGTTGAACCCTGTTAGTAAGACGACCTCTTCCAAAGGTGCAGCCTCAAGGTAGTCTCATCGCTGAGAAAAAGTTGTCACCCCGTCTGCCCACCCCCCCATACCATTACTTTGCCCTCTCACCCCCATTCTATTTGTAAATGTCAAAACAAACTCCACCTACCTCAGCTTAGTGTATTTAACAAAACTTAGGTACCACTTACTATGTACAGTGCAAGAAATTGTATTCAGCAATTTACAAGTGAAACTTACTCAAACTGCAGAACAATCCTATTAGGTACTGTTATTATCCTCATTTTACAGATGAGGCACAGAGAGGTTAAGTGACTTGCTCATGGTCACAGAGAAAATAAAGTAGGGGAGTAGTGATTCCTACTCAGGCTCTCTGGATCCAGGGTCTGCATTCTTAACCTTTTTTGTAATGTCTCAATTGGTGATTATCGTATATCTATACTTCCTGTTAATTATTCACCAGATCCAATTTCCAACCACCTTTCCCTTTCCCCTCAGTTTACTAGTGCCCTGGAACTTACTCATCTTCATCCTTCCTGTTGTACCTCCTGATCTTCATGCAGTCAGTAGACAGATAATTCTACCCACCTTGCACAGTCTTGGGGCACTACTTCTCCCTTCAAAGCAGTTATTACTCACTGCTTGTTGTTTTTTTGTTTTGTTTTGTTTTGTTTTGTTTTTTTCATAGGGAGAGTTGTCTCATGAAAGAGTGTTTGAAGGAGGGGCAGGCTGGAGACTCTACTCCTCATCTCCACCTGCACATCTTTCTTCTCCAGGGCACAATGGTAGCCTACTTCTCTCTGCCATCTCTGGTCATGACCATCTTTAGTAGTTTGCCTTTGTCCTTCATTGCATTGGGATCATGACCACCATACTGCTTTCTTTTCCCATTTTCTTGAGCTCTTAAGGGTGAATGATCCTTATTTCATTATCTTTACTTTTATAAAAACTGCAGACTGCTTATCAGTATTCTAAGTGTGTTACTATCGATTATTAATATTTGGTTTTTATAACACAAAATGTTACTGGAGTTATTGAGGATGCTGTTTCAGTATTTAACTAAGATATTTGGCTACTGAGCCAAGCAAAGTTCCCACTGGAGCATCTGGGATTGCTAGAGTTTTAAAGAAGGGTTCTTTATCAGAACACCATTAATATTGTCTTGAGTTGGTTGTGGTTTTCAATTGCTGTCCTTGGTTTATATGATAAGTGACTTTAATTTAGTGTTGTCAGTATAGTTTGTTGTGATTTATTATGTTAATTCTCCACTGAATCATAATGCATATTTGTTCAGCCAAATTTTGTCCTGTAACTTTCTAGTGTATTGATTCAGGATATATGCATTAGGATTAAAATACATTACCTTTTCTCCCTAAAATTCACTTTATTATTATTACTGAATTATTTTTCCACTGGTAAGTGGGGTTTTGTGGGGGTAGGTGGATGAAGGGATCTTTTGCCCAAAGGGGACATGGTTTAAAAAAAAAAAGGGTTTGAAGGGCTCCTGGATGGCTCAGTTGGTTGGGCATCCGACTCCGGCTTAAGTCGTGATCTCGTGGTTGGTGGGTTCGAGCCCTGCATCAGGCTCTGTACTGATGGCTCAGAGCCTAGAGACTGCTTCAGAGTCTGTGTCTCCTTTCTCTGCTCCTCCCCTGCTCACGCTCTTTCTCTCTTTCTCTCAAAAATAAATAAAACATTAAAAAAAAAAAGGGGGGGGTTTGAGAGTTAAGGCACTAGCTTACCAGTTTTAGTTGCTTTTCCGGACTCCCTGGATCATTAGTAGGGGCTCTTCATTTTTGGCCTCATCCTGTCTTTGGCAGATAACCCTAAATCTTACTATCATCCACAAACATTCAATCACTTGACATTCTGTAAATCAAGTACTAATACCCACTGTCTTTGTCTTTAGTCTACATTGTTCCTGTCCATATTCATAGAGGATGATCTCATTTTTTCCCCTTATCCCATTTACAGGCAGCAGCATGCACAGACTTGATGTTTCAGAGCCCATGCCTTACCCTGGATGCACCTCCATCATTATTACCTCCTCTCCTTTTCCATCGCAGTCATTAAATATATTTAAGGCAGTAGGCTCTCTTCCTGAACTCTACCCTCAACTGTTAATCTCATATGCCTCTTCCCCTCGTTGTAGTCCTTTCTATTTCTTACATCTTTTGAAGTAGTATTTCTAAAGCACCAGATTCTTACCTGTTCCTGAATTAGGTTTTGTAACTGAAGAGGAACTAAGGAACAGACAATAACAGTGAATTGGTAGCAGATATAAGATAATAAGGTATAAGATTATAGCCATCCCTACAGTTCCTGCTCTTCACAAAAATCCATTTAGCTACATTGCCTAACCAGACTCTTTCCTTTGCCAACTATTACTTGTGAATCATGACTTACTTTCTTTCCCTTCTGTGATACCAAATTATTCTTCCAATCTTACTCCTTTTGGTTTGCGAAGCCAGAGTAGCTTGACTTTTTCATTTTATATTTATCCTTATTTTAATCTTGAACAGTGAATGCAATGGTAGTCAATTTCCATATACCATAAGGGAGAGTGCCTCTCCTTTTTCATTGTATTCTGAAAGGCCCAAGCATATCTGCACATATAGAGGCTGTTGCCCAGCAAATTCTTTTGGGAAAGCAGCCATCTCTTTCTTCTCTGTCTTTATCTTAAAAATTATTTCATTAGCTGCAAGTCCTAATATGCAGATGAGGAAAGAGGCTCATAAGATATTAGGGCCTGTTTTGCTTTTAAAATGATATTGATTCCTGCTCTGTACTGCTAATACTAAAATATTGATCAGAAATCACTCATGAACAGTAGCTCCACATTTTCGTATTTCAAATCCCATCTCTATATTTCTAGTCTTCTTTCATATCACTTCATATAATATCACTTTCATATAACATTCAGGAGAAGTCATTTTCTAATTTTGCTCTTTGGATACCAGCAATTAACATTCAGTCTTTTTTTTTTTTTTTAAAGTAGGCTTCATGGCCAGCGACCCTGAGATCAAGACTAGAGCTCAGATCAAGTTGATGCTTAACTGACTGAGCCACTCAGGGCCCCAACTTCAGTCTTAACTGCTATTTAAGATTTTGTTTTTAAGCTTTTAAATTTAATAGTGAAATATACTGCCTGTAAAAACACAGCTCTATGGAGATATAATTAATATTCCAAACAGTTCACCCATTTAAAATATACAATTCACTGGTTTTAGTATATTCACAGAACTGTATAAACATTACCACAATTTAGTTTTAGAACATTTTCATCACTTTTTTTCTTTCTTTTTCTTTTCTTTTCTTTCTTTTTTTTTTTTTTTTGGTGACATAGCAAGTTTTCAGGGCACATCCATGTGGTAGCTTGTATTGGTACTTCATTTCTGTGAATATATAAAATGGATATACCACATTTTATTTATTCAGTTGATTGTCATTTAGGTTTCCTTTGGGGGCTGTTAGAACAATGCTTCTATGAACATAAGCGTACTAATTTTTGTGTGGACATATGTTTTTATTTCTCTTGGGCATATACCTAGGAGTAGAATTTCTGGGTCATACGATGCCCCATGTTTAACATTTTGAGGAACTGCCAAGCTGTCTTCCAAAATGTCAGCACCATTTTACATTCCCACCAGCAATTCATGAGGGTTCCAGTTTCTCCACATTCTTGTCGGCACTTGTTATGATTTTTTTTTTTTTTTTTTTTATGTTAGGATCCTAGTGGGTTTGAAGCTGCAATTCACTGTAGTTTTGATTTGCATTTCCCTAATGGCTAATCTTTTCATGTGCTTATTAGTCATTTGTTTTTATCTTCTTTGGAGAAAAGTCTATTCAGATCCTTTACTCATACTCAGTTTTTAATTGGTTTGTCTTTCTATTGTGGAATTCTAGGAGTTCGTTTATATTCTAGATATAAATCTCTTACCAGATATATGATTTGCAAATATTTTCTTACATTCTGTGAGTTGTCTTTTCATTTTCTTGATGGTATCATTTGCTGCACAGAAGTTAAATTTTTATGTAGTCCAGGGGCACATGGGTAGCTTAGTTGGTTAAGCATCTGACTCTTGATTTTGGCCCCGGTCATGATCTCACGGTTTGGGGTTTGAGCCCTGCGTCAGACTCCATGCTGATAGTGTGGTGCCTGCTTGGGATTCTTTCTCTTTCCCTCTTTTTCTGCCCCTCTCTCCCTCATGCTGTCTCTCTGAAAATAAATAAATAAGCTTAAAAAATTACTTTGTAGTCCAGTGTATCTATTTTTTATTTTTTTCTTGTGCTTTCCTTCTAGACTGTTGCTTTATATACTTTGTTAGACATCTATACTATTGGTCTAGGAACAATTTTTTTTTTTTTAATCTTGCTTATTTAACTAAGTTGTAAATTCGGTTCTTACAGGAAACAAATTGGGTGATGTTTTCAAAAACTGTTTTGCTTAAAGTCATTTGATAATTAAATATGGGGACCTGTTTTCCTCATTTGCTACTTCTGTGCCTTTGGCCACGTGGCTTTGTTTTCCATTGTCTGCCCTCCCCCATTATCTAAGTTGTACAAAACCCAGCTAATCATAATCTTTGGTTCATGACGTGTTGTCATTATTGGCACATGCGTGGACCTCTGTAAGCAGTTAATTATTTTTATAAGCAATTTACCACCCAAGTGGGCACATTTTTCTCTTCTGTTAAAATGGAGATGATACCATGTACATTGCAGGGACAGTATTTAAAAAAAATGAGATAAAGCATTTTTCACGGTACCTGCCATGTAGTAGTCACTCACATAATATGAGTCATCTTCTGCCTGTTACCTTTGAGTTTGCTATGTGGCCTTAAGTCTATTTTGGGAGTTATGTTAGTTTAGTGGCTCCTGGTCTTTTTTTTTTTTGCTTGGACTCACCTATTTGAGGGATATAATATTCATCAATAATCAATCAGACCTATCAAAATAATTATTTTGGGATGGAGTGGAGAATGGAGGAAAAGACAGGAAACAAAGTTATAAAAGCCCCTCAGGTGATTCTGATATACTCCCTCCTTGACAGTCAATGAGGAGAAAGAAATGATCTCTCATTGCTGATTGCTTATTTTTTAATAATAGCTCCCTTTTAAAAGTAATATTTTTATATTTCAATTATAAATGCAATGTGATTTTTATTTCTTATTTTTTAAAAATGTAATATGATTTTTTTTTTCCAAAGTTTATTTTTGACAGGGAGAGAGAGACAGAGCATGAGTAGGGGAGGGCAGAGAGAGGGAGACAGAATCCGAGGTAGGCTCCAGGCTCTGAGCTGTCAGCACAGAGCCCCATGTGGATCTTGAACCCACAGACTGCGAGATCATGGCCTGAGCCGAAGTCGGACGCTCAACCGACTGAGCCATCCAGGCGCCCCAAAATGTAATATGATTTTTAAAAATAAGAAACAGACAGTAAAAACTTAATCCTACCACCCTGTCTAAACTCTTAGATTTGCATATTTCTTTTTGGCTTTTTCCATATATATTTTATGACATTAGGTATTAGAAGAGTACCATCATGTTTTATCTTGGTTTTCCAGTTAATAGGTTATATACAGTTTTGTGCATTGTTATACATTATATAGCTATATTGTTTTAGTGGCTTTATTCATGAATTTACTCATTCAACAAATATTAATTGAGCAACATTTATGCACTGGATATTCTTACCACCTCTGGGGTACAGCAGAGAACAAATCCAATGAGTTCCTGCCCTTATGGACCTTACATTCTAGTGGAGCACTCACAAGAATAAACAAACAAACAGATGCATAAAGTAATGCTATTTAGTGATTAGTGTTTCACATGATGGGGTATTGTTTTCAATTAGGTGTTTAGAAAAAGTTACTGTGGCAAAGCTTTGAATAGAGTGAAGGAGCAAGCCATGTGGCTCTCCAGGAGAAGTCTTTTCCAGATGGAGGGCACAGTTGTGTGAAAGCTCTCAGGAGAAGCGTAATGGGGGGAGGCAATGGTAAGAGGTTAGTCAGGGTCCAGATCATGTAGACTAAGGTATAGGAGAGTTTTGAGCGGCAGAGTGACATGCTCTGAATTAGGTTAAACAAGGAACATTCTGGATGCTGTGTGGACATGGAGTAAGAGAGGAAACAGAAATCAGTCAAGGGGTAATTGCAGTAATAACAGGCAGGAGGTGGCTGTGGCATGCAATAAGGTGTTGGGGAGAAGGTGATGAGAAGTAGGTGGATTTAAAATATATCTTGAAAGTAGAGCCAAATGTTGGATTAATTTTGGGTGTTAAAGAAGAGAAGAATTAAGGATGATTCCAAGGCTCTTGCTTAAGTAAGTGGGTGAATGGTGGTTGCCATTTATTGATACAGGGACTAGAAGGAGAGGAACTTTTTCTTCATAGCACTTAAACTACTGCCTGACACATAGGCTTCTCCACTAGAATTTATTTTCCAGGAGGGGAGAGATTTTCTTTCTTTTGTTTGCTGCTGTATCCTGGGAATCTAAAAGGGTGCTCATATAGTTGGTGCTCAATAAATATTTATTGAAAGAATAGGATACAAGAATTGTACCACAAACTTAATTATCCGGTGTTGATGGACTGATTTGTGAATTAACTGTCTTAAAAAACGTGTCTAGCCTTTTGAGAGAAAACAGAACTGCTGAAAATCTGGAAAACTTCAATTTATGAGATGTATTTATTTTTTGGAAGTACATATAATTAAAATTTTTAAAAATGTTATTTATTTTTGAGAGAGAGATTAGGATTAGAATTATACATATGGGAGAAAGGGGATGGGTGGCATTAAATACATTTCATTACCATACGGAATAGGAGAATGAGTTTTTGTGGTTTCATAAAGAGAAGTTAGGTTTTATTTTAATAATGTCATTGAATTGTTAAGCAAATTAGAAAAACGAAAAACTAAAAAAGCCCTCTTATAGCTGATAAGACAATAGTGGTTTGGTTCAGTTAGCAATGGACTCTGTGTCTGATTTTATTTGGGCTAAATAAACAAAAATTTTCATTGAAGTTCTTCCAGGGGAAGGTTATTCTGATGTGTTATCTGATTAATTAGATTCAAACTACACAACATTAGTAATCAGAGAGAGAATATAAACGGGAGGATAGTCTTTGTCAGCCATTCCTTTGTTGAATATCAAGAGTTTATTAGTTGTCAGATCTCATATATAATGCTGATGAAACTGATCTCCTGGAGATACAACTTTGGAGATAAAATACAAATAGATGAATTATCCTTATTTGTCCGGGTTTGAAATATTTTATTCAAAAAATGGAAAGAAAAGGATAAGAATCATGGACCTAATAAATATATCTTTTCTCCCATTCCCTCTGTTTCCTTATTTTACTAGTTTGTTGTTTATCCTTTTCATGTTTGTTTATTTTTGAGAGAGAGAGAGAGAGAGAGAGACAGTGAGACAGTATCTGAAGCAGGCTCCAGGCTCTGAGCCTAAGTCAAACGCTCAACCGACTGAGCCACCTAGGCGCCCCACTTTCATTGTGTTTTTAATGCAAAACTAAGCATTTATAATTTTATTTTTCCCCCTTTTATGCAATAAGTAGTGTGCTATATATACAGTTCTGCAGCTTGTTTTTTTACTCATCAGATGGTGTATCCATACCCATATGCAGAGATTTTCCTTATTTTTTTTGTTACAGCTACATAGTATTCCATCATGTGAATATACTGTGGTTTATTCAGCCAGTCTCCTATTTCTGTTTAGTTGGGTTATTTCTAGTCTTTTGCTAGACAAAATAATGCAGCGATCATTAACCTTGAACATTGGTCATTTCTTACTGTACTTTTCATACTTTATCTATAGGGTAAATTCCCAGAAGAATGATCGTTGGGTAGACTGATGAGTATGTATGTAATTTGGTAGGTATTATACTTTTTAGAGGTTGGATCACTTTGTTCTCCCTCTAGTATTCTATGATATTACTCATTTCTCCATAGTTTTTTCAACAAAGTGTGCATTCGACTTGAGTTTTCGCCAATGTAATAAATGATAAATGGTATTTCTGTGTAGTTATCATTTGTAGTTTATTGTGAGTGAGGCTGAACATCTCTTCATATGTTTAAAAGGCTTTTTGTATATCTTTGTGTGTGTGTGTGTGTGTGTGTGTGTGTATGTGTGTATTGTCTGTCTCCTTTGCTTATTTTTCTATAAAGTTGGCATTTTTCTTTGACTTAAGAGCATCAGTAAAGAACCTTTCATTGTTATGCCTTGCTTAAATACAGCAGGAGTATACAAAATGCAATGAGTTTTGGTTACGAAAACAAAGAAACCATTGTTTTTTAAGGAGTGAAAGCTTCAAACTTGCCTTTTCATTATTTTAAGTCATAAAGGTATATGAATAAGCAGACATTTTGAAAGAGTAAAAAAAATCTTCTATCAGGAGACTGATAATTTGAAATCAGAAGATTTTGGGGGAAATGCAATAATATTATTAGATAAGGCCGCTTTATATACAAATAAAATTCTTAGCAAATCAGAAGTTGTCAATGTTTTAATAAATTATTTACCTTAAAGTATGATGCATCTCTTCACATGTTTACACAATTTCCAGCATCAACACAACTAGTGTATGAATCTATTGCAAAAAGTAATTGATAAGGGCAATTATTTAGTATGGTTTTGGAAGCAGTTTAGAAATTTAGATGACATCTATGACATAGTTTTAATTTAGAATATAATATATATGAATATTAATTAGGTCATTGAAGGAAGCAAAGATTTTCTGATTCTTTGTCATTGAAGTTGGTAATTTGTAGCATTTGCCAATGCTATTATGTGCCTTAGTGAAGCTTTCTGATGAAGGCAACTTGAATAAATAAAATCAGTGACTGGCTGATCTATGAAATGTGTGAATCGGGATTGAGATGCTGAGCAATGATGACAATGTAAATTTGCTTGGAGGAAATAGCAGAAAAGGCAGGAGTGGGACGGAAAGACTTAGTAAAAATAAAAACTGAGTTCATGCAGAGCTGAGCTTAAACACTTGAGACCTGAGGTGATTAATAGGTTATTTCTTAGAGATTCGTGCTATGGCTGTGGGAAAGAAGAGTAAAGCCATTTTTGTGATGCAGTAGTATTTGCTGAAGTATTTGGAAAACAAAGATGACAGTTTGCTTGAAGTCTGACCATATTGCATGGACTTTGTTCCAGTCTTCAAGTGAAGGAGAATTCAGTGACAACATTAATGAAATATTTTAATACTTTGGCTATTTAAAAAAAAAAAGATTTGTGGTGTGTATCTATAAATTTATATTATATTTTACATTTCTAGATGTCTGCAGAATGGTAAATGCTTTCCCTTAAATTGTAGGTAACTTAGTACTATTTCTGTCACATCTGACTAGTCATCTTTTATTCTGGTTAATTGACAATCGACTATTCTTTATCTCTCTTTTTTTCTGATTCTCTCCTTGACTTGTTCTAGAAAGGAATTAGACAGTTTCTAAAAATGTACGTGATTTACAAAGTACATATAATAGATGTGGTGAGGAAATTGGGTAAGACAAAAACAAAGGTAGGAAGAAGACTATGAAGTCAAGAGTGACAGCAATTAAAAGATTCCTATTTGGGGGCGCCTGGGTGGCCCAGTCGGTTAAGCATCCAACTTCGGCTCAGGACATGATCTCACAGTCCGTGAGTTTGAGCCCCGCATCAGGCTCTGTGCTGACAGCTCAGAGCCTGGAGCCTGCTTCAGATTCTGTGTCTCCCTCTGTCTCTGCCCCTCCCCTGCTCATGCTGTCTCTTTCTGTCTCTGAAAAATAAATAAACATTAAAAAAAAAAGATTCCTATTTGAAGGCCTATACATTTTGTAAAGGAGGTAGGCCATCAGTTTGGCTCTGGGCTTTCCAGCAACTAGTGCAAAAAAGAGACATGCACTGTTATTTGAGTTATGGTGTTGTAAAATTAAAAAGTAGTTACTTAAGGAGAAGCACAGCTATTCTTGGTTCTGAGTAAGACCAGAGAACTGTTTCTCCCATATGTCCTCACAAAGAAGGCCCTGTATAATGTAACTTTAATATCCATATAGTAAATGCAGCAATATGTGACAGGCTGTTTCTTATATTGTCCTTTAGTGAAAGCATATGGCATAACCAAAATACAATTTAGTAAAGGCAGATCTGCAGGGAGCCAAAAGAATTCAGTTCACTGCTGGTCTTGGCTTAATAAAGGCACAGAGTTTTAATATCTGTAGTGGAAGTTGAAAGTGCATTATCCAGCCCCCCCACTTTTATTTTTTGATCATTGATCACTTTGAGAAAGTTATGAGCTCTTTCTCCCTTTCCTTAGTAAGATGCATATGTATCCAGTTTCCATGATTTCTGATATGGAAGAGTATATGCATTGCATGTATGTTGGTTAATTCTTCATAAATACTATTTTTAATAGTCAAGTTTTTTGATAATTAAAGAGTATCAGTAAGTACAAAGTTATGTATTTTTTTTTTTTTTGCCCATTTTTCTGAATAATCACTTGCCTATATTAAGTACAGAGCTATATATGCTTTAGAAGTAAATAAACGAGGGGTGCCTGGGTGGCTCAGTTGGTTAAGGATCTGACTCTTGATCACAGCTCAGGTCTTGAACTCAGGGTCGTGAGTTCAAGCCCTGCATTGGGCTCTGTGTTGGGCATGAAGCCTACTTAAAACAAACAAACAAACAAATAAATAAATGTAAATAAAGCAGCTGGAGGTTGGATCAGTACCTTTTTATAAAAGTTGAAGAGGCTGACGTAAGCCCCCTTATTCCTACAGAAGAAGTAGAGTGAGAGTATCCTATGATAGGGCTAAGATTCTTCCTTAGAAATAATTTAGGATGTTTTCTAGCACTGAAATAAATGCTGTTAAATCCACAATGATTTTTTACATGCTACTTTTAAAAAAATTAATGATTTTAATTAAAAAAAATTTTTTTAACGTTTATTTATTTTTGAGAGACAAAGTGTGAGTGGGTGAGGGGCATAGAGAGAGAAAGACACAGAATTTGAAGCAGGCTCCAGGCTCTGAGCTGTCAGCACATAGCCCGACACAGGGCTTGAATTCACGAGCCTTGAGTTCATGACCTGAGCTGAAGTAAGACACTTAACTGACTGAGCCACCCAGATGCCCCTTAAGTTTATTTATTTTGAGAGAGAGAGAGAGAGAGAGCGCACATGCACGCACAGATGAGAGCGGAGGAAGGGCAGAGAGAGAGGGAGAGAGAGACAATCCCAAGCAGCCTCTGCACTGTCAGTGTGGAGCCTGATGCAGGGCGCAATCCCACGCCTCTGGGATCATGACTGAGCTGAAATCAAGAGTCGGACACTTAACTGACTGAGCCACCCAGGCGCCCTAAGTCCGTGATGATTTTATTTAGAACAATCTTAAATTTGATGCTAAAAATAACCAACCTGCCTTGGCTATTTAAAAAATTACCAATGAATAAAGTAACCATAGATGTTTGCCTTAAGCTATATAATTTGGAATATACTGTCTGGAAAATGTATGCATTATTAAGGAGGCTATTTACCTAGAATGTATGGAACCTACCGTTCTAGATTTATAAATTAAAAAAAATTGAGATATGTAACTCCAAGAGCACAATGATTGGTAAAAAAGATATTTAAGCATGTAGTATGTATTTGTATAACTGTAATTTAGAACTTTAAAACATGCATTACCCAGTGAAATATCCAAGTTAATAAGAATTCTCACAGTGCAATTAACTAGATTACCTTAATGTGATTTTTGATGATACATGTGGCTTGGAACTCTGTTAAAATACCTGCCTGCTGTTCACAGTCTTGAGGATAATCACGTTAACATATACCTTGCACTGTAGTGAAATTACCTTCAGTCACTACTGTGGTTTGATAATCAGATTGATCAATAGATAAAAACAAAAGTAAAGTAAAAACAATGACAATAATGAAAATTATTTTTAGAGCAGTTCTACCATTTTTTGAGTATTTAGATGCTTCCAGTGTTTAGTATGCTAGATAACTGTCCTGTTGTATGTTAGATAAATGACAAAGACCATTTGCCAAAAATGATGATTTGGATTAAAATACAGGCTCTTTTGCTATATTTGTTTTTGATTAAAAAGCTGCGGAGTAGCACAGGCTTTTAATTTGATTGTGCTTTTATATACTGGAACATGACAAACTCTGTGACGAAAGCACATCTTTTGGCACCATGATGTTGTCTAGTGGGGCACTGACATCTTGTGTGTGCAAGCCAGGTGTCTTTGCTTCTATTGTTCTCAATCTCTGTTTTCGAAACTTGCTTCCTTATGTTTTTCTCTTTGCTAATTGTACTTTTGTTTCTTTCCTCATATTTGTGCTTGCTTTTTTGTTTTTGTACCGCCCTTCTATTTCCTGTAATTTAGAACTTTGAAAACACACATTATTCAGCACAACATCTAAGCAGGCAAGAATCATCACAGTGCAACTAACTTTCATTTACTGGAATAGCTCTAGTGCCAATAAACAATAGAACTCTAAAAGGATTGATATGAAATGTGATCTTATCAAGCAAAATGAATAAATAAAAACAGCGGATACTGAGCTTGACTGAATCTATGTTATGAAACACTTTTAGTATGGAGTTTGATTTTGGGAAGGACATAACATATTAAAACAAAAAAAAAAGGAAAGAAAGAAATAGGGAGCTAGCTAAGCAGTTTGTTTTTGATGAGGTAAAAGAATTTCTTGACATGTGAAAGGAAGAAGGGTACAATGAAGGTCTTTTGGCATTAGAGTAGCAAAAGTAAGAGGAAAATGAAATGAGAAGAACTCTTGAAATCTAAAGAAAAATAGGTTATTAGAAGCATTTTATTTTATTTATTTTTAGTGTTTATTTATATTTGAGAGAGAGAGAGAGAGAGAGAGAGAGAGAGAGACAGAGCCAGAGTGTGAGTGGGGGTGGGTCAGAGAGAGAGACAGGGAGACACAGAATCCCAAGCAGGCTCCAGGCTGTGAGTGCAGAGCCCAATGTGGGGCTTGAACTGAAGAACTGCAAGGTAATGACTGAGCCAAAGTCGGATGCTTAACTGACTGAGCCACCCAGGTGCCCCTATTAGAAGCATTTTAAATGGTAGATGTGGATGTGACTGTATATATTATTAGCTTTTTTAAAAATTAAACTTTTAATTTTGAGATAATGTAGATTCACATGTAGTCATTAGAAATAATACACAGATCCCTTGTACCTTTACCCAGTTTCCTGCAGTGGTAACATCTGGCAAAACTGTAGTACACTAACTATATCATGACCAAGATGTTGATATTGTGTCTTCAAGGTCAAGTTTTAGAATACTTCCATCACTATAGAGCCCTCACATTGCCTTTTTTACAGACACAACCACTTTCTGTCTCCATCCCCTCTTTAGCCCCGGACAATCACTAATCTGTCCTCCATTGTTATAATTTTGTCATTTCAAGAATGCTATATAAATGAAATCATATAGTATATAACTTTTTGGAACTGGTGCTTCTCACTCAGCGTTAATTCCCTGGAGATTCATCCAAGCTGGTGTATCTGTAGTGTGTTCTTTTTTATTGCTGGGGGGTATTCCATAGTATAGCTGTCCCACAGTTTGTTTAGTCATTCACCCAGTGAAGAAGATCTGGGTGGTTTCTAGTTTTTGACTATTAAAAGTAAAGCTGTTACAAACAATTGTGTAAAGGTTTTTGTGTGCACATAGGTTTTCATTTCTCTTGGGTATATACCTAGCTCTGGAATTGTTGGAGCATATGGTCACTCTATGTTTAACTTTTTGAAGAACTGTGAAACTTATTTTCCAAAGTGCCTGCACCATTTTACATTCCCACTAGCAGTGTGAGGATTTGAGTGTCTTTAGATCCTTGCTTGCATTTGGTATTGTCACTGCTTTATTTTAGCTATTCTGATGTGTATAGTAATATCTCATTGTGCTTTTAATTTGCATTTCCCTAATTGCTAATTATGTTGAACATCTTTTCATATGCCTGTTTGCCCTGTGTATATCCACTTTGTTGAACTGCTTCTTCATTTCTTTCGCCCATCTTCGAATTAGGTATTTTTTTATTTTTTATTTTTTTTATTATTTACAAAACTTTTAAGCGTTTATTCATTGTTGAGAGACAGAGGGAGACAGAGCGTGAGTGGGGGAAGGGCAGAGAGACAGGGAGACACAGAATCTGAAGCAGGCTCCAGGCTTTGAGCTGTCAGCACAGAGCCTGACGGGGGGCCCGAACTCACAGAAGGCTTGATCATGACCTGAACCGAAAGTTGGACGTTTAACCGCCTGAGCCACCCAGGCGCCCCTAGGTATTTTTTTCAATGTTGAGTTTTGAGAATTCTTGAGATACTAGTCTTTTGTTGGATATGTGGTTTGCAGGCAGTTTATTCCACTCTGTAGCTTGTCTTATCACCCTCTTAATAGGGTCTTTTGCAGATCAGAAGTTTTTAATTTTGATGAAGTCTAATTTATCAGTTTTTCCTTGTATGGATCATGCTTTTGGTGTCAATTATAACCACTCTTTGCATAGCCCTAGATCTGTTTGTTTTTTCCCCTAAAAGTTTAATAGTTTTACTAAAATGTACAGTCTGTGATCCATTTTGAGTTAATTTTTGTAATTTTGTAATTTTTTGTATAAGGAGTGAGATTTACCTCAAAGATTTTTGTTTTTATTTTTGCCTATGGATGTCCAGTTGCTCTAGTATCATTTATTGAAAGGTTAAAACTATTTGTTGAAAAGGCTGTTTTTCCCCTACCAGGTTGCTTTTGCACCTTTGTCAAAAATTTCTCAGGTATATTGGTATGGGTCTTTTTCTAGGTTCTCTTTTTTTGTGTTGATCTTTGTGTCTTTTCAAAGAACCAGATTTTTTTCATTGATTTTTTTTTTCTATTTTTCTGTTTTTAATTTTATTGATATCTACCTTTGTTTTTATTATTTCTTTCCTGGTGCTTGTCTTTTTTTTTTTTTTTTTTTTAATGTTTATGTGTTTATTTTTGAAAGGGAGAGAACACGAAGGGGAGAGGGACACAGAATCCAAAGCAGGCTCCATGCTGTCAGCACAGAGCCCGATGCGGGGCTTGAACTCACCAACCCTGATGTCATGACTCTAGCTGAAATCAAGAGTCAGATGCTTAATTGACTGAGCCATGCAGGCGCCCATCCTTCCTGCTGCTTGTCTTATATTTATTTTTGCTCTTTAGGTTCTTGAGGCATAGGAGCTGTGAATTTCCCTCTCAGCATTACCTGTGTCCTGTAAATTTTGATATATTGTATTTTAATTTTCATTCAGGTTAGCGTATTTTTCTTTTTTTTTTTTTAAGTTTATTTTTTGAGAGAGTGGGCGAGGGGCAGAGAAAGAGGGAGAGAGTGAATCCCAGGCAGGCTCTACACTGTCAGCATGTAGCCCGATGTGGGTCTCGAACCCATGAACCCTGAGATCATGACCTGAGATGAAGTTGGACACTAAACCAACTGAGCTACCCAGGTGCCCCAGTTTAGTGTGTTTTTCAATTACTCTTTAGACTTCCTGTTTGACCTGTGAATTATTTAGAAGCGTGTTGTTTTCATTCCAAGGGTTTGAACATTTCTTGTTATCTCATTATTGATTTCTAGGTTGATTCCATTTTGGTTGGAGAACATACTATGTTTGATTTCAGTTCTTTTGAATTTGTTGAGTTTGTTTTATGGCCCACAGTATGGTTTTTCTTGGTATATATTTTGTGTATACTTTAAGAGAAGGTGCATTCTGCTGCTGTTAGAGTGTTTTACAAATGTTGATTAGATCCCATTGGTTAGTGGTGTTGTTATGTTGTATATCTTTGGTGATCATCTGTTTCTGTCAGTTGTTGAGAGTGATGTTGAAGTCTCTAAGTATAATTGTGGAATTGTCTATTTCTCCTTTGAAATATGTCATTTTTTCCCTCACATATTTAGCAGCTCTGTTGTATGGTACATACACACTTAGGATTGCTATATCTTCTTAGTGGATTGAGCATTTCATTATATAATGGTCTTCTCTGTCCCTGATAATTTTCTTTGCTATGAAGTCTATCTAATGATAATTTAGTTAAAATTAATGTTTGTTTTTATTTAAATCAGTCTTTTTAAAGAAAATTTTTTAAAGTTTTTATTTATTTTCGAGAGAGAAAGAGAGAGAGTGCGTGCGTGCATGCTCATGCGTGGCAAGAGGGGGAGGGGCAGGGAGAGAGAGAGAGAGAGAGAGAGAGAGCGCGAGAGAGAGAGAGACACACACACAGAAACTGAAGCAGGCTCTAGGCTCTGAGCTGTCAGCACAGAGCCTGACGTGGTGCTTGAATCCACAAACTGTGAGATCAGGACCTGAGCCGAAAGCAGATGCTTAACTTGACTGAGCCACCCAGGTGCCCCAATATTTGGACGATATATTATTTTTTCGTCCTTTAACTTTTAACCTACTTCTATCATTATATTTGAAGTGAATTTCTTATTGATAGTGTATAGTTGTGTTATATTTTTTAATTCACTCTATCAGTCTCTGTCTGGCACATTTAGAACATTTACATTTTATGTATTACTGATATGGTAAGGCTTTAATGTTTTGTTGTTTTCTGTTTATTCTCTCCTTTTTTGTTTCTGTTTTTCATGTCTTCCTTTGAGTTACTTGAATATTTTTATAGAATCCCATTTTGATTTATCAGTAGTGTTTTTGAGTGTACCTTTTTGTAGTTTTGTAGTTTTTTTTTGGTGGCTTCTCTAGGTGATGACATTATTGATTCGTAACTTATCACAATTTACTAGTGACATTGTGTTACTAGTTTAAGTGAAGTATAGAAATCTTACCTCCCTTTTATGTCCCTTTGTGTTTTTTTACTTATACTTCTCTTAAACATTTCCTCTGTAAACATTTAGACATATCAGTTTTTAAATTTGCTTCAAGCAGGAAACCTAATTTAGAAAAGTTAACAGAAGTAAAGCCTATTGTTTTTACTCATATTTTTGTTTACTGTTTTATATTTTCTTTACTGATGTTCCAAGATTTTTTTTTTTTTTTTTAAATCATTTCCTTTCTGTTTAGAGCATTTCCTATAGACATTCTTTTGCAGTAGGCCTGCTGGCAACAAATTCTCTTTACATGAGAATGGCTTAGCTTTCCTTCACAAGAGAATGTCTTGATTTCCCCTTTAGAATATCCTGAAGGATATATCTGCTGGGTGTAGGATACTAGTTTGACAGTTCTTTTATTTCAGCAAGTGTTGTGTGTTTTTTCTGGCCTCCATGGTTTCTGATGAGAATGTGCTATCATTTAAGTTGTGTTTCCTCTGTAGGAAAGGTATCATTTTTCTATGGCTTATTATAATATTTTTTCTTGGTCTTCAGTTTTCAGGAGTTTAATTATGATGTGTTTAAACTGGCATGGGTTTCTTTGGGTTTATTCTGTTTGGGATTCACTGACCTTCTTGAGTCTGTTGGTTTATGTCCCTTGCCAATTTGGACTGTTAAGTCATTATTTCTTCAAGTACTTTATTGCCCCACTTTCTTTCTATTCTCCTTCTGGGACTCTGGTGACACAGATGTTAGATCTTTTGTTATAGTCCAACAGCCCCTGAGGTTCTGTTCATTTCTTTCAGTTTTTTTTCCCCCCACATGTTGTTCAGATAATATAATTTCTACTGTTCTGTGTTTTGGTTCACTGATTCTTTCCTCTGTTCCATCCACTCTGCTCTTGAGCCCATCCACTGAGTTGGTTTTTTCTTTTTCTTTTTTATTTATGTTGTTGTATTTTTCAGTTCTAAACTCTCCATTTGGTATTATCATTATTATTATTATTATTATTTTTTTTTTTTTGCTGAAGCTCTCAATCTCTGTGTTTCAAGTGTGTTCCTAATTGTTTTTTGAAACATTTTTATTATGACTGCTTTAAAATTTTTGTCAGATAATTATAACATCACTGTCAGCTCAGTTGGCATCTAATGACTGCCCTTTTTCATTAGTTTGACAACTTCCTGGTTCTTGGTATAACGAATGATTTTTCATTGAAACCTGTACATTTTCATATTATGTTATGAGATTCAGGCTCTCATTTAAAAAAAATTTTTTTAATGTTTATTTATTTTTGAGACAGAGAGAGATAGAGCATGAATGGGGGAGGGTCAGAGACAGAGGGAGGCACAGAATCTGAAGCAGGCTCCAGGCTCTGAGCTGTCAGCACAGAGCCCGACGCGGGGCTCGAACTCACGGATTGTGAGATCATGACCTGAGCCGAAGTCGGACGCTTAACCGACTGAGCCACCCAGGCGCCCCCCAATTTTTTTTTTAACGTTTATTTATTTTTGAGACAGAGAGAGACAGAGCATGAACGGGGGAGAGGCAGAGAGAGAGGGAGACACAGAATCGGAAGCAGACTCCAGGCTCTGAGCCATCAGCCCAGAGCCCGACACGGGGCTTGAACTCACGGACCGTGAGATCATGACCTGAGCTGAAGTTGGACGCCTAACCGACTGAGCCACCCAGGCTCCCCTTCAGGCTCTCATTTATTTTTATTTATTTTATTTTATTTATTTATTTATTTTTTTAAATTTTTTTTTTTTTTAACGTTTATTTATTTTTGAGACAGAGAGAGACAGAGCATGAACGGGGGAGGGTCAGAGAGAGAGGGAGACACAGAATCGGAAACAGGCTCCAGGCTCTGAGCTGCCAGCCCAGAGCCCGACGCGGGGCTCGAACTCACGGACCGCGAGATCGTGACCTGGCCGAAGTCGGACGCTTAACCGACTGTGCCACCCAGGCGCCCCTTCAGGCTCTCATTTAAACCTACTCTTTCATCTGGCTTTCTTTGACACTACCCTGGCATGAGGATGTGTGGGTTACTCTTCACTACTACTAGGTGGGGGTGGATGTCCATGTTTCCCACTGGCCTCTGTTGACACCTGAGAGGTGCTGCTAATAACTTGCAGATGGGAGTTTTGGCTCCATACATGGTCTGTGCTGACACCATGGTGTGGGAGAGAGGGTTGTAAACATTTGGTGGTGAAGAAAGCCCCAGCTCCTTTCTTGGCCTTCTCTGACACCCTGACTGGAATGTTGAGTGCTTTCTTAATCACCTTGCAAAGGTGCAAGCCTAGACTGCCTCTCTGCCTGTGTTGGTGTGAGTGTGGCCATAGTTCTTTTCTGTGGTGTTTGTCTGGAATAGAACAGTGACTGTGAACATTTTCTGTCTTTGTAGGCTACCCCTTTTGGCTAGAGAGAGCAGGCTTTTGTTGAGACTTTTTTGTTTGTTTGTTTGCACTTGTTTGTGTTTCTGAATTGCTGCTCTCTTTAGTTTGAAGTCTGGGTTACGAGGCCAAAAAGAAAACGTAGGAAATTTACCCTTGTGTTGTTCCTTTGGTCCTGAAGTTCCAAGCCAATCTGCCTTTTTCTTTCCATCTCTCAGATTTTTTAAAAAATGCATTATTTGTTCTTTTCTTTTCTTTTCTTTTCTTTTCTTTTCTTTTCTTTTCTTTCATTTTATTTTAGAGAGAGAGTGTGAGCAGGGGAGAGGGGCAGAGGGAGAGAGAGAGAATCTTAAGTAGACTCCACGTTTAGTGTGGATCGATGTGGAGCTTGATCCCATAACCCTGGGATCATGACCTGAGTCCAAATCAAGAGTTGGAGGCTCAACTGGGTAAACCACCCTGGCACCCCCATCTTTCAAATTAAAAAAAATTTTTTTTTAATGTTTATTTTTGAGAGAGAGAGAAAGAGAGAGAGAGAGAGAGTGAGAGCGAGCGAGAGAGAGAGAGAAAGAGTGCAAGCTGGGGAGGGGCAGAGAGAGAGGGAGACAGAGAATCTGAAGCAGGCTCCAGGCTCTGAGCTGTCAGCACAGAGCCTGATGCAGGGCTCTAACTCATGAACTGTGAGATCACCACCTGAGCCGAAGTTGGATGCTTAACCGACTGAGCCACCCAGGCGCCCCTTAAATGTTTGTTTTATATATAATGTTTGGAGTTTTTACTTATGCTTAGTAGGAGGAGTAGGAAAAACTACATTTGCTCCATCTTCTAGGAAGTGGAAGTTTCATTATACGTTTATAAATTTTATTTTATTTTTTAATTTTTAAAGTTTATTTATTTATTTTGAGAGAGAAAGAAAATGCCTGAGAATGTGCAGGAGGGGCGGGGGGGGGGGGACAGAGAATCACAAGTAGGCCTTGCAGTGCCAACACAGAGCCCGATGAGGGGCTCGAACTACAACCTCGAGATCATGACCTGAGCTGAAATCAAGATAGGGACACTTAACCAATGGAGCCACCCATGTGCCCCTTGTCTTTAAATTTTCAAATTACTTTTCTTTTTATAAGTATCGTGTATATTTATTAGTAAAAATAAAGTCAAGCAGTGTAGAAGAGTGAAGATGTAAAGATGACATAAATACACCAGGAAAAAAATCTGTTTCTGGGAAATAACCATCATTAACTTTAGGTGATCATCATTCCAGATCAACATCATTTCACACAAACATACAAACAGGAGGGGGAGTGTAAGAAAATAATTTTCATAAAAAGTGGTTATATTATAATGTTATTTCTAATAAAAAGTATTAAATGTAATCTTAATTGAAGAAGAAACTTATGCAGTTACTGAATTTCAGGTAAATGCTTTTTTTTTCATCACAAATGATGTTCATTTTTAAACATCTTTTCAATGTAAGGTAAAAAGGCAGTTTCTGTATTTGTAATGAAAAAACTCACATTCTAGGGGCACATTTCGGCTCAGGTCATGATCTCGCAGTTTGTGGGATTGAGCCCCGTGTGGGGCTCTGTGCTGACAGTGTGGAGCCCGCTTGGGATTCTCTCTCCCCTTCTCTCTCTGCCCCTCCCCTGCTCGTGCATGCTCTTTCTCTCTCTCTCTCAAATAAATAAATAGACGTTTCATAAAAACCCTCACCTTTGGGGCGCCTGGGTGGCTCACCTGGTTAAGCATCTTGATTTTGGCTCAGGTCACGATCCCAGGGTGGTGGGATTGAGGCTCATGTCCAGCTCCACGATGAGCATGAAGCCTTCTTGAGATTCTTTCTCTCCTTCTGCCCCTCTCTCCTGCTTGTGTGTTCTCTCTCTAAAATTAAACAAAACAAAACAAAATAACACAGCTCATGTTCAATTTTAGGCAATATTAATTGATTTCCCACTGTGGAAGCAAAGGAAAATTAGATATAATTCACATAGCATATAATCCACCCACCTGAAGTGTACAATTCTATGGCTTTTAGTATATTCTCAGGCTACATCATTTCTCCAGAGCAAGTTCCTCTGTTACCTTGCCGAGGGTTAAGTATTTGGCTGCTGAAATGAATATCCATTCGTGGGTGCATGTGTAAGGGTTTGACTATTATGTATTTAATCTTCAACTAATCTGTTTGTTTTCAGCGCTTCCATTATTCTTGGCATTCTGAATCCTAACCTTCTCCGTGGTTATA
Organism: Acinonyx jubatus; assembly: GCF_027475565.1. Taxonomy (NCBI): domain Eukaryota; kingdom Metazoa; phylum Chordata; class Mammalia; order Carnivora; family Felidae; genus Acinonyx; species Acinonyx jubatus. The sequence goes on along the minus strand of NC_069388.1, from coordinate 87,625,424 downwards.
GCTGGTCCTTGGACTCCCTTTTGGATTTCATTCCTTTGGCAAATACTCTAGGCACTTTTCTGTACTACTCTATTTCATCCTTACTGCTGTTATCAGCTTTCATCTTCCAGAAATTTGTTCCTATTTCTTGTTAGCTGTAGGCTCTTTTATGTTCTTCTTGGAGTAATGCAGTTTATTATGCCTTTTCCTTTTATGGGGTCTCAGGAGGGAGGAAGATAAATGTACATGGTTGTCTCATTACATTGTAATGGAAGTCTGGAAGCCAGACTGCCTTGTTTACACTGTAGGGTGAAGCCAGTATACATGAAATAGTTGATATTCAATAGATTTTTTTTTTAAGTGAAGGAAAAGTAAAGATTTTTCCGTAGCTACTAACTGCACTGTCCCATCTCCCACGCCCCATTTTTTTCAATACGATTCATACAGTGTGAAGTCTTATGTGACTCTAACTTTCTCCTCATTTTCTTCTCACATATTTTTTTCTTGGTCTCTCTCCCCTCCACTTTTTTTTACCTGGCCAGTCATTTCTCACCTGGACTGCCGCAGTTTTCTGTATCCATGACCCTTCTTAGCAGCAGTCTTGTAGACTTATTCATATATGTGTCCCAGTTTGCATTTTTTTCTTTCATATTTTGTAAAAAGTATGTTGATTTACATGATTTGCCTTTAAACTTTATTATTTTCTATTTTATGTGAAATTATTTTATGTCATACTTGTTAATCTGTGACAATCCCTAGCAGATTCATTTAGCATTTCCTTTTGTTAATTAAGTAATCTTTATGTACCAGGTACTTTATTTTTAAACTGTAATGGCTTTTAAATATTTCACAGTTTTTTTGGTTTATTGTAAAAAAAAAAAAAAAACAATTTCAAAGTATATGAGTAAAATTCCCTCTCTTCCCTGTTTCAAATTTACCTCTTCAAAGCATTATTAGTAGTTTGATGTGTAATTTTCTAGGCTTTTTTCCTGTGCTTATATAAGCATGTTTATATATGTACTCACATACAGTTTTATGGTTTTCTTTTTAAATGGGTATTACCGTATACATATATATACACATAAATATATATAAACAGTCTTACATATATAATAATATACACAGTCTTATAGTTTTCTTCTTAAATGGGTATTACAATATATATTTTGATACACATTTGTTTTTTCCTACTTAACAATATATAAGTAGTCATATCTTTATAAGTGGAAACTTCTAGCTCTACTTCATTCTTTGTAATGACTGCAGAGTATTCTGTTATATGGAATTACATGCTCCTCTGTTGATGGACATTTAGATGGTCTCCTTTTCCCTACCAACACCGTTCTTACAAACAATTCTATATTCTGATAAATATTTTTTTACATAATGATCGATACTGGTATTTCTGTAGGGTAGATACTTAAATGTGGGATTCCTGAGAATCTTTGTAAATTTAACATTTCAATAAGTAGAGGGCCGCCAGGGTGGTTCAGTCGGTTGAATGTCCTACTCCTTGTTTAGACTCAGGTCATGATCTCACGGTTTGTGAGTTCGAGCCCAGCGTTGGGCTCTGTGCTGACAGTGTGGAGCTTGCTTGGGATTCTCCGTCTCCCTCTCTCTGCCCATCCCCTACTCATCCTCTCTTTCTCTTTCTCACAATAAATAAACATCAAAAAACGAAACAAACTTGGGGGGGGGGAACCAATTAATTCCCATCCCATTCTTTTTTCTCTCCAAGTTAGTTTCCTGTGGAAAATTTAAAGCACGAAAGTTGAGAAAATAGCATACTAAACCCCTATGTTCCCATCTTACAGTCTCTTTTTTTTTTTTGAGAGAGAGAGCACAAAAGGGGGAGGAGCAGAGAGAGGTGGGGAGAGAGAGAATCCCAAGCAGGCTCCCCACTGTCAGTGCAGAGCGCAACGTGGGGCTTGAACTCACGAACTGTGAAATCATGACCTGAGCCGAAATCAAGAGTTGGATGCTTAACCAGCTGAGCCACCTGGGCGCCCCCCTTCTTACAGTCTTAGTGGTTATCAACACATAACAAATCTTATTTCATCTAATTCTCTTACTGCCTACCCATTTCTCCCCTTGCCTACCTTGGCTAATTTTGAAGTAAGTACTAAATATCATATCATTTCATCCATAAACACTTCAGTATTACCCATATTGCTTCTGGAAAATTTTGCTTTGACTTATGGATTTTTGCTTCATACATAGGCTCCCAGGAACTTAGTGAGTGAATCAAGGACTGTCTGTAGTTGGTTTGGAATTATTCATTTTGGCAATAATTAGGTAGTAAGAACAGTTTTCTAAGGTCACACCTAAAACCGTGTAATCAGCACATAGGTTATATAGCTTCTCTTTCCATTCTGTGTGGGAATGGTGGGAGGGAGGGAAAGAGGAGGGGAAGAAGGGCATACATTCAGTCAACCAAAATAGTTATCAAATCCTCAGAGTGTAAGGGTGAAAGAACAACAACAAAAATTCTTGTTTGTCTCACTGAAAATGATCATCTGATTTTTCGGAAGACTGCCTACAGTTCCCAACTGTTATGCCAAATTTAAAGAATAGGCTATAAGTATCAGGAAAGGGCTTTTTTTTTCTTTCATTTTTTTAGGTTATAAAATGTTTACCCAGAGTCTTAAGCTGAATAATGGTCAATAAAAGCCTCATGCAATTGATACTTTTTCTAATGATTTATTTTTTTTTAATGTTTATTTTTGAGAGAGAGAGAGAGAGAGAGAGAGAGAGTGAGGGAGGGGATTAGGAGAGGGAGACACAGAACCTGAAGCAGGCTTCAGACTCTGAGCTGTCAGCACAGAGCCTGATGTGGGGTTTGAACTCAGGAACTGTGAGATCATGACCTGAGCTGAAGTCGGATCCTTAACTGACTGAGTCACCCAGGCGCCCCTCTAATGATTTCTTATGATCAATGTTAGAATAGCTATGCCTTAAGTTTGCCAGGTCCTTATATAATGCTGACTGGAGAAGCCCAAGACAGCATTTATTGAGGATGCTGGCCTATAATTGTAATGGATTATTTAATAAGGTACTATGTTTTTTATTGAGGACGAGCAAAATGTTGTCCTTTAAGATAATGACTCAGGCTCTTCTCCAATCAGAGAACACCATTCATGTGGAGTATGTAAATTGGCAAAGTGGTTTTTGAATAGCTCTGGAGGAAAAAATCTTTCTAAGGGCTTTATTAACTTGAACTTTTAAGTCGGTTGTGTAGTATGGAAACCTGTGACCAGAACTTAGAAAGTGACCTCTTTTCAATATACAAAGTTCTGGGAGTATATAAAGCTGGGAAAACAGTCTCCCAAAGGTATACCAACTTTAAACTGTCATTGTCTCAATTATCAACTTTGGACAGCATGGCCCAGAATTTGCCCTTGTTAACCAGACTTACTAAAAAAAAGTCAGAAGCTTATAATAAATTAATTCTAAACACACACACACACACACACACACACACACACACACACACCCAAAAACTCAGGTGTCCTTTTTGGGTTTTATTTCCCATGTCACTAAACAAAGTTGGTCATGAGTTTTATTTTTGGATCCCGGCAGTCTTTGACAAACTAGGAGGACAAACAAGTCCCACGTAACTTAGAATCAGTTCTAAATTACAATAGTTCATTGATAGGAGAAGCCGAGAGAAATTTCTCAAGTTACTTGAAGCAGAGTTGTAAAGGTTTCATTTCACAACAAGAAGTTACTAGAAAGACTTTGAAATTCCTCGATCCTCCTACTTGTTTCCCTGTTTACTAGTGTACTAGAGCCAATCATACGTGGAGATTGCCTCTAGAATAGCTTTTCTCTTCTTCGTCATCATCGTCATCGTCTTCATCTTCGCCTTCATTTTCTTCTTCTTTTTAGAACAGCTCTTTTAGGAGGTAAATGAAGGAGAAATGATTATCTGTTCCAGAAGTGAAGAGGGGCTGCAAATCTAGGTTACTGTATACCTGAGCAGATTTATTTCTGGTGCTCCCATTTTGCACCATTAGGTTCTGTTCATCAAATACAAATTAAAAAAAATTTTTTTTTAAACATTTATTCATTTTTGAAAGGCAGAGGGACACAGAGCGTGAACGGGGGAGGGGCAGAGAGAGAGGGAGACACAGAAATAGAAGCAGGCTCCAGGCTCTGAGCTATCAGCACAGAACCTGACATGGGGCTCGAACTCACGGACCGTGAGATCATGACCTGAGCCGAAGTTGGCCACTTAACTGACTGAGCCACCCAGGTGCCCCTCAAATACAAATTTTAAAGAATCTTTCATTCAGATCAGTATGTTGTCAGTAAAATGATTATTTACTAGTAATCAAACGACTCATTTCTCCATGGCTCTAGGATGGGCTGCACCAGACCCTGTGTAATGTTCTTGTCCACAGAGTTACAACACACAAAATAGATAGCCAAACCTTTTGAAAACAAGTAAATAAAGATTAAACTGACTTGGAAGCAAATGAAGAGAATGAGTCCAGCAAAATTCTCAAACTAGTTTTGGAAGCAAATGAAGAGAATGAGTCCAGAAAAATTCTCAAGTAGTTTTGTTTTCCTGTATACTAGAATTGGTAGTCAAAGCAGCTTCATCCTGTTGATGGAAAGCCAGGGGTCAGAGAACAACCTGCTGTTCTTTATCTACTTGAAGTTGGAACCCCAGAGCTAGATAGAGCTTTATCATTAACTACTCGGAAAGAGTAGGTTATAAGTTATGTACGTAGCTGGGAGGTTCCGGTCAGCCTAACCTCTATGAATTTGTATAGTCTGATGTCTTTTTAAAGACTTCTAATTCACTATGGAGGTTCAGGTATGGTCTAAATTAGGTTTTAATTCTTAAGAATGGTTGCTTTGTACAGTTGTGCCGGTTGTATAGTGCATAGCTGGGCTACATTTAAGGTGGTGCCAGTTACAGCATAGATAGGGTAGATTTACATATTTATTAGGGACAGTTTTCCAGTAGATGGCAGGTAGGTATCTTATAGAAGGGACAGATGCAATATGGACAAGTGTAGACCTTACAAGACTGTAAATAAGAACTCTTTTTAAAGTTGTATGTATAGATGCAATGATTTTAAGTCCACTATCCATATATTTACCCCATTTCCTCTATGTATTATTTCTCTCACATTTTCCTTACTTTAATAGTGACAGGTTTTTTTCTTTTTATCGAGAAATGAGCTCTTGAGTGGATTTGCTTTGAAAGTGTTTTAGATTTTTATTTTTGGTGTGTTCACAATTTAACAACTCTGAGGCCTTAGTATGGATGTTCCTACCAAGTTGAGATGACCTAATACTTGGACCCAGTTAATAGCTCCATTGTATGTTGAATAAACCTCACATCTTTGCCAGAGTTTTGGGTATTACTCAGTTGTGATTCTATCAGTATGTGGTCAGCTGGGATTCCAACTTCATTTGTTATTTCTCAGAGTTTCCAGAAGGTTGCCCTGAGTAGCACCGGGCTTTTGATAGTATTCACCATGTGGTGCTTTTGTTTCTAAAGTTGGGTTTGGGAGTCTTGTTATTTGTTCTTTTTGCATCAAGATTAGTCACAGTTGCTGTTTTACTTCTGACATTTCAAATAGTTTTTGAGGTCTGTATCCTCAAAGATTATCAGCAAGCAAACTCTCCTGGTAGGGACATCACCTACATTTGTTTGGATTTATGTGGCAAACAATACCAAAAGGAGTTGAAATTAGCCTGTGAGGTCACTAGGTTTTAAGTTCATCTAAAACAGTGGTTCTCAAACTGGAACGTAGATCAGAATCACCTGGATGACTTAATACAGACTCGTGTAGGTCTAAGTTTCTGATTCAGTAGGCCTGGAGTGGGGCCTGAGAATTTGCATTTCTAACTAATTTCAGTTGACATTGATACTGCTGGTTTGGGTACCACTGCCCTAAGATAAACTTGCCTTACTCTTCTCTAAATTTATAGGTTCAGGTCTTTGAGAAAACTGTCAGAGTCTTAGAATTCTTTTTTTCCTAAGATGAGAAGGTATTATTTTTCCTGACTTTAAAAATAATATATGTATAGGGTAAAAAATTCAAAACATAAAGCAAAGCTTAAAGATAAAAGTAAACGTTACTTAAAATCCCATTGTCAATACGGTAAGCCAGTTTTGGTGAACTTCATTCCAGATGTTTTTATATGCATTTATATAAATTTATAATCTCATCCCAAACAATTTCGTTTATACTTGATATTTTGTAATTATACTTGTAATTTTGTAATAATTTGTACTTGTAAAATTCAACAATATACAATAGAGATATATATCAAATTAGTATTCTGTTATATTGCACAATTTATTCAGCCAATGATAATGGTAAATATTTAGATGGTTTCCAATTTTCTAGCAGTCACAAGCTCTTATACTATATCTTTTGTATATATCTCTAATCATTTTATTGTGAATTCCAAGAAATGGTATTGCTAGGTCAAAGGAGACGTACATTTAAAATTTTGATAAATATTGCCAGATTGCCTCCAGAAAGGGAATGTTAAGTAACACTTCCACTAACAGTGCCCAAACTTTGTCTGTAAACTGCAGTGATTTTTAAGATAGCAAATTTCTTTTATCTTCTTATGTTAGAAATGTTAGAAAATGTTTTAGCTAAGATGGACGCATCAAAATTCTCTTAGTTCTGGGATAGAAACTCGTTAGCTCTACCCCCTCAAATTTCGTCAAGGTTCTGATAAGATTGTTTAGATTGGTAAGCCTCAAAACACTTTCTCAGACACATCTTTATATTCATGATGCTGAAAGGACTTCAAAAGACAACTGTCATTTGTCCTTCATTTAAGCTTTGTGGAAAGTGTCTGAAAAGGGCCTATCACAGGATAGAAACAGTCAACATGGTGCTTTAGGATTTAGGAATCATCTGGTGACCAGTGAAACAACTACAAATATCCTGAAACTTTAGGGTGTAAAAGGAAACCTTTAAAATAAGAGCCAAACAATCTTTTCAGTCATGTAAGTTTTTTGTTTGATTTTTGCTAGTTGTCTGTTTTTTTTTGACAATGTATTTATATCAGTAAACAGAACACTCATCCTCTTAAAGTGTATTTATTTATAAATTATAAATGTAAGTACTAAAATATTATCAAACACACACAGGAAAATAGAAATTTAAAAGGGTAAGAGTAGGATATTGATAGTAAAGATGCTAATTTTCTTTCTGTACCTCAGAAACTGCCATTCTTGCAAGGTTTCTTTCTTTTTTTTTTTTTAATATTTTTTTAACGTTTATTTATTATTGAGAGACAGAGAGACAGAGCATGAGCAGGGGAGGGGCAGAGAGAGGAGACACAGAATCTGAACAGGCTTCAGGCTCCGAGCTGTTAGTACAGAGCCCGATGCGGCGCTCGAACTCAGAAACCACGGGATCATGACTGAGCTGAAGTTGGGCGCTCTACCAACTGAGCCACCCAGGCACCCCTCAAGGTTTATTTCTTAAGCATCATCTTCTATAGAGGCATATACCTGAACTGAACTTTTATACTGTGTGTAGTGTAGACACAGTATATCCCAAACACCATTTTGATAGTTTGTTCCTGAGCCTCATAATGTACGTTATGTGTATCAGCTTCAGAAAAACTAAAGTTCGTTGTAATCACCACAGTGGAGAATAAGAAGGAAGAAGATATTATTCGTTCCTTTAGGTGGTTGGTAAAATTGTACATAATGTCATTGATAGAGCATGTGTTACTTTGACTTTAGATTCAGTTCTGTTTGGAACCATACTGCAGGGGCACCTGCAAAGCTTAAAGATAAAAGTAAACACTACTTAAAATCCCATTGTCAATACAATAAACCAGTTTTGGTGAACTTCATTCCAGATGTTTTTATATGCATTTATATAAATTCATAATCTCATCCAAAATGGTTTCATTTATACCTGATATTTTGTAACCTACTTCTAAAATTCAACAATATACAATAGACACAGATATATATCAAATTACTATTCCATTATATAGATTGCGGTTAAGTGTCTGACTTTGGCTCGGGTCATGATCTCATGGTTCATGAGTTTGAGCCCCGTATTGGGCTTTCTGTTGTCAGTACACAGCCTGCTTCAGATCCTCCTCTCTCTCTGCCCCTCTCTCTCTGCTCCCACCCTCTCTCTCAAAAGTAAACATTAAAAAAAAAAAAAAAGGTATAGTGGAAATCATTTTGTCTCATTTGTCTTTATTACCTAAATTTTAGTAGTGGTTAACAGCCCAATCCCAGACTCTGGGGTTAGACTACTTGGATTCAGTTTCTGGCTCTGTTATCTATTCACTGTGTGATCTTTGGTGAGTTACTTTCCCTTTCTGTGCCTTACTTGCCTCATCTGCAGAATGGGGCTCATAAGAGCATCCGTCTTATGGGGCTCTTGTGAGAAATGATCTATGTTGTAGTCAATGCTTTTAGTAAATGTTTGCTATTATTAGTACTGTTCATTATTATGAAGTTAATGTCAAAGTAATATAAAAAGGAAAATTTAAATTAAATTAGAACTTAACAAGTGTAAAATTCTCTTATACATCTACCAACAGATACTTTGATATTTTATGACAAGCAGAATGGCATATCTTTCTGGAGTCCTACTGCTTGGGTTTGAATACTGGCTTTATAGTCACCTCGGTCAAGTCAACTTAGATTTGCCTTGGGTTACTCAGCATTTAAATGAGTGATAATAACAGTACATATCCCATTAAATTGTTATGAAAATTAAATGGATTATTACATGTATAGTGCTTAGAAAAATGCCTGGGTGTTATGAGTGATCAATAAAAACTGTTTATTCTTTACAGATACTCAAAAATAAAATTCTAAATTTTACTTTTCAAATACATTTCATAAATTTTTTTTCATGTTATTTGGCTGTATTAATAATTTTTTAAATTTAAGTTTATTTATTTATTTATTTAAAATCTTTATTTATTTTTGAGAGAGAGACACACACAGAGTGTGACTGGGGGAGGAACAGAGAGAGGGAGACACAGAATGCAAAGCAGGCTTCAGGCTCTGAGCTGTCAACACAGAGCCCAATGCGGGGCTCGAACTCACAAACCATGAGATCATGACCTAAGCCAAAGTCAGACGCTTAACCCACTGAGCCACCCAGGTGCCCCTAAGTTTATTTATTTTTGACAGAGTGCGAGCATGAGCTGGGGAGGTGCAGAGAGAGGGAGACACAGAATCTGAAGCAGGCTCCAGGCTCCAAGCTGTCAGCACAGAGCCTGATGCGGGGCTCGAACTCACGAACCGTGAGATCATGACGTTGTCCGAAGTCGGACGCTTAACCGACTAAGCCACCCAGGCGTCCCAATATATTAATAATTTTTTAATGTCTATGTAATGTTCTATTGTGTTGAGATACTGTAAACCCTAAATTATAATTATATCACTTCTCTGTTAGAAATAAGATGTTTTAGGGGCACCTGGGTGGCTCAGTGGGTTAAGCGTCCAACTTCAGCCCAGGTCATGGTCTCATGGTTTGTGAGTTCAAGCCCCGCATCAGGCTCTGTGCTGACAGCTCAGAGCCTGGAGCCTGCTTCGGATTCTGTGTCTCCCTCTCTCTCTGCTCCTCCTTGCTCATGCTCTGTCTCTCTCTGTCTCCTTCAAAAATAAATAAAAACATTAAAAAAAAAAAAAAGATGTTTTGCTTGTCCTTTTTTTTTTTCTTTTGGTCCCATTTCTTCAAAAAGAAAAGTTTATTCTTTTTGTAAACACTTCAAAAATGCAATTTCTTTTGCATACATTTTGAAATTAAAATATAATTTTAAACTTTAATTTAGAACCCATTTTAAACAATATTTAACTTTAGGCCAAATGACCACATAAATTATACCTGGCAATAAATCTATCACTATTATTATCTCATACAGCTGTCAGCTTTTTCTTTTTCTTGTTTACCCAGTTGCTTTTGTGTTACTGTGCTGTTCGTGAACTTTGTAAGTACATACATGTACATGCTATAGACTCGTCATCTACATGTTTTCATGAGGATCATCATGAATCCTTATGATCATGTTGCTTTGGCCTCTGTTCTCTATTTTTTGTGGCCCAGCATTTGAAACTTAAAAATATATGTGATGGGAACTATTTTATTTGGTTACTATTTGCTGAGATACTGGGATTTGTTGTGGTTTATGGGAACCCTTGAGACCAAATATGTTAAAATGGCAAAGTGAGAAAATCTAAACTCTGTGATCATTGTATATATACTTCTTTAAATGTTAGAACCTGTTTTGGTAGATCATAAATGTGTGGTATTTAGCAGATTGGGGCTCCAGGTAGTGCATTTTGATTAGTGGTTATACATAGCTAGTATGTCACTATTTTAAGTCAACATGTTACAGGTCTTTAAAAAAAATGTATTCAATTTTTTATAGTTTTTCAATTTGAATTTGGGTAAGGTTAATATAAGTTTGTGGTAAAGCTGAAGAATTGTAAAAATCAGATGTAATTATTTTTCTTTTCTCCATAGAGTTACAAAAAATAGATTTTCACCTTTTGTGTTTATCTCATAACAAGTAAATGTTTGGGATAGAAAATGGCTAAATTTACTTTTACTGTCTCTAGAGATGTTCTTTTTCATTTAATTGTTTGGTTTATAAACATTTCTTAAATATCTACTCTGTGAATTACTGTATTAGTCCCAAGGGAATATAAAGATAAAATTAGGAGAATATAGTTCATTGAGAATTTCTTTGGCAATATACTCAGATGCTTAAATTGATAAACCATGCCTGTTTGACTAATTTCTCCATAATATCAGATGTTTTATGGGAAGTGAAATTAGTTATATCATTCTTTTTTGTGAGTAGTTTTTTTCTCTTAGGGGTGGGGGTAGGGATGAAACAAAATTCTCCATATACTGATATAATTAAAAAAAATTTTTTTTAATGTTTGTTTTTGAGAGAGAGAGAGAGGAGGGGCAGAGAGAGAGAGAGGTGCGGAATCTGAGGCAGTCTCCAAGCTCTGAGCTGTCCACATAGAGCCTGATGCAGGGCTTGAACTCATGAACGGTGAGATCATGACCTGAGCCAGTCGGACGCTCAACCGACTGAGCCACCCAGGCGCCCTTCCATATACTGATATAATTATTGAAGCTGTATGATAGGTACACAGTAGGAGATTCAGTTTCTCTAGAACTTAAATGAAATACTATTTTGGCAGATATTTTGATCCAGTTTAGTATTCCTAGAAAACATACAGGTCTAATTTGTGGTAATTTCTTTCTTTTTGATTTAGCATTTGATTCAGTTTGTGTTTCAGTAAAATTAATATTTAGTCTAGATTCACTGCATACCAAAGTGGGAAAATCAATTACTAAGAACCAATGTAGAAATAATGTATTTCTTATAATTAAGCATGTTTTCCTTAAAAAAATTTTTTTTTCAATGTTTATTTATTTTTGGGAGAAAGAGATACAGTGTGAGTGGCAAAGGGGCAGAGAGAGAGGGAGACACAGAATCCAAAGTAGGCTCCAGGCTCCGAGCTGGCAGCACAGAGCCTGATATGGGGCTCGAACTCACGAGCCATGAGATCATGACCTGAGCTGAAGTCAGGAATTTAACTGACTGAGCCACCAAGGCGCCCCACATATTTTCTTTTTAAGACACAGAATATATTAAGATTTTTCTGCTGTTTTCTAGGTAACCAGTTTTCCATTGTGGAAAATTTTAAACATGCACAAAAGTAGAGAGACTAGTATAATAAATCCCCACCAAGTCTTTACCATCTATTTAGCTAATAAAAGAAGGGTGAAGAGGGTCTGGCTTAATTTTGCTAGACTGCAAATATTCAGGGAGGATTTAATGCAGGCCATCAACTTGATGACCTTATTGATTCATACATAAGTGGTAAGAGGACTGTCTAGAGACATTTTAAAACTTAATAAAGGCAAAGGTGGACTGTAGTATCCTTAAAGCTCATTTCAAACTCTGCATTTCATATAAGAGTGTAAATGGAGGCCCAGAGAGGTGAAGTGAATTGCTTGAGATTATAAAATTTAATGGGAGATTTTGGATTTAAGTTAGATTCTCTAACCCAAATGTGGTGACTTTTCTCCTTTGTTGGTAAAGTATATTGTTTTGGCTGTACTTTGTATGGCTTTGAGTTTATGATAATTTTTCCTATGATGCTGTATTGGACTGATTCCCTGAGAGAGTCCTTAAATTGTTGTTTTTTTTACTTAGTCTCTTGCCTCTGATCCACCTTCAGCTTAGTTGCTCCTCCTCTTAGAAAAGATCCAGATACTAGGGCACCTGGGGGTGGCTCATTTAGTTGAGTGTCCAACTCTTGATTTTGGCTCAGGTCATGATCCCAGGGTCCTGGGATTGAGCCCTGCATTGGGCTCCGTGCTGAGCATGGAACCTGCTTACCAGTCTCTCTCTCCCTCTGCCCCTCTCCCCCACTTGCATGCTCTGTCTCTCTCTTAAAAAAAAAAAAGAAAGAAAGAAACAAAGAAAGAGAAAAAAAGTCCAAATTCTAGGCCATTTCATCCTTATCCTGCTTTTGTATTCTTCTATATAGAGGCTTCTTAGCTTTTTGTTAGCTACCCTCCCCCCCCCAATATTAGACTAAAAAGTAGAAATTCTTCTTCATGTCTAGCTAGAGTATCTTCCATTTCTGAGGAGTCACTGAAAAAGGGGACATTTTTGTCAGGACCAGGCAGAGGTATAACAAGAAACAGAGACATAATTTATAAATAGCTCTTCCCTTGTCCCTTCAGAACACCACCCTTGCTGAGTAAGAGTACCAGACTAATGCTCCTTGGGTAGTGTCAGAAAGGATGGTCCAAAAAAAAGATGGAGAGGTCAGTGGTGCTATTGGCCTCAGGCATCATGAGCCCAGTTTTGGGATTTCTGGGGGGAGCTATTCCTTTGACTCTCACTTCACTCCTCCTGTTCCTTCTATCTAAAGTCTCCTCCCTCCATTAGAAGTCTTCCCAGAAATTTAATTTATCTACTCTGTACCTCCCCTCTTGAGAAGTATGGTAGCCTGAGGTGTATTTGCATAGAATTATACTCTTTGGTAAGTTTACTTTGCAAAATAACCTTATTCCCTCTTGGCAAATTATTTCCTCTTTTATGGGTGCTCTCCTCTTGTGGTCTAAGTGAAATTGCTTCTGGTTGCAAATTGAGTTACTTGTCTCCTGTGTCAGTAGAGACCAGTGAGGATGCCTGGGAGATCTCTTCCTTCAAATCTTTTTTTTTTTTTTTTTTTTTTAATTTATTTATTTGGAGGACCTGGGCGGCTCAGTTGGTTGAGTGTCCGACTTTGGCTCAAGTCATGATCTCACAGTTCAGGAGTTCGAGCCCCACATGGGCTCGCTGCTATCAGTGCAGAACCTGCTTTGGATCCTCTGTCCCCCTCTCTCTGTTCCTCCCCTGCTCATGCGCTCTCTCTCTCAAAAATAAACAAAAAACATAAAAAAAAAAAGACTTAAAGTTTATTTTGAGAGAGAGAGAGAGAGAGAGAGAGAGAGAGAGACAGCCTGTGCAAGTGAGGGCAGAGAGAGAGAGGGAGACAGAGAATCCCAAACAGGCTCCGCACTGTCAGCACAGAGCCTGATGTGGAGTTCAAGCTCATGAACTCTGAGATCATGACCTGAGCCGAAATCAAGAGTCTGATGTTTAACCGACTGAGGGATGCATGAACCTCTGTCCTTTCCCACTTTCAAAACTCTTGTGATTGCATTGGGTCCATCTAGATAATCCAGATTAATCACCCTATCTCACAGCTGAGTAGCAACTTTAATTCCACCTTTAATTAAAGTACAGCTTTAATTGCACTTTGCCATATAATCTAATATATTAATAAATTCTGGGGATTAGCACATGGACATCTTTGGTGGGGTCATTGTTCTGCCTACCACAGGAAAGGGTAGTTTTTATGCCATTCCACTGTTTAAAAACTTGGTTAGCTTATTGCTTACAAAAAGGGATTCTTATTTTTGGGGGTCGGGGAGTGGGACCAGAATCCAAATGCAATGATATGTATGATTTCTTTCACCACAATAAAGGTCACACAGAAATTCTGTAATCGTTTTGGGAGGACCTCTTCTTCTCCTTCTTCTCTTTTTTCTTTTCCTCCTTCTTCTTCTTCCTCCTTTTTTTTTTTTTTAATTTTATTTAAGTAGTCTCTATACCCAGTATGGGGCTCGAACTCACAACCCTGAGATCAAGAATCTTCTGCTCCTCCAACTGAGCCAGTCAGGTGCCCCTTGGCAGGGCTTCTTAAGGCCTATCTTTTAAGGCCTTTCAGTCTAGCCCTAGCTTAGCCTCTAGCTCTCCTCTTTCCCTGGCCCCGTCTCCCAACCCCAGTAATCTGGTTTTCTAGGTGAATGTTTCTCCAACCTGGCTTTACCTCAGAAAACATCTATGAGACGGTATAAAATTATGTAATTAAGACTGCCCCTTTCCAACCATGATTGAGAACCTCTGATGTAGCCACACTGGACTGTTATTCCTAGAGATTTTCATCTCTCTTCTCCTCCCCTCCCCTCCACTGTGTAAATTTCTTCAAGGTCCTTGTGAGATGGCATCTCTCCTGTGATGTTTTCCTGACTCAATTCCTATTAGAACTTCTCTGTTACTTCTTTTCTACTTACATCTCACACTTTTTATGTTTCTTTTATAGCAATTAGTTTATAATATTTAGTTGTCCACATTTGTTTCCTGAACAGGTTATGAATTCCTTATTTCTAGCACCTACTGCAGTAAATGAGTCATGGTAGGTACTCAGTGTTCATTTTGGTCATTTATCAAATAGCAGTTACTGAAGTTATTCATATACTTATGATTAGACCATAAACTGTCAGCACTTTCTCTAGGGAGTAAACAAAGGAAGTAGAAATTTATAAAGTGGTAGGAATGCATTAAAGTGTTTTTGATTATTAGTGGAGTTTATATGAATAAACTTTCTTTTCTGGTTTGTTGCTCCACATCTCCCTAAAATGTCTGGGTGATAGTCATCAAATTTCAAGATTATCTTTATGATTATATTTAGGACGTTGACTTTGGAGAGCTCTGGAGGGAGGGTCACTTCAAAACTAGTTAGTTATCTATCATTCCAGAGCAGTTGATACTGAGTTAGGTTAGGTGGTCCATGTGACTGCAAGTTTGGAGAGTCATGTCATATATAAGATGCCATAGACAGAGAAACAGTGGTTTCAAATATGGGCTCCAAATCAAAAGTCAAATGGCAGGTTATCTGTGTTTGATCAAGATTGAGCTGCTTCTAACAAGGACAGCTTTCTGTAGCATGTGATTTGATATGATGGTTACTGAGTTTACTGAGGAACATGGCAGTGGTTCGTGGGAGGGCAGTTAGTTGCTCATGATTTGAGTTCACCTCTCATCCCTAATGCCAAGGAAGTCTTTACCAGTGGACACTTCCCTTTTGGAATGGGGTTTCAGGCAGCTCTTGCTGGCTCCAGTGGAGGTATCGAGCCCGAGTTTTAGTTTCCCCAGCACCTTCTTCACTTCTATTTTATCAGTATGTCTTATGTACTGTCTATATAAGTAGACAATATGCCCATGTGATGTTTGTAATTATAGGTACAGATTATTCTGGCATCTTCTTATATACCTTATTATTTCTAGTTCAAAGTTTAGCTTCTCAGCGCTAAAAGAGGCTCATCTTCCAGTTGAATTATCTTCTTTTAATAGTTTTTTTTTCTTAAGCTCTACCTAGCAGCTTCTTCTTATATCTCATTTTCCTGGTTGCAAAGATTGTCTTTTCAACCATTTTCCACCTGACAGCCATACCCACTCTCCAAGGCTTACGTCATTTGTCATCTCTTTTTTCTTGACTCCTACAGGTGGCTAAGTAATTCATTTTCTTCACTTCTGAAGAACATTGTTCATACCTCTATTATAGAACTTATCACGTTGTTCTTACTTGTCAATTTTCCTTCCCCTCAAGACTAAACATTTTGCCTTCCTGTGAGTTTTGTATTTAGAACCAGTGCTTTGTAGTAATAATTTGGGATGGTGAAGGTAGGTCTTTATTTGCAAAAAATTACTGTATTATAAATGCAACCTATTTTTAGGCAGATTGGTTTTAGGAAAGAGTCTATATCAAGGTCATGGGGCTGAATTCTTTAGATACTGTATGCCTCTTTACCATTTGGAAAGTTTTTGTGTACCTTTTGTGTAGGTCTGTGTCTGTCTGACCTAGATCACTGCCCTAAAGAAATTCTTGTGCATTTACATTAGGTTACATATAAAGGAAATGGTCACCGTAACTGATATTCATAATAGCTAAAACATGGACACAATTCAGATGTCCAAAAATAATAGAATTGATAAATAAATCATTGTATGTTCATATGGTAGAATATTATACAGTAATGAAAATGGATGTTAACTATACTGGAATTAAAAAACTGAATAAAAAAATGTATTAACCATAGGTAAGATAGAACAACATGGATTCATCTTTTGTTCATATACTATTGAAAGAAACAGGGCAGATAAGAATACAGTTCTATATTTCCTTTGTATAATATTCAAGAATAGTGAAAACTAAGCGGTATTGTTTATAGATGCATACATATATTGTAAAATATAAAGAAGAGCAAGGAAATGTTATCATAAACTCAGGTTCATGGTGACCTCTGGGGGAAGGAATGAGGTAGTGATTGGGGAGGGGTGCTATGTAGGGCAAAAGTAATAATGATTGTGGTAACCAAGTGATTTGAGGCCAATTATCTAACCTCTTAGCTTCACTGTCTTTGGCTATCAACTCAAATAATATAATCACCTTATGAAAGTGGTAAGGATTAAATGAAATAAACTATATAAAGCAGTTAGCTCAGTGTAGCTCAGTGTTTGGCTAATAGTAGACAGTAAAAACTAAATGATAATGTTTTCTTATTATATTGTGTCTCTCACTGATTTGAAGTAGATGCTGTTGGCTTCTGGCAGGGAGGACAAAATTCAAAAGAATTGGATAAAATTCAAATAAGAAAATATAGAAATAATGATAAAGACAAGGAAGCTGTATTTGGATGCTATCACTACTTTGTGTATATACCTTGCTAGTTGGGCATACTATTTTGTTTAATCTTCAAAATAACCCTGAGACCAGATTCAATTATAATAGAGTTAACCCATGTGTCATTATTACCATCTTACAATAGGTCAGTTAATTTTTTTCAGTGTTCTATAGCTAATAAATGGTAGAGCTGAGATTTGAATCAAGATTTTTTTTCATTGTGCTGTTACTAATGACTAAATATGACTTGAAAGTTACCATAAAATAGCATTGCACATGTAAGTACTCTTAGAAGTATTTAGTCAAGTTACACCCTGGGAAAGTTCTACTGAAGACCATTAGCTTATATTCATTTCCAGGGAGGGACTCCCATTTTCCATGGCTATGCAATGGAAGCTAATTGCTTAAACTAATTTAGTTTATTCCAGGCCTCCAGGATTTAAAAAAAATATTTTTTTAACGTTTTATTTATTTTTTTTGGGGGGGGAAGGGGCAGAGAGAGAGAGAGAGAGAGAGCGAGCACGGGAGGGGCAGAGAGAGAGGGAGACACAGAATCTGAAGCAGGCTCCAGGCTCTGAGCTGTCAGCACAGAGCCTGACGTGGGGCTTGAACCCACAAACAGTGAGATCATGACCTGAGCCAAAGTCAGGCGCTTAACTGACTGAGCCACCCAGGCACCCCTAGGCCTCCCAGATTAATACTAATTTTACAGGGTCTAATCTGAAAGGCTGAAGCTGGGATTTGGGAAATTATTTGGAATCTAAATTTCAGTGAATTTAAGATTGCAAGCAAAAATTTACAGGGTTGTTTGTTGTAATACATTGCATGTTGATTTATTGTGTGCTTACTGCCTTTGACGTTTACTGTGAAGCTTGCTTAGATTTACAGTATACTCCATACTCCAAGGCTTAAAAAGGTGACTTCATGAAGGATTGCTTATCCACTAGGTGTTGAAGATATATATATATATATCCTTTGGGTATTGGCTCCTTCCCAGCTGTATTTGTTCTCTCATCATTATTATTTAATAAACATTTATGTAGCCCTTGGTTTTAAGTTTATTTTTAATAGGCCTATTTTCGGTTCAGAAAGTACGGTTAGTGCTGCTTTCAGTTTAAGCGTAAGATAAAATTAAATAGCTTTTAAATATCACCCAGAGAGGTTGTAGTGGTATCGAGATGTATATTCTCAGCTCCAGATTGCTTGTTAGTGCTAATAGTAATCCTCTAGTCTAATTTGCTAGACGCTTATTTTTTCTACTGAGCAATTTTGGATTAAAATGGACTGCTTTTGTCTTGCCTCCTACATCACTTAAGAAAGGAGCTATGAACAGTTTGTTCACTATATTTAGCTTTAAAATTTTAGGAAGCCAGAGTAAGCTGAAAGCGTAGCTTTTTGTGGGACTGCTTTAGGTCCCAGAAACTATGTGAGTGACCTTTTAATAAGCTAATTACTGAGCCTTTGAAAAGGCCCGTTTTTACATTATTATTATTTTTAAAATTTACTTTATATTATTATATATATTTTAAATGTCCACTTATTTATTTTGAGAGAGAGTGAGCACACATGAACAGGGGAAGGGCAGAGAGAGAGGGAGAGAGAATCCTAAGTACGCTCTGTGCTGTCATCACAGAGCCTGGCATGGAACTCAGTCCCACAAACTGTGCGATCATGACCTAAGCCAGAATCAAGAGTTGGACCCTTAACTGATTGAACCAATCAGGTACCCCATATTATTTTATTTTATTTTATTTTATTTTATTTTATTTTATTTTATTTGTTCTCAGTATTTAATTTTGAGAGAGAGAGAGAGAGAGAGAGAGAGAGACTGAGCGTGAATGGGGGAGGGGCAGAGACAGAGGGAGACACAGATTCAGAGGCAGGCTCCAGGGTCTGAGTTAGCACAGAGCCCGGCACGGGGCTCGAACTCACGAACCATGAGATCATGACATGAGCTGAAGTTGGACGTTTAACCAAGTGAGCCACCCAGGCACCCCTATTTTATATCCTATATTATTATTTTCATTTTTTATTTTATTATTTTATACTATTATGTTTATTATTATATATTATGCTTATAAATTATAAGTATTTTATATTACATTTTTACATTATTGTTACATTATTACATATTAAAGAGCATATTGTAGGTTAGGCCCCCCCTACAGTTGAAGTACTGATGGGATACTAAATATACAGTTCTTTTCTTATTTCTATTTCGGTGGGGAAAAAAAACCCTTTTTTGCTACTTAGATTGTAGGAACTTGTTGCCTAAACTCCTTTAACTCCATTTTGTTTTTCTTAGATTTATTTGATTGTGCTCAATATTTGCCTTCTTGGGTTTAAAATTTAAAAAAACTATCTCAGTAAAGGTTTCTAATGCTCCCTTGGAATGGAGCTGTTATTCATTGAGAATACACTCATCGGGAATACACTCAACAGACCAATCCATTTCAGTTGACCATGTTAGAGAGCAAGGAGATTATGGCTATAATTTATGGCTAATGCCTTTTCCAAATTAGCCCGGTGCCATTCCTCTGAGTGTGGCAGCCCTAAGGGAGTCTGTGAACATCTAGGTAGTTTGGTGTAAGATCTGATAAAATGTATAAAGAGAGGACAAAATCAGACTTTGCTTTCTATTAATTAGGTGGTGTAAACAGTAATTATTTTTACTGGCCTCTAGGAATGTTAGTATATGAGTGTGTCAAGTTCTGTCACCCAATCCTTGGCTGCCCCAACTTTTTATTAAGCAAAATTCTGGATTTACAGAAAAAGGGAAAGAAGAACCACCTAGGGTCAATAATTAATTATATACACTTGCCATATTTACTTTATATACATTTTCCCATTTAAATATCAAATTGGCTTTTTAATATTTTTTTAAAATTTATTTTTGAGACAGAGAGAGACAGAGCAGGAGCAGGGGAGGGGCAGAGAGAGAGGGAGACACAGAATCCGAAGCAGGCTCCAGGCTCTGAGCTGTCAGCACAGCTCAGAACTCACAGACTGTGAGGTCATGACCTGAGCTGAAGTCGGATGGTTAACCGACTGAGCCACCCAGGCACCCCACAAATTGGCTTTTTATTATATAGTTGAAAGAAAATTAGGTTTGGTATCATCAGTACTGATTTTCACATTTTGACTTCTGAGTCATAAAATGAAGCTGTTTTCTTTCTGATATTAATGTCAGTCATACAAACATTAAACATGCAGTCACACCCATCTTTTAGGAACTTGGGAGGCATAGCTAAAATGAAGAATTAGGACACTGATATTAATTCCTATTTAGCTCAGAAGACGCTGAGTTGTTGTCAAGAACCGGACTGGCTCCAAGTTGTTCCCCAACAAGCTAATCACACACCCATCCTAGTCTCTCTTCTAAACTTTTCCATCCTATATTATCTGGCAGTGGGGATGATGTAGGAAGAAAAAGGTTGGAAAGAAACTAGCATTTATTAAATTTTCTTTTAACATTTATTTTTGAGAGAGACACAGCACAAGCAGGGGAGGGGAAGAGAGAGAGTCAGCCCTGAGTCTGATGCTGGGCTTGAACTCACAAAGTGTGATATCATGACCTGAGCTGAAATTGGACACTTAACCGACTGAGCCACCCAGGTGCCCCGAGAAACTAGCATTTATTGATGGGAACTAGATGAATTACATGTTATCTCATATACTACTACTACTAATAATGTTATAGGGGCGCCAGAGTGGCTCAGTTGGTTAAGCATGCGACTCTTGATTTCAACTCAGGTCATGATCTCATGGTTCATGGGATTGAGCCCCTCATCAGGCTCTGTGCTGACAGGTGAAGCCTGCTTTGGATCTTCTGTCCACCTTTCTGCCCCTTCCCCCCCACCCCTCTTTTTCTCTCTCAAAAATAAATAAATGTTAAAAAAATTCTAAAAAACCCAAGTCTGTTATTTTCAGGTCACTGTGAGGACAGTACATTGGGTGCATTTGAATTAGAGATCTCAGGTGAAAAATGGTTCTATTAACAATTTATGGTTGGGTAAACTAAGTCTCACATGATTGGCAATCTGGGTGCGACTTGTCAATACTGCTTCTTAGAGGAGAGTTGATAAAGCACTTAGTTCCTTTGGAATTTCAGGGGGCTTGATAGTGCTAAGTGATAGTTAGGTTTTGTGCTTTTGCTCATCCTGGTAAAGAAACAGTGGAAAATTACAAGGTAAACCAGCCTAAACACAGCTGAGTTTCACCACATCAGCATTCTCAGGAGGGATTGGTGCCAAACATGGCACCACACCCAGAATCAGTCAGGCACAGGCCATAAAAGAGCCTAAATAAGGAATTCAGTGGAGAGGTTGTGACTCATCTCAGGATCCTGGAGAAAAAGCTGATATGAAGATCGAAGGAGGAAACTAAGCAAAGAATGGGGTCATCATTTCCTCAGGTTTCTGCCAGTAGTAACACTGGGAATATGGGGGATTTTTTTATATTCTTGAAGGATACATGCTGTTAAGAATCTTCAATTCTAGAACATTCCCAGTTGAAATGTTGATGCATGGTAGTTTGCTAGGCACATGCACTGGCTAAATGACTAGAATTCACTTTCAACCCAGTACCTATATTTGTACCAGGTATTATTTTTGATAATATGAGCAGTTAAGATTTACTGAATACCTACTTTGTGCCAGCCCCTATTCTAAGGAGTTTTATGCATATTAACTCATTTTATATTCACAACAACCTTATGAGGTAGATGAGGAAACAAGCACAGAGAGGTTGAATAATGCTGAGGTCATGGTTAGGCAAAGGAACTAGAACTTGAAACTAGGGAGTCTGTCTGAATCTAGTGTCTCCACTCTTGACTGCTATGTTGTATCAAAACCATTATGCTATATTAGAAAAATACTGTAAGGTAGGTATTATCTCATCCCTTTTATAATTTTTTTTTTTTTAAGTAGGCTTCACACCCAGTGTAGAGCCCATTGTGGGGCTTGAATTTACGACCCTGAGATTGAGACCTGAGCTGAGATTAAAGAGTTGGATGCTTGGGATGCCTTTGTGGCTCAGTCAGTTAAGTGTCCAGCTTTTGATCTCAGCTCAGGTCTTGATCTCAGGTGGTGAGTTTAAGCCCCACGTGTGCTTCACGCTGGGCCTGAAACCTACTTAAAGAAAAAAGAAAAATAGAGTCTGACACTTAACTGATTGAGCCACCCAGGCACCCCTATAAACTATTTTTTTTAACATTGTGCTTCAACATGAAACAGGTGAATATCAAGTATCAGAAAACTCTTTTAGTTACGTCTCTTTTCTCTAGCTCAGATGACTTGATGGGTCTTCTTTTTAGTCTTTTGAATTTGTAGTGCCATGTGACAGAAATTAGACCGGTACTGTCTTTCTGGGTCTTAACTAGAACCTTTTTGAAGTTTGTGTTAGAATTAAAAGTAAATTATAATCTCTAACTTTCCTTAAAACTATCTCTTAAGAGAATATGAAAAAAGAGAAACCTGAAGATTGAGGCATATAGGCTTTTTAAAGATCTTCTGAGATGAATTCACACTGGTTGAAAGTCTCACTTTCTAATAATATGCAATATATTTTAGGTTGTCAGATAGTTCTGATTTAGAGGTCTTTGTGAGGTTTCTTTCTGGACCAAATTCCTTCTCTAGTCTCTATAGCTGTTTTCTCTAGCATTTTAATAAAGACTTAACTCAGTGTTGGTGTTGTCCCTACTTCTACCTGTCATTGGCCTAATTCAGGCCCTTATGTTTTGCTTGGACGATAGTTTCCTTAATGGTGTCTCCATTTCATTCTTTTCGATTTTTTTCAACAACTCTATACTCAACAAGGTCTACTGTGTGTGAGATGCTGTGCTCTTCACTAAGGGTGTCAACAGTAAACAAGACAGACATGGTGTTGCCCTAGCAAAGTGTATAGTCAGCATGTCTGTCCATTTCCCACACCACTGCCATAAACTTTTTATGAAATCCACATCACATCTTTGCCTGCTGTAGACTCTTCATAGTCAAGTTATAGCATACCTTACCCATTCAAGGGAAGCCATCTTCGATTTCCAATGAAGCCATCTTCGATTTCTTCTTAGCAGCAGAAGCAATTTTTTTAATACTGGTTTCCCTAATACTTTATAAAATCTTCATCAGAGTATTCATTATATTGTATTATAGTTGATTGTATTAGTCTCCTCTGATTGTGAGTTTCTTGAAATTAGGGATAATATTTTATTCATGATTATTTTATCTTCAGTCTAATACAGGGTCTGGGATGTAAGTGCTCCATAAATGATTGAATTATGGCATAATCTTAGTACTTGCTGTCATATCATGTATGTATATTTTGTTTCCCCAACTACCAGGTCTTATAATTTCCTTTGTATTCCTTCTGACATGCAGGCTGGTGCAAAGGACATAATATATTTTTATTTTATTTTTTAGTTTATTATATTTAATGTTTATTTATTTTTGAAAGAGAGAGATAGTTAGAGCAAGAGCAGGGGAGGGGCAGAGAGAGAGGGAGACACAGAATCCGAAGCAGGCTCCAGGCTCTGAGCTGTCAGCACAGAGCCCGACACGGGGCTCAAACTCACGAACTGTAAGATCATGACCTGAGCTGAAGTCAGATGCTCAACTGACTGAGCCATCCAGGCACCCCCCCATAATATATCTTTAGATAAATATTTACTGATTATTATTGTTCTTTCAGTATCTTCTGCATGCTAACTCTTTTGTTTAGAAAAGCATTTCTTGGTCTCTTGTTTTGCAAAATGTCTGTCTTTATTTAAAAAAAACAGTATTTTCTTTAAAGGGCCTTATTTAATTTCATGCCTATCCTAAGCAATTATTTATCTTATTGATACGGTGATTGATAAGATGGATCTTGCTTCTGTTTGGCTGCTAGAATACTTAGAGCCAAATTTGTGGCTTACCCTCAAAAAAGATGATTTCTTGATATGCAGCTTACGTAGCCTCTTCAGTTTGTAGTGATTGCTCTTCTATACTTATTTAATGTTTCATCATTTGTATCTTTATATGCCGCTCTATTAAAATTTTTTAAAATGTTTTTATTTATTTTTGAGAGAGAGTGGTGGGGGGAAGGGACAGAGAGAGAGGGAAACACAGAATCTGAAGCAGTCTCCAGGCCCTGAGCTGTCAGCACAGAGCCCAGTGCAGGGCTTGAACTTGGGAACCACCAGATCATGATCTGAGCTGAAGTCGGACACTTAACCAACTGAACCACCCAGACTCCCCTTTATATGCTACTTTAAATCCTTAAACTAACAAATGACGAGAAACCAGCAGTACTTTCACTGAACCCCTTTTTAAGGCACAGTACTAAGTTCTATGGGATATACAGAGATAAATAATACAAAATATCTGTCCCAAGACGATTGAATTTGTAGTGTAGAAAACACTAACTTAGACAAGAGGGCTTTGGGAGCTGATGAGAGACATGGGCTTTGGAGACTCAGAGAACATTTCTGTAGAAGGTGACTTTATCTATACCTACCTGCCTACCTACCTACCTACCTACCTACCTCTCTAGAGAACATGGGAGAGGGGTAGAGAAAGAGGGAGAGAGAGAATCCTTAATAGGCTCTGCATTGTCAGCCCAGAGCCCGATGCGGAGTTCTAACTCATGGATCATGAGATCATGATCTGAGCTGAAATCAAGAGTATCTCAGGCGCCCCTGAGGAAGGTGACATTTGAACTGAATCTTGAGAGACAGCTAGGATGTGGATTTGTAGAGAAAGGAAGGATTGGGCATTCTAGTAGTTGGAAACAGTAAATAACCAACAAAATATACTTTGTGACATTCATTAGGATTATCCATTCAATATTTCTCTCTCTCCTCCCAGGCACTTGTTATGATTACTTGTCCTTGCCCCTTTGAAGTTAGGTATGTCCATGTGAATTGCTTTGACCAATGATATGTGAGCTAAAGTGGCATGAGTCATTTCAAAGAAGTTTTAAAGAGTCCATGCATTCACTATACTTTTTTTCCTCTGCCACAGTGACCTGCGGTGATCTGATTGGCATGTGGGCCAAAGATGATCTGTTGCCTGTATTTGTAAATAAAGTTTTATTGGAACATAGCCTAGTCATTTCTTTCTTTTTTGGAAAGATTTTATTTTTATTAAAGACATTTTTTTCTAATGTTTATTTATTATTGAGAGACAGAGAGACAGAGCATGAGCATGGGAGGGGCAGAGACAGGAGGAGATACAGAATCCGAAGCAGGCTCCAGGCTCTGAGCTGTCAGCACAGAGCCTGATGCAGGGCTCGAACTCACAGACTGCGAGATCATAACTTGAGCCGAAGTCGGATGCCCAACCGACTGAGCCACCCAGGCGCCCCTGATTTTATTTTTTAAAGTAATCTTTTTACCCAGCATGGGGCTTGAACTCACAACCCCAAGTTCAAGAGTCACATGCTCTTCCAACTGAGCCAGCCAAGTGCCCCTGCCATAGTCATTTCTTTATGTATTGTTTGTTGCAGCTCTCGCACTGTAACGGTTAAGTTGAATAGTTGTGACAGAAACCGTATGTCCCACAAAGCTGAGAATATTTTCTATCTGGCCATTTACAAAAAACTCTTGCCGACAAGCGCTCCAGATGTTGGCTGCTTCTTAGCATCAGGACATTGTAGAGTACAGCCTCCTTTTGACCCACAGTAGATATACACCGTCAGCAAGAAATAAAATTTTGTTGTTGTAAGCCACTATAGTTTGGGGTTGTTTGTTACGGTAGCATAATCCCGTCCATCCTGACAGTCAGGCTGTTTATAGGAAAAGAAGTTTTTTCTTGGAGAGGAAGAAACCTGTTGAAGAGGAGTGGTTTGAAGAAAATATGGATAGGAATGGTCATGTAATATTGTGAAAGTAGTAGACTGTTAGGCTCAAGTGTTTAGATTTTATTTAGAATTCTCAGTATAGAATCAGGATTTGGGATTTTTTCCAAGGGACAGAAGAAGAGTATGGCAGGAACTTAATGATAAAAAGATTAATCTGCTGAATAGTTATAGAAGGGTCGGGAGCAGTAGTTGAGTCAGGAATTTGATCTCTATAAAATAAAGCAAAAGTCCCTGAAAAACTGACAGGAATTTCACTTGAGGTTTTGTGTGTTCTTTTTAAAGTTTTTAAATGTTTTTATTTATTTTTGAGACAGAGAGAGACAGAGCATGAGCAGGGGAGGGGCAGAGAGACAGGGAGACACAGAATCCAAAGCAGGCTCCAAGCTCTGAGCTGTCAGCACAGAGCCTGATGCGGGGCTCGAACTCAGGGACTGTGAAATCATGACCTGAGCTGAAGTCGGACGCTCAACCGACTGAGCCACCCAGGTGCCCCGTGTTTTTTTTTTTTTAATTGAAAAAGTTGCAGTGACTTAGATTCTTATCCTGTTTAAAGCTTAGTAGCAACCTCAGATTTTTGGCAATTTGAGCAGTTACACAGGTGAGGAAAATCATTGTCAAGGGAGTTGTGATAGCTGAGGGCCAGTATCTTCCTTCTTCTTTCTTTGATTTCCTCTTTAAAAAAAGTTTTTTTTTTTTATTTTAAAGTTTATATATTTTAAGAGAGACAGAGACAGCACAAGTTGGGGAGGGGCAGAGAGAGAGGGAGACACAAAAATCTGAAGCAGGCTCCAGGCTCCCAGCTGTTAGCAAAGAGCCTGATGCGGGGCTCGAACCCACGAACCATGAGATTGTGACCTCAGCTGAAACCAAGAGTTGGACGCTTAAAGACTGAGCCACCTAGGCACTCCTCATTTCCTCTTTTTTAAATGAAGCAAATAACGTCAATTATTCAGTGAAATTTGGTGTCAGATGGCTTAAGGTAGTTTAAAGCGAAAAACAGTCAGAATTAGGCTTAACTCCATCCCATTGCTTAATCTGGTATATATATGTGGAAGGAAAATTTTGTCAGTTTGCCAGCTAAGAGTATACAGCTGCTCCTTAAGGTTAAAATATAGTATTTTAGCATACGGAATCCTTCAGGTTTCCTAAAGCAGCTTCATCATACATATGCTGTACTGAAGATATACAGAAGGAAAAAACATAGAATAACAACAACAAAAAATGCTATAGAAAATCCCTGTATAATCAGGTTATTTTGTAATGTGGTGGAAGAACTATGTTCTTTCAATCTTGCTTTGCTCTAGTGAAATAAATGATTTTTTTACTTGTTTTGATTATACTGGAGTAGGGGCATTTGGGAATTTAGGAAATTCAGTATATTGCCGGCATGTTTTTGTTGTTTATTAAGCTATTATTCTTTTTCTCTTAGAGTTTATATTCTAATAATACAACATGTTACATATAGACCACTTAAAAATAAATAGTTTAAAAATATTTTCTGCTTTTCTTCTGATTATGAAAATAATACGTGTTTACATTGATTGGGACTCTGGTTGTAAGTGACAGAAACTCAGCGTGAATTAACTTCGGCAAAACCATGAGCAAGCATTTGAAGACAAGGTGAAGCTGGGGTTAGGTTTAAGACTGTGACACGGGGCTCTTGTGCTGACCTGTTGGCAACGTGTTTTACATTATTAACAGCTTTTTTTCTAGGTAGTTGAAATACACACACATATATGTAAATATGCAATAAGATTTTTTGTGTATATGTAACATGTATATTTATAACATTATATAATGTTACGTATATTTTATGTAGGGACAGCAAACTATAATATGTACATTATATATTTGTGTATATACACACATACATGCACACATTTTTTATGGGCAGAAAGAAATAGAGGAGTGTGGGATTCTGTGTCAGTGTACTTACTTACACCTTTAATTACAGCTCTGTGACTTGGCAAACATCTGTGGCTTAGTTTCTTTGTATGTAAAATGAAGGTAATACTGTTACTCTGTATCATGGGATGGTTTCAGGTTAATTAAGGTAATACATAAAAAGTGTTTAGAATAATGTAATAAACATTATTATTTTTATTTTAAAGATCTTATTTTTTTTTAAGTAATCTCTACACCCAATATGGGGCTTCAATTTACAATCCTGAGATTAAGAGTTACGTGCTATACTGGCTGAGCCAGCCAGGCACCCCTGAATATTTTTATTATAAATACTGTTATGTTTGTATTATACTATTTATGGACATATATACTGTATGTATTTATATTTCATTAATATCCGTACAGGTGTCATGGATTTTGTATCCTGCTTTTTTCACTAACGTGTTTTTTGTAATGTTTTGAACTTCCAACACTTTCTAGAAACCTCACAAACTTAAACTTTGGAGTTTTTTGGTGATCTTAACTTCCTTCTGAAACATGGCATTTTGGGAAAGACATTGAGTATGATAGCCGTTAACTCAAAGGTGTGATGTGTTCTGAAGGAACATGAGATGACTAAAGGCAAATCTTAGTCATGGTTTACAGTTCTTGGCCTGAATGATTTGGTTAGTACACTTAGTATATCCCTTTCCTGAACTGAAAAGATGACTGGCATAAACAGGCTAAAGATTAACCAGAGACTCACTATCAATATAAAAAAATGATAGTTTTTTCATTTTTAGTATGTTAATTCCTATTAAGGCACTAAAAGGTTGATTCTGTTTCTACTGTAGACAGTACATTATTGTAGAAAGAACATCTGCAGACTAGTGTTTGGATACTAGTTTTCTGAACCTGTAAAATAGAGACGACAATGCTACCACTATTACGCTGTTTATCTAAAAATTATCACATCATCTTGATGGATTGGCCATTTTACCATTATGTAATGTCTTCTTTCTTTTGCAACTGTTTTTATCTTCAGGTTTATTTTGTCTAAATTTAACTCTTTTGGTTTGTCCTGTGAATCTTTTGGTTACTCTTTGTGTGGAATATCTTTTTCTATCCATTAGTTTTCAACCTATTTGTGTCTTTGGATCTAGGATGAGTCTCTTTCTTTTTAAAAAATGTTTACTTATTTATTTTAAGAAAGAGAGAGTATGTGTGCAAGTGGGGGGGGGGAGAGAGAGAGAGAGAGAGAGAGAGAGAGAGAGAGAGAGAGAGAGAGAGAAAATCCCAAGCAGGCTCTGTGCTATTAGCACAGAGCCTGAAGCAGGGCTCGATCCCACCAACTGTGTAATCAGAACCTGAGCTGAAATCAAGAGTCGGATGATGAACCAACTGAGACACCCTGGTGTCCCTAAAATGAGTCTCTTAAAGACAGTATATACTTGGATCATGTTTATTCTGTTTTGTTTGTTTTTGTTTCGTTTTAAATCCATTTCATCAATTTCTGCCATTTAATTTAAAAGACAAATCTGTTTTCATTTATTGTAATTATTGATATGGAAGGATTTACTTTTGCCATTTTCCTGTTTGTTTTATATATCTTATATTTTTTCTGTTCCTAAATTTCTCCATTATGTATTTTTTATATTTATATCTATTATAAATAAATAAATAAATATTAATATTATATTATCATATTTATATTTTATATATTTATATTATTATATTGTATTTATATAAATATATTTCCATAAAATAAATATTTATTATATTAGGTATTTTCTAGTTTTAATACTTTGGTTTCATTCTCTTTTCTTTTACTATATATTTTACGCTTATTTTCTTAGTGGTTGTCCTTGGGGATTACAATTAACATCTTAATTTATGGCATTCTACCAATTTGAATTCAACAGTATGCAAAAACTTTGCTCCTACAGAATTCCCTCTTGTCTTTCTGTTGTCATAAATTATATCTTTATACACTGTGTGCCCACCAGAACAGATTAGAGTTATTGTTTTCTACAGTTGTTTAAAAAAATGTTTATTTATTTATTCTGAGGGGGTGAGGGGCAGAAAGAGAAGGAGAGAGAAAATCCCAAGCAGGCTTTGTGCTGTCAGCACAAAGCCCGAACCGTGAGATTATGACCTCAGGCAAAATCAAGAGTTGGACACTCAACTGACTGAGCCATCCTGGTGCCCCTGTACAGTTGTTTTTAAATCAGATAGGAAAAATGAGGAGTTATAGGCCAAGAGTACACTAATACTGACTATTATATTTACCTGTGTAGTTAACCTTTATTGATGTTATTTCCTCATGTGGATTTGAGTTACTGTGTTTTCATTTCAGCCTGAAGAATTCTCTTTAGTTTTCTTATAAGACAATTTATTAATGATGGACTCTTTCCAGTTTTTATTTAGCCAAGAATGTCTTAATTTCTCCTCAATTTTGAAGGATAGTTTTGCCAGATAATTAATTCTTGGTTAACAGTTTTGTCTCTTAGCACTTGAATATGTCATCTCATTACCTTCTGGACTCCATGGTTTCTGATGAAAAATCAGCTGCTAATCTTACCGAGACTTCTCGGTACATGACAGATCATTTTTCTGGCTACTTTCAAGATTCTGTCTTTTAAAGTTTTATTATAATGTGCGTTAGTATGGATCTCTTTTAACTTTTCCATACTTGGAGTTTGTTGATCTTCTTAGATGCGTATATTCATGTCTTTCATCAAGTTTTGGAAATTTTTGTCCATTATTTCTTTCAAATATTCTTTCCGTTCCTTTTTCTCTCTCCTTTCTGCATAGGACTTTCATAATGTGTATGTTGGTACACATTTTTCATTTTTCTTTTTTCTTTCTGCTCCTCAGAATGTTTTTGCTTTCTGTTCCTCAGACTGGATAATTTCAATTGATCTGTCATCAAGTTAGTTGATTATTTCTTTGTTTACTTAAATCTCCTAGTAAACCCATCTCATAAATTTTTTATTTCAGTTATTGCATCTTTCAACTCCAGAATTCCCATTTTATTTTTTTTGTAATTTTTATCTCTTTATTGACATTCTTTATTTGGTGAGACATTATTCTCATAGTTTCCTTTAAGTCTTGTCTTTCCTTTAAGTCTTTTTCCTATTTCCTTTTTTTTCCTGTGTATGGTCCATACTTTATTATTTCCTTGCATGCCTCATAATTTTTTTGTTGAAAACCAGACATTTTGAATATCATAACCCTTTCCAGGGTTTGTTGTTGCTGCTTGTTGTAGTTGTTTGTTTGTTTAGTGAATTTTCTGAACTAATTTTGTTGTCTGTATTATTTGTTGGGTGCGGCCATGGAAGCATATGTTCCTTTACCTTAGTGGTCAGCTAATCATTTGATGGAGATTTTCTCAAATACTGAGATTCAGCTGTTTTTTTCTTGATTAATCATTCCCTTGGTTTCAGCAAGCTTTTGATTAGTATCAAGAGTTCTGAGAGAGTTGATTTTGACCATTCTTGCCAATTTATTCATTATTTTTATGGACTTTTGGATGGACTTTTGGTTTCCTACCCTGACATTTTT
Source organism: Acinonyx jubatus (assembly GCF_027475565.1). Classification (NCBI taxonomy): domain Eukaryota; kingdom Metazoa; phylum Chordata; class Mammalia; order Carnivora; family Felidae; genus Acinonyx; species Acinonyx jubatus. The sequence continues at coordinate 87,594,148 of NC_069388.1, read as the reverse complement.
GCCTCTGACTTTTGAGGAATCACATTAATTTCTTCACTCAGTAAATATTTATTGAGTCCCTGCTATGTTCCAGACACTGCTGGACATACTTACATGCAGCATTCAGAATACTGAGCTTCCTGGGAAGGCCTGAAGGCAAGAGGGGTTGGAAGCTAACATTCACTGGTGCTGGTGAACACTATTGTATAGTATTTGATTTTTGTTTTTATTCACAATTCCTAATGATCAGAGGAGTTGAGCATCTTTTGTGTATATTGACCAGTTTTATTTCTGCTACCAGTTGGAAACTCATAAACTTTGTCCATTTTATTTTCTATTGGGTTGTTTGCTTTTATTTACTGATTTGTAGGACTATTTATATATCATGTATATTAACCTTTTGTTACATGTTTTATAAATACATTTTCTCATTTTGTTTTTTGACCTAATTTATGTTGCAAGTTTTTAAAAAAAAAATTTTTTTTTTAATGTTTATTTTTGAGACAGAGAGAGACAGAGCATGAGCATGGGAGGGACAGGGAAAGGGGGAGACACAGAATCTGAAGCAGGCTCCAGGCTCTGAGCTGTCAGCACAGAGCCTGACGCGGGGCTTGAACTCACCGACCGCGAGATCATGACCTGAGCCGAAGTTGGACGCTTAGCAGACTGAGCCACCCAGGCGCCCCGATGCAAGCTTTTAAAAAATTTTTTGTTTTTAATTTATTTTTTTTATTAAAAAATGTTTTTAAACGTTTATTTATTTTTGAGAGACAGAGAGAAACAGAGTGTGAGTGGGAGAGGAGCAGAGAGGGAGACCCAGAATCTGAAGCAGGCTCCAGGCTCGGAGCTGTCAGCATAGAGAACCTGACGTGGGGCTTGAACTCACAGACTGCAAGATCATGACCTGAGCTGAAGTCGGACATGTGACTTTTTTTTTTTTTAAAGTAATCTCACACCCAATGTGGGGCTTGAACTCACAATCCTGAGATAAAGAGTTGTATGCTCCTCTGATTGAGCTAGCTAGGTGCCCCTATATTGCAAGTTTTTATAGAGAACTTTAACATATTATTGTAGTAAAATCTACCAGTCTTTTCCTTTGTGGCTTCTGAGTTTTATGTTAAATTATAAAAACAATATTCAGATTTTCTTTAGGTATACTGATTTTTTAATTGATATTTCTGTTGAGATCATTGTAGGTTCACATACAGTTGTAAGGCATAACAGAGAAATCCCAGGTACTCTTTATCCAATTTCCTGCCAGTAGTAACATTCTGTAAAATAGTAGTACAACATTAAAATTAAGATACTGACATGATACAGTCTGCCAGTGTTAGTCATATTTCTATGTCTAACTTGTAGTCATCTATGTATGTGTATTTAGTTTTGTACAATTTTATTTCATGTAAGTTGGTGTATTTCCCAACACAGTCAATATACTGAACAGTTTCATCACCATAAGGATCCCTTGCATTACCCTTTTATTATCATTTTCACCTCCCTGCTGCCCCACCTCATAACTACTAACTACTGATCTCTCTCCATTTTTGAAATTTTGTAATTTCAAAATTGTTGTATAAATGGGATCATACAGTATGTGTTAGTTACCTTTTGGGATTAGACTTTTATTTTCACTCAGGGTAATTCTCTGGAGATTCATCCAAGTAGTTCTGTGTATTAATAACTTAATCTTTTGTGTTGCTGAATAGTATTCCATGATATGAATGTAGCACAATTTAACCACTTGTTGGAAGTCATCTAGCCTGTTTCCAGTTTCTTAGCTGTGGTATAATATGAAATCTATATTAGGTCTTTTTCTCTGGTTCCTGGCTCACAGCTCCTAAAACTCTTGGCATTGCTTGAGTGATAGGAGCATCTTTTGTTATTCCTAACATACCCCTTTCAACCATACCTCAGTTTATGCTAACGAAGTGACTCTTCGGGGACGCTTAGGTGGCTTTAGAATGGGGGCTAGTCAGCAGAAAGACCTCTTTGATTAGAGGGTTAGAACTTTTAGCCCCCTACCCCAGCCTCTGGGGAGGAGAAAGAGGCTGGAGATGGAATCCAGTCACCGATGACCAGTGATTTAATCAATCATAAAATTCCCTAAAGAATGGGATTTGGAAAGATTCTAAGGTGATGAACACATCAAAGAGCTTGGGAAGATGATGTGCCTGGAGAGAGCATGGAAGCTACCCATACCCCTTTTTCCCATGTCAGCTTTATAGATCTCTTCCATTGGCTCTTCCTGATTTGTATCCTTTATAATAAACCAGTAGTGGTAAGTGCTTTCCTGAGTTCTGTGAGTTGTTCTTGTGACTTATTGAACCTGACCTGGAAGAGGGGCATAGGAACCCCTGAATTTGTAGTTGATCAAGCATAAATCTGAGTGGCTTGGGTACCCTGTTTGTGGCTGGTGTCTGAAGTGGGGGCATTCTTATGGAACTAAGCCCTTAACTTGTGGGGTCTGACATTAACTCCAGTAGTAAGTGTCAGAATTGGTGTCAGAGAATCAGACAATTGGTGTAGGTAAAGATGGCACATATTTGATATCAAGAAGAGAAAGAACCTTTCACCTATTATTATGGATAAAGCTGCTATGAATGCGTACAAATTTTTGTATTTTTTGGTCAACATAGGTGGTCATTTTTCTGGAATAAATACCCAGGAGTGCGGTTGTTGAATTTTATGATAAGCGTATGTTTAGTTTTTTAAGAAACTGCCAAACTCTTTTTCTGAATGGCTGTACTGTTCTATGCCTTCCCACCAATAATGCATGAGAGATCCAGTTTCTCTGCATCCTCACCAGCATTTTGGTGTTGTCGCCACTTTTTATTTCAGCAATTCTGATGTACAGTGATACTGTAATATTGTTTACTGTGATTAAAGTCCATTTTTTAGTTTACTTATTTTTAAGTTTATTTATTTTTGAGAGAGAGAGAGAGAGTACGTGTGAATGGGGGAAAGGCAGATAGAGAGGAAGAGAGCGAGAATCAGAGAGCCCAATGCAGGACTTGATCTCACAAACCCAATCTCATGAACCCATGAGATCATAACCTGAGGCAAAATCAAGAATCGGGTGCTTAACTGACCGAGCCTCCCAGGTGCCCCAAGTCCATCTTTATTGCTGTGTTGTATAGAATGACCGATTTATTATTTGCGCTATTTGTGTGGGATTTACTATTGTTCCAAGTTTATGTTTTCGTAGATGTGGCCTGTTGCCCTTCTAAAGGTTGACAGTACTTAGAAACTTAGGAACTTATGAGACTGGATGGTGATACTGATTAATGTGAGTTTTTGAGGGTGTGTAATGAAATATGTCAACATTTGAAAGACTTAACAAAACCAAGTGAACCAGTATTTTTCAGATGACCAATGCCCTATGATACAAAATCATATGGGTAAAAGATTCATTCAAAGTGTAAGACAAATGGATTTTATTCTGAAACTCATAAAGTTTTGAGGTTGTAACATAAATTTGTGTATATGTATATATATATAAATACATGGAAAAGCTTTAAAAATACATTGTTGTTTTTCCAACTGCATGTGTATGAGGATTTTCCTCCTATCCTTCAGCCAAAACTCTGCACTGCAGTAGATTGAATGTAGGAGTGGTTATGGAATCCAGATGTATTCTGTTAAGCCAGCCATTAAAGAGATTTGCATGACTGTAAAACAAGCTGTTCTATTTTTTGTTTTAGAATGTATAACTATTTTTCATAAAATATATTCTTTAACATTTTTTTAAAAATTTATTTCTGAGAGACAGAGACAAAGCATGAGCAGTGGATGGGCAGATAGAGGGAGACACAGAATCTGAAGCAGGCTTCAGGCTCTGAGTTGTCAGACACAGAACCCGACGTGGGGCTTGAACCCACAAACCATGAGATCTGACGTTTAACCGACTGAGCCACCCAGGCGCCCCAACATAAAACATATTCTTTAACATGTTTAGTGGGTTGTTAATTTTAAATGAATTAATTTTTTACTTTCTCAGTTTTAATTTCTAATGATAATATGTATGTATATTCATATGTTCATATGAATTCATATGAAAAGTTCTTTAGAGTCCTCAATTGTTAATAATGTAAAGGGCTTCTGTATCTAAAAAGTCTGAGAACTGCTAGTTTAGATGAAAGGAGATTGAAGAGGCACGACAACTGAAGGGAATAGATGATCCTGGATGGGACACCCTCCAGAAAGAAATGAAAATGCTCTAACGAATATTATTGGGACGGTTGACAAAATTGGGATGTGGACTATGACTTAGCTTATGATTGTATCAATGTAAATTTCTTGAATTTGGTAACTGTGCTGTCGTTAGGTAAGAGAAGAAATACACACTGCGGTTTTAAGGACGCAGTATATGCAACATATGCTCAAATGGTTTAGGAAAATAAAAATGTATATATACATACAAGGAATGATAAAACAAATGTGGCAAACTTACACATTGGTGAATTCTGCGTAAAGGCTATTACAGGAGTTCTCAGTATTACTCATGCAGTGTGAAATTATTTAAAAATAAAAACTAAAAAATAATGAAGGAATATAATGAAATTTTAGAAGCAGATTTTACAGGTTAATCGGTAAGTCTTTTATTGTGTTAGTGAATGAAATGTTTCCAGCAGTTGGTACTCTAGCTATGTAACTACTTTGCCAGTTTCACCACGGGACACTCCTTGTGCTCTGCTGCCCCCTAGTGACTTTTATGTTCATCAGCAATTTACTCTGCAAGTACCACCACTTAGAAATTTAGAGCACCGTAGTCCTTTAACAATAACTTAGTATTAAGTAAAAGAGGTGTTTTGGGGGGGGAGGCATGGAGGAAGTTACTACTGTAAGCCATATCTCATAGTGTCTTTTTTCTTTGAATTAAAAAAAAATTGTATTTTTGATCTTGTGGTTCCTTTGTATTGAATTTGTAGTTCAAAAATCCAAAGGCCCTGAAAACATTTGTTGTCCAAGCTTGTCTAAATTCATCTGGCAACAAAACCTGACAAGCATTGACCTGAGGTGGTGATAGCCTTTTTTTTTTTTTTTGAATTTTTTTTTTTAACGTTTATTTATTATTGAAAGACAGAGAGTCAGAGCGTGAGCAGGGGAGGGGCAGAGGGAGAGGGAGACACAGAATCTGAAGCAGGCTGCCAGCTCTGTGCTGAGCTGTCAGCACAGAGCCTGACGCGGGCTCGAACTCGCAAACTGTGAGATCATGACCTGAGCTGAAGTTGGATGCTTAATTAACTGACTGAGCCACCCAGGCGCCCTAGTGATAGTCTTTATATTTACTGTTGTATAAATATTCCTACATTTTGCTGCAGAAATACTAATGTGATAGATGAGGGGAATGCTTCTTAAGACCTCACTGGGGATGTTATGAAATGTATGAAATATGCACCCTACTTGCTTTTTAAAATTTGGAAAATTCTGAATTCTGAAACATTTCTGTTTCAGGGATTTTTAGGTTAGGGATTGGAGATGTGTACCTGATTTGCTTAGCTTTGACTCCCAGTTATTAGGTATGAAGCAGTCTACTAGCTTATGCTGCTTTCTATTTTTTCTTTTCTCTTTTTAGTTGTATACTTTTTACATACTATATTTATATACTATATTTTGCGACTTTTAACCTGATCTTGTTTTTTGTCTTAGAGTTGCAGTTAAATATGCTCTGCCCTGTTATGGAAAGACTAGAGTCCTGCCAGTCTTTCTGGTTGAAGTTTCTCCTGTCATTTAGTTTGGTTGGAGTTCTTTCTCTAGTAGTTGCCTTAAGAAGGACTTAGGTGAACACATTTTTCAGTTAACTGTATATTCAGAATGGCTGCTCTGTAGACTTTATACCGAAAAGAGAGCTTCGTTGAACTTAAAAATCTTGGATTTTCTTTTCATGATAGTTGACTTTTTCTTTTCCTGTTCATTGGCTCTTCTTTTAATCTTTAGGAATTACTCTAAGGATTACAATATGCATCTTTGACTCATAGATTGTAGTATAAATTATTACTTGTGTCACTTCCATGACAGTGCTAGGATCATTGAACACTTGATTTTCATTTATCCTCTCCTACCTCTTAAGCTATTGCTGTCATGAATTTTAATTTTGCATGTCATTTAGTGCCCATAAGACATTATCCTTATTATTTTTTAGAGTCAGCATTCATTACTGTTTACCCTTTTGGGTTAATTTTCATTTCCTCCACCATTCTGTGCTTCTTTCTGAGATTGCTTTGTTTTTGCATGACGAACTCTCTGCAGCATTTGTTTGTTTATTTATTATTTATTCATTTATTTAAATGTTTATTCATTAATTTTTTTTTAATGTTTATCTTTTTTTGAGAGAGAGAGAGAGACAGAGCACAAGCGGGGGAGGGGCAGAGAAAGAGGGAGTCAGATTCGAAGCAGGCTCCAGGCTCTGAGCTGTCAGCACAGAGCCCGATGCGGGGCTCGAATTCATGAAACACAAAATCATGACCTGAGCCAAAGTTGGATGCCTAACCAACTGAGCCATTGCTGTTTATTCATTTTTGAGAGAGAGAGAGAGAGAGCGAGCATGAGCACGGGAGGGCAGAGAGAGAGGGGGCAGAGGATGACAGCAGCGAACCTGCTGTGGGGAACTGTGAGATTATGACCTGAGCTGAAGTTGGACGCCCAGCCAGCTGAGTCACCCAGGCGCCCCTGCAGCATTTCTTTTAATGCAAGTCTACTACTGACCCGTTCTCTTAACCATTTGCAACTATACAGATTATTGGCATTAAGTATATTCACATTGTTGTACAGCCATCATCCATCTTCAGAACCTTCTTAATGTTCCCAAACTGTACCTATTAAACAATGGCTCCCCGTTCTCCCCTTTCCCCTGCCCCTGGCAGCCACCATTCTACTTTCTGTGTCTCTGAATCTGACTATTCTAGGTACTTTCATGTAAGTGGAATCATACAGTATTTGTTCTTTTATGACTGGTGTCTTTCACTTAGCGTAATGTCTTCAGGGTTCATTCATGTTGTAATATGTGCCAGAATTTCCTTCATTTTTAAGGCTGAATAAACAATATTTTATCCTAGGTGTACCTCCTTTTGTTTATCCATTCATCTGTCAGTGAACACTTGGGTTACTTCTTCCTTTTGGCTTTTGTGAATAATGCTGCTATGAACATAGATGTAGAAATATTTCTTTTGAGTACCTGCTTTCAGTTGTTTTGGGTGTATACCTATAGGTGGAATTGCTGGATCACATGGTAACTTTATTTTTAATTTTTTGAGGAACTGCCAAGGTATCATTCAGTTGTTGTTTGACATATCTTTTCTGTTTAATGTTATTGTTGTTCCTTTAATATTTTCTCCTTTCTTTTCGGTTTTCTGTAGTTTTACTCTGATGTATTTAGGTATAGTTTTCTTTGTATTCACCCTGCTTGGGGTTTGCTGGGCTTGTAACTGTGGATTGATGTCTTTTATTAGTTTTGGGTAAGAAATAGTTGACCATGGTGTCTTTAGATGTTGTTTCTGCCCTGTTACGGAAAGACTAAACCCCTTTCATGGGAGTCACAAATTCAAAACGATTTTCGTAATACCGCTAACAACTTCTACTCACATTTCTGCAGGAGGATATATAGTATAGTATCCTAGAGACTACATGATATATGAAAACATCACTGTTTCAAAGGCTAATGTGATACATGCTTATGTTTTCTTATGCTTAAATTCTTTTGTTAGTTTAATTTTTAATGCGACAAATGTTGATAAATATAACCATATATACAGAAGCACTTGGGGACCTTAGTATTTTTTAAAAGTATGAAGATATCTTAAGGTGAAAAAGTTTGAGAACTGCTGGGGTGGGCCTTTGGACTGTGTGCCGTATGCTTCATATTTCGAATAGTCTTCTATATTTTACATCTTTTTGTTTTCCTTTTCATGCTTCAATCTAGACATTTTCTATTGATTTATCATCACTAATCCTCTCTTGCTGATAAACCATCTATGCAGTTCTTAACTTTAAAAATCATATTTTTTGCTTCTGATTTTTTTCCCCTCCATTTTAAAATAATATAGATTTAAAAAAAGTTTTTTTAAAATATTTATTTTTGAGACAGAGAAAGAGTATGAATGGGGGAGGGTCAGAGAGAGGGAGACACAGAATCTGAAGCAGGCTCCAGGCTCCGAGCTGTCAGCACAGAGCCTGACGCGGGGCTCAAACTCACGGACTGTGAGATCATGACCTGAGCCGAAGTCGGATGCTTAACCAACTGAGCCACTCAGGCTCAGCCCAGCCACCTAGCCCCTAAAATAATACAGATTTTAAGGCTCTGGTGAAATTTTCTGTCTTTTCATCAACATTGTTAATCTTTCCTCCCTTTTTTTCTTGTCTTATTAATCATAACCGTTTTAAAGTCCTTTCATGATGATGTCAACATCTGGATCATCTATGGATCTTGACCTTCAGTCATGTGATCCTCTCCTTTAGCCTGCCTGGTAATTTTGGCCTGAATGGGGATAAAAATTGTGGAGGTTCTGGATGACCTTATCTTCTCTAAGAAGAGGTTAACCCCTCCACCCTCTTTTTTGTAAGGCAGATAGAGTGGCAGTGATCTTTGTCCCGTCAGAGCTTGCTAGATTCAGGGTTCAGTGCTGGCGAGGCTGTGGCTGTCTGTGGTGCACTACTGCCTTATGGTATCCTGTCACAAAGATGTATAGCCTTGGAGTGATGATTAGGGCCCCTTCTTTCAGGTGGACACTGAATTCTAATCTTTATTTCCTCTATATCTCAAAACTTCTTAACACCCTGTTCTGCATCTTAGAGGCGTTTTGCTTGTCTTCTTAGCCTCTTGTCCATTGTAGCTTAAGAATTCAGCAAGTTGTGTTGAGGGAAGGAGAGAGCAGTATTCTGTTTCCTTCCCATTTTTCCTCTCCAGGATCTTTACTTCTTAAGTCTCTAATTTATGTCACTTCAGCTCCACAAAACTGTCAAAAACTGATTTCTCTTCCTCTTAGTCATGGCCTTCTGCTCAGTTTCTTTACTGGAAACTTAGCTTTACTTGTGCACAGATTTAGCAAATGCCTCGAGGGGAAAAAGTGACTAAAGAATGTTGGCTCAGCTCTTCTCATTTTTCCCCTGGCCTCCAGCATCTTGTTCCTTTAATTTCTGATTGCCTTAGTGGTACAAGTATATGGAGAAGAGAGGGAGAGAAGTGATATGGAATGAGGTAAGTCTGATCTAATTATAGCAGGACAGAGATGATATATGAAACTGATAAAAAGAAAGCAGCAATATTATCATATTTCTTACAGATATGGGCTTACCTCCAGAAATTAAAACCAGAAACATTTAAAAACAGTTTAAAGTGATTTTTTTTTTTTCTGGAAAATTAGAATAGAAATCCAAGAAGCTTAAAGATCTTCAAGCAGGATAAACGTAAGCAACAAAATTACACCAAGGCACTTCACAAAGGAATGACAACAATAGCTCAAAAGATGGAAAGGAGGAAAATGGAGGTATACTCAATTAGTTAAAAAGAAAGCAGGGAAAGGAAACCATTCACATTAATATCATTACATATTTGATTAAATTTGAACCTATTATCTTGCTATTTAGTTTTCATTTGCCCCATTTTTTTAGGTCCCTTTTTTCTTACTTTCTTTAACTGAGTGAGATTAACTTAATATTTAGCATTCTGGTGTATTCCATTGTAGGCTTTTTAGATATACCTTTTTTTTTAAGTTATTGCTGTAAGGATTGTAATATGCATCTTTAAATTATCACAGTTGCTGTGGCCTCAATGTTTTGTGTCCCTTCAAAACTTGTATATTAATATCGTAACCCCCAAAGTGAGCCTTTGGAAGGTAGTTAGGACAGGAAGGTGGAGCCCTCATGAATGGGATTTGTACCCTTATAAGAAGAAACATGAGAGCTTGTTCTTTTTCTCTGCTGTTTACAGTGTGAGGATACAATGAGAAGATGGCTGTCTGGTAAACCAGGAAGCGAGCCCTTACTCAACACTGGATTTGCCAGTGTTTTGATCTTGGGCTTCTTAGTTTGCTGAACTGTGAGAAACAAATGGTTGTTGTTTAAGCCATCCAGTCTATGATAATTTGTTATAGTAGCCTAAACTGATAAAGACAACAGTCTATCTTCAAATGATATCATCCCTATTCTTGTGTAACATAAGATCCTGGGTGATTCAGTCGGTTAAGTGTCTGACTCTTGATTTCACCTCAGGTCATGATCTTGCAGTTTGTGAGTTCGAGCCCCACATCGGGGTTCTGTGCCGATGGCATGGAGCCTGCTTGGGATTCTCTCTTTCCTTTCTTTCTCTGCACCTACCATGCTCACACTCTCTCTCAAAACTAAACTAAAAAAAGAAAAAGATCCTTTCAACAGTATATTTTCATTTCCCCCAATGACCTTAAGTGATTGCTAACATATTTTTATGTCTATATATGTTACAAATTCTACAATTTGTAGCTAATTATTTTTGGTTTAACATTGTTATAGTTTAAGGAAGTTTAAAAAATAATAAAAACTTTTATGTTTACTATTTCCTGTGCTCTTTATTCCTTTGTGTAGATCCCTATTTTGACCTGATTTCACTTTCTTTCTGCCTAAATAACTTCCTCTAATGTTTCTTGTAGTGCAGGTCTGATGGTAACAAATTCTCTAAGATTTTGTTTGAAAAAAAAAAAAAATCTTTATTTGTCCTTAGGTTTTGAAGAATGTGTTTGCTGCATAGAGAATTCAAGGTCTACAATTTGTCCTTTGGCACTTTAAGGATATCTTTCCATTGTCTTCTTGCTTATGTAATTTGGATGACAAGTCTGTAGTCATTTTATTTTATTTCTTTGCATCTATTGTGTCCTGTTTTCCTCCTCTGCTTTTAAAGCTCCCCTAGCCCCCTTATTCCTGGTCTTCTGCAAATTCAAGAAACTTTTTCTGACTAATCCAATTCCACACCAAACAGTATTTTACATTACTATAATGCAAAGTATACAGAGTTAAAGTATACAGATTTAAGTGTATAGATTTAAACATTATATTAATTTCTGTACAGGTTTATAATTGCCTTTCATTGTCTTTCATTCTGTCTTTCCTTACTAATTACAGTATTAGCTCCCTCAAAGGTAAACATTCTTGTCTTTTTCCTTTTAGTAAATGCTCAGTAAATATTTGTTAAATGAGCCCATGCTGGAAAAATGTCTAACCCACCTAGAATGGTAAATTTTCTTAAATTTCTGAGAAAACAGTTTCTATTTAGCCTGCTGTGGTCATTTTATTTTATTATTTAATTTCATTTAATAGATTTCTCCTGCCTTTTAAAACTTTATTTTTTGTAGTTGAGTGTATTGTGAACATTTTAAATAATTGCCCCCATTTTTCCTCGTGAAGTAAATAATCAAGTTACTCTGTAGATTGGAGAACTGGGATGTGATATGAATAGTGATATTCATAGCTTTGGGAGAGTGACCTAAACACAACTCTTTGTTAGTAAGTAGTCTTTGTTTATTTAGTGATGTTTGGGCCTTATTAGATCATTATTTTGTTGACTTCAGAGTTAACTTGTGTAGGGTAGCAGATTTTTAAAGAAATTACTGGACCCAGACCAGATTGATTGACAATAGATGATACATAACCGATAATAGATGCATGGTGAAAATATGCACTACACCTCAGGGAGATGTCTAACAAATTTTTCATTATAGGGTCATTTCTGATAGGAAGGCAATTTACTTTCCCCACAGTTCCTCATTATAATTCCTAATTCCTTGTATTGAACCAATCATGTAGTTTTAATATTCTCTCTTTCAGAAACATGTCTCTTAACATGTTAAGCTAGTCTTTATTTTATAATCATTTGAGTTGTGGTATCATTTGTTCTGTTAAATTTTATTTTTAGGGCCATTTTTCCAAATAAATCTATACAGATCAAGGTTGTTTCAGATTTTGTTTTTGTTTTTTTCTTTTGGAGTATTAAAAACAAAATCATTTAAGTATCGTTTATGATAGTTGAACATATATTTGATTTCATGATCTAGGTGTAAAGTAAAATCATTGACCAGAGCGGACAGGACACTAAGATGACTCAGTGTAGAGTTAATGACAGGTGAGATCTTAATCAAAGACCATGACCATCACTCAACTAACACTGTTTTAGAAAACAAAGGGCCATATGGCAAGGCTAATTGTGATATGCCAGGGCATTGTTTTGGGATTATGCACCAGATCATTGATTCTGGATGCTAACATTTGAAAATGATTTCTTGGTGGAGAATATGTGACTTTGGAATTAAGAATTCTCTTAGAATTTCTTTGCAAGGGAAGACACATATGAGAGAAAGGGTAAACAAAATATTTTGTTTATAATTTGCTGTAAAGATGATTTATTACAGTTTAATATTAAACAGCTCAGAAGGCCTAAAATTTATCTCACTTGGTGTTCTAGTTGGTGTTTCTCTTTGACACATGGTGTGAATCAACTGTCCTTCCAACTTGAAAGAGCAGAGAGCTCTCTGACGCAACTCCTTTGTTCTGGGGAATTGTTTCCACTGTGCCTTCAAAAGGGAGGGACATTAAAAGCTTTGGCTCATGACAGTTCTCTCCAAGTTGGACGCAGTTGGGGGGCTGAATGTTAGTTAAAGGAAGTGGGGTTGGAGACTTCTTCTATAACCTGGACTTATTTTTTTTTTTTTTAAAGACTGAACATTAACTTTTTCAAGCTTTCTATTTGACTTTATGAGATTGATGGTCTCTTCTCTCCCCTTAAAACGGAACCAGAAAATCACAGTTTTATATGTTGGTGTTTTCCAGGGTTCTCTTGTCTTAGATTGTAGCGTTGCTTAAGTTTTTGCCTTCTCCATAGTAGAGTTTTCTTTTGTGAAAATACTCATGTGCCTACATGACAAAGGGAAACATGGAAATGGAAAGTTGAATGACAAAATTATTGTCTCAAAAGATCTCAGTAGACTGGAAAAATAGATTGTAATTGTGATAGGTAGTAAGTTAGAGATTAGGATATCAACTGAGTGAGTATAGCAGTATATAAAAGCAAATTAAAAGATTTTATGTGAGTTTAAGCTCAATATATGGCATGATATGACGGCCAAAACTGTTAAAGCATTATTGTAAGACTGTTTTAATAGAAGCTGAGTAAAAAAGTTAAAGGAGATGTGTCTTTTTTTCCCCCCCTAGCTTGACCATGCTTGATTTTAAAATTGCTAATATTTATAGCATGCGTTCTGTGTGTCAGTCATTGTTTTGATGGTTTACGGATATTATGCCGTTTAATCTTCACACAATAACTGTATGAATTGGTTGCTATTATTATCTGCATATTACAGATGTGGAAACTTAAGTATAGAGAAGTTTAATAATTTGCCCACGGTCACATAGTTAATAAGTAGCAGAACCAAACTTGAATCCAGGAAGCCTGGCTTTGAAGTCTGTGCTCTTGACCACTGTCCTATACTGCCTGTTTTATTATACTTTAAGAAGAATGTTGACTACTGGAACGTGTCCAGAGGGTAAAAACCTGAATTGAAAGGCTGTTTATATATGGAATAGTTGAATAATTTGAGATTGTTTAGTCTGGAGAAAGGAAGCGGGGGAGCAAGGACTTGTTCTCAGTGGTCCTTTGAGGGCAAAAATAAGATAGATGGTGAAAATTATAGGAAGGCATATTTTATTTTTGTATAAGAACTTTGCAACAGCCATTGAAATGGGATCAGTTGCTTCATAATGAGCTTTCTTTTACTACAGATGTTTCCACAAAAGCTGGACAAGTATGTGATAGAGATACCTAGAAAAAATTGAACTAGTGTCTGTGAGTTTGGGTTGGATCATGTCTGAAGTTCCTTTTTTCTGTACATTTTTTATATTAAAGAAAAATCTTTAAAATGAGTTAGGCTGTAATATTCTTAAACAAATGCTTCTTTGAAACACACACACACACACACACACACACACACACACACAGAGTATTGATTCCTAACGGAAGCATGGCACTTATGGTGGAGAGGAAGGGTGTGTCCTGATGTATTTTTGTCTAAACCATGAAGGTTTTTTTGTAAATAGACTGATGATATTAGTAAGGAGTTCTTTGTATGTCCTGTTAGTGGAATAGGAAACAACAGAAAATGGCCTACTTTTCCAATTTACAAACCAAATTACTTAGTAGTAGAACAAGGTTCCATAATAACCATTGAAGCTCCTCTGTTCCCCTCCCATTTGAAAGCCCATGAAAGAACATTAATTGGTGCACTTCATAGTTGCAATTAAAGGGCCCTTGGAAACTGTTAACATCAGTTTTCAAATTGAGAATTTCAGGATATCATATATATTTATGTTTTAAATACATTTTGAGATTATGATCAATAAGAAGGGAAGGTTCGAATGTAGAAAAGATAGTTAATTAAAAAAATTCTTACCAGTGGGTGATTCCTTCTTGGGTTTGTAGGAGATAGATTGTGAGAAGAAATTCTCATTCTGTTTTTTACATTTATTTGATTTTTAGATAATTATTAAACATTAGACTCCAAGTAACCCTGACGTGGTTGTTTTTGTGTGGTTTTTATTTCAGTTAACATTTTATTGAGCATTTATCTATTGTGAACCAGGTACTATTTTAGACTTTTAAAAATGCATTTCCTTTTTTTAATGATAGAAACAATACATGTTTACTTAAAGAAAATGTAAAGTTACAGAAAAGTAGAAAGAAAAAGGTCACAATTGCATTATCCAAACATTTGTATTATTTTGGTGTATTTTTCCACTACCTCCCTCTTGCCCTCATCCTATGTCTCATCTCCTCTTTGTACCCCTTCATCCTTTTCCTTTTCATCTTACCCTTTATGTCATTGTAGCAACCTGGGAAAGGTAAATGTTTCTGTGTACTGACAATGTCAGAAAGGTCGCTTCATGTGTGAAATGATAGTGATTACTCCAGTAGGATTGTTTTTGAGCAATAAGTAAGGTAGTGTATATAAAATGTTCAACAGAGACCTTGGTATATATATATTTTTATTTATTTCTTTTTAGTTCATTTTTTAAGTTTATTTATTTTCAGAGAGAGAGAGAGAGGGAGAGAGAGAATCCCAAGCAGGCTCCGTGCTGTCAGCGTAGAGCCTGACGCAGGTCTCAATCCCACAAATCATGAGATCATGACCCGAGCCAAAATCAAGAGTTGGACGCTTAACTGACGAGCCACCCAGGCACCCTGGTATATATATATTTTTGAAAAGCTTACTTTTACTATTATAATTTTGAGCTGGATTTACCCTTTAATGTTATGGGTGATATCGGCATAGTAAAATTTTCTAGATTCAATTGCTGGGTGGTCAAATGACTGGCCTGTAATTTTCTGTGCTTTTCTTAGGAGTTGGTACTGTAGGTAACTTCCCCCTTCTGTTCTTGAGCCATCATTGCAAACTCAGATGTGTACCTCAGACATTTTTCAGAACCATGATCAGGTGTAAATCGACTTAGCTGTCCCCCATGATGCGTGGTAGGATTTCTCTGCATACTTGTATGATAATTGTTTAATAGAACACTTAATCCAGGTTGAAATGATGAAAAATTGCTAAATAACAGGACATTTAACATCGCTCTTTGTTCAGCTCTTCATGACTGTACATTACAGTGTCTAGTCTTGGTATGAGACTGATGGTTATCATTATGATACAGAGTTCTTGACTACTTTTATGTTCTCCCAAATACAAATCTTTAACAGACTGTACCCCCTCTCCCCCTTATAAAAAAGGACTTTGCCAACATATTTTTTTCTCTCCTTTGAGAGTTAACTTGGTAATTTCGAGCATATAACCATGATGTTTGGGAGTTATCTAACTGTTTCCATTGTTGTAGCCCGATTGTCCATGGTTTAATCATCAGTAGTTAAGAAGGAAAGCAGAAAATGGCTCCAGGCTGCACAGTACCATAAAAAATTTCCACCTGGAAGCAATTTTTTCTAAAAGCCCTTAGGGACTGCTGTCACCCTCCCCCCCTTCTGTTGGCAAAAAAAGGGCCAGAAACACCAGTTCCCTTCAGAGTCAGGTCTTGTTGCTGTTTAATCATCTTTCTCCTAGCTTCCAGAGAAGGTTAGAGGAGAGCTGGGGAAATAAGAAATTATTCCCAGACACTTCTCTTCTTCTACAATAGATTTCCTTGAACTTTCTAAGTTCCTTTTTTCTTCCTCTGATTCCTTCTTTTTCTATTTTGCATTTTAGCTGAAGTACAAACTATTTGTGCCGCTAGAACTTGAACTTACTTTTTTTAAGTAAGAATGTTTATTATTAACTCTAGGCTTGTCTTTGGAGAAAGTTTAAATGTTGAAACATATTTCAGGCACTGCTTTAGACCCTTTGTCACTCTATAATGCCTTCTCTGTGGGATACAGGCGTTGTTCCAGGAGTAAACCCTCAAGGAACGCAAGGTCCTATAGGGAAGATAGACAGATAAATAAACCATCATGATGTAGAGTGCTCAGTGTAGTACTCTCTCAAAAATATGAACAAATAAACATTTCAGAACAGAAGAGTATTGATTCAGCTTTCCATCAGTAAATGTTATTAGTGGCGGTGCCCATTCATTTCTAGAATAATACTAAGCATTTGTTGAAGAACTTTAAGGCAAAGCAAGATGATAGTACTTCTTAAACCACACATGGTTTCATAGGTTCAAGGCCAGTTTAAATTTACAGTGTCAAAATAAGGGTGTAAATGGGGTGTTAAATGAGGATGCTGTGGCTATTAAGGAGTACTTCTTATCCTGTATCAATTGATTATCAATGATAGGGCTAGGTGCTTCAACAGATTTTGTTTCTTCATAAAAAAAAAACAAAACAAAACATTTTTTAATGTTTGTTTATCTTTGGGAGGGGGAGGGGCAGAGAGAGAGAGGTAGACACAGAGGCTCCAGGCTCTGAGCTGTCAGCACAGAGCCCGAAACGGGGCTTGAACTCATGGGCTGTGAGATCATGATCTGAGTCAAAGTCAGATGCTTAACTGACTGAGCCACCCAGGTGCCCCATTTCTTCATTTTTATTTATATATATATATATATTTATTTATTATTTGATTTATTTTTACAATTTATATCCAAGTTAGTGAGCATATAGTACAATAATGATTTCAGGAGTAGATTCCTCAATGCCCCTTACCCATTTAGCCCATCCCCCCTCCCACAATCCCTCCAGCAACCCTCTGTTTGTTCTCCATATTTAAGAATCTCTTATGTTTTGTCCTCCTCCCTGTTTTTATATTATTTTTTGCTTTCCTTCCCTTCTGGTCATCTGTTTTGTATCTTAAAGTCCTCATATGATGAAGACAATATAAATAGATTTTTAAATGTATTCCTTAATAAACTGGATTATTACATACTGCAATGGATTTTTATTATAGAAGAAATTGACTTCTTGTGGGAAAAGATGCCTAATGTCAGCATATCAGTAAGTAGGAGAAAAGTAAAACCTTCAGTATGAATCTTCAAAGAATGAACTCACAATTCTGTTTGGTGTAAATGCCTCCTGACAGTGCAGGCTTAAATTTTCTCTGGTTTTTTGAAAAGTTAGTTAGGTTCTACCTCGTTGGGAAGGAGGGAATCTTCTATGCCAGGTTATGGTAGTTGTAGTAAGGAAGGAGGTTTTATAGAAGTGAGTTTTGAGCTGAAGCTTGAAGGATGAGTAGGAGTTTGCCAGGTAAAATGATGATAAGATTCTGGGCAGAGCGACTGCCGAGTACACTCAAGGAACTTCGAGTGGAGTTGTAGAGAGAATGTGGAGAGTGTTCAGAGATAAGTCTACACCTGGAGAGGGCTTATATATTATGTTACGGACTTGGACTTGATTTTGAGGCAGGTCTTAATTCTAAAAGGGAGTGAGTGTGTTTCATGATCACATTTCATTTAAAGAAGATTACTGCAAAAGAAGTATCAAAGATTGTTAGGGAAATAAGGAGGGAGGTCAAACGGTTGTTAAGAGAGATTATGAGGACATGAGCCGGGGCAGTAGCAGGGGGGGATAGGGAGGAAGAAAAGCATGGAAGTGATATTATGGAATCAGAATTAGTCTTGGTGATTGAGTAGTTGGAAGGAGGCGTGAGGTGGGGTGAGGAGTCCAGGTTAACTTACGTATTTCTAGTTTGGGTGGGTGGTGGTATCTTCAATTAGAGATGGTGACTGTAGGAGGGAATTGGAGGTTTGGGTGGCAAGCTAATGATTTCGACTTTTGACACGTGCAGTTTGAGATGTTTTTGAGGATGAATGGTGGTTGGATATTCGGGTTTACAGGATTTGACAGAGGTATACCCTGGTGTTATTGCTTTGGGAGTCAAAGGTGTTTAATAGTGAAAACTGAAGTATTTATGATATCTCTGAGTGAGTTTGTGTGAGAGTGAGAGGAGATGAAGCCCAAGCAGGTGTTGAGGTCCAGAAGGAAGAAGAATTAGTGGAGACTGAAAAGGGAAATGTCATGGAAGCCCTGAGAGTAGATCTTTAAGAGAGAGGGAGGGGCATGTGGCTGGCCGAGTCAGTAGAGCATGTGACTGTTGATCTCAGGATTGTAGGTTTGAGCCCTTTGTTGGGTGTAGAGATTACTTAAAAATAAAATCTTCAAAAAAAAAAAATAAGGGAGAGGGAATGGTTAGCGGTGGCACATACAAAAGAGGAGTCAAGTAAATGATGAACTGAAGAATGAATATTTTATTTGACAGGCTTTTTTTTTTTTTTTTTTTATTTTAGCAAGAATCGGTTCATTAGGGTGATGTGGGTAAGAAAGAAGTTACAACTGGGTCAAAGAGCAAGTCCAGTTTGAGGAAATGGAGGCAGTGGGTATAGATTGCTCTTTTAAGAATCTTAGCTATGAGAGGAGAAAGAGTAAGAGAAAGGATGTCAGAAGGCAAATTATCAGAACAGAAATTTTAATTTACCAGTATTTGTTTAAAAAAGAGTAAAAAGGGGCTTATGCTGTTGTTGTTTTTAAGTAGGCTCCATGCCTATCGCAGAGCCCAGTGTGGGGCTTGAACTCATGGCCTTGAAATCAAGATCTGAACTGAGACTGAATCCAATGCCTGACCAGCTGAGCCACCCAGGTGCCATGGGGCTATGTTGGTTTAAGAGGGGGGAATGTTTTAGAGAAAGAAGTCCATAGGGATGAAACATTTGAAAGTACAGAAATAAAAAGAAGTATTGATGGAGCATTCCTGGAGTGGAGGAGAAATGAGAGTTTTTAGAACAGAATTAGTCTTAGATTGAGCTGTGATGTCTATTCCATTGAGATAGGAAGGTACACGTTTAAGGGTAGGTAGAGATATAGATTGTCCTTAACAGTGTGGCTGTCACGGTAGCAGTTATGGCGGTCTCTGTTTCCTTGCTTTCATTAGTTTATTTTCCAATAGGCTGTTGTTGATTTGACAGATGTTTTGTGACAATTTCCCCTTCTCCACTTTGCCGTGCTATTTAGCCAATTTCAGGTTTTTAGTAAGCTCTTTAGCTAGGTGCTAGTTAACATTTCTCCACCCTGTTTTTATCTCTCTGAAAATACCATCAAAAAAGCCATCATGTGTGGGGTCCCCTTTCTGCCTTGAAGCAGATCTCCATCACAACATTCTTTTGGTTGCATGGACTGTTTTGGTGAAGCCAGTTGTATACCTTGGTATCTGTAGGGTGGAAGAAGGATTTAAATGTGTTTGATCTCCTGTGGCAGTGCAAGGACATTTGGGTGTAGTCTTCAGTTTAGACTTCCTTAACTAGTATGTGCTTCCCCTGTCCTTGATGATAATATACAGTGATCTACTTTCACCTTTATATACTCTGAGCATCCACATTACCATAGTAAAGGTCTGAATTAAAGTGATAGATGAACTGAAGAAGAGGAAGGAACTTTAAACTCCACTTGACCTTCTGCAGTTTCTCTTTCAACATCATGCTCAAATCTGTTTTTCCACTTTATTTTTAACTTTTGGAACAAACAAAAATACTAATGATGCTTTTATGGAGCTTAATGAGAAGAAAATGTTTCAAGACTAAAAACCATGACACAAGTTAAAAAAAATATATATGAAAAAGAAAAGACCAGAATAAATTCTGGATTTTTTTCTTGGATTAATCAAAATAAAAAGAAAAATGTTCAGTCTTTGTGTCTTAAAGTTCTCCTTGGTTCTGAAAACATTTCAACAGCTAAACTTTGTTTGATGTGATATTATTCAACTGTCTTTGAGATAATCAGAAACCCACATCTTATGGTCAACTAATCTTTGACAAAGCAGGAAATGATATCCAATGGAAAAAAGATGGTCTCTTCAACAAATGGTATTGGGAAGACTGGACAGCAATATGCAGAAGAATGAAACTGGGCCACTTTCTTACACCATACACAAAAATAAGTTCAAAGTGGATGAAAGACCTAAATGTGAGAGAGGAAACAATCAAAATCCTGGGAGAACACAGGCAGCAACTTCTTTGACCTCGGCCATAGCAACTTCTTACTAGACACATCTCCAGAAGCAAGGGGAACAAAAGCAAAAATGAACTACTGAGACTTCATCAGGATAAAAACCTTCTGCACAGTGAAGGAAATAACAAAGCTAAAAGACAACCTTTGAAATGGGAGAAGATATTTGCAAATGGCATATCTGATAAAGGGTGAGTTAGTATCCAAAATCTATAAAGAACTTATCAAACTCAACACCCCAAAATAAACAATTCAGTTTAGAAATGGGCAGAAGACATGAACAGACATTTCTCCAAAGAAGATATCCAAATGGCTAATAGACACATGAAAAGATGCTCAACATTGCTCATCATCAGGGAAATACAAATCAAAACCATGATGAGACACCACCTTACTCACCTGTCAAAATGGCTAAAATTAAAAACGTAGGAAAAAACACATGTTGGTGAGGATGTGGAGAAAGGGGAACCCTCCTACATTTTTGATGGGAGTGCAAATTGGTGTAGCCACTGTGGGAGACAGTATGGAGATTCCTCAAGAAGTTAAAAATAGAACTAGCCTATGACCCAGCAATTGCACTTCTAGGTATTTATCCAAAGGACACAAAAATACTGATTCAGAGGGGCACATGCACCTGATGTGTATTGCAGGATTCTCAACAATAGCCAAATTATGGGAAGAGCCCAAATGTCCATTGACTGATAAATGGATAAAGAAGATGTGGTGTGTGTGTACACACACACATACACACACACACACACACACACTCTGAAATATTACTCAGCATCAAAAAGAATGAAATCTTACCATTTGCAATAACATGGATGGAGCTAGAGTGTATTATGCCAAGCAAAGTAAGTTAATGAGGGAAAGACAAATACCATATGATTTCATTCATATGTGGAATTTAAGAAACAACAGATGAACATAGGGGAACGGGGAAAAAAAGAGAGGGAAGCAAACCATAGGAAGCTTTATTTTTATTTATATTTTTCAAGGTTTATTTATTTATTTTTGATGGGGGCAGAGAGAGAGATTGAAAGAGAAAGAGAGAGAGAGAGAGAGAGAGAGAGAGAATCCCAAGCAGGCTCTCCACTGTCAGTGCGAAGCCTGGGGGGGGGGCCCTGAACCCACAAACTGCGAGATCATGCCCTGAGCCAAAATCAAGAGTCGGACGCTTAAGTGAGCCACCCAGGTGCCCCCAAACTTTTTTTTTAGAGAGAACATGAGCAGGGGAGGGGGAGAGAGAGAAAGAGAAAGAGAGAATCTTAAGCAGGCTCCATGCTCAGTGTGGAGCCCAACACAGGTCTCAATTCCATGACCCTGGGATCGTGACCTGAGCTGAAATCAAGAGTCAGATGCTCAATCGACTGAGCCACCAAGGCACCCCAAGAGACTCTTAAATATATAGACCAAACTGAGGGGTGATGGAGGGAGGTGGGCTGGGGAATGGCTAAATGGGTGGTGGGTACTAAGGAGGGCACCATTTTGTAATGAGTACTGGATGTTATGTGTAGGTGATGAATCATTCTGCACGTGAAACCAATTTTACCATTTATGTTAACTAACTAGAATTTAAATAAAAACTTGAAATAATAATAAAAAAAGAAACCTACATCTTAGTCTCCTACCATTCCTTCCATTTCTTGATCTTTAGCATACATGGAGGCTCTCCTCCGGGCCAGGCTCGGTGCTAGAAGCTGGAGATAAAATGGGCAAGACACAATCTCTGCCCACAGGAAATTAATGTTCTAGTAAGAACTAGTAAAAGAAATTGACAAGTGAACGGGCAATCAGAATATAGTTTAATAAATTCTGTGATGGCATTCATAACAAAGGAGGAACACAGAGTCTCTGAACTAGAGAAAGTTTCCTAGAAAAATTAAGGTGCAAGCTGAGATTTGAGGAGTTAACTCTTAACTGGAAGAAAATGGGGAAAGCAGTCTAGCAGTCCTGGGAACAGGATTCCTTAGCATTGTGTAGACTTTGATTCACTGTTGGCTTTTTCTTTGATTTACCTACTACCTTTGAAGACTGAACAATGTTGTGCATTTAGGATACTTTCCTTTGCAAGTAATAGAATATTGAGGGAAAGTGGAAATAAGCAATTTCCTAAAAATTGGAAATTGCTCTTAAAATGGGAAATTTATGAACTCATGTACTCCGAAGTTGGGAAATAGGACTGTTTCAGCATTGGTTCATCATCAAGGACCCAGGTGTTTTTCATGCTTTCCCCCTTGCCATCCTCAGATTGTTGGGGCTGTCTCCTCTCACCTTGGGATGTTTGCTGCATCCCCACACATTGTATTGGACAGTGTCTGAAGTAGGAAAAGCAGTTTCTTTTCCTGCATCCTTCAGGAAAGAAAACGTCTTCTTGGATCTTCACTTTGAGACTTTTCTTTATTTCTCATTGGTGCAAGTTGTGTCACCTATTAACTGGTCACTGACATGGGGAATGGAATAACCATGATTGGTTTACGGATTAGTTTGTACTTACCTCTTGGAGTAGGATGGGAAGGTGAAACACCAGAACAAATTGGGGCTCTTCCAACAGGAAGAAGAATGGAATAGCTTTTGTTTAGGCACAACTAATAGGCAACGGACTCATCCTGAAGTAGAAGTGGAAGAGAGAGAGAGAGAGAGAGCGAGCGCGTGCACATGCATGTGTGTCTTTTTTTTTTTTTTTTTTTTAATGTTGATCCATTTTTGAGAGGGAGAGACAGTGCAAGCGGAGGAGGGGCAGCAGAAGGGGGAGACACAGAATCCGAAGCAGGCTCTGGGCTCTGAGCTGTCAGCACAGAGCCTGTCACTGGGTTTGAACCCACTAACTGCTAGATCATGACCTGAGCTGAAGTCGGTCGCTTAACTGGCCAAACCACCCACGTGCCCTGTGTCTTTGTTTTTAAACCCCTGAAGCATTGTGTCCAGCATGAGCTTTTCCTAATTGTGTTTTCTTTGGGAGTCAGTTCCAGATGTATCAATAACAAGCAGTGCAATTTTCATTATGGCATTTTTACTTTCCTTAGCCTCAGTTTCCTCCATTGTACAGTAATAGCTTTGTATTCCGTCTCTAAGACCTCTTTCAACTCTGAAATTTTAGAGGTTCATGGAACCATTTTACTTTCTTTGCTGGACAGACCAATGTACTACAGAGGACACTTGCTAGCTGTGTGAATTTGGCAAGTTGCTTCATCTCCTTGGGTTCAAGTTCTTCATTTATAAAATGGGAATTATGTCTAATTTATAAGGAGCAAAGGATTTAAATGAGATAACATATGCTCATAACATTATTTTCCTCTTTGGACAAACAGATTAGAGCTGATACAGGCTGTAGCAAATGATATAATCCTGTAATGATTTGTTACAGAGGAATGGTAAGTATTTGTTGAATAGAATTCCTGAAGTGCCATTTTAGCAGTTAAAATCTGTCTCTTAAAATGCCCATGAAATCTAGGTGGGATGTTTGAAAGTATGCATCAGGTATAGCCACTAGTATAAAACATGTTACTTTTTGCAAAAACCTGTGTGTGTGTGCATGTGTGTTTGTGTGTATGTGTTTATGTGGTTGTTTTTTGTGTATTGGGTACTTTTTTTGGTGAAATTAGACTCTACAAGGCAGCATTTATGTGGTTGACTCAAAATTTAGGCTATAAAAACTTGTTAATTCCTAAGCATTTCTTGTTTCTCTTTTACTAGGTACTAGAATATTCTTTGGCTTATGACAAATAATGCAGTGGTGCAGTTTGTTTATTTCATAGTCTTATTTAACTGTGGCACACCTGTGGCACCGATACGTTAAAAGCATATAGCTTTTCTGTAAATCCTGCTTTATATTAGAAATGGAAATTTAAATATTAGAGTGCTTTATATAAAGTATCATTTAATAACTAGTTATAAGTCATTGGCCAGGAGGTATTATAGAATACAGGTTTTAGGTTTTTAAGCAGTCTCTCTTACTTGGACACAACAAGTCAAAAGTTTCAAGGAATATTAGAAATGGGTCATCACTAGATGGCAGTCTTTCTCTAGTTTAAGTCATTTATTTGGGGTTGGGGGGTGGGGAAGCTACTCTTTGTTCAAGTGCACTGTTGACTGCAAATATTAGGTTAACTTTCGTAGGTCTATAATCTTTCCAGAATATAAGACTTGTTTATTTTTGCTTTTAACATTTTATATCTGATAGATAATGTTGGTTAGTACTGAGTAAGGCTCAGATACACTTGAAATGCTGGTAGAAATTGAACTGTTAAGTAGTGATCTATAATTGCCTTTTCCTGTGCTGGGCAATTTGAAGCAAAACCTTTAAATCAGTGATTTTTAACCTCTTTGTTAACCAGATGGAAGCTATGGATCAGTTTCCCCCAAAATTACATATATGTGCTTCTCCCTATACACACATAAAATCTGGAAAGTGTGGATTTCTTGAAACATACCCATTGAACACAAGTTTATTAAATATAGTTCAACACCCCTGTTTTAAATATGTGGGTTTTATGTTTATTCTAACTTTTTAAACTCTCAAGATACTCAAGGGATCCACTGTAAACCTTTGATGTTACTCAACATTATTATAATTAAAGAGAATAGTAGAATCATAAAGGCTGTAAAATAGGAGAAATAGGTAGGGGCTAAGTGATAAGGATGTAGAAAATTCATTAAATTGTTTTGAACCTGTTAACACTATTCTGGAAAATGTATGATCTTTACATTTTATTGACTTAACTTGAAAGTGGAAGTTAATTGTAGAAAGTAGGCTGATACTTAAGAGAATTTGTAATTGATTGCCTTCTATTTCCTAAATGAGAAAGCTGAGGGTCAGAGAAACTGAGTTGGCTGCTTAGTTGCATTGCTAAAACCAAGGCTACACAGGCAACGAAAATCTACCTTTCTTTCTTTGATTTATATTATTTTATAGGAAGTTCAGGGAACTAGGGAGGCATTATTGACATGTTAAGAATTTCTTAATTTGGGGATTTTCTTCTCCTTGAGTTGTCTTTTGTGATATTAATATAGATACTGGAAAGGAAAAAAAAGAAGAGATTGTACATAGTAGAAGGAAGTAGATGTGCTACTTAACAGTATTACTAGGTCAAGCTATAACTGAATTTGAAAACAAAGAGTTGTCTAATATTGAATACTTTCTGCTCATTTCATTTAGACTGATACATTTTTACTGGTTATTGCTTTTCTATGAGTGGCAAGGAATATTAGTATCTTCACATGGTAACCTTTCTTTTCTTTCCCTTTGGAAGGAGAAATTTATGTTTATTTGAAGTTAGTTGAAATGTCAATGGTAGATTATGTTTTGTGTTCATATTTCAAATAGCTCCTTCAGGCAAGTGGTTCTTCTATATTGTGTCTTTTTTTTTAATGTTTATTTATTTTTGAAGGAGAGAGAGACAGAGCGTGAGTGGGGGAGGGGCAGAGAGAGAGGGAGACACAGAATCCAAAACAGGCTGTCAGGACCGAGCCTGATGCGGGGCTTGAACTCACAGACTGCGAGATCATGAACTGAGCCAAAGTTGGACGCTCAGCCAACTGAGCCACCCAGGTGCCCCTCTATATTGTGTCTTAATTGTCAGCATGGGGATTGTTTATAATTTATTTGAAGATCTCTCCTCTTTATTTCAAAAGAAGGAGAATGAATATAGATTGCTCTGGGTTTTCTGCAGTAAGTGTTTAGAATTTTTAGTGGAAGCCAAACTTGTATGTATATTATCTGTAGTTACTGCTGAGTTTTGGGCAATGGAACTGATCTGCTGAGGAGAGTATGCAAGATGAGGGTCATGATCTGGCACCCACAAATGATTCTAGAATGTGAAAATGTTGGTAATGAACACATGGGTATTTGGTAAACAAATGTCAGATGTCGAAGAGGTTTTAGAGATAGTATTACTCATTCATTTAGTCAACAATGAATGAATGTTTACTCATTGTCTACCACCTATTTGGCACTGTTTGTAGAGGTACAGTGGTGAATATGGCAGACAAAGTTCTTGCCCTGGAGCTTATAATGTAATTGGGATGGGTTTGGGGGGAGAGATAGACAACAAACCATGGATGATGAGAATGAGAGAGTTGTTTGAAGATTCAGAGAATGAGCATTACTAACATGAGAACAGCAAAAACAAAATTCTTCAGGGAAGAAAAGCCTTAAAAACAACAAAAAAGGCCATTGTAGCTAGAACATAGGGGATGGAGGGAAGCTAGGGGTGGGAACTAGAGAGGAATGAGGTTGGAGAGATAATCAGAGTCTAGATTGTGTAGGATCTTATAGGTTGTGGTAAGGATTTAAGATTTTTATTCCTTTGGTAAAGAGAAGCCATTTTCTTTTTTTTTCTACAATTAACTTCCACTTTCAAGTTAAATCAATAAAATGTAAAGACCATACATTTTCCAGACTAGTGTTAACAGGTTCAAAACAATTTAATGAATTTTCCAAATTTTTATTTCTTTGGTAAAGCAGAAGGATAACATGAATTACTGCTCTATAAAGAGCATTTTAACTGCTGTGTAGGGTGTCTGAATACAGGCAGGCAGATGGGGAGATGGAGACTTTTGGAAGGCTATTAGTAGTGTGCCAATGATATAGATTTGGACTAGAGTTTTAGTGGAAATAATGGGATGCAGTCCACTATTAAGATATGTTTTGGAGGTTGGATTGTTAGGACTTCTTGATCAATTGGATAGGGTGCGTGATAGAAAGAGGTGGATTGGGAGTAATTCCTGCATTTGGATTTTGGACTTGGGTAACTGGAGAGTGCTATTAGTTGTGGTGAGGCGGGTGAATGGTGGGAAGATTTGGGGGAGGAACAGGTTGGAGAGTGGAGATAGTTTGGTGATAGATGATTTTTAAATTTGAGATGGTTTTTAAAAGTCCAGTTGTGATTGTTAAATGGTAGCCGGGTATTTGAGTCTAGTGCTCAGTGCAGTGGTCTGAATTACGGGTGTGGATTAGGAAGTCATTATTATGTACAGGGTATTTTAAAGCCATGGCATGGGATGACATTGCTTGGTAAAAGAGCATAGGTAGAAAAGATAAGTTGTTTTAGAATATTTAGAAAAAGAATAGAGAGGAGGAGTCCAAAAAGGAGATTGAGAAGGCATGTTAGTGAAAGGATAAAAAAACCCACACTATGGTGGTATCACAGAATTCTAGAGAAAAGATTGTTTCAAGAAGGGTGAGTGTATCACGTTACAGCAAATGCTGCTATTAAGTGGAGCATGATGAATGCTGACTATTGGGAGGTGAGGAAGGGGAAAGGAGTTTTACTGGAAGGGGAGCAGAGAAATAAGATGGAGAGAAATGTATAGGTAAGGACAGTTTCTTAAGGTCCTGTTTATATACCCACGAGAATGGTTTAGTAGAGTGGGGAAATGTATGGTGTAAGGGATGGATAAAAGGAAATAATTAAAGGTATAAAGTTCTTGATCAACAAAGATTGACAGATAAGAGCTGGAAACAGTTTTTCCTTTATTACGGGAAAGTGGACAGAGTGAGAGGTAAGAAGGTTCGTTCATTTTAGTGGGAAAAAGAGAAATATTTCTCTCTTTTTCCTGTGAAGTGTGTGGTCAAGTCAGCAGCTGAGAGTGAGGGGGTGGACATTTGAAGAGAGGGGAAAGTAAGTTTCTTACACATAGTTATTTTGGAGAATACAAAGTGATGTTGTGGTGGTGATGGTGGTAGGGGGGAATAGATTTAGGAGTATTATCTAGCAGCATGTATTGAGTGCCCAGTTTAGATTTGGGATTATATTGCTAACCTGAGTACCCAGCTCAGCTGTGTTTTTCTCCGGCGGCATCAGCTTCTTGGGTATAGTCGTAGAGTAATTGAATATTTGGCTTTACTCAAAATTGCGTTTTTCTAGGTAAGTTTCAGAAAGGAAAGTGCAAAGGAATTGCAATTCAGTTCTTTCACTTTATGATGATAATTCTGTGATGAATACTGTCACATTTAAATATTTTTCAATGAATAGGAAGCAGAATTTCTATTTTCCTTAAAAAACCGCTCATCTAGAATTGGGTCAATATTAATATAATTGGATTACTCTGTGGTTAATGTACCTTCAGTATGAAATTTCCACATAAATTTGCTTCTGGGTTTATAATTCTGTGTCTGTTTCTTAGAAGTAAATCTGGTGTAATCTTCATACAATTTTTTTTTTAAAGGTCTGTCTATGATGGTGAAGAACATGGACGATTCATGGAGAAGCTTGAAACTCGCATCCGTAATCATGACCGAGAAATTGAGAAAATGTGCAACTTCCATTACCAGGGCTTTGTGGACTCTATAACTGAACTGTTGAAAGTGAGAGGAGAAGCCCAGAAACTCAAAGTAAGGAGACTCTAAGACAGACTAATTTTCTGTCCTGTGCTGGGGTTTTGATTAGCGCTAAAGGAGTAGGGAGTACATTACAGGGTCCATGTTTGTAGTCAAGATACCAAGAAAAGGAATTTGTACTGAAATGTAGATAATTGGGACTATTTTAGCTAATAAGAATACAGTTAATACAGAATAAAGTTAAACTTTATTTTGGATAACTATATGTGGGTGAGAACCAGCAACAGAATCAGTAACTTTCTTTCAAATAGAAACCCAGTTGACTCTTCGTGTCATCCATCTACTTCCTTGCTAGGTAAAAGCATCACTGTAGGATGAGAGGCTTGTAGAGTGTGGCTGCAGAAGTCTCTGCAGCATGGCAACCAAGGTCACAGGGAAAAAAAAGTCAGTGGTAGCTGTGGTGTTTCTTTTACCAAAGTGTGGGAGTTCATTCTTGATATGACAGATTCAAGTATAGGAAGGAGATCAGCCATATTGGTCAGGTCCCTTATCTTGGATAACTGATTTTGCTTATTGATCTTAAATCTAACCACTTCACTAAACTCTTCCATTATTTCTAATAATCTGTGTGTGGATTTCTTTTGAATTTTCTGTGTAACACTCATATGCTCTGTAAGTAATAACAGCTTTATTTCATTCTTTCCAGTCCTTATGTTTCTAATTTCCCTTCCTCCTTCCTTCCTTCCTTCCTCTCTTTTCTTTCTCTTTTTCTTTTCTTTTCTTTTTTCTCTTCTCTTCTTTTCTTTTCTTTCTTTTCCTTCCTCCCTTTTCTTTTGTTCTTTCTTTCTTTCTTTCTTTCTTTCTTTCTTTCTTTCTTTTTTCTTCTTTCCTCCCCTCCCCTCCCCTCTCAACTCCTCCCTTCTCTTTCCTTCCTTCTTTCCTCTTGCCTTCTTCCTTTCCTTCCTTCCCTTCCCCTTCCCTTTCCCTCTCCTTTTCTTCCCCTCCCCTCTCCTTTTTCTCTTCTCCCCTGTTCTTCCTCTCCCCTCCCCTTTCTTCCCTCATTCCCTTCTTCTTTTTCTTCTTCTTCTCCTCTTCCTCCTCCTCTTTCTCTTATTGGAATTTGGATTAAGATCCCCAAAAGATGAACTTGATAGTGAGTGTGAAATTCCTATAAAACAATACATTGGTAAGAAAAGCAAAGAAGCGACTTTATTGAGGGGAAAAGTGAGCTATTTAAAGTTACAGTGATTTATCAGCTAATTTGACTGTAAAACCTAACCTGCATGAAGC
The DNA here is from genome assembly GCF_027475565.1 of Acinonyx jubatus. NCBI lineage: Eukaryota > Metazoa > Chordata > Mammalia > Carnivora > Felidae > Acinonyx > Acinonyx jubatus. The sequence continues at coordinate 87,564,176 of NC_069388.1, read as the reverse complement.
TGTCAAACTTTTAAATGTTTCATTTAATGTAAAATTTTGTATTTTGCTGCAGAATTATTAGTGTGTTTGATGGTGGGATCTTGTCCTACTACCTATTAGGTAGAGGTTTTATGTAATGTACAATATGTACCATATTATCTTTATAAAATCTCCAAATTTCTGGTGTCCAAAACACAGTAGGTCCCAAGGTTTCAAGTAAGAGCTTATGGAGCTGTACAACAGCTATCCAACCTTCTTAAGAAGTGTATTATTTCCAACACAATTAAATCTCTTTTGTATCCTTCTCAGTTGCTCTCTTCACTCTCCCCTCCAAAAGTAACAGCTCTTCTGTTTTGTTTTTTGTTGTTGTTGTTACTGTGCTTAATGAGTAACTATTTTAGTTCAAATTAAGTTTGATCTGTTTTTCATTCAATATATCAACATTAATTTCAGATGAACAAAACAGTTAAATAGAGAAGACAAAACTATAAAGAAACTAGTAGAAAGTACAGATGAATATTTATGTGATTTGGGGACTGAGGAGTACATTTCTAAACAAAATTTGTAGAGCCAGAAAGAAAATATTTGATAGAAATGACAACATTAAAGTGAAAGAATCTTTTCTACATATAAGTTAAAAATATAAATAATAAATAAAAGCTATTTAAAAATACATTTGCTAAGTGATTAATATCCTTAACATAGGAAAAGTCTTTATAAGTTAAAAGGAAAAATATGAACAGTCTAATAAACTGAGAAATAGACATTAATATATGGTTCATATAAGAAGAAATATAAAGGAACTCTACAATTCAGAAAATTAAAGGAATGCTGACTTAAACAATAAAATGTCACCTAATTAAATGAAAAGATGAAAAAAAATGCTATTTAAGAGTAGAGATATGATACCAGTCAAACAGGGAATGCCTGGTTGGAGTATAGATTGTTACGCTCTTCAAGGAGAGCAATTTTATTTATGAATACTTAAAACTCCACATAGTTTTTTTTTTTGTTTTGTTTTTGTTTTTTTTAAGATAGAGAGTGGGAGTGGGAGAGGGGCAGAGAGGGAGAGAGAAAGAGAGAGAGAGAGAGAGAGAGAGAGAGAGAGAATATCCCAAGCAGGCTTGTACCATCAGCACAGAGCCTGATGCAGGGCTCGAACTCAGTAACTGTGAGATCATGACCTGAGCCGAAATCAAGAGTCAGACACTTAACTGACTGAGCTACCCAGGAACCCCAGACTCCACATAGTTTTAAAGACTTATTCTAAGGCTATAAGTGTATGTATAAGGATGTTCATATGATTTCTTTTTCATGTGTAAAACTTAATTTAATTTAATGTTTTTAATGTTTATTTTGAGAGAGGGAGACAGAGTGTGAAAGGGGAGGGCTGGGGAGCGGAGAAAGAGGGAGACACAGCATCCAAAGGAGGCTCCAGGCTCTGAGCTGTCAGCACAGAGCCTGTTGCGGTGTTTGAATCCATGAATCACAAGATCATGACCTGAGCCGGAGCTGGGCTCTTAACTGACTGAGCCACCTACACCCCCTAAATTTAATTTAACTTAATTATTTTTCCCCTGCCCTGCCCTCTAATGTGTAAAACTTAAAGTCATTAAATGTCCTTAAAGTCATTTAGTAGAAGATTAGTAAAATAAATCTTGGTACATTCATTTAAAAGAATAGTAAACTACAGTGTATTTTAGAAAAATATCTTACATGAGAAGGTATTACAAATGTTTACTTAATGTAGTAAGCAATTAAAAAGTATGAACAATTTGACTATATTTGTCTTTTTTAAAGAATTTTTTAAAGTTTATTTATTTATTTTGAGAGAAAGAGAACGAAAATGCACTGGGGAGGGTCAGAGACAAAGGGAGACAGAGAATCCCAAGTAGGCTCCATGCTGTCAGCTCAGAGCCTGATGCGGGACTCAAACTCACAAACCATGAGATCATGACCTTAGGAAGTTGGACATTTAACCAACTGAGCCACCTTGGCGCCCCAATTTGATTACATTTAAAATAAAAAGTTACAATGAAGTTTTGAAGGCTGAAATGGACAATTGAGGCTTCAGATGAACAGAAGTATCTGCAATGTCTAAAAACAAAGATATGGGGCTCTTGCCAGGAGCCGTGTGTGCTATTTGTCCTCACTCAGCCATCCCAACTTTCCATTCTCACCTCAGGCTGTTCTTTTCTGTGTTTCTTGTATGTGTATATTCCAAACTTCTCCCTCTGCTCTCCGGGCCCCTTGTCTGTGAGGGACAGCATAAAGCTCTGCCTCTGGTCACTGAAGTAGCTATGGGGCAGAATACTTTCCTTGGCAGGACCACTGAATATTGCCCATAATGTTCACCAGTTGCTGGTATCACTGGCCGCTTGGTACTCATCTTCCCTTCCTCTTTCTTCCTCCAAATTGTTCCAGGTTGCAAATTCCTTCAGATTACTCAAGATGCCCCTGAGAGAAAGCATGACTGCCAGTTCAGGGTGTTTGACTGCTTCAGGCTCCACTCATTTCCTCTGAAACCTGAGGCTATTAAAGTCTAGCGGCACACCCGGGAGGTTTTGCTCTTGGAGGGATCCATTCAACCTGGCTTAAGAACCTATGAAAATTTGAGATTCTTGAACTCTAGAAAAAATGTTTAGAAAATGGACAAGGTTAAATGTTAACTATTGTCAGTATTATTTTAACATAACAATGAAGAGAAACTACACTTTCTAGAATACCCACTCTTTCTTTTGATTCATAGTATATATATTATCTCTCTCTATGTTTATGTTTTCTACATGGAGTAGCATCCTGGATCAGCAGGATACTTTCTTCTCTCTCTCTCTCTTTTTTTTTTAAATAGACTCCATGCCCAGCATGGAGCCCAACGCAGGGCTCAAACTCAAGACCCTGAGACCAAGAGTTGGACGCCTAACTGACTGAAAGGCATCCCGTTTCCTTTCATTTTTATGTTATAATAGTATTGAAATAGTAATTATCTTTATTAGAAGCGTTGGTTAGGCTCCTCTGAATGTGTTTAAAAATTTTTTTCTAATACTTTATTTTTGAGAGAGGGAGTGCGAGTTGGGGGAGAGGCAGAGAGAGAAGGGGATACAGAATCTGAAGCAGGCTCCAGGCTCTGAGCTGTCAGCAGAGAGCCTGATGTGGGGGCTGAAACTCATGGAGTATAAGATCATGCCCTGAGCTGAAGTTGGACACCCAACCGACTGAGCCACCCAGGCACCCCACCTCTGAATGTGTTTTAGAACTATCATTTGCATGAGATCAGTTTAGGGAGCCATAATCAGTATTGTTAATAAAAATTGAAATGAAATAGAACAGAACAGAATAGAAAATAATAGCATGTATTACATGGAATTTTACTTCAGGCATGCATGTGTGCGTGTGTGTGTGTGTTTGCGTGTTTGCGTGTATGCCTTAAACTTGTGTACGGGTTGCATTGTAAAATGTTCTTGCAAAGAGTTTGAGGTTAAAAAAAGTTTTAGAAATTGTGTCTTTGTAAGGTAAATAGAGACCATGATTTTGAATTTAGGAGATTCATGGAAGGTGGAATTTCATGAGATATGTAGGATTAAAAAACAAATTACTCTTGAATAACTACTGTGAAGGGGCGGGGGAATAGCAGTACAATTCAAGGCATCCCACCCCATTTTTATTCACGTAGCTTGAAAGCTTTTTCTTATATTAAGCTGATATTTTTCCTATGTTCTAGTAACATCCATTTATTAGTTTGAGTAATAAGCACTATTTTTAGGGCAGCATCTTTCTTCTGATCGCCCTTCAGATACTTTAGCACCTTTATTGTGATAGCTTTTCAGATATTTGATGGATAGGTGTTATTTAGGTATAGTGTATAGTGTCCAGGTATAGTATATAGTATCTCTAAATGAATATTTTACCCATCTTTGGGCTAAAATACCCTTTATTTTTCATGTGTGTAGCTTTGAGTTCTTCTCCAAACATACTCCCATCTAATCGTGTTTCAGTTGTCAGTGGCCTTGCTAAAACATGGCATCTTAATGTAATTCTTATCATGGGGTCTTAGAGTCTTACCATCTTACTGATTCCAGACGAAGGATCAGCAAACTGTGTCTTGCAGGCCAAATCCAGCTTGTCTCCTATTTTTGTAAATAAAGTTTTGTTGGAATGTAGCAATGCCCATTCATCTACGTTTTGTTTATGGCTGCATTTTTGCTATAGTGGCTGAGAGGAATAGTTACAACAGAGATTATCTGCCTAGCCCTTTGCGAAAATAGTTTCTTGACCCCCATAATTTAGACAATTTAGAAGCATTTAGAAGCATTTTAGAAGCATTTAGACAATGATTCTATTAGTGTTGTCTTAGCTCTGCATTTGGGACAGCTACATTCTTAATTCTTAATTCATGTTGAGCTAATAGTCCAGTAAAACCAAGTGTTTCACATGTGGTACTATTAAATAGTAAAGAGGAGGTTTGAGGGTTTCTTCTTTTTCTGTTACTTCATAACGACTTTCTGGAGAAGGTTGGATTTTATTTTGTCTGTGAAAAAAGGAGGTGCTTGTGGTAATCTGCTCTGAAAATGATACTCCAGGTGTAGTATATAGTGTAGGGAAAATTTTTCAGATGTGTGTTCCTGAAAAACTAGTTTCTTAAGATGATCCTCAGTAAAAGGGTGTTATGTTAAATAAATGTGGAAAACATTCTGTATGATATCCCCCTTATTGGGCATTCATGGTACATGCAGAATATTAAAGGCTTCAAGAAGTCCTGAATAAAGTAACGTGTTTAGTGGAATTTCCCACTGAATTTTAGTGGGATATTTGGTGTGTGTGTGTATGTATATGTGTGTGTGTATCTATCTGTGCACCGTGTGCACCTCTGGGTGCATGTGAAGAGTGCCTATTCTTGGTGTTCTAAGGGACATAATAGGAAACACTCAGCTAAGGGAATGTCTTAAAAGTGTAAGGAGTGGCAGTTATTGGTGGAAGGGGGGTAGAAAGCCTCCATTAAAGAAAGCTTTAGAAGTTAATATTGCTCATGTTTGTTGTTGCTGCTTGGAGAGAGAGAGAGAGAGAGAGAGAGAGAGAGAGAGAGAGAGAGAGAGAGAAAGAGAGAAGGGCAGAGGGAGAGGGAGAGAGAGAATCTCAAACAGGCTCCATGCTGGGCATGGAGCTTGATCTCATGACCATGAGATCATGACCTGAGCCAAAATCAAGAATTGGATGCTCAACTGACTGAGCCACCCAGGTGCCCCTGCTCATGTTTTGATACTATCGACATGGTGAGGAAATTACTATTCTGTATACTTAATTTTTTTTATATCAGTCGAATCTCCAAAAGTGGATGTCAAAAAACTTGGTGCCAGCGCCTTTAAATTATGAACTCTAGATAAATTTTAAGGCCTGTTTACATAGTTTTGACTATCTGATGAAGAGATTGATTAATTTAAAAAAAAAATGAGAATACAGAAGTGTTAGGAACTATTTTGAATTAATGATCCAAAAGAGGCCTCTGGGTGGCTCAGTCGGTTAAGTGTTCAACTTCAGATCTGCCCATGGTCTTGCAGTTCACGAGTTCAAGCCCCACGTCAGGCTTTGTGCTGACAGCACAGAGCCTGGAGCCTGCTTCAGATTCTGTGTCTCCCTCTCTCTCTGCCTCTCCCCCAGTCGTGTTCTGTCTCTCTCTCTCTCTGTCAAAAATAACAGCACAGTTAAAAAATTTTCAAAAAGAATTAAGATAAAATGTTTTCTAAAATTAGGATAATAGGGGCATCTGGGTGGCTCAGTTGGTTAAGCATTCAATTCGTAATTTTGGCTCAGGTCATGAGCTTATGGTTTGTGAGACTGAGCCCCGTGTTGGGCTCTGCACTGACAGCACAGAGCCTGCTTGAGATTTTCTCTCTCCCTCTCTCTCTCTGCCCCTCCCCTTTCTCAAAATAAATGAACTTAAAAGAAAAAAAAGAATAAAAAAAATAAAATTAGGATAATAAACGGAAAATTTGACCTGAGTTAAAAGTTCAGTTTACACCCAAGTTTTCCAGGAATACATTGGTGAAGTGAGGAATATCTATGGTAAAATTTGTTCTTTGTACATATAGTAGAGATGCAAAGGTTCTCTGGGTAATTTTTTCTATTTTCTGTTTTCTCTCTTTTCTTTCCAAAACTCAGGTGTGATCTTTAGTTGTTATAGTGTCTTAGTTTGGAATATTCTAAGCTGAACATGTCAGTCAGTAAATTTGTTTTCTTTGATTTTTAAAAACACCATGCAGTAGAAAACATTGAGTAGAAAAGTTGATAGAATTTAGACCCAAGAGAATGCCATTAAACCAAAACGTGTTGGGATCCTGAAAGTATCTGAATAACTGTTTTTAGTCTTTTCATTTAAAATGTTGATCTTGGGGTGCTTGGGTGGCTCAGTCGGTTGAGCGTCCGACTTCGGCTCAAGTCATGACCTCACAGTCCATGAGTTCGAGCCCCATGTCGGGCTCTGTGCTGTCAGCTCAGAGCCTGGAGCCTGCTTCGGATTCTGTGTCTCCCCCTCTCTCTGCCCCTCCCCCACTCACGCTCTGTCTCTCTATCAAAAAATGAATAAACATTAAAAAGTTAAAAAAAAATGTTTATCTTACCCAACAATTGTCTAAATGTTTGTTTTTTTATGAGTTTAAATTGTCTTCTCTCCACAGAATCAAGTGACGGATACTAATAGAAAACTGCAACATGAGGGAAAGGAAGTAAGGCTGGTTTACCTTTTGAACAAATCTTCTCTGTTTCCTGTCATTCTCTTGTGATGACTGCATTCTTGATGGCTTAGAAGACCAAGAGCAGTGTGTTGGAGGAACTTGGACATTATCATTGCTTCTCCTAATGTTTTTCTGAATTAAATGAATGTAGCCGCTAGAAAGTGTAATGAGAAAGGATGTAGCTTTTCTAGTATATGTGCTGCCAAAGTGAGCACAAGGATGTAGCTTTTCGTAGCTGTGGTTTTAAATCACTTGAGTGGCCACTGCTGTTCTCTCTGTCTGGAATGCTTTTTCCCCAATATTCTACTTCAGACTTTGCTCAGATGTTCCCTTCTTAATGATGCCTTTTATTTGAAATTGCAGACTTGCTCTCACTCCTGCATTCTTTTTAGTTTTACTTTTTGTGCTTTATTTTTCTCCACTGCACCTATCGTGCTCTACTATTACATATTTTTAGTGGTATGTTTGTTTTCTGTCTGTCTCCATTAGAAATTAAGCTCCGTGAAGTCGGGAATTTTTGTTTGTTTTATTCATTGCCATATTCCCTCTGCCTGCCTAAACAGTGACTGGCACAAGGTGGGTGCTCCATAAATATTTGTTAAAAAGTGAATCAGTGATTCTGTTAATTGATATAATTGCCATTTAAGCCATCACAGTTTACAAGATTATTTTACATCCTTTTTCTCACTTGATTCCCATGACAGGCCTGTGATAAATCAGGACAGGTATTATCGCCATTTTATTGGTGAGGAAACTAAAACAGATGATTTGCTAAAATTTACATAGCAATTATTTTCTGACTTGCAGACCATCACTGTTCTTTGTGTCATGTACTTTTATTACCGACTAGTACTTACTTAGTTTTAATAATTTTTAAGACTAGCTTTTGATTGTTTTATCAATGACTTAATCAGGGCTATTTTCTCTCTCTCTGTCTCTCTCTCTCTCTCTCTTTTTTTGTATGGTATTGCCTAAGCAGATAACGTTTTTTACGTATAAGTTCGGGATGAGTACCACAAAAAGCTATGTAGATTACTGTTTTTTGAAAGTTTGTCTCTCATATTTAAAATTACACAGAGAATGCAGTTTCTTCTAGTTGTAGTGTGGTATGACTTCAAATGGGAAGGAAAAGTGAGTTACTCTTCCCTAAACTGGAACTCTTGGAAAAGCCATAACTTCTAAGCATGTGGTTTATTTGTTAAAATAGAGATTTAGTTGAAGATTATATTTAAAACCCAACTGAAGCAATATAGGGAGGACTGTTTCCCTCAAGGAGCCTCGCACTGATGAGAGAAACATAGGATCTTCTCAGAAGACTTGATGAAACCAAGCATAATGAAGGGTCTGAGTAAGGCTTGGAGAAAATCTGCAAGTTTTTTCTTTTCTTCTGGATAGCCCCTGGATTTTAGGATTCCACTTTAGCTGGCCTTTTCCAGTATAGTATGTATCTTGGGGAGAAAATGGGAAACCACGCAGGAATGTTTTACTAGTTGAGAAAGGCAGTTTCTTAGTTCACTTGGCAGGTCTTTCTATGAAACTGTCTGGGATTTTCTGATGAATTGAACACAGGGTGGAAAAATGTGACTGAAAGCTTTTTATTTACAGCTACTGGCATAATTCAGTTTTTTTTCCTCTTGCCAAGCTGGTAATAGCAATGGAAGAGCTGAAGCAGTGTCGACTACAACAGAGAAATATTTCAGCCACTGTTGATAAATTAATGCTGTGTCTTCCAGGTGAGGAGCTGGAAATGGACTAGGATTCTTGATGTAATTCCTTTAGCTTTAATAAGTTTTTCACTTGCTCTGAATAATACTTATATGCTCTTTTCCCCCTTTTCTTTCAAGTCCTAGAGATGTATAGCAAACTGAGGGACCAGATGAAAACTAAAAGGTAAGATTGTTTTATTGAATATTTTTTATTATGTAAAATTTCTGTTAATTAGGATAGTTTTAAGGTCCGTATTTAGCCTAACCTTTCAAGAAATAAGTCCGTATAACATCCTCTCTAGCCTTTTGTATATCTGTTGATTCATCCTGAGACTTACTTATACACACTGCTGGTATGCTGATGTATTTTGCCATATATAATGTTTAATAAGAAAAACACTACTCATAGTTTGGTTTTTAGAAGACCTGGTCTTTCAGGGATAAAACACGTAACTTTTAGTGGTAGTTTATTGGAGAAACATGCTTTGGTTTAGTATTGTAGTAGAAAAATGATTACTGGTTCTGGTGTAGGGGTGACTTAGGGTTCTTCCCTGAAACAGAATCAGTAGAGAGAGGGGGAGAGAGAGAGAGGGAGGAAGTCTATGTGTACAGTGAGGGAGGGAGGGAGGTGTTGACTGATTGATTTTAGGAAGCTGGTTCACATGATTATGGAGGCTGTTTTCTTCTGTTTTTTTTTCCAAAGGAATGTCTATAGTGACTCTTCCTCTCTTCTTCCCAAGCTAGAGTAAGCACACTACCCTGGAGTGTGCTGCAGTATGAGGGGGTATGTGAGGCTGTCTGATAAACAGGACACATCTTTCTGGAATGTTGATTTTTACCTAGGTTTCAAGGGAAAAAGTATAGAATTAAAATGTGATATTGAAATAACAGTAGAAATATTGTTAATAAAACCATTAAATCCTCAAGAATTTTAAAGCCTAAAAAGCATGAAGCATCAAAGTTTTTTGAATTTCTTAGACACCCATCTTTTTCCCAGGAGGATGTGTTCACATATGAGAATGTAGGTAATAGGAGAAGTTCTGTTCAGTGAGATATGAAAGTAGTGTTATTTTTCTGATAACCTCTTAGTAACGTTCTAAAATTACAGAAGATTACAGAGAATAAAAAAAACACTGTGTACCAGCTTCTCTGAATTAACAGATATTAATAATTTTCCAGTTTTGATTTATATATATATAAATACACATAGACGTATATAGACATATCTGGACAGAGAGAGGTAAAGATAGACATTTTTTACAATTATAGATAAGATTTATGTCCCTTTCCTCAACCCTATTCCTTTCACTACTCCCCTGAGGAAACCAGTATCATAAATTTGGTGTCTTTCTAGTCCATGTTTTTAACGTCTGCAAATCATATATTGTATTATTTTGTGTTTTTAAAAACATGTACATGAATGGTTCTCAGTCGGGTTTTTTTGAGATTCATTCATTCATTCATTCATTCCACAAAAATGAATGGATTACTTACTATATGCTAGGCATTGTTCTTGGGGGTAGAGCTCTGAAGAAAACAGACAAAAATATCTGCTGTTTTGCGGCTTCCACACTAATGGAGAATTTATTTATGTATATAGATCTAGTTCACTTACTTTAATCCTTGATAATAGTCCATTATGTAAATAATTCACATTTCCCCTCTCATTTCCAGTAGTTGTTATAAGTGCTGTGCACCAATACTTCCAGCTCAGTCTTCTGGCGCCATAGTAGGATTATGTTTCCTGGGCTCCATTGGGCTGTGTGACTGATAAGATGTGAGCAGAAGTGGTGAATGTTACTTTTGTGTTTAGCAGTTACTTTCTAGCACAAGGTCCTTCCAGAGGTCTGTTTTCCTTTGGGTGTGACCAATGGTAACTTTCAAGATGTTGGTTGAATCCCTTAGTAACTGCAGTGAACAGAACTTCTCTGCCAACCTGGTATGGGTGTATAGTATGAGTAAGTTATAAATCTTTGCTTTAAGACACTGAGATTTTTGGGATTGTTGTTGCTACAAGATAGCTGTCCTCACATACTGTGAAGGACATTTGATGTGTCTCCAGTTGTTTGCTATGCAGACGGTGGTTCAGTAAATATTCTTGTTTGTGTCTCTTTGTTCACACATTCAGGGTTTCTTGAGAACTATGTTCTTCAAATGTTGCTATATATACAAATCACATGGGGATTTGTTAAATGTAGATTCTTAATTCAGTAGGTCTGAGGCCATTCTGGAGATTAGGCATCTTCTACCAAGCTCCCAGGTAGTACCAGTTCTGCTGGTATATGGTTTATACCTAGAAAGAGATCAGCTGGATCAAAAAAAGGATTTTCATGTATTTGATCTTACTAGATATTATTCTCCAAAGTGATTTATCAATTTAGACTCCCACTGTCATTTTTTGGGGAGGTCTGTTACTCCACCTTTAGGTAACATCTGTATTGTGAGACTTTGTGGTTTTTGTCAGTCTGATGATTATGAAATGATAGACCATTATTCTGCATTTTCATTTTTTTGATTACTAGTGAGATTGGTTTTTGGGCATTTGGATTTTCTTTCATTATTTTGCCCATTTTTCTCTCAGGTTTGTTCTTGTTGTTTTTTCATTTATTAGAATACATTAATATGCTTTGGATACCTTTTCCTCTTATTAGGAATATCCTGCAAATATTTTCTTTCAATGCATGGCTTATCTAATAACTTTGTAAAGTTAGTGCTTTTTGTTGTTATAGTAGTTGTAAATTTTGTTATTATCATTTATTTTGTGGTCTTTAAAAAATTTTATTTTTAAACATTCTCAAGTACAGTATAAATTAACTGTTTTTTCTTGAATCAGTTTTAAGTTGCTAATGTGACACCCTCCCCAAACACTTTAGTGTGATTTCCGAGCAATAAAGACACTCTTCTGTGCAGCCACAATGCAACAGAGAATAGAAATTAACATTGATATTTTAGTAGCATCTAATCCTCATACCCAATTCAGATTTTGGTAATTATCTCAATCATGTTCTTTACAGCAAAAGAATCCAGTTTAAAACGTGTGTTGCATTTAATGGTCATGTCTCTTTATTCTTCAGCCTGGAACTGTCCTCGGTCTTTCCTTGACTTCCATGACTTTGCCACTTTTGAATATTACAGGCCAATTTTTATGTAGAATGTTCCTCAGTTTGGAGTTGTCTGATACTTTCTCATGGTTAGATTCATGTTTTATGTCTTTGGCTGGAATATCACAAAGGGGGTGCTGTGTTCTCATTGCATCTTACAGGTGGCACATAAATTTTATTTGTCCTATCAATGATGATGTCCACTTTGATTACTTGATTAAGATGGTGTCTTTCAGACATTTGCATTGTAAGGTTGCTCTTTTTTACATTTGCAATTAAAAATTTTGTGGAGAGGTATTTTATAGTTATATAAGTTAATCATTTTTCATCAGATTTTCACTTTAATTTTTTTTATGTCAGTATGGACTCACAGTTTCTTATTTTATTTGATGAGTCATGATTTATTAGTATGATTTATCTTGTTCAAATTATCCTGAATGGCACCAGTGGTGCTTCTGTGTCTGGCTTCTATGTCCTTTTAATATGTCCTCTTAATTTTTGGAGGACTTTGTTATGAAGGAGGTATTTTTCAGGTTCATCTTATAATCTGCCTGTTGCAGCCCTGGAATCAGGCAACTCTCTGAGTAACTATGGTTCTTTTGGTAGAGAATGTTATGTAGAAGCCAGGATATATGTGCTTGGTGTACTCATTAGTGAGTAACCTGGTTTTCACTGCTCTTAATACATTTACTTACTGAATCATTTCCTTGTATGAAACTAATCACGTATCATCGCTGTCACTGCAACTCTTTACCTTCTCAACACTGCACACTGAGTTGCCCTCCTCTATGGTATCCTCCTTACTCCACTTGGGCTGTAATACTGTAAGTCCTGGCTGAATGCCTTTGTCATCTCTCCTGGGCTCTGATTCTCCATGCCAGGCTGCCTTTGTATATGGACATCCTCCACACTCCACTAGGTCCCTTGCACACCATGCTGGTCCATCTCAAAATTGTTCAGGATATTCCCTTGTAATTTTAACATGTGTGGGCTCTGTAGTAATGCTTTCTCTTTCATTACTTAGTTGATAATTTGTGTCTTTTCTCTCTCGGTCTCTTTGATTATTCTAGCTAGAAATTTATCAGTTGCACTAATTTTTTTTCTGAAAAGCATCTTTAGGTTTTACTGTTATTTACTGATTTCTGCTATTATTTTTAGTATTTTCTTTCTCCTACTTACTTGAGGTTTAATTCCCTCTTTTCTAGCTTTATAAGGTAGATTTTGGTTCTTTATTTTCTAATGTAGCCATTTAAAGCTGTACATTTTTCTCTTAGCAGTGCATTAACTGCTCTTACCTGTTTTATGATGATGTGTTTTTTCCCCCTTTTATCTCAGATGTTTTAATTCCTTTGTGATTTTAGAAATTTAATCTCATTATTTAGAAATGAATTGGTTAATTTCCAAGTAGTAGATTTTTCAGGTTTAAAAAAATTGATTTGTAATTTTAGTTCACTGTGTTCATGAATGTAAGATGTATGATTTCAACTTTTTAAATGTTTGGTGAAACTTGTTTTAATGGCCCAGCATATGGTCCATTTTGGTGAAAATTTCATGTATACCTCAAAATTATGTATATTCTGTTGTTGAATAGGGCATTCTTTAACTATTATTTAGATACCCTTGATTAACAGTGTTGTTCAGGTTTTCTACATCCTAGTGATTTTGTATTTGTCAATTGCTGACAGCAATGTTGAGATTGTCTGTTATGATTGTGGATTTGCAAATTTCTTTTTTCTGTTCTTTCAGTTCTTGCTGTTGTATTTTGAAGCTTTCTTGTTGGGTGCATATACATTTAGCATTGTTATATCTTCGTTGTATCTTCTTGATGAGATGACCAGTTTATTATTATGAAGGTTCCTCTTTATCCCTGGTAATATTCTTTTTTTTTTTTTTTTTTTAAATATATGTTGGGGTGCCTGGGTGGCTCTGTCAGGTGAGCGGCCAACTCTTGATTTTGGCTCAGGTCATGATCCCAGAGTTGTGGGATTGAGCCGTGCAGCAGGGCCCGTGCTGAGTGTTGGAGCCTGCTTGAGATTCTTTCTGTCTCCAACTCATGCTCTCTCTCTCTCTCTCTCTCTCTCTCTCTCTCTCTAATAAATAAAACAAAAAAAAATTTAAAAAATGTTGTTTCGTATTAACATAGCCACTACTGCTTTTTGTTTAGTCTTTACATGGTCTGTTTTTTAATATCCTTTTTGTTTAAAATATTTTAACAGCTTTTTTTGAGATATAGTTTCTACATTATTAATTCATCCATTTAAAATGTATAATTCAGTGGTTTTTATTGTATTCACAGAGTTGTGCAGCTATCACTACAATCAATTTTAGAATGCTTTTATTCTTTTCAAAAGAAACTCTGAGTCCCTTAGTTGTTACTACTCTCCCCCCCACCCCGAACACACACACAAAACTTGCCAGCTGCTGGGAACTACTAATTTACTTTCTGTCTCTATAGGTTTGCCTATTCTGGACATTTACTATAAATGGAATTCTACAATATGTGGTTCTTTGTGATTGGCTTCTTTCGTTTAACCTAATATTGTCAAAACTCATCCATGTTATGCCATATTTCAGTATTTCGTTTCTTCTTATTGCTGAATAATATTCCATTGTATAGTTATACCACATTTTATTTATCCATTCATCAGTTGATGAACATTTGGGTTGTTTCTACTTTTTGGCTTTTATGAATAATACTGCTATGAATTTTTGTTTCAAGTTTTTGTGTGGACATATGTTTTCATTTCTCTTGGCTGTATACCTAGGAATGGCATTGCTGGATCCCGTGGTAACTCTATGTTTAACCATTTGAGGAACTGTTTTCCAAATTAGACTGTTTTCCAAATCAGTTATGCCATTTTGCCTTCCACTAGCAGCATATGAAGATTTCAATTTCTGCAAATTCAGTGTGTTGGTATTTATTATTGTCTGTCTTTTTGATTATGGCCATCTTGGTGAGTGACATAATATCTTATTGTTACCCTTTGTTTTTGAAAAATTTTTTTGAAGGGCATAGAATTCTAGGTGTAAAGATTCATTAGTTAAGATGGCATTTCTTTGTCTTCTTGTTTATGTGGTTTCTGAAGGAAAGGTGTGTGAGCAGTCTTATCTTTGTCACTCTGTACTTAATGTGTCTTTCCTTAAGCTGTTTTAAAACTTTTATCTGTGTCATTTTTTCTTAGCAATTTGATTTTGATTCACTTTGGTGTCCATAGGTGTGTATGCATGCATTTATGTGAATTTATCCTCCTTGTGGTTTGTCTAGCTTTTTGTATTGTAGGTTTATAATTTTCTTAAAATCTGGAAAATGTTCAGATACTGTTTTTCCAAACATTTTTTTCTGTCCTTTTCCCATCCTCATTCTAGGACTTCAGTTACATCTATGTTAGACAACTTTGAATAATCCCGTAGATGACTTGAAGATCTATCTTTTCCCCAGTCTTTTTTCTCTCTTTTCCTCATATGCGACAGATTTTATTGCTGTGTTCAAGTGCACTGATCTCTCTCTTTTGTATTGTCTAATCTTCTTTTAATCCTATCCAGTGATATTTTCATTTCAGATAATATGTGTTTCATCTTTAGGAGTTCCATTGTTTTTTTTTTTTTTTTTATGTTTAATTTCTCATTTTTGTGTCTTTCATTAATTACATGTATATGGCTCTGATATCTCTTTTCATGTACTTCTTTGCTAGTTCTGTCACTTCTGGCATTTTGGATCTCTTTCTGCAGACTGATTTTGTTTTTCCTAGTTGTAGATCAATTTGTTGGTTCTTACCATATCTAATAATTTTTGATTGGATGACGAACATTATATTATGTTGCTGAGTGTCTGGAGTTTCGAGAGCCTTTTTTTCCCTTAGAGAGTGTTGCTCTTTGTTTTGGCAAACAGTTGAGTTGTTTGCAGATCTATTTGATCTCCTCAAACCCATTTTTAAAGTGTATTTTTTTATTTTTGAGAGAGAAAGAGAAAGAGTGCGTGAGCGTGCACATGGACAGGGGAGGGGCAGGGAGAGAATCCCAAGCAGACTCTGCGCCAGGAATGTGGAACCTGATGCGGGGCTTGAACCCATGAACTGTGAGATCATGACCTGAGAGGAGACCAAGAGTCTGATGCTTAAGCCACTGAGCCACCCAGGCATGCGCCCTCTGCCCCCTCTTTTTAATCTTTGGAGCTGCGCCTTCGTTTCAGGGGTAGTTCAGAGTAGTATTCATGTACTCTGAATAACTCAGGAATTTCTAGGGATTCTTCACCAAGGTTCCTCTGCATTGTCTGAGCTCTTTGAAATGTTTATCGTACATCTTCCTGGTGTCTTTCTGTCTCTCCCTCCCTCCCCTCTTTCCCTTCCCTGCCTACCTTTCCTTCCTTCCCTTGTTTTTGCCTGTCTGTGTGGAATCCCACTTTTTCTATGACTGACTTAGTACTCGGCAAAGACTTAAGGGAACCCCTGTGTTGATTCTGCAGATTCTGCAGTCTTTTTTTCTGCATTGCTCCCTCTCCCTCTTTTTGTTTGGATTTCTGCTGTACAACCTCAAGTTGTGTCAGCTTTTCTGAACTTCTGTCTGTGACTCTAACTCTGCTAAGCTGCTGGGCTCTGTTTAGGTTTTCGTTGTGTCCGTGATGTAGAAATCACATTCAGGTAGATAATCTGCATAATTATTAAATGTACCTTTTTTGTCTCCCTTTTATCAGACGCCACTGAATGTCCACTATCTGAAAACAGATTTTATATGTTAGCCAGTATTCTGCTTTTTAAGATTGGGAGTTCATGCCTGTTCCTTGTTACTCCTTCATGGCTGGAAGCCTAGTTGTTGTTTTTGTTTTTGTTTTAAGCTGTAAATACTGATAATACTTCTAGGTTTTATGCTTCCTAAGGAAAGATATCTGACCATCTTTCTACTTGTTAATATGTTGAAAGGATTAAATATTTGTTAATGGTGCTTTTTGATTAGGAAAGGCACTAATATTTCCTGTGGTGAGAGCTTTCATTTCATATTCTTATCATACTCTGAATTTATAAAAATTTCTCATGGATAGTTGTGATCTGCTTTAAAAGATCACTTATTAGAATTTTAAAAATCATTATTGTGAAAGAGTTCTGTACCATGGCAAGAAAGGACCAAAATTTAATTTGCCTAGAATTAACATTCCTCTTCTCACAATAGCATTCAACTATGTCTAAATTATTCTGACCTTAGTTATCCAATTTACCGGATTATTTAAATGTCTTTCCCTTCCTTCTTCTTTTATATTCCCTGCTTCTGTTTCATTTACTTTCTTTCTGCTCACATTTCTATTAGGGAGCCTAATGAGGGGGAGACAGGGAAAACTAGCACACATGCAAGTGAAACTTAGGAATTTGACTTTTGATTCCTTTTTAATAATGTTTGGAGGTTGTCAAAAGTAATGTCAAAATCTGGTTTTAGATTTCCATGGCAGCTGGAAATAGAAATTTTTTCTTTTGGTGTCTGCTATACAGGTGTTTAATTGGCTATCATTCTTTAACCTGTCACAGATATTGAAATGCACTAGAAATTTGAATAATCTTATTGGACTGTTATATTTGGAGCATGAATATGCTAGGGAAAGGACGATGGGGAAATAAGGTGACATTCTTTGTTGCCAGGAATCACTGGGTTTTGTACTAATTAGCCTTGAAAAACGTGGAGTTATTTGACAGACCAGATGTTTTCAGCACGCAGCCATGTGTCTCATCAGTGAATGTGCCTGTGTCCGCAGGCAACACTGTTAGATTTTTCTCATTCTATAAACAATGTTCCAAAATATAACTAAACCCCAAAGTGTGTTTATCTTTTTGGCTTAATTTCTGGCTTTCTATCCTTTCTAAGGTTTCTCTCTAGAGGAATTGCATTTTATTGCACATAGCTCTTCATACCTAATTGTAGTATAAACACCATTCTGTTTACGCTAAACCATGTGAATTTTACTGTTTTTGAGTCTGTAAAATTGTAATAAGTAAAAGCAACCATTTCACATTAACTCTATTTGTACTTTTATTTCTAAATGTAGGGGAAATAAATCTTTCTACCCTCTATTTATTTGTACTGAGATTTTGATTTTTGGAACATATGAGGGAAAAACAATAAAAAAATCAGTAAAACCAGTCTCTAGTCCTTAGTGTTTATGGTACTAAGTACATTGGAGTGAGACGAACTTAAGTATCTACCATGAAATTCATTCTTAAAATCTGAAACAGAGCTATCAGTTCTTTTATTTATAAGATCAGAACTGAGTTCTTCCTATACTAAATATATCATGGTAAGTATGGAAATTAGGAAATGAAAAACATGAGGAAAATTGTCACCCATAATGTTGCTATCCAAAGGAAAAAAAATCACGGCTTAACGTTTTCGTGTATATCTTTCTAGACATTTTCTGTGTACTTATGTATGTGTGTATGCATGTAGTTAGTGATACATAGCTCATACATGCACATATATTCATAATTATACATGTATACATATTTATAATTTTGTAAACATTATGATTATACCTGTAAGTTTTATTTTTGACATAACTTTTACTCAACAATACTGTAAACATTTTGCTTTTAGTCTTTGACTACATTGATATATCATGATGTGTTTAACCAACTCATTGTTATTAGACACCTAGATTAGCTTTTTATTGGCTAATATAAATGGCTACAATTCAAGAGGCTTATATATTTTTGTAAACCTAATATTTCTTTTTGGAAATGCATGCTTGTCATGGTAAAATTCTTCCCTGAAAACTTGTATCATTAATACAAATTTGTTTACCAGCAGGTAGTAAATTCTCATTTATTGAAACCTCTGATAATAATACCCATATCTTTTGAGAAATCTTTGGGAGTTTGCATGACAAAACTATGTTTTTGATTTGTATTTTTTTACATATCTGTTCAATTCTACACCCCCCCCCCCCGCCAATATATTGGCCTTTTCAATGTTTGTGACTTTTCTTTGCTCATTGCTTTTTGTTCATTGCTTTTAAAAAAAACCTTAAGTTTTTCTGTTGTCAATAATCTTTACCAAGTTTTTGTTTCTTCGTTATTCTTATTTTTTTAATGTATGACTTATTTTGATTTTACTTTGTCAACCTTATTAATTTTAGTTTTATTTGTTCTCTTATGCTTATGGAAGCTTTCCTACCTATCAGATAAATATTACTTTCTTTACTATTGCATTACCAGCAATATTTACTTCTACCTAACCAGCAATATTTCTTTTCTTAAAATCTATTGTATCTGATATGAATATAGCCACTTCAGCACTTTTATGATTACTTTTCCCATGGTATATTTTATTCCATCTTTTACTTTAATAACCTGCTTTTATCTCTGAATCTAAACTGTGTTTCTTGTACAGGACATATAGTTGGATCATTCTTTTTAAATCCTGTCTGACAATTTGCCTTTTTTTTTTAAAGTTTATTTATTTATTATTTAAGAGAGACAGAGATAGCATGAGTTGGGAAGGGGCAGAGAGAGAGAGGGTGAGAGAGGGAATCCCAAGCAAGCTTCACTCTGCCAGCACGGAGAGCTCCGACACAGAGCTCAAATCCATGAAACCCCAAGATCATGACCTGAGCCGAAACCGAGTTGGATGCTCAGCTGACTGAGCCACCCAGGCGCCTCCTGTCTGACAATGTACCTTTTGACTGAAGTGTTTATTAGTCCATTTAGATTTAATGTAGTTATTGATGCGGTTGAGTTTTACTTTTTGTTTTCAGTTTTTCATGTCTTTTTGTTCTTACCCTTTTCTCTCTTTTTCTTGTATGAAATATTTTATAGTATACTATTTTAATTCCTCTGTTGATTTTTTAATGATACATTTTTTGCGTTATTTTCTTAGAGGTTGCTCTGTGGATTATAATCTGTATCCTAATGTATCATAGCCTACTTTGACTTTAGGTCAATGCTGATGTAGTTTTGGTAGAATATATAGTAGTGGTTTTGCTTCAACTTAGCTCCATTTGTTTCCTCCTTTTTTGTGCTATTATTGTCATATATATATTATGTCTCTATATTTTATAAACCCAATGATACAGTATTATAATCATTGCTTTTAAATTTTTTCTCTTAATGAAATTAAGATGAGAAAAGAAAAAATATATTATTTACTCTTTTGTATTTCACATATATTTACTATTTCCTATGCTCTTCATTTATTTCTGTGAATTAAAGTTAATTTCTGTTGTCATTTCTTTTCTGGCTTCCGTTAGTATTTTTTGTAAGGCAGATCAAGGAATTCTCTGTCTTTATTTTGGAGTATATTTCATTTTTATTGTTAAAAGATAGTCATCAACTAAGGATTAGTCCAAGGTTTTCACTCAAACAAACTTAAGCCAATAAGGTTTTTACCCTTTGTCAGTGGATTTGTGTGTAAGCAACAGAATACATCAAAATTTCAGGCAGTTTTCAAATCAGCCTGAGCTTTTAGTTTCTGCCAGGCTTTCTACGTGTGTGCCTGCTGCCTCCTTGTCAGCCAGGGTTGTGTGGAGTGCTTAGGCTCTTTTGGGTGTCTTTCTGCATGTGTGCACAGCCTCAATCAGCTAGGATATACTAAGAGCTATCAGGCCCTTTCATGGGTCTCTTATTTACATATGTTAAATTTCTGGTTAGTCCTCCAATCTGCCCTTTATCCCAACCCAGACCAACTTCAGGCCAGGAGAGCTGGATCCTTCCTTCCTTCCTTCCTTCCTCCCTCCCTCCCTCTCTCCCTCCTTTCTTCCTTCCTTCCTTCCTTCCTTCCTTCCTTCCTTCCTTCCTTCTTTCCTTCCTTCCATTTATCCATCCATCCATCTGGAGTTTGCTACTTTTCCTAATAATGCCACTCCTTATAAAGGCAGGGAAGCTGCTGGTTTTTATGACAAGCCAATATAACCAATGGGAGGGAGGGGGAATGGGGAGTGGGTGGAGTTGGAGGGTTGATGGAGGAAGCCCCAGGAGAGAGCACCACAAAGTTCCATTGTTCAACAGTTTTCATGAAAAAACACTTTCAATTTGTTCTTTTTGGTCGATTTCCAGAGCCCTGAAAAGGTTTGATGATATTTGTTTTTTTGGGTAGAAGATTTTCTGAGTTCTTCCCTGTGCCATAGTTGGAAGTTTAAACTTAGGTACTTTATTTTATAGGATGATTGTTTTGGCATTGATATGATCATCTTGTATTTTCATTTTTTTTGTATAATTTCATTGGTAGATTTTCTAAGTTTTCTATTTTCTTGGGGTAAAATCTTTTTTGATTGGAATTTATTGAGTCCTTTAGTGCATATATTAATTTTTAATAATTTGACACTTTCCCATTGATGTTTTTATTGAAACTTAATACTGTATTTGTCTTAATGTACAATCAAAACTAATTGAGGCCAGAAATTTTACCTGAGGAATATATCTGTGGCCCTAAAGAAGACTGAGTTGAGCTAAAGGTGATACAATTCCTTTTATAGGCATTATCCTGCACTGAAAACTCTGGAACATCTAGAGCATACCTATCTGCCTCAAGTAAGCCACTATCGATTCTGCAAGGTGATGGTGGACAACATCCCCAAGCTTCGAGAAGAAATTAAGGATGTTTCTATGTCTGATCTCAAAGACTTTTTGGAGAGTATCCGCAAACATTCAGACAAAATCGGAGAGACTGCCATGAAGCAAGTAGGTCTTGCGTTTATGATAGGTTGGCCAATGACTTTGCTAGTGTTCAGTTAAATACAGGTTTCTCTTCGTAAGTGTCTTAACTATTTCTCGTCATTTTAGGGAAGTCCTTCCTCTTTATGGGGACACATGATTAAAAATGTGTTTTATTTTTTTAACAGAGCAGTGAATTATTTGCTAGTTTATTGTTTGGTTCTGTGGATGTTCAGTAAATATGGATTGATTGTGATGGTTTATATTGGGACTTTGAAGAGGTCTTTCTATTTTTTGAATATTTTCCTTCACTTTGGATATGATTTGAAGCCCAGGATTTTTAAAAGGTCTCTTTCTCGGTAATGAGCTAAATTGTGCTGCAGGTATCTTTGGTTGATTACTTACTATGTAAACAAGGTATTGTGTTGTTTATAAATATTTCTGTAATTGTTATTTCTGATATCAGTGGGTATCAATGAAACAAGGCCTTTTGGGAAATGCTGTGAATTATGATCACAGAAAGAGATTTCTTTATAGCTTATAAATTAACAAACATATTAGAATTTTCAGGTTTTTTCTTTCTTTTTTTATTTTTTTTTATTGTAATATCTTCATCTCCAAGTCATGAAAGCCACCAAGAAACATCTTTTCTTTTGTCATTTCTCTTTTCTTTTCTTTTCTTTTGTCATTGTGAATAAAAGAGCAGTAATGATTTTCAGTGTTACTTGCTCTTCTGAAATTTAAATCACATGGATTTTATTGAAATATCTCAGTATACCTTATGATGTAGCTTACAACGATAAACAGAAGATTTGATTGTTTATGGAAAGTGTTGTTTGGTTCTGCAAACAACTATGTTCTTGAATAAGTCATATATAGTTCTTATCATTCTGGGAGGAAAGAGGGAGCAGGTTATATTTTTGATCTCAACAAGTCTTGGTAATTTTTCAGATGTCTGATTTTGCAAAAGAGGTTTGCCTGTTGGAAATTCCTTTCCTAAGGCAACGCTGATATTCTTTACCCCTTCTTTTAAATTTTTCAATGCTACACTTTCTAATGTGGAAAGTTTAAAACTAGTTGATGATGATAAGCCTGATGGGAATAATACATCATGTCATTTTTTTAGTGGTGAAGAAACAAAATTAATCATTGAAAATATATCTGTGTTGCTGGGTGTATTTTTTGAGTACGGGAATGAAGGTATTCTGCAAGACAAGTCTCTGTTGTGTTTGACAGATTTTTTTCTAAACTTTCAAAATATAGGAGAGTATAGTACAAAGTCTCTGTGGAAGCATTCTTTAAAAAAATATTTTTTTTAATGTTTATTTATTTTTGAGACAGAGACACACAGAGTGCGAGCAGCAGAGGGGCAGAGAGAGAGGGAGACACAGAATCTGAAGCAGGCTCCGGGCTCTGAGCTGTCAGCATAGAGCCCGATGCAGGGCTCAAACTCATGAACTGTGAGATCATGACCTGAGCTGAAGTCAGACACTTAACTGACTGAGCCACCCAGGCACCCCAGAAGCATTCTTTTTTAAACTTGCCTTTTCCATTAGCCCTCTGCTTGAGAAATTAACTTCAATTCCTTTTTGGTGAAAGACACAATGTTATTATTTCATTTAATATAGATTATCTTGTCTCACCTCTTAATTATCTAAAGAAATTAAGGCCCAGGGCAGGGAAGTGTCTTGCTAAAGTTCAGACAGCTTGTAAAGGTCAGATCCTGTAGTAGAATTTAGGTTACACTGAGGCAAAATTTGTCTACTGTGGCACTCAGTCTGTGTAAACTATTAGCTATTTGGTATATCTGTGCCATATAAAGAAATGGTGAAGAAAACTGTTGTAGATTCAGGACTTTTAATTAACTGATGACCCTTCATACTTCCTATAAAATTTATATCAAATATAGCTCTTACTGCATGCATGGCTATCCTATGCTATGTTAGTTAAGATCTTTGAATAAAAATATCTTAACACATTTTAAAATCTGTAGTACCTAAAAAGTAAGGAAAGTAGGAAAGAGAGAAATTACCACATACTTTGTATATAGTAGTTGTTCAATAAATATTTATTTGAATTCGTGGATGTTGGAAAAGAGGGATAGAGTGTGGTTTATTTTTCATTTATGTCAAGCCCAAAATGGTGTTTCTGACTTGTGTTGGTTTTCTTCGCGTTGGTTATTTGGGGCATCTTTTCATCATGTGGCTCTGCTATTTTTAATGTGGGTTTGAAGATTGGTACAGAAGGGCCAGGGAATTTTGCACGTAGGATAATTTTTAAGGGCTAGTCATGGATGCAACATATTATTACTTCTACTCACGTTTCATTGGCCAGAACCTAATTACTTGGCTTTACCGACTTGCAAAGGAGGCTGAGAAAATATAATCTCACTCTATCATTAAGAGAAGAAAGATACGTGTTTGGTGAATAGTAGCTAGTTTCTGACACAGTCTACCCTTTGGTCATCAAATAACTCTTCAGTCTTCCTCTTGTCCATAGAATACACTTAACCCTTCCCAAGGAGGGTATTCTAGTATCCCATCTAGTTAGTACATCCATTTCAAAGTCTAGTATATTTCAGGGATGCTCACAACTCTTCATCAGATCCGGATATGTCTCCAGATCCAGATGGGCTGCTGACCAGGAAATCAGATGACAAGCTATCTACACCTGTGTTCTCTCCCACCTCCAATGAAGAGGCTAGAATAGAATAACTACAACAAACACTTACATATAGAAAAGGGAATAATGGGAGACACACAGTATTCCCTGCTTCTTATGCAAATCATGTAATCTTTTTGGGCCATCATTGGGAAATCTTTCTCGCTTGGTAATAGTGGATCTTTTTTTGCTAAGACATTAACACTCTGAGAGGAATTCCTTTGCCTGTTCTTCCTGGCTCCTAGTTGCACTCTGTTTTTTCTTTGCCTGTTTTTTTCTTTTTCAAAAAGAAGCAAGTGCTGTGGAATATACCTTTCTTAGACTATCTCTCTGTCTCATTCTCTCTTCTCTCTCTATTTCTAGATATATCCACATTAATATCTGTAAGTGTGTATATATTTATGCATATACCCCCTATATAGTTATAGGTATAAGTGTGTGTGTGTGTGTGTGTGTGTGTATTTATCTTTGACTGCCTGCTTTCTGCTTTTTCAGGTGTAGGGGCCCAAAGGGTTGTTTTAAGGCTCTAAACAGTTAAAAGTTTATTTAGTCCAGATTTGTGGGCATTATAGTTACCTCAAAACTTAGTAAGCCTCTGATCTGTTTCTTTCCTATAGGTTCTCTGTGGACACCAGACCCGGTGCTCTTTGCCCCTATTGGGAAGGTAGTGGAGTTGGGGGAGCATAGGCTTTGCCTTATGCCTTTCTTGCTTTAATGTCCCTACTTTGAGGCTATATGAAATAATGAGTAAGAGAACCATACCTGAATCTGATTTTGCTTTGGAATTGGGTCACTTTGTTCAACTAGAAGTATTCTTTGGATGTTATTACTCAGCCCTTTATCATTCTTTTTCTGTTGGGATTCTATATGTGTTCAGCTTTCTAACTCTCTGAGGCCCAAGTGTCTGGACTTCTTCTGTTTCCTATAATTTTATTTGCAAACCAGCAGACTCTTTTTGTGCTCATCTCTTTTATGTAATACCTTGCTAAAAGCAGAAAGTAAATGCCGATGTATGTTATAACTCTGACTCTCCGTTGACTTATCAGGCTGCAGGCCTAATAGGCATGTGGTGTGCCTTCTCATTTATTTTTAGGTTCCAGTTTTACTGGTTGTTTTGCCACAGTATTACAGGCTTCTCCAGGCTTTCAACTTGTTAAAGAGATATTTTTGCTGCCTGTTGCCTGACCTCTAAATCAATGCCATTTATTTTAGTTTTGTTGTTGTTGTCGTTGTTAAGGAAAAACCATTCTATCAATACTAGTTTCTGTTTCCCTTAAAAAATTCTGCTTGTTGTAATAGCTAAGCTCTAAAATCTCACCGTAGAAGTTTCATGTTTTGCTCACTGGAAGTCTGAAGCGGATCCTCCTTGTAGCATAGCTCTTCTTCAGGTGACCATCAAGGGATCCAGGACTTTTCTTAACTTGTGGCTCTATCACTTCAACACATGCCTTCTAACATTGTTTCAGAAGGAAAAAGAGTGAATAAGGCCTGGGGGATTTTTATGGACCAGGCTTATAAGTGATACAAATCACGCTGCCAATATTACATTGGCTATAGCTTGCACGCTGCACGTGAGGCTTGGAAATCTAGTCTATCTGTGTGACCAGGCGGAACAAGAAATAGGTTTGGTGAATAGCTAGCTAGCCTCTGATACAATCTGCTACCATATAGGTTTGAAAAAAAAAAAACGTATTCTCTTGCCTTTTTTCTTTGCTATTTCATCTCTTTGACATTCCCCCTGCCTTGCATATGTTTGCTTTCTGATTTACTAATTCAGTTTTTAGTAAATTCATTTTCATCATTGTCAATGATGCTATTTAGGACTTTGTCATCATTATTATTTTCAGTTTAGCAACCACAGGTTTGGCTATAGAAATGTGTTCTTTTCCTTTAAAAATTTTTTTTCTAAGTAGGTTTCTTTGGAACCATATGACAAAATAGGTTTGAAAGTCTTACTTAATACTGGTTACTGGTTTGAGCTCTTCTAGAAATTAGGTAGATGATTGTGCTTTTTCATGGTCGACATCTCCCTTTGCCTTCTACCCACCATATCCTGAGTTGCTGCATTGATCTATGGGTGGACTCTGTCCTTGGTACTGTGAAAGGATGGAGGCAGCTGGTAGATTGGTTTCTTTTCGGGATATACCAGCAAAAGCAAAGTACCTGAAGGCTCCACCCTGATTAAACTTTAATGACCAAATTAGGCTCCAAACTTTTATCTGTTATTATAATCTCAAACTTGTCCAATTTTATCAAAAGATACGTTGCAAAAAATACTTTTTGAGGCTGATCTGAAGGATATGTGGTTTATCCATTCCTCTGTATTCAAAGTGTCATATTGTCTCCAGGTAAAGCTTTATCATTAGGAAGCTTTTTGCTTTGATTGCATGTGGTAGGCAGAATTCCAAGATGGCCCCTAGATTCCTGCTCCCTTGGTACATGCGTCCTGTAAAATCCTCCTCCTTGATTATGTGGCCTGATCTAACCAGGCAAACTCCTTTAAAAGAGGGAGTGGAGATCAGATATAGAAGTTAGAGAGATTTAAAGCTGCAGCAGATGTGCTACTGTTGGTCTTGAAGAAGTAAATTGCTGTGTTTTGGAGGGGCCAGGTGGCATGGAACTGTAGGCAGCTTGAGGTGCTGAGAGCTATTGCTAACAGCTGGCAAGGAAATGGGGTCCAGAATCCTACAACCACACGGAACTGAATTCTGCCTATAATATAAATGAGTTTAGAAGAGGACCCTGAGTTCCAGATGAGACCATAGCTCTGACTGACGCCATGATTTCAGCCTGGTGAGATCCTGAGCAGAAGACCCAGCAAATGCTGAACTTCTAACCCATGGAGACTGAGATAACTGTGTGGTTTTAAGCTGCTAAGTTTATAGGAATTTATTACAGGAGTCGAAAATTAATATACTCCATTATTTTGGTCTTGAGTAGAATTGATTGCTTTTTTACTAACCTGTACATTTTTATTTTGCTTTGGAGCTAGGAAAGAGTGGTATAATCTAGTTTAAAATGGTGTCTAGCTAAAAGTCTCTGAGTTTTTCATCTGTCTTCCCACGTACCTAAAAAGCTGCAGAAAAGTAAGAAAATGTGAAAGTATGAAAATTAGAAGTTCAACCATTTAGTAGAATCTGAGGAGGAATTTAAAAATTGTCTATTCTGCTGTTTATTACCTTGTTGAATTTTAAGTTAAGTAGTCATGTTTTTATTTTCAAAAAATCTTCAATCTTCATTCATTTCATATATATATATATACATATATATATATGTGTGTATATATATATACACATATATATATGTATATATATATATATATTTAACATGGTATTGGATTGATAGCATTTAGTGGACCCACCTGTGGCTTCTGCCATGGGAAATAGAGCCATCTGTAAAGTATGTAGAAAAACCCTACCTTTTATCCTGTCTTATTTTTTAAGTTGATTTTCTTCCTGTATGCTTCCAAAATACTATACATATCTTATTTTAGAACTTCATTTTGGCTTGAAGTGATTTTATAAAAAATGTCTAAAGACTTCTTTTTTGTTAATTGTCTGCTGTTTTCTAGTTTTCCTCTTGAAATTGATTTCTGTAATTCACTTGTTATGGAACTGATTTGTACAGGAGGGAAGTTCTGTATTTCTTATTTTGATTAGTTTGCCTTAGGCCTTGTGAGGCGAAGTAACATTTGTAATATAAACATTCTTGGCTAGGTTGATTTCTATGTGAAGCTGTTTAACAAAGGGAGGGATTTATTTACTTTTAAAATTCTAACTTGGCTTTGCCAAATTATATGGGTTGTATAACTGCTGCTTAGAAGAGGAACTGGTTGCCCATAAAAGAAATTGAAGGCTCCTAAGCAGTCTTCCTTTAGTAACTGGTTTTAAAGAAACTGCTCCTTGGGTGAGGTTAGTTGTCTCCATGGTTCTTTCAACCCTTGACTTTCTTTGGTTAAGTCTCGACTAGAGCAAAATGTGCTCTTTTATTTATTGTGTAGAACATCCTTTGACTTAGATCTGGCTCCATACTATGAACTGAGCTAACACAGGCCTTGTGATGACTGCCAAGGAAAAGCAGTAGTGCCCTTGAAACCTCTTTTGTGCTGGATTCTATGCAAAACTCCAACAGCATGTGACTTTTAGAGTCAGAGAATCTGGTGCTCAGTTGGTCTGGTATTCTTGGATTTACTTTATATTCTCTTTTCTTCTTGATTTCAGTATTTATATATTTGTACTGGTTTTTACTCCTTGGTCTTTAATGGTGTGGATGGCCTGGGGGTGGGGTAGGGGAATATGAGAGCTGTTTTATAGGGATTATTGAAATAAGCAGCAATCAGAATGGCAATCAGAGTATGGTAGATAGTCTGATAGCAGGGATTGAGTTTACTATTAGGTAATATGATAGTTAACAGAATAGACTTTGGAGTTTGGGTTAGACTCCTAGATTTGCCATTTGGTAGCTATATTACAATGAGTAGGTTGCTAAGCATCCCTGTCAGTCTGCACAATTCTATAAAGTTGGAATTTTTAATTCTCTTTTAAAGATGTGAAAAATTTTGGGAAATCAGGTATCTTAGTTCAGTCCCAGGGATATAATAAATGCTAAATTAAAAAAAAAAGAGAGAACTATTCTAGGTGAATAGTGACTACGAATAGACTCTTAACAGTGTGGAGGTGAAGATAATTAGAGGTTAAACTTGATGTGTTGAAATACTTTTTTTTCCTTCCTAAAATTAAATTTCTAGTGGCAGTTTTCGGCCTTGAATTAGATCTCGTTTTTAGACAGCTTTTTTCTCCTTGCCTTAAAAAAAAATTATTTGTTATATATACTTCTGAAACATTTTGGACCTGATTTCAGTTAAAAATCGTGTATATATTAGACGACTATGAAGTATAGAAGATCAATATCCTTGTACTGGTGTTGAGTTGGGATGAGAGAGGAAAGATTTTTTAAATCTGATTTGAAGACAGTATCGCAGTTTGGTTTTGAACTTTCTGTTTTAACAGAAAGTTAACAGAAAAAGGGAAACTATGGCATATATATATATGTGTGCATTTATAATAAACATAATATTTATTTGCTTTGACCAAGCAAAGCATATCAGCTTATTAGGAGAAATTTTTCTTTTATTAAACTTAAGAGAAAATTACCATATGGATTCTCAGTACAGCTTATGGTTTTGTGGTGTGCTCATCCTAAAATAAAACAGTGCTTAGAGAATCTAGAGGAGGAGCAGTTATTATGATAGATTATGTTATATTATAGTTATTATGATAGATTTATAGTTATTATTTATAGTTATTATGATAGATTTTGTGTGTGTGTGTGTGTGTGTATGCACACACACACACATATTTCACTAATTTTAAGATTAATTTTTTTTTGAGAATATTTCTTTTACTGAACCTTGGCTTTTGAGCAATAATAAAACATAGTATCATAAAAATAAACTAACAAGTAGAATGGAATACAAGTATAGAAATTGACCCAAATATAAGAATTTCATAAGTGACAAAGGTGGTCTCATGCAAGAAGCATAAACACACACCAATGAGCATCACACTATACAGGTGTAAAGTAAGTATTCCCTCAGTAAACCTTATAGGCAGAAAAGTCAGCACAGTGCGTGGGAACATCATTCTACTGTCATTTTCTGGAGGGGGCTGATGGGTTCAGCTTTGCTGTACAAACAGCAGGATGTGCCTCAGGAGAGGGACCCTGCCGTAGATCAGTTATAGGGAAGCTGGGAGGAAGCAGAAGACAGTCAATACATATTAGGTGGATCCTTGCTGGTCAGAGAAGTGTCTTGGTAAGGGGAATTGTCATATCAATGCCACTTATATCAGCTAAAGAGACCTAGTATTCTTCAGAAGAGCTAAGTCAGTTTTACTGAACTAGCTTGTTGCTAAGCTAGGAGAATGGTGAAGGTGGAGAGCCACAAGGGCCCTCCAAGGTGACATCTCATAGTAGTGGGGAACTCCATTAATGTGATTGCTGCTTTATTTATCTGTCTTCCCAACCAGTCTGTGGTCTGTATAAGGACAGAGGTACGGTTTTATTTTTATAGCTCCAGTACCTTACTAGCATAGTACTTAGGGATTGTAGATAGTTAATAAATAGTTAATCAATTAATAAATAGTTAATTAATCAATTAACTATTAATAAATAGTTAATCAATTAATGTCTATTGTGTTATTTAATTAAATTTAATATACCTACACCTTAACATTTTTCAGGAAAAGACATATTTAAAAACAATGTTCTAAGGTATATGCTCTTAGTCTCCAATTACATTCTTAAGTACGTGAAAATATCTGTAATTGCTTTTTGAATGGGTTTTGACCTTTTCTGTAAGTACTATGGAGGTACTAAGAGGTTATCAAATTGACTTCTTGTTAAAAATGGTGAATTCAACATATACACTTATATTTTCTACCTCTTCAAACTTGTAAAAACAATAGCCAAGGTTTTTTTGTTTTTGTTTTGTTTTGTTTTTACAGCATGAGCTCTCAAACGTAAAGAATATAGGAGGGTTAGATGATAGCAACATAATTTGGAAGCTGGAATGTAGGAAGGTGTGTTGTGTGTGATAATTGTCCTAGCATATCCAAGAAAATTCAGTCCTAAGCCAGTAGTAGAAAAAGCTTGGGACAATCCAATTTTTAGTGTTTTGCAGAACCCCCATGTCTAAGAAATTGCTAGCATTAGGTTCCTTTGGGAAAAGAGGGGTAAACTGATGTTCAGACAGAGGGATTGGTTGACTGTCTATTTCAAAAGCAGTTAGACAACCTGATTCCTTCCCCATCTTTTTCCACCAGGTGACTGCCCTATCCCAGCTCTAGCAGAAGACCAGAGGACAATAGACACAAGCTGGGGGTATAAAAATAGTGAAAGTTTGTATACTGAGTATTGAGATTCAACTTGCATTTTATAGCCCTCTTCTCTGATTTGGTCTCTAGGGCTCTAATAGCCAGGTTTATACCCTTCAGGTATGAGACTGGAAAGTACTGTGAATAATAGGATTAGTGCAAAAGAACTGTCCTAAAGGTATGTCCACTCGGTAGTCCTCAACCAAATGGACCAGTCAGATCATTTTGAAATCCACAGTTGACTAGACTCATGCACATGCATAGACATTAGCTTTTAGTTTCCCAACTTGAAATATGAGCAGATCACTAAGGATCAGCAGACATTTGAGAAAATCCTCTAACATAACAGTTAGAGGTCAGAACAAGCACATATAAAGAAGCAACTTGGAGAAGATATTATGCAAGAACAGCAAAACGTAAAAGGCAAAACAATCAATAGAGCTAGAAGGATAAGAGAAAAAATTTTATATGTAAAAACAAGAAAGCTACACAAAAGGAGAAATTCAGAGAACAAAAAGAATGTTTGGCAATTAAAAATATGATAGCAAAAAAAAACTGAAAGGAGGGTTGTGAAAATAAAGTGGAAAAAATCCCCCAAAGAGAAGAGTAAAGGGAAAAAGAGATGGAACATGGGAAATAGAAAAGATCTAAGAATATTAGGGGGTCAGTCTAGGATATCTGGCATTTGAGTACTAGGTGTTCTAGAAAAAGAAAGCAGAGAAAATGAAGGGAAGGAATTCATGGAAATAATAATGGGAAAATTTCCCAAAATTCTAAGACATGAACTTCCAGATTAAAAGATCAATCAAATGCCTAACAAAAGGGATCAAAATAGTCTTAGATCCAGGCATGTTGTGTGATATCAGAGGTCAGAGGTCAAATAGAAAATCCTAAATGTTTCTAGAGATAAAAAACAAGATTCAGTGTCAAAATGATTTTGGTTTATAGCAATACTGGAACGTAGACTGAAACAGAGCAATATCTTTAAAGTTCTAAGGGAAAATGATTACCTATCCATATTTCCCTATCTAGCTACAATATCAGGCAAGTGTAAGGATAGGATAAAGATGTTTGCAGTAATGAAAGTCCTCAAAAATTTGCTTCCTATGACCACTCCTCCCTCCCACCCCCAAAAAGGAAAGATATGGGATGTTGAGGGCATAGATTACCCAAGAGAGGAGAGGGACAAATGGAGTTTCTAAGATGATGATTAAAAGGGAGGGAGTTGGTTGACAGTGGGGAAGCAGGCAGAAAGTACAACCAGCACAGTCTGGAGTGTTTTAGAAAGTTTAAAAGAGGTATTCTGAGAAGGTGAAAGTGGCAGAATATTGGATGTATTTGTACACACTGAGAGGAAATTCAGATAGTTGGGGAGAATTTGGGAATAAAGTAATGCTAAGTACTTAAAGAACTTAAGCAAACTTAAAAACAAGAAAACTTAACTCCAGAAAACCAAAATTGTGTAAGAAAGGAAAAGTGATCATAGTATCTGACATGGCTTGGCTGTGGATTGCATTTATATAATTTATCTAATGAATCTAATAGATTCATTTAGCACTTATAACTATATAAATATAGTTATCTATATCTATAGTTATCTATATCTATAAATTATATAAATTAGAGGATTTGTCCTGTTTTGGAGGAGTAGGTGAATGGACACTGCAGGCAGATATGTGGTGCTGGTGTGTTATGTATGTGAAAGAGACCTAAATCCTCATCTTCCATGATGGAATGTCAATAGATAATGCTTAAAACTAACTAACACATAGCGAAAGGTAGAAGCAGCTGAAGGGTTCATTGACAGATGAATGGATAAACAAAATGTGGTACATACATATAATGGAATATTATTCAGTCTTAAAAAACAAGAGAATTTTGACACATGCTACAACATGGATGAACTTTGAAGACATTATGCTAAGTGAAATAAGCCAGGCTCAAAAGGACAAATAACGTGTGGTTCCACTTTTTTTTTTTAAAGTAGGCTTCCCGTGCAGTGTGGAGCCCAATGTAGGGCTTGCACTCATGACCCTGAGATCAAGACATGAGCTGAGATCAAGAGTTGGATGCTTAATGGACTGAACCACTCAGGGGCCCCTGTATGATTCCACTTTTATGAGGTTCCTGAAGTAGTCAAATTTATAAAGACAAATAATAGAATGATGGTTTCCAGGGGCTGAGGTAGAGGAGATGGTGGGTTAGTGTTGAATGGCTACACAGTTTCAGTTGGGGAAGATGAAGAAGTTCTGAAGATGGATGGTGGTGATGGTTGTACACTAGGAAGGTACCTAATGTCACAGGACTTTACACTTAAAAATGGTTAACATATGAACTGCAAGCTGTATTACAAAGCTGTGATCATCAAGACAATATGGTACTGGCACCAAAACAGACACTCAGATCAATGGAACAGAATAGAGAACCCAGAAATGAACCCACAAACATATGGCCAACTAATCTTTGACAAAGCAGGAAATATCCAATGGAATAAAGACAGTCTCTTCAGCAAATAGTGCTGGGAAAACTGGACAGTGATATGCAGCAAAACGAACCTGGACCATTTTCTGACACCTTACACAAAAATAAACTCAAAACGGATGAAAGACAGGAAGCCATCAAAATCCTCGAGGAGAAAGCAGGCAAAAATCTCTTTGACCTTGGCCACAGCAACTTCTTACTCAACACGTCTCCAGAGACAAGGGAAATAAAAGCAAAAATGAACTATTGGGACCTCATCAAAATAAAAAGCCTCTACACAGTGAAGGAAACAATCAGCAAAACTAAAAGGCAACTGACAGAAT
The DNA here is from genome assembly GCF_027475565.1 of Acinonyx jubatus. Classification (NCBI taxonomy): domain Eukaryota; kingdom Metazoa; phylum Chordata; class Mammalia; order Carnivora; family Felidae; genus Acinonyx; species Acinonyx jubatus. The sequence goes on along the minus strand of NC_069388.1, from coordinate 87,530,699 downwards.
GGGAGAAGATATTTGCAAATGACATATCAGATAAAGGGTTAGTATCCAAAATCTATAAAGAACTTCTCAAACTCAACACCCAAAAAACAAATAATCCAGTGAAGAAATGGGCAAAAGACATGAATAGACACTTCTCCAAAGAAGACATCCAGATGGCCAACCGACACATGAAAAAATGCTCAACATCAGTCATCATCAGGGAAATACAAATCAAAACCACGATGAGACAACCACCTCACCCCTGTCAGAATGGCTAACATTAACAACTCAGGCAATGACAGATGTTGGTGAAGATACAGAGAAAGAGGATCTCTTTTGCACTTCTGGTAGGAATGCAAACTGGTGCGGCCAGTTTGGAAAACTGGAAAACTGTATGGGGGTTCCTCAAAAAATTAAAAATAGAACTACCCTACGACCTAGAAATTGCACTACTAGGTATTTATCCAAGGGATACAGGTATGTTGTTTCGAAGGCACACATGCACCCCAATGTTTATAGCAGCACTATCAACAATAGCCAAAGTATGGAAAGAGCCCAAATGTCCATCGATGGACGAATGGATAAAAGAAGATGTGGTATATATATACAATGGAGTATTACTCGACTATCAGAAAGAACGAAATCTTGCCATTTGCAACTATGTGGATAGAACTAGAGGGTATTATGCTAAGCAAAATTAGTCAGAGAAAGACAAATATCATATGATTTCACTCATGAGGACTTTAAGGTACAAAACAGATGAACATAAGGGAAGGGAAACAAAAATAATATAAAAACAGGGAGGGTGACAAAACATAAGAGACTCTTAAATATGAGGAACAAACAGAGGGTTGCTGGAGGGGTTATGGGAGGGCGGATGGGCCAAATGGGTAAGGGGCACTACGGAATCTACTGAAATAATTGTGTCACTATATGCTAACTAACTTGGATGTAAATTAAAAAACTAAACTAAAAAAAAAAGTGACAAGTGGGAGATCAAATAAAAATAAAAATGGTTAATATGGAAAATTGTATGTTATGTAAATTTTACCACAATTTAAACAATCAGAAAAAAAACAGGCTGTAGCACACATAAGCATGCTATATAAAGGTAAAGAGGGTAAAGTAAATAAACATCAAAAGAGTGGTTGAGTCTGGGGAGCAGATTTAGGGGGAAAGAGGAAAGGAGGAAACTTGCTTTTCATAACAAACCCTATAGAATGATTTGACTGTGTACAACTTAATTATGTATAGCCTTGTCTTGTGTGTATAACTTAGATAAGATATATTGAACAAAAAAAAGAAATATAAGTCATCAGATTTGGAATACATGTAGACAGGATTTGTTGGTGGACTGGATATGAGGTGGGAAAGTTTCAACTTTCAGGGTAGAGAGAAAGAGTTCCCCTTATTTAAGGGATTACTTACCTTTATGATTATTGATTTTCTTTTCTGCTTTATGTGGGGTAATTGAGGAGTCTTTGTTTTTCAGATTTCTTGTTAGCTGTGGCAAGATGGGATCGTAATTATGTGTTAGATGTAAGTTAAATTAAGGTCCATTTGGTTCTCTGTTATATTGTGTGCCTTACTAAAGAAGAGAGCAGATTAAATAATATAATGGGCAACAAAGCAAATGTTTTTTATAAATATAAAAATCTTGAAGGTGATGATAAAGGTTGAAAATTTGTGATAATCAGAATGATCTCTTTCCCTTGCCTTGAATTCTTTTTTTTTTTAATTTTTTTTTTTTTAACGTTTATTTTTGAGACAGAGAGAGACAGAGCATGAACGGGGGAGGGTCAGAGAGAGGGAGACACAGAATCTGAAACAGGCTTCAGGCTCTGAGCTGTCAGCACAGAGCCCGACGCGGGGCTCGAACTCACGGACTGCGAGATCATGACCTGAGCCGAAGTCGGCCGCTTAACCGACTGAGCCACCCAGGTGCCCCTGCCTTGAATTCTTAAGATAAATATTTATCCCTGTTGAGAAGAGAATGCGTGTTCTTCAACACTTTCTTTTGGTTGAAAAATATCACACTCCCCACCCCTGCCACTACTGCAGGCCCACAAACTCATTTCGTTTGTCCTTGGGCCTGTGTTCTGATGAGTGAGTGGTGCCTGTGTAGCCTCAGGAGAAGATGAGGAAGAGTGAATTAGAAGAACAGTGAAGGAAAATAGTGCTGATAGGCTGGCCTTCATATAATTAGTTGGCTTGGCCTCAGAATCTTGTGGGAGAGAGCCAGTGGCCTCATTATTACTTCATTGGGAAACTAAACTTTCTGTTGAATTTAAAATAAAGGAACATGACCCACACTGTGAAGTTTTTCTTGGGTGGTTTGTACAATAACTGAACTTCATTCTATTGTAACACTCCTGGGATTTCCTACTCCCCCAAGTATCATGAATAAATGTACCACACTAATGTGGAAGTGCAGTTCAGTTCATTGAACTAACTTTTGACTTGAACTTGAGATCAGTACTGTAGATCTGTGTTATGGGGTAGAAATGAATTGAAATTATTAACAAGTAAGATGCTATCTGGTTATGTTTTTATAATGTAATTTACCTTCTGACATATGTGGGAATATGAAAGAGGTTATTTAACATGTAAATACAATATATAAATATACAGCCTAATTGCTATTCAACATTACTACAGAGGAGCCTGAGAACAACCACCTTAATATCAGATAAAGTTTAGACCTGGTCAGGGACAGCCTCTGTTTGCCTTTCTAAGAGATGACTGGAAGCAAGATGAATTTCTCTTCTCATCATTGGAATGGACTATTAAAGCTTATGTTTAAAGGTAGTGGTCTCACATTACAGGTCTGAATGAGCTAGTATTCTTGTGCTATATCTGTTTATGAAGTTACTATCTTACTTTGCTTGTGTATGAATGGTGTTTTTTCAAGTCAGATATAAAACCACCATGATTGAAATCTAGAATAATGGGGTGCCTGCGTGGCTCAGTCGGTTAAGTGTCTCTTAGTGTCAACTCAGATTGTGATCTCATGGTTTGTGATATGGTTCTTGGGTTCGAGCTCCATGTTGGGCGCTTCTCTGACAGCGTGGATGGAGCCTGCTTTGGATTCTCTCTCCCTCTCTCTGTGCCCCTCCCTTGCTCTCTCTCTTGCGTGCACTCTCTCTCTTTCAAAATAAATAAACTTAAAAAAAATACAGAATAAATACTTAAAATATAGAATAAATATTTAACCTTACCTGGTTAGGTGCTCTGCCTCCTTTTTTTCCTGTTCTTTTCTCCCTTCTCCTTCCTCACTTCCCTTTCTTTTTCCTCTCTAGTTCTAGAAATCCTGCTTGCAGGACCTGACTATTTAGGTTCTTCCTGTGCAGGCCTACATGCTGACAACCCCAACAGAGAATCTTCTATGTTTTAAAAATCAACCATGATATAAGATTTAAAACCATATATATATATATATATATGTATATATATATATATATATACACACAACATATATATACATATTTACCTGTGTAGATAATGTTTCTTGGTATTCCAAGAAATTCCAAGAATTCCAAGTATAATGTTTTTAGAGTGTTTAAATTCAAGGATAAGGACTAATTAGTTCTGGTTATTCCCAGATCCCAGGTTTTCCTGATATTCTGATATATCTTCACTACTAATTCTGATTAGATTAGATACATTCTAATATCTGATGCCAATACAGTGAAAAGTATACAAAGCAAACAAGGACAGCAAAGATATGTTTTAAAATGGTTGTAAATCTTGGGGCACCTGTGTGGCTCAGTTGGTTGAGCATCTGACTTCGATTCAGGTCATGATTTCACGGCTCGTGGATGAAACGGGTGAAACGGCTGTGTTGGGCTCTGCACTGACAGCTCAGAGCCTGGAGCCTGCTTCGGATTCTACGTCTCCCTCTCTCTCTGCACCTCCCCCACTCGCCCTCTGTGTGTCTCTTTCTCTCAAAAATAAATAAACGTTAAAAAAATGTTTCAAAAATGGTTGTAAATCTTGGCCATTTTTTACTTAAATGTGATTAAATTCTTGGACCCTGCTGGCAGATAGTAATTTATTCTATCTTAATTCCATGTTAAACTTGGTGAGTACTTTCTCACATTTAGTTTTTCTCCACCCTATGTTTAGATCTGTTTAATATAATTCTATAAAATAGATTTCATAGAGCATGATAGATATATTTTGTCATTTCATTAATCTTTCCTTAATACTTTCATTGGACTAGCAGGGATCATTATACCTAAGAAAATAGGTTTCTTATGTAAGTGACTATAGAAATCACTGTAACATTATATAAATAGAAGAATTATGCATTATAAAATATAATGAAGGGAATTAACACCAACCAAAGCTACTCTTACTTTAAGAAGATTGCATTTGAGGGGTGCCTGGGTGGCTCAGTCGGTTGAGCATCTGACTTCAGCTCAGGTCACGATCTCGTGGTCCATGAGTTCGAGCCCCGCGTCAGGCTCTGGGCTGATGGCTCGGAGCCTGGAGCCTGCTTCTGATTCTGTGTCTCCCTCTCTCTCTGTCCCTCCCCCATTCATGCTCTGTCTCTCTCTGTCTCAAAAATAAATAAACGTTAAAAAAAATAATAAAAAAAAAACACTTTGAGGTAATGGTTTGAGAATGTAGACCCTTTAGTAGATTTAGGTTTAGGAGAAAGGAGACGGGTTCCATTGCTAACACTCTCAAGGACAACAGGCATTTACTTTTATGAATTTGACTAGCACTATTGAAGACCAGGAGAGGTGATGCCCTTATCTTCGTCATGCAGTTTTACCGATAATACAGCCTACAGAATATCGATCAACCGTCTTTATAATAGTTTTTAGAGAAAGTAAGCTCATATCTATTCCTGATCAAGTCTTTCTTGTAGAAAGACTTTTGTAGTATCTTCAGTATTAAAGGCATAGGTTTGGAGTCGGAAAAGCTGGGTTAAAACTTGGATCTATCACTTGGAACATGACTGAGCAAAAAGTCTTAGATTCTTCTTTTATTAATAAGGGTCAAGTAAGATGATGTATATAAAGTACTTAGCACTGTTTCCAACACCCAGCACGTTCTTAATAAACATGGCATTTGGGGATGTTTGTGTTTTGAGAGCTATGTGATTTTATCAGATAATTGAAGTCTTCACTTGGGTGTAGCTTGGGTATTGATAGCCTGATACCAACTGGGTCTCCACCTCTCCATCTTCTCATTCAATGATTGCAACACCTTTTTTTCTATGTGTGTTTTTACTTTTTTATTTTATTCTTATTTTTAAAAAATGTTTATTTATTTTGAGAGAGAGAAAGAAAGAAAGAGAAAGAGAGAATCCCAAGCAGGCTCCATGCTATCAGTGCAGAGCCCAAAGCAGGGGGGCTGGTTTCCATGAACTGTGAGATCATGATGTGAGCTGAAATCAAGAGTTGGACGCTTTACTGATTGAGCCACCCACTCATTGCGCTTCCATGAGTGTCTTTAAACAAACTGATCTGGGAAAGCATGAGCCACTACTTTTGGAGGGGAAATTTTCTTTTAACCTTAAGAGGTTTTCCTTATTATTTTCAGGCTTCAGTATTAATAAATGCAGGGTTTTATTTGCTTTTGTTTTTTACTATATTTGTAATGATCACTTTAATGTCATTGAGAAACCAAATGCTACTCTGTTTAAATAAGCAATTCAGGCCACTAAAATTAGTGAGGCTTAAATGGATCTTTATTTTGTTGGCAGTTGTCTTAGATTTTCTACAGTCTCCTCAAATAACTTCACTATGCATCTGGTGATTATATTTCTTAGTTACTAGATTGACCTGTACACTGAGCTCAAAATATTTTATCTCCTTCTGTGTTGATATTCTTGGTATGAATAGGTCAGTTTACTGGTGCGCTATACTTTCTTTTCAGTATCCCTAGATACTGTGCAGAGCACTGTGCAGAGTGCAGTGGAGCCAAGCCTGAGGTTTGGATCTAGAGCCTTTTCTAAATCCCCACGGTGTGCCCTTTGACCTGACCCTGGAGAAACCCAGTTGAGAATTCCTGGGATTGTTGTGTTCTCAGCAAATGCTTTATTCTTGTCCTCTGCCAGATGTTTTCTTTACTGAGCACAAAAACTCCATCAAAATAATGCTAAGGGAACTGATATGTGAGGGAAAAAAAAGAAAGGAAGAAAAGGAAATATTCAAACAGCCGGTCCAGATGAATAGACCTAAGGATGTTCTAGAACAAGAGGAATCTAGCTTAGTTATATAATCTTACATCCTTCTAGATCTCCCTAAAACTCCAAAAAGTTTTAGCAGGTATGCTAAAGTAGTTTAAAAAGTTTTAAAATTTATATACAGTAATTTTTTGTGTGTACATGAATTTTTAAAACATGCATAGATTCATGTAACTCCATCACAAACAGGGTACAGAACATTTCTATCACCTCCAGATTCTCCTGGGCTGCCCCTTTGTAGTTAAACCTTCTCTACCTGTAACCTCTGGCCATTGATCATGAAATGTATCAAAAGTGTAAGATAGGAAGCACATTGAACAAGTAATGAGGACTATCAGAAACTATAATTAATTACTGCTGTGCTCCTCACTGACCGGAAATGTGGCATTTCACTTATTGCCTTTTGTTTCAGATCTCAGTAGCGTAATAAACCTCAAACCAAAACAGAGAAAAGTTAATTTTCTCAATTAAATAGTGACAGATGATCACCTAAGTTATTGCTTTTTCTAGGCATGTGCAATTGTAAACATTAGAGGCTCTGTGACCTTCGAACCTGATTTTATAGGGATGGATTCTTTCTGTCTTCATTGGAAGGTGAATAGATAAACAACAGCACCAAGATGGCCAGGGAAAGTAACACGTGGACTAGGAAGTATGAGAAGTGGTCAGATGATTAGAGTTGAATTTTTCACTCCTAGACTCTTTGTTCTTTGTGAGACACTAGTGAACAACACAATGAGCAAGAGTTTAACCCTGTGAGTTGAAAGTTTTCTATTGGCTACCTTTTGTTTTGAAAGCTTGCAAAAAAAAAAAAAAAAAAAAAGAAAAGTTGTTGACAAATCCAGGCTACTTTACCTTCCTGACATACTTTTCTAATTGCACATCTATAGCAAATTTAGAACAGCTTTCAATTATTAGTTGCGTGTGTGCATGTGGAGGAGAAAATTCTCTGCAGATTAGGACATTTGTCTGGCAGGGTGGGGGGGGAAGAAAAGACTTTGCCAGGTTGTGGTGCCTCCTTGCACGTGTGTGTGTTTGCTTAAAACTCAGAAGTCAGCCAACATTTGAGGCCTCTGAGTGTGGTTAGCCATTAAAAGCGAACAGTGATAATGGATGTTTATATAAATTTGTAAGTATTTAGAAATTTCTAAAAATTGAAAAAATATTGTTTTAGGAATCAGAGTAGCCTTCCAGGGGAGATGATTTGCACTGTTTACCAATGAGATGTTAATGAGATTGGGAGAGAAGCAGGGAATTTAAGAGCCTTTATTTCTACAGCCTTGCACTGCCAGTGCTGAAGGCGTGTTCTGTCCTGAGCACACCACCTTGGGGAGAGTGGGCTGTAAACCACAGGGGGCCCACCTGCAGAATACTAGGCAATAAAAGGGATCTGAGGCCGGTGTTTGGAGGAGGGGGGTCCTGGACCTATGACAGAGTTCCGGAAGTGGAACTGAGAGGAGAGTCATTTACTGGCATTTTTCGAGGGCGTATGTCTGATCTGGTTTCATCTTTTTGTCCCCAAAGAACCTAGCACACTGCTTTGTACGTACCAGGCATTCGGCAAATTCTTCTTTTATCATACCTACATATACTTTTCTTTCCCCTTGGCAGAGCACTTTTGCAGTTAAGGACAGGGAATTTACATGGATATTATAATAAAAGTTTTAATATTTTCCTGTATTATTAGGCTATTAATTTCGTGACAACACCTATGAGTATTCTATTCAGCATTGATATCTCAAGGTACAATTTCTCTTTGAAATCCTAAGTGAAGTGTTTTCGCTTAGATATCATTTTATCTGGACTCTCCTCCAGTGAGTCTTTTTCCCTTCTATATACCAGTGAAATTTTTTTTATTGTAGTAAAATATGCTTAACATAAAATTTACCTTTTACATCATTTTAAAATGTACAGTTTAAATACTAAATACATCACACTGTCGTGCAATTGTCACCACCATCCATCTCCAGAACTTTTTCATCTTTCAAAAATGAAACCCTGTAACCAGTGAATTTTAAGCTTGTAATTTGTGCTCCAGTACTGATTGAGCAAATACAGTCTTTAAAAAAAATTTGTTTGAAATATTTATTTATTTATTTTGAGAGAAAGAGATTGGGGAAGGGGCAGAGAGAGGGAGGGAGAGAGAGAATCCCAGGCAGGCTCCACACTTAGTGTGGAGCCTGATGCAAGGCTCGATCTCATGACCATGAATGAGATCATGACCTGAGCCGAAATCAAGAGTCTGATGCTTAAACCTACTGAGCCATCCAGGCGCCCTGCAAATACTCTTTCGTATATATGTTGAAGAACTCATGATTGCTTTATAGAGAAGAAAAAGAGGCAAAGAACAAAACTGGAAATCACACAACAGCCTTTTAAAAAGGTTGTAATTCTCAAATTTTATAGATAGGTTTTTCTGTTCTTCAGTTTCCTTAAAGAATTTGTTCAGAAGCAACAATTGGGAGTAGCCCTTTCTCTCTTAAAGTCTTTCCAGTCTGCGCGTGTGTATATTTCCATGGTCTTTGAATCTCACAAGATAAATAAAAATATATCTACCTTAGGTTTTATGCTTAGTGCCGTTACTGGATAGCTTGAACCATGGTGGTCTTAATCTACTTTTGAGGGCTATACTGTCCTTGAATATGGTAATTTTATCCTGGTGTCAGACAATTTAAGGATAAGGAAAGGAGCTGCTTCTTTTTTTTTTTTTTTCAGTACTATCATCTTATTTTTTTATTTAGGTTGAAGTCTGTTATTAATTTGTACCTTTCTTTTATTTCTAAACAAACCATTTAAGAAAACAAGCAAATGCCAAAAAATAGTATAGCCTACTTCTCAACAGAATTACTTTAGCTCATCTTAGTCAGCTAAACATATGGTCTTCCTGCTGCTCTGATGAAGAGGCCATGGCCTAACTGGGCGTGTGTTCTATTTGCCTTTTTTGGGAGGTCTTTAAGCAGAGTTGGTCTTTTAACATTGGAGAAGAGAGATATCAATAGTGATAGTTCATACATATTTTAGGGACATAAACTGTTTGAGAAACTAATGAAAGTCATGAATGCTGTTTTTAGAAAAATTGTCATGCGAATACGAATTTTTAAGTAAAATTTCAGGGATTTAGGCACTCACTGACATGTATTCAATTATATATCCCTTGTGGGAGCCATCTGTATTATTAAGGTACAGTATCAGTGTCAGATTCAGTAATACATTCAACAATGCTTCTTTTCTAGTTTAATTATGATTTGTGAAGATTACATAGTGTAAAGGGTTGACTAGAGTTTTGGCTGTCCCAGAATTTAATTTTATATCATTAGTTAAAAATGGATGCCATATTCACTAACACATTGACAAGTAGGTTCAAGGTATTGGTAAACTTTTCTGAGTAGCCCAGTTTACATAAGATAGCTGTCAGAGAATAAGTTGACCTATATTGTATCTTGCTGCGTAAGATGGATAAGATTTTATTTCCAGATTGTGGTTTGGCTATGACTTCTCATGTGCTTTTGTCTCTCTCTCTGTATTCTCTCTTCTTTTCCCCCATCCTTATTTCTCTTGTGCAGGTAGTGCAGAAGAAATAGAGAAGGGCAAAATAACAATGAAAAAATGTTCTAGTTTTGACTTGCAATAGCTAAAGATAGCATAAGATAGTAAACTTAAAATTGGTATTCATTTATTTTTTATTATTTATTTTTTTTATTTGAGAGAGAGAGAGTGTGCTTGTGTGCGCCGGAGGGTCAGAGGGAGAGAGAGAATCTTAAGTAGACTCCACACTGAATGCTCAGTCCAGTGTGGGACTCGATCCCATGACACTGGGATCATGACCTGAGCCGAAGTTAAGAGTCAGACACATGACTGAGCCACCCAGGTGCCCCGAAATTGGTATTCATTTAAATATCTGGTATGACACAAAAAGGTGAAGACTTCATCTTTTTCTTCACAGAGTCGATAACTCTTTTCTTTGTGGGTGACCTTGCCTTTTAACCAACATCACAGAGAAACTGAAGACTGTCAGGCAAAAACTCCCTTGGCTTTCAGCATCTTTTTCCTGAACTATCTGTGTGTCCATCATTCTTTATTGCTTCAGCTCCAGCCTCAGAAAACAGGCTGTGCCTCTTGTTTAAGGCCATTTCTTCCATTTCTACTCAGTCTCCTTTCTTTGTTTTGTCTTTGTTCTGTCTTTTGTTCTGTTACTCCCTCTTCTCCTCTTGTTTTCAGGCTTTCGTTTTCAGTGACTGTTTCCACTTTGCACTTGACATGCTCAAGGCTCCCTTTCATTGGCCATATCACCATAGATCCTCTTCCCATCACCAAACCATCCAGTGCTTTTCATCCACATTTCCTCTGTCATTGAATGATGTCACTGTGCATCCAAGATAGAAATCTGCCATGCTAGGAAACTTGGAACTTGTGTTGTGATCTCAATGTAGTGAATACTATAACAAATAAAATATTGTGGGATGGGGAGGAGTGTAGGTACTGTAAGGTATAGGCATTGTATTAGTAAAAACAAAATATTAGAACTATGGAGATCCTTACTTCTTGGGATATTTGGAATTTGTAATGTCTGGAAATAGAGGTGGACTAGGTAGTCTGATGAGGCTGTTATATCAACTTTGCTAAATGAACTAGTGTACTGCAGCTCACTAGAGATTGTCAAAAAATTTTGGCACCTTTGTTTCAAAAGAAACTGAACTTGGGGCGCCTGGGTGGCTCAGTGGGTTAAGCATCCAACTTCAGCTCAGGTCATGATCTCATGGCTGGTGGGTTCATGTCCTTTGTCGGGCTCTGTGCTGACAACTCAGAGCCTGGAGCCTGCTTCGGATTCTGTGTCTTCCTCTCTCTCGACCCCTCCCCTGCTTGCGCTCTGTCTCTCTCTCTCTCTCTCTTTCTCTCTAAGATAAATAAACATTAAAAAAATTAAAATAAAAACGAAAATGAACTTTTATACCTGTATCTGTCTATTTGTATTTATAAATTATATATGTGTACTTCTTTCGTTAACTCAGTGGTTCTAAACTTTTGGGATTATGGACTGCCTTTAGAAAGCCATTTTTGTGTATAAATCTTCCAATATGTTTATATTATTTATTTAAAATGATAGACATATGTACTACTCTCACTAGCTACTATCTTAGAGCAGGAGATATATTTGGGGAAAGGTCCATTGTTAATAATGCATTTATATCTTATTTTCGAACAGTCTTCTAGATAATTGCAATTTGGGGGGGCTTTTTTTCTTTCAGATATACTTTGATCATCCTTATATTTACCACACGATGAATTTGACACAGGGCTTTTAACAGGCATATCAATTATCTATTGCAGTTTAACAAACCACCCAAAACTTAATGGCTTAAAATAATGCTGTCATGATTTCTTATGTTTCCATGGGTCAGCATTTGAAGCTAGGCATAGCTAGAGAGTTTGTCTGCTGGCCTCACCTGGCATCACTCATGTGGCTGGCAGTTGGTGCCAGCTGTTGTCTCGGTTCTCTGCATGGACTCTTATCCTCTAGTAGGCTGAACTGTGCTTCCTTATAGTATGGTGGTCTTAGGGTTTACACAGAGAGAGAGCTGAAGCTGCTAGACCTCTTAGGACCCAGACTCCAGAGTTTGAAAATGTTTGTCGCATTCTTTTAGCCAGAGAAAGTCACAGAGCCAGTCCAGATTCAAGAAGGTGGAGAAACAGTGTCCATCTCTTGATAGGAGAAGCAACAGGGCCACATTGCTAAGGGGCATGCCCACAAGGAGGCATGATTCACTGGAGACCAATACTGTAATGGTCTTACCACAGTAGGATGAAGACACGTATTAATTAAACCTGCTATTTTCTTGTCATTTGCATGTACGGCATTATTTTTTTTTTAAGTTTATTTATTTATTTTGAGAGAGAAAGAGCACGCATACAGGAAGGGCAGGGAGAGAGAGAGAAACTCTCCTTAACTGCCAGCATGGAGACCCATGCTGGGCTCGAACTCATAAACCGTGGGATTGTGACCTGGGCTGAAATCAAGAGTTGGACACTTAACTGTCTCAGCTATCTAGGCACCACTGTACTAGCATTATTATTGTTATTATTATTATTATTATTATTTTAAAACTACAGTTTCTTTCCAGGAATATGTTAAGACCATTTGTCCATTTTCTACAAGTTTAACAAAAACTAGATGATAGAATCTAATTTTAATTAAGCACATGTAATCCACAACATATCACAAAAAACTGAAAGAGAATCAACAAATGAGAGCATTACTATCAACCACTCTGCATTGTCTTTCTTCACTGCAGTGTATTCTGAATTCCATATATGATATGTGACCGTCTGACGTATAGAGAGTGAGGATGTCGGTGTCATTTCTTAAATCAAATGCTAGTGAAGCTTAGTTATTTTCCTGTTTTTTTTTTTTTTTTTTTTTTTTTTTTTAAGATGAAAAGAAGTATAAGTACTGATGGATTGTGATGCATAGCCTTGGGGGTAGACCTCCTCTACTTTGGAGACCATCGTGTGGAACAGTTATGTGCCACACCTCTGTGGCACTGGTATGCCCATTAGTGTCAACGCTGACAGAAGTCAGTGATTCAGCGTGGCGCTCTTATCCCTATACTAGCTAAGCCTTAGAGTCCTTCTCAAGTGACCTAGGCCAGCCTTCACAAATAGATCATAGATGGCACAGGAGATAAAATGTGTTTGTTATTCTGGTTTTAAGACATTAAGTGTACCTGTGGAAGAGGTAGAATGTTCATATGTTTCATAGTTGGCATTTTTGGAAAGATCTCATCAGCGGTGTGTGTGTGGGTATTTAAGGTTTGTATGAGGGAGCTGTAGGGAGTTGGGGAGATCATGGCCTTCCATCTCGGCTTTAGTAATTTTTTTAAATCATCAATGACAACTTTCTTTTGGTTTACATATTCAAAGGAAAACTTAACAGTATTTTCATATAGTTTTAACTTGTGTTTAGGTGGGAGATGAAAACAAGTGTTTTTTTTTTTTAATTTTAATTTTTTTAGAGAGAGAGGGCACAAGTGAGCGAGGGGCAGGGAGAGGGAGAGAGACAGAAAAACAGACAGAAGTGGGGCTCCCCTGAAGTGGGGCACAAGCTCACCCGATGTGGGACTCGAACTTACAAACCATGAAATCATGACCTGAGCTGAAGTCACATGCTTAATGACTGAGCCACTCAGGTGCCCGGAAAACAGGTGTTTCTTTGCAGTGTATAAGGTTTGTTGTAATCCTCTTGTCTACAAAAGTCAGTTCATGATTGCAGTTTCCTGATGTATATGTGTTTACTTATGTGAGTCCTTTCTTTAGTTTTTGATATATGCTTGTCTTGTTGTACTGTTGGAACATTGGGCTTTTACTAAGGGGTTTACTACTTGAAAAGCCTTGGTAAAATTCTAGTGTGCTCACTACTACTACTTCTCTGATAGCTGTGTTCTTCTGTGCCCTGAAGAATGCTTCTTCCATGCAGCCAGCAGGATTAGCACATAGCCGAGCCGAACCCCAAAGCATTCAGCCTTTTTTCCTGCTCTGACCCTGTAACCTCTCCTTTGGTTGGCAGTGTGCTGGTGTTGACAGTTCTCCTGGTTCAGCCAAAGGTGAAAGATAATTGCTTGTGGAGTAGCGGCTGGGATTGTATGTGTTTTTGTAGCGAGCACCCCCACCCCCATCCTCAGGCAAAGCTTTGGATCTGGTGCACATTTCAAAGCATGTGTTAAACTTTATGTGATGCTGATTAAAATGGAGGGCTCCGGGGTGAATTGGCAGAGTCCCACAACTGCATCTGCCAAATGACATACAGAGAAATGTCTTGCTACAAATGGAAGGGCTGAATTCTATCTCAGCAGTATGCAAGCCTGCAAAAGGAAAGGTGACTCTGGGCATCTGTACGTACACAGCCTGTGGAGCATCCAGGATTCTTTAGCAACTCCTTTGTTCCTCTGGCATTTTAACGGGAAAGAAAGCCTGTTCATTTTCCTTCTCCTTTAAACAACAACAACAGCAAAACCCATATGGAAATAATAGTTTGCATCCCACTGTCCTTCAGTGTGCCATTCCCACTGAACATTTATTAAAAACCTAACTTGGACCGAAGACACAGAGATGGAAGACTTACTTACCTTCTGAAGCTAGATTTATGGGTCATTGGGATGAGATCTGTGAAGCTCATTCTTGAAGGAAATGTGCTTTTACAAAGCGGATACGTTTGTATCCTGAGCTTTTTAGGTTCAAGGTTTCTTGATTTCTAGATTTCTCTCTAAAAAGATGTATTTTTATCATAAGCATAGATCACCTCTTCCTCAAAGACAGCATAGACCACATTAGTATCTCAGGTCACATTTCCTTAGACATCTTGCCCTGCTTTTACGATAGGGTTAGGATAGATCATCCGTCAGTTCTCTAAAGGAATTCAGACATTTTTAAAGGCAATGTAAGGAATGTAGAGAAGTAGGAAGTATAAGCGGTTCGCATGTTATGGCAGGGGGAAGCAGGAGAAAGGTTGAAGAAGTTGGTGGAAAGAGGAGGGTGAGTAGAGAAAGATGAGCTAGCTTTTTAATCATGGGTAAACCAGAGGGAACAGATAAAAGTAATTACAAAATGTACAGTGGATATGAAATATTAATAAAAAGCGGCCACTATTATACTGATTTATGGATTTAAATAACGTCACCATACATTGATGTATTTCATCACACTCATTCCCTGTTGAAGAGAATGAAGAATTGTTTGATCTTTTACAGTATTCTTTTGTTTTTCAAAATGGCCCAAAGGGCGGCTTTGGGGACTCACTACAGGACTTTGTTATTACCTAGATTATACTTCCCCACTTGAGGTGGGGAAGGCATAGAAACTTCACAGGCAAAGAAAAGCACTATGTATAGCAGATCCTGGATTGGGAAAAACAAATACGTTTTACTGTTCAGAACTTGCTTTTATTAACTCGATGTTTAAAAAAAAAAAAAAGCAAACTTTAGACATATGGATATATTCAGTTTTCCAGGTGAGACCATCAGATCTGTTCTGCTTTCAAGTGTTCTCTATGATTTTATCATATTTCTTTGTTAAGTCAGATTTCTTCCTCTCCTCCCCCTACTTCTCCATCTTTACCCTTTTGAAATGAGGGTGGAGAATGTGCAGGGAACAGAAAGAGAAAATGCTGCCTGTTTGCCTACCATTTTGGAGTTTTTATTAAATTTCACGGAGTTCCTTCCTTGCCCTCTGGTATTAAAGCTCCAGTGTTCCAGTCATGAAGATTCTTATTTCTAAAGAGTATTTTTGACTATAAATTTCTGTTAAGAGTGGTTTGGGATGAGAGGTTGATCATCTGGTTTTCTTTCTTCTAGAGTCCTGGTTGGGTCAAAATAGGATTTGCCCTGAGGATATTAGTATTGACTTCATGCAAAAGAAGTTTGAAACCTAAGATTCCACTTAGTTTCCTCTCCTGGGCTTTTGTAGAATAGTTTGCACAGAGAGGAAAATGCAACTGGAAGGTTGTCAGGCCCTGAATCTTAGTGAATGCCATTTACTTCCCAGGACCATCTAGAGTTTCAAATGGGTCATTTACTGAATGGAAGCTTCACCTTATGTAAAGCAATCTTAATTGGTAAAGAATACTCTGACAAAAGAAGAGGATGATTCTCCCCCCTTCTTTGTGTAGTGAAAGTTGTAAAAGAGGGAAGAATAATAGAAAAGGACTTTGGAAGTGGGCAGTGATCATGTAGCATTCTCCTTATATAACACTTCACCTTACTAATTTATTTAGTGTGTGAAAGATTATCCTTGTTGAGTAACATCTCAAAATTTGAATACAGGTTTTTAAAAATGTCAAGATTAATGTCTTGATGTTTTATACTTCATTTATTATTTCAGTCAGCAAATGGCTGTTGAGTGTATTAAACATAAGTCAGTATAGTATATGTCAGTGCTATTTGCTATGGAGAGAAATCCAGCAGGGGGTGGGGAGTTTTAGCTGTTTATTTGAGGTTGGGTAAGGTGTCTAATCCTTGGGTGTTCTATGGCTAGATACTTACAAATTAATTATATTTTCAAGGTTTGTTGTCTTCTCACATCAGCTGAGTCTCATCATTTTGTTAGACCTTAGGGTATCTTTGGGTGGCAGCGCTTCATGCTTCTGCCTCCTCAGTAGCCCAGATTCTGACTATAAACAACTATTTATTAGGTAAATGGGCATAGAATTTTGTATCTGTCCCTGTTTTTTTTTTTTTTTAAAGGTTTTGTTTATTTTTGAGAGAGAGAGAGAGAGAGGGAGCAAGCAAGCACAAGCCAGAGAGGGGCAGAGAGAGAAGGGGACAGAGGATCCGAAGCAGGCTCTGCGCTGACAGCCTGACGTGGGGTGCGAACTCACAAACTGTGAGATCATGACCTGAGCCGAAGTCAGATGCTTAAACCTCTGAGCCACCCAGGCGCCCCTTGTCCCCATTTTTTATAGTAGTTCTAGTGCAGAGCCAAGTACAATAGCAGATCCCCAGATAAGAGTGTCTGATTTTTTCTTTTAAAGAAGCATTTGAAACTTCAAGATTAAAGAAGGTTTTATGCATTATAAATTTATATATTAAATCAAAAACAGATTTGGATGCTTTTCCTGTTTTTGTTGCAGTAGACAGCTTTGATGAGCTAACTTTAGCCAACCTGTCAGCCAGGTTGGTAGCACATTTGTGTTCTACTATTTCAGGGCTGGAAGGGTTCAGATTCTTCAGTCTTTTAGTTGACACTTGTAATTTTACTTATTTTACTCTATAATAGGGTTTTTGAGATGGATTTGTTGAATCCCTTGAAGTGTTTTCACATTTTGTCCCTGTGTATATGGGTGTGCACTTTGTCTTGGCTCACGGCTTTCATGGCCTCTCATGGTAGTTTCTGTGTCAGTCTGGGTTCAGTCAGGGGAGCAGAACCCCCAGCAGAGTGCTTACCCACTTCCCATAGTAGCGTTTGGCCACTCTCTTAAGCAGGGCTGTCGTCTTGGTGTCTGATGCTGGAGTTTGAAGTTGAATCGGAAGGTAGTCAGGAAGGGAAAGTGGATCTAGAATAAGGGAGAGCAAAGATGAGCCGGAACCCAGGAGGATGGACTGAAGCTTTTGGTACTTCTTACTGCCTCTGATGGTAATGATGTGAGTAAGCTGCAGGAGAAACTGGCGCCCTGCATCTTGGAGCTGAATACACACCTGGCCCAGGAGCAGCTGAAGGAGGTTCCAGGGGAAACTGGAATAACTGCAGGGCCGGCCACCACCCCATGCCAACAAGCTTCACTAGAAGATACGTGCCACAAGTGTGAGCTGCAAAACAGCTGATGCTTTCTTGCCACTCTCTAAATCTTGCACGGGAATGTCTTTTCTGCCTCCCCCTAACTGTGCGGGGATGGTGGGATGGTGGGAAATGTAGTTTGACCTAGGCAAGCTGACACATTACAACTATGTGTCTATGATTCCAGGATGATTAAGAACCATTACTCCATAGCAGGGGTTGGAACTGTAACCTGTGGGTAGTCCACCTGTTTTTGTAAGTAATGTTTAATTGGAACACAGCCATACTAGTTTGTTTTCCTGTTGTCTACTTCTGTGCTGCGAAGGCAAAGTTCACTAGTTGTAATAGGCACTATACGGCCTACAAAGCCTGAACGATTTACTTTTTGGCCCTTTTAGAGCAAGTTTACTGACCCTTAATCTGCAGGAGCTAAGAGAGTCTTTGGATCCCCAAAGATTCCTATCTAGAAACACTTTTCAGAAGCTCTAGAACATTGTGTTTATCCTTAGGAAGCCTTGCTAGTTTATGTTTTCTTCAAGCATTCCTGTTGAATTTTTGTTTTTCTTTTCCTATGCATTTTATTAAAAAGTTTTTTGTAATGTTTATTTTTGAGAGAGAAAGAGAGAGTGCGTGCACGCGCACGAGTTGGGAAGGGCAGAGTGAGAGAGAGACACAGAATCCGAAGCAGGCTCCAGGCTCTGAGCTGTTAGCATATAGCCCGACACGGGGCTCGAACCCATGAACTGTGAGATTGTGAGCCATCCAGGCTTTTCCTATATATTTTAAAGTTTTCTGAAATATTAACCTAAAATAGAGTAAAAGTTATTTATAATATATTATAGATTGACCTTTTTAGAACTCCATAAATTTCATTGCCCATTTAGCTTGGCTTTTCCTATAAGCTTTATAGCTAAGGATGTTGTGGGTTAATTTTTTTCTTTTAAATTTGGTTCCTCAGTTTATTGTTTGTTTTTTTTTTTTTAAGTTTATTTATTTATTTTGAGAGAGGGAGGGACAGAGCGAGAGAGGGAAAGAATCCTAAGCAGGTTCCGCACTGTCAGTGCAGCGCCCGATGCTGGGCTCTAACCCACGAACTGTGAGATTATGACCTGAGCCGAAATCAAGGGTCAGATGCTCAAACGACTGAGCCACCCAGGCGCTCCCCCCCTCAGTTTATTGTTAAACTTAAAGTGGATGTATTAGTTTCCTAGGACTGCTGTACATAGTACCACAAATAAGGTAGCTTAAAAAAACAACATTCATTCTTTCGTGGTTCTGGAGGCTAGAAGTCTGAAATCAAGGTGTAGGCAGGATTGATAGCTTCTGGGGGCCCAGAGAAAGAATCTATTTCACGCCTTTCTCCTAGCTTCTAGTAGTTGCCAGCAGTCCTTGGTGTTCCTGGCCTGTGGCAGCATAACTCCAATTTCTGCTTCCTTCATCACATGATATTCTCCCTGTGTATCTGTTTCCCCTCTCCTTTTCTTATAAGGACACCAGTCATATTGGATTAAAGCTCACGCTGGTGATCTCATCCTAAGTTGATAATGTCTGCAAAGACACGATTTCCAAATAAGATTACATTTACAGGTTCTGGAAGTCAGAACTTTCAGGTATCTTTTTCTGATTATGGGGGGGACACAATTTAACTGACTACAGTAGAATTTAAATTTAAGTTGACTGAGTGCCCAGCATGCCCTTCTTATCAACTTTCTATATTGTCATACCACAAGGAAAATGAGAAATGAGCTCTAAATGCCCCAGAAATCTTTAGCATAAAAAAATCTGTACTGTATAAAAAACGAATTAAAACTAAGTAGGTAAAATAGTCTCTATATTCAGAAACTCAGACTAATACTGTATGCACAGAGTTGCCAGCCTGATTAGGAAGACTGATCTGTGGTTGGTTATTAGTGTTTGTCAACAGGTTGTGCCTAACTGCAGTCAACAAGTCAATAGTAGTGACATTTTTTTTTTTTTAATGTGACCATTAAGTACAAGGAATTATATTAGATACTGCTAAAGGATTCAAAAGAAAAAATTCCTTGAGAACATTTTCAGGAAAGGTGAATTGACATGTTGTCATCTGATACTATAACTATTGAAGCAACTTGGGGATAAAGGAATAATTAGGCTAGTTTAATTTAGAAAATAAGACTGTCCTCTTTATTTCTTGTTCCATGGAAATGAGATAATTGGAATATGCCTACCCATGGGAATATGAAGAAAACCATCAGTCACTTGTTAATTATAATGTTGCTCTCCTTGGTTATCCTGTACTCAGGTGGTGCTTAAATGATGAAATGATGATTGATTATGAAGCATCTGTTTAGAGGTTTTGGAGTTATTGTTGACATTTTTTTGTGAAGTAGGTCAGTGTTTTTTCCTCTCTACCTTATAGGCTAGAAAAGTAAGTGCTGTGAGAAACAACAACTTCTTTGGGCTGGCTGGGCATGGAAACTTGATAAACTTGTTGAAACTGAAGGTTTAATTCCTGGACTTACTACCTCTGCTCTTCTGCTGTGAAGAATTCAAACTCATGTAGCAGAATGTCTTGGTAGAGTCAAGTCTGGAATGAGAAGTTCAGTAATATTCCAGTGGATGTGTCTTACAGATGTTTTGGGCAGTCTCCTTAATTGTCCCAGGAATCTCAGGGACACTTAAGCAGCACCTAGCCGTGTCCTTCATTTGTCTGTTACATCATGGACACAGGGGAAAGAAGGTAAACACTGTGCACATTTATAAATACCTAAAAGCTGAGGTGAGGTGATCTGATTTCAAGGGCAGGCAGTAGAACCTCTAGGGGAAATTAACATGCAAGTAAGGATCCTTTGCTACAGGACCAGACTACTAGGAAGGAACATTGATCCATCCATTCTCACCTGGTCTTTTCCTCTAACCTCACTCGAGTGCCAAGCAATTGAATGCTTTAGGATAGGAAACTTTAAGATGGTATTAAGATCATTAGGAATTCTAATCCTTCTACTGTGGAGTACCCACCTTTAAACAGAGTAGGTATTAAAAAAGCAGGCATTTCTCTAAAGAAGAGAAAAACTCATACAAAAAGGACTGTAAGTGAGACTACGATGAATGGAAAATGAAGTCCAGTCATTTTGAGAAATGAAGTTTTTGAGCCAATGTGTTTGGAGACATAGACTAGCCTAACTGGGTATTCAGATTGATGGGCCTAGGGGACATTCAGGATGCATTTACCTTTCAGAGATTGAATGTCGCAGCCAGGTATAACTTTTAGTTTTGGTAACTTAATCATGAAATAAAGCAATGTACCTTTCTGGCCAGCTGCTCTGGACTAAAATTCTTAGAGCTGGGAATTGGCATAATTAATATGAATGTGAATGTGAGCAGGCAGTGTATTTTGAAAGTTGAAAATGGGAACCATGAGTTTAGCTTTTTTTTTTTTTTTTTTTTTTTTTTTAACCTCAATTTACGTTTGGACCTAATGCATCACTTCAATGCTTTGGAGTCATTTTCTCATTGGTGAAATAGGGGTGGTTAGAGTTTATCTCCAATAGAGAGTGATGAGGTTAGTGCCATTAACCAAAATGATGTACAGCTTTGGCTAGTAAAAGATAGGAAAGCAAAGGATTCAAGAGTGAACCTATGAAACTGTTTTCTTACATTGGATAGGATAGTGATAAATGAGCTCAGTTATCATGATGGACATTAGTAGATGCTGTTGGTACTCTGTTTATATCCCTTCAGCTCTTATCATTTCAGTGTATGCTGACCAAACCTCCAGTTGCCAGCATCTGCATTTTTTTGCCTGAGGGCTTTCTTTGGATGCCAGAAATGGGGAATTAATGCCGCTTTTCTGCCCATCCTCCTGTCCTAGTGGCTCTCAATCAATAACTGATGGAAGATGGTTCGTAAATATCAGCTCCTTTGCCCATCAGGTGGGTGGGTGGTGGAGAATACTTCTGAGGTAAGCGTTCTATACTATTTCCGAGATCCCCCATGGAATTTTTAGTTGACCTAACTTACTTGATAACTTGCTTGATGCTCCTTAATGACTTCATTCTTTTTATTGTTTCACTTCCTCATGTCCCTACAAGTCCTTCTTGGGGTCCTCTCCCACATAAATTCCTCAGACTCACATCCTTTTCTCAGGTTCTCCTTCTAGGGGAACCGAAAATAAGAAAGTAGTCAATAGCAATGAAAAGTCTGGGTGGCTCAGTTGGTTGAACGTCTCTGACTATTGATTTCGGCTCAGGTCATGATCCCAGTGTCATGGGATTGAGTTCCACGTGGGCATGGAGGCTGTTTAAGATTCTTCCTCCTTCTCTCTCTCTTTCTCTTTCTTTCTCTCTCTCTCTCTCTCTCTCTCTCTCTCTCTTTTCTCTCTCCCTCCCCCCCCTCACTCCCTCTGCCCCTCTCCTCTGCTTATGCTGTCTCTAAGATGAAAGAAAGAAAGAAAAAAAGAAAGAGAAAGAAAAGTCTGGACTCTATTTCTATACATACTGAGCAATAAATGTGAGTTTTTAGTGGATCCAAGATGAAGCACACATACATAGCCACTTAACTCCAGCTTCTGTTAAACTTATTCCCCATCCCCTTCTCTCACCTGTAGGATGATTTGGATGGATGATTTCCTTGGGGAGAAATGTCCTTTGTCAGTATCTTTTGGTGATTTTTTTTTTTTTTTCTGGGATGATCAAATTACTTACTCCAAGTAGGAACTTCGGGAATCCTTCTTGCCTGTCCTCATTTTAAGGAGTCTAAGTGGGAAAAAGAGATTGGTGATCTCATTGGTACACTCTCATTACTTAATTCCTCATTTTCAGGATGATTCTTATCTTCTCACTAGTGACACTTCTCAAGTTGAGACCTTCTGTTTTATGTTTTCTGTAAAATAAATTCGTAGCCTTTTGCTGTTGTGAGGAAGGATAGTGCTTATTAGAAAGGAGAATCCGAGGTCTGATTGCTTTGTAAGCAGACTCTCAGCTAAGCCCCTTCAGTCTGCGTTTTCTACCTTCCCTTCCAGTTGCCTCGTTCTGCCAGTGTGATGCAGGTGAGGCTGCCACTTGGCTTTTCCTACTCCTTGCTTTGTCTGGTTACCAACTGGGCCCTCTGCTTTCCCGTTTCCATCATTTTGTTGCTATTGGTTCTTCTGTAGTCTTTAATATTGTGGGTTTATGCCTTTTTTAAAAAGGCCGTTTGGTTTTTATTTAAGTGGAGCTTTAAGGAGGGAGTTCAGCTCAGTGCACATGCTCAGTCTGCCATCTTTAACTTGAAATCATGTGAGTTAGTTTTCACCAAAGAAAACATAGTAATAAAAGAAGCTTGGCTATCGTGTTCTGACTTCCCATCTCTCTTCCTGGTCTAACTGGCATTTAACCTAATTTTCCCGCCTTCCCGTTTCCACCTGGCATTTGTCTGCTCACATTGTTCCGTGGCACAGCATTATCATCAGAACAAAATCTAAACGTCCCAGGTGGTCATTTGAATCTTGCTAGTTTGGCTCAAACCTACTTTTCCAGTGTCATCTCCAAAGCAGTCTTCTCCAAGACCCTTGTCAGATTAGTCTACCCAGTCATCCAGACATACCCTGTATGGTCTTTTTTTTTCACATAAAAAAAAAAAAAAAAAATGGCGGCTGTACAGCCAAAGGTATTGAATAAAATGGTAGGTTGTGCATAGTGTCCTAATAAGTTAACAATTTATATATTTTTGAGCATCTGAGAAAAAACATTTCAAACAATTATTTCTTTTCAGAGTATTCATAAAATACTGTTGAGTAAGAGAAACATAAAAGTGAAAGTTGAACTTAACGGTCAAAGAAGATCTTAACGATTTTAGTGTGCAGGGGTATGTATTCTCAATTTGTGTCGGATATTTGTGCTGAATGTCATCATGTGGGAGTATAAGTACTATTTATGTGTCTTGTGCAGGACCTCTTCTTTTATAGTGGGAAGAAATAAGAACATAGCTTATTTATTGTTGCTTATTTGAGAAGTTCGAAGTCTTTGAACATAAATAATTAAGGAAGTTTGGTTAATTTTATTGATGGGTAAATGAAGAATTCACATTCTTGCCTATGGTGACACCAAAGTTTCAAAGCAGAACACTAATCCTTCATTTCTGAAGCCTGGACTTTTCCAGATACTACTCCTTGACAAAAAAATCTGTGTCTTCTATATAACTTGTTTTGCTTTAAGGAAATATGTATTGAAAATAGTAATTTTTCTCTAAGAGATTATCTTTCACCTACCACCCACAGCATTGACTGGTTTATTCTGTCTTAAACTGTATTAACTCAGTGAATTTTGTGTACGGCATCTTTGTTAAATTACAGAATTCTGTGGGTGGTTTTCTATCATGACTCTTTTGCCTCTTAAACTTAGAAGGACTGCACCTACCTAAGGAAATGCACTTTCCAAAACCCCAGACTTCATGTGTGATGGAACTTAAAAGAAAAACCCTTGGCTGAGCTTGAATGCTGAGAACCAGCTAAATGGTTTTCTCTGTCTGGAGAAAATTGGAAAAAGGGAATTATTAAGCCCAGCAAATGTAGTTGTTGATGGAAATGCTGACAGACTGGTTCTGCTTGGTGCCACTGTTGTGAAAAGTCAATCAATATTAAATATATTATAAGAGCTGCTGCTTATGTACAAGTTGTGTCTGGTAGACCTTCTCACAGATAAATAAACCCCTTCAAAAAATGTTAAGTGATTTCCATAAAAAACATTTATTTTGTTCTCCTTCTTAAGCCAAATTCTTGTTGTTTATGGCTTCCTGTGCCCAACAGTTCCTGATTTTCTGAAAAAGCAAAACATGTCCTGTGTGGATTAAGCTGCTGAAATGCCTTTCAGGCATTGTTTATGAGTCTGCGCTCTTTATTTTCAGAGAGAAAGCGAATACTTTAATGTCTTCCATATTCCATAAATCTGTCCCATGCTACGATTCAAAGCTGTGTGTGTTTTTGTTAGAAGGTACTTCTGGTTGTACTTAGGGAAGAAAAGCTGCCTAAGAATGTTAGTGAGTATTTGGGTGGTGGTGGCAGACTCCCCTAAAGGGGATTTGTCCTGGTTGAAAATGCTGTTGGTGTTCTAGCTCAAGAAAGTAGTCACCAAAGGTGCTGTTTGTTATAGTTAGGAGTAGTCTAGTTGCTCTTCGATCGCTTTGTACCAGTGAGTTTCCTGTTTGGCTCATCCTTTGGGACCAGTTTTCCCTCCAGGCAAGCTTGTTGATTTACCACTTCTGACTCCCCTGCTAAGTAGCACACCGAGTGTGCCTGCCTAGTGGTCTCAGTAGAGGGAAATTGGACTTTGCTTGACACAAAATGAGGTTGTCTATCTCTGGAGACTGAGCAAAAAATAACTTCAGTTGGAGATCAGAGATTACTTTTTTTCTATTTGATGTTTTATTTTGAAAAATTGCACACGTTACAGAAAAGTTAACACCAATGTTTACCCGCCACCTAGATTCTACAGTTAACATTCTATGATACTTGCTTTATTGTATTTTTCTCCATCTGTCATCCATCAACCCATCACATCCTTTTTATGCTTTTCAAAGTAAGTTTGAAACATCAGTACACTTCATCTCTAAATACTTTAGCATGCATGACATTAGTTAGAGTTTAATATTGGATTATTTTTTCTTTTGAGGTAAAGTTCAAATATGATGATATGTACAAATCCAAGTGAGTTTTTATCAAATGTATACACCTGTTTGAGTTAAACACGTGTCAAGACGTAGAACAGTACTGTCACCGCAGAAATTCTGTCTTGCTCCTTTCCACTCAGTCTGGTGCCTTCCCTCCCCAGAGGCAACCATTTTTTTCTACTGTACATTAGCTTTGCCTGTTATAGAACTTCATATGAATTGAATCATATGGTAAGGCTTCTTTTACTCAGCACAGTGATTTTGGGATTCATCTATATTGTTACATGTTTCAGTAGCTCATTCCTTTTCATTACTGAATTTTGTTCTCTTACATGAATTTACAGAGTTTGTTTATTCATTCTTCTATTGATGGACACTTGAGACATTTCACTTTTCATCTACTATGAATAAAACCACTGTAAACATCCTTGTATAAGTCTTTTTATGGACGTCTGTTTCATGTCTCTTAGGTAAATATACCTGGAGTAGATTTCAGGGTCAGAATTTTATGAAATACTGCCCAACCTTTTTGTAAAGTGGTCATACCATTTGATATTCCTGCTATTAATATATGAAAGTTGCAATTGCTCTACCTCCTTGCCAACATTAGTTGTTCTCAGTCTTTTTAATTTTAGTCATTTTGGTGGGTATGTAACGGTGTCTCATTATGGTCAACGTTAATTTTTGGCTTAGTGTGGGAAATGAAGAGTAAGAGATGGAAGGGACATCAAAACAAATAGTAGTAGCCCAGATAGTGAATTTTCTGTCTTGTTGGATGTAGATGAAGTGAGTGAAGAAAACACAAAGAAAAATAAGACAGAGAGGTGGAGTCAGAAGACAAGCGATGAGGGGGCTATGCCCTGAGGGATTCCAGGGCTGAAGTCACATCAGATATTTGGCAAGGAGAAGAATAGTAGTTGGCATAGAGAGTTAAATTTAGTTGACTTTTTTCCAGCATGAAAACGTTTTTATTATTGTGGTATCTATGGGAGGCATTAATAGTCATTATTTAAACATTTCATGTACTACATAAAGGTGTATATAAATAGGCATGTATTATTTAAAGATCCCAAAGCTCACAGATAATCTTTCAATGAAAAGATTTTAGATTTTTATCTGTGGATAAATGAAAGTCATTTATGTATATATGCATGTGAGCATTACATATTTGCAAAAATGGTCTTGAGCCATACATATAAACCATAGCCTTTTCGTTCATATCTAAGACATAGTTAATGTCCCAGAGTATAAATATACCAAATCATTTTTAGTAGTGTATTATATAAATAACATATTTTAGCCATTCCTCTATCTCTGGATATTAGGTTGTTTGTAATATTTTTTGAGTCCTTTTTGTGTGTAAAGCTCTATGCTAGGCACTGGGGTCATTCAAAGATGAAAAAGATGGAGTTCTGCCTGTAGGCACTCATAATCCAGTGAAACTGAATCAGATGCTGAAAGCTTTCAAAGTTAAGTATTTTTCTTTGCAGAATGTGCAGAGTGTGTGGTGGTTTGTGCAAAAACTCTGTCAGACTTCTAGGACTCTTTTGCTGGTCCCTCGTTTGTCAGTATACCCGGGCAGCGAGATTTGCCAAATTTTGATAGAGTTTGGTATTCTAAGAAGTATGGTAAACTAGTTGCACTTGGGAATAGAAACCTGTTCCTGTGGTTTTCAGTTGCTGTTCCACAGAACCCTAGAACTGCATGAGAACTTTATGGGGGGTTCATTGGAAGAATCATTTTCACAGGGCTGTGTCTCTTCCAGTGTTTACAATGGGATTTGAAGATCTACTTTATAAAACAATGCCATGGAATAGACTCATGGTCTTTCTATTTCATATGGAATCAAGATAGATTTCTTCCTTATAGTTTCCCCCTTAGTTACATTTGGAAAATCAGAGGCAAATCATTTCATATATTAATAGATGGTTACTTTTTCACCAATGACTTGAATCTTTTTAGATTATCAAATGAGTGAATGGTTGGTGTTCTCCTGTGCTTTCTCCTCATCTCTTATGGTTACCCAGTGGTTTGTTTGCATTCTAGCTCCTCGTCTCTCCGTTTCAGAGTTACTCTAGAACATACTCTAGAATTACTTCCAAGAAGCTTCTTACTGAGTTTTCTTACTTACCGACAGGATAGTAAATGAGGTGGAGAATATAATATAAAGAGGAACACAATAAAATATGTCTGGGAGTTTGTACACTTTTGATCTTACTACTGTCTGAATTTTGTCTGACTTAAATTGTGATCTTCAACCCTGGGGATCTTGTTTCTTGGATGGAATAAATAATAAGTCAGTCTATCCATTTGTGGAAAGAGCTGAAGGTTGGAGCCATTGTGTTTCTTACCCAGCTGGGAAGGATACTGTTTTCAAGTGTTATTTCCATTGTGTTTAATACGGCTCAGGGGCCTGTTTCCAGCACCTTTTTTATTTGGCCATGTGTTTTGCCCAGTTCATGGTGTGAAAGGGAACTCTGGTCAGGACTTTAGCTACAGGAATTAACCAGGCACTGTGACTAGCAAGATTAAAAGCCTTCTCAGACAGATTGCATTAGTTCTTTTTTTCAGCTGCTCTGGTTAGAAATAACTTTATGAACTGAAATTAGGCCGTTCTATTTCATGGGTAGTGGAGAAAAGGACTAGAAGAGTTTTTATTTTATATGGAATGTATGGCTGCTCTGGCAGCGAAAATATTTTCAGTTATTAATATTGTGTTTAACAACTTAATGCCACAATATTGTCGTGAATGGTGTCTGTTAGGAAATCCATGAACATGTGTTCAGGGGAATCCCCTTTCTTACCAAACTGTACTGCCATCTATTTTTTCTAAACTCTGGAGGCATGGAGCTAGTTTTTCATGATTGGAACTTGCATGGCAGACATCTTACACACTTAGTTAAATCTATAGATTTGACTTATGCATAACCCCTCTGCCTTTGACAAATGCTTTTATTTGCTACTGAATAGATTATTCTCTGTGTACACATGTATTGGAACTTCTTGTCAAGAGATTCTTGTTGAGATTCATTCACTCAACAGTAGTTGAAAGCCTATATTATGTCAGGTTTTGTCCTTGGAATTCAAAGAATGATAAGATCTAGTACTTGCCTTGAAGAGGCTCAGAACCTAATAAGCATTATAGCCTAATCAGTAATTACAGTATGATCCTGTGGTAGAAGGGTGCATATAGGGTTTTATTGCTCAAAGAGGCATATACATCATACTAAAATAAGTTTTGAGGGTGAATATGAGTTGGCTAGATGAATGAGGGTGAAATCCTGTTCTAGGCAGAGAGAATATTCTGTTTTGGGGGTTGAAGGTTTGTATTCAGAGAACTACTGTAGTTCATTGAGGCCTGAGTGAAGGAATATTTCTGGAAATGCATTGACAGATGAGAACAAAGAGGAATGCTAAAAGCAAATCATGATGGATTTTATATAGTAAATTAAAGGAATTGGAATTTTAATTCTATAGCTAATATTAAGGTGTTAAGGAAGGCATTGACTTTTCAGAGTTGTATATGTAAAAAACCCCCTTGATCGGGGCACCTAGTTGGTTCAGTAGGTAGAGCATGTGACTCTTGATCTAGGAATTGTGAGTTCAAGTCCCACGTTGGGCATGGAGACTACTAAAAAAATGAAATAAAAAATAACCCCCCACTGACAGCAAACAGAATATGTTAAAGGATGACCAGCCTGGAAACAGGGTGCTGACACAGAAAATCGATAAACTCAAAGCTAAAGATGAAAAACCATGGCTTTTTTCATTGTTCATTTCTCTCCTTTTTTCTCTGTAATGGCTTGGTCTAAGACTGTTGGGATGAAAGGGAGAGGGAATAAGGATGGTATTTGGAAAGGATCAACAGTAATGACTAAGATTTGAGTGCTTATTTGTCAGCTGCTGGTCTAATAAACCCTTTACATGAATTATCTTTTTTTTTTCTTTATAACATCTTGGGGCTGTACTGTATTATTCCTATTTCACAAATGAGGAGACAGAGGCAGAGAGACATCACAGAACTTACTTGCCCAAGGCCAAATGGCTAATTAGTGCCAGAGCCAGGGTTTGAACCTAGGCAGCCATGCTGCAGAGCACATGATCAAAAAAATTTTTTGAAGTCATTTCAGATTTAAGAAAAAGTTGCAGAAGTGGTACAAACCAGTCCACATACATACACTTTATCCAGATTGCCCAAGTGTTAACATTGTACCATATTGGCTTCATCCTTCTCTCTGTACATCTAATTGCTTATACCTATTATTAATTTTTTCAATTGATTTTAGGGTTAGCTGCAGATATAATGCCCCCTTTAAAAAAATGCATTCTCTTATATAATCACATTATCAAACTCAGGAAATTAATGTTCATATTATCCAATTTATAAACCTTGTTCATATTTTCTAAAAAAAAAAAAAAAAAATTGTTCTGGTCCAGGATCCAATCCCAGATCACTGTTTGGATTTTGTGCTCTTAATTTCCATTCTGTGCAGGCTTCCTGTGGGCTGGTCCTATGGCAGGCTACCAGAATCATTGTCTTCAGCTAAACATTGGTTATATTTTATTTTATTTTTTTGAAATCTGTTGCTATGTCTGTCAGTTTCAATGATTTAATAATTTCAAAGTTTCTTTTTTCTCTCTTTTTCAGGAATTTTTATCCAATTATAATTGTACACTTTTTTCTGTTACTTCCTCCCAATTCATTTTATAATACTATCAGTGGAGTCCCAGAAAATCACCAGTTTTTAATATTAGAAAAGTGTTACCCTTTCTCCCAAACTTCTTTCTTCTCTCATTGAAAATACACTTCCAAAAACATAATCTGGTCAGATTGCAACTAAGAGACCCACATTTCCTTTGTTTACCTTAAAGGAATTTTTAAAAATGTTTATTTATTTTTGAGAGAGAAAGAGAGAGGCAGAGAGAAAGGGGGACACAGAATCTGAGGCAGGCTCCAGGCTCTGAGCTGTCAGCATAGAGCCTGATGGACAAGGGGCTTGAACTCAGGAACCTGGAGATCATGAGCTGCGGCGAAGTTGGATGCCTAACTGACTGAGCCACCCAGGGGCCCCAAGGAATTTTTTTTTTTAAACTGGAGTTCTTAATTGTGGCCCATGTTCTCTATATAGGTCCAAGAGGTCCATTAACCCTCTGAAATTAAATGCAATATGATGTGTATTTACATATATTTCTGGAGGGAGAGTCCATACCTTTCGTTAGGGTTTCAAGATTGATAGCACAGAATAATTTTAGGAATTACGCTGTTAGTTTGTTAACTTCTAGAGGAGAGAGAATGTATCTTGAAACATTTTTTTGTGTGCCTTCGGAAATCCTGGTAGGCAATAAAACAGTAAGTCCAAGCAAATTTTAATCAAATGCACTTATTGAAAATTTCCATTGCACACCAATCTGTTGTAGGCACATGTTAAGTATACCCATGTTCCTAATTTAAATAGACTCCTATCGTGTATGTTTTAGCTATTAGTCTGCTTCAGTTCCTTAATAAGCACCCCTTTCTCCTCCCCACTGCCATCTCCTTCAGGGAACCAGTGCCAGTCCAACCACGCTGTTTCACTACTGGGCAGTGAAATCAGATCATACACCAGTGGTAGCAGCACATATAGCCATTGAAACAGAAATTGGTAGTCATGTTACAAATGTTCAGCAACGCCACACATTTCATGACCAGCTTTGCAAAAAAAGTTGAAAGTGTGAACAGCTGTTGGTGCATTGCATTTGCATTTCTGAAATTTCAAGTGAAGATAAAACATTAGCA
The DNA here is from genome assembly GCF_027475565.1 of Acinonyx jubatus. NCBI lineage: Eukaryota > Metazoa > Chordata > Mammalia > Carnivora > Felidae > Acinonyx > Acinonyx jubatus. The sequence continues at coordinate 87,499,860 of NC_069388.1, read as the reverse complement.
GCTGTGATAGATTCCTGCATTTGACCTAGTGCCTTAGGGTATGCAATACATCGATGTTGTCAGGCTGTCAGGGTCCTGGTGAGAACTGTCGGGAGTGGAAGAATCTGAGATGAAAATAAGTTTGTTATTCTTGTAGGTTTTGTTCTTTTTTTTTTTTTTTAAATCTAGATAGTTTCTACTGGAATCCATTAATTCCCGTAGTCACTAAGAGAGCTTTTGATATAGGAATTCCAGTGGTTGATTGTGCTCAGACTATGCATGCTTTAAAAAATATTAAAGTGGTTATCTCTGTCATGGATTGCCCATCTTTTTATTTTGTCTATTCTGAATTGTATGCCTTTATGAGATTTTAATTCTGCCTTTGAATGTGTTTGGGTTTCCTCCTCTGTCTTCACTTAAGGCACTGTTGAACTCTTTTATGAAATCCAAATGCTTGAGGGCAGAATTAAACTTTGTTGATGAAATTATTTTAAGCCCACTTCTCATAATGTTTATTAATAAATTATATTTTCTCTCTCCTCTAGGAGTTAAGAAGTAAACTGTCAAGGAATATCTCTGTTTGACTTTTGGGCCCACTGAAACTCAGCTATAATGCTTTGGAGAGGGTCCAGATAAAAGTATTAAATAGGATTAAAAGTGTGAAGAGTAGACTTGGAGGTGTTGAGTGCCTGAAGCTGTAGAAGAAAGCACTGGGGAGGGGCTGGAAAGGATCAGACTGTGGCATTTTGAGCAACTATTTCTTTTAAGTTTGAAGGTACTTAGTTATTCTTTATTACTGTGCACTCACTCCCCCCACACTATCCAACCACAGGAAGAAAGGTGTAGGATTTACGTCTGACAGCTGAGAATCAGGATAGAGATTAGGGTTTGAATAGATTCTGAAACACTGAAAAATATTCCAAGAGTTAGCTGATAGATTTTTGGTCTGCTGATCTTAATAAGAAAGGTAAATTAATGTTTTGTCTGGAATGCTTTTATTTTGGAAGACCCTTGAAGACCTTTTAGTCCAAGGTTCTATATATTTCAACATTCTGGTATTAAGCCTTAGTGGAACTTATTATAAGAGTAATAAGTCATTTGAGCTTTTTTGTTCATGGCTTAGTGAGGTGCGGAGTATCACTGTGCTGTGTCATAAGGTGGGTTAACCCAGAACTTCTTGTTTTTGGGGTTGTTTTTGTTTTTTGTATCACTTCCTTCCTTGTTTGAGAACCAAAATAGTTATGAGTCAGTTGTGGTATCTTGTTTAATTGCCTAGGGGGCAAGAAGATACTGTGGTCTGAGTCATTTCTCAAGAATACAATTGACATCTGATTAGATAGGCACTAATTTTTCTTGCCTTCTTTTAGTTACGGGTATTGCCTCAATTTTGGAAATAGCGTTTGGTGGTTCCCCCTCCACTCTCAACTGCTAGACCCGTTAATCTTATTGAAGACTTTGGATTTTATATGCAGTCTGTGCAGGTAGCCAGATGCCATATGCTGTTAATTTCTGATTCCATGAAGGCCAGATCATACAGCTGGAAATGATTGAAAGGAAAAGCATGTTCTTTTGTTTAACAAGACAAAGCCTATTGTGTACTCTGCTTCTGATGCTTAAAAGATGTATTTTTTTTTCTTACTGCATAGTATGTAGGGCTAAAAGTTTTGAACTCTTCACTTCAGAAATTACTTTTCCAGACAAAAGAGCAAAACAATGTTTGTTTAAATTGTTCTCTGGAACATGACTGATAGTGTTTACAACATTTCTATGACATTTTGATCCAGTGGGGAGTACTTGGAGAGGTATTTAAAGTGCTTTTCACTAAATCAGATGCTCTGTAGTGTTTGAACCTTTTAAAAAAATCATTTGAAAGGTTGAGTTGAGAGACAGAAAATGGCCAGGGCATTCTCTAAAGACTAAGAATGACTTATCGTAAGCGAACCTGACTTTTTTCTCCCTCAAAAATTGAAAAACTACTTTCTAACCAAAATAAGATGCATACACATTGGTTCAGAGCTTTGTCTATTCATGTCAGCTCTTTCATAAGGGCTGTTCTCCAGAGTCTACCTTCTATTCAATGAAGGTAGTCATTGAGGGGCTGTGTATGTGTATTTTATTTGTGCATGTTCTTTTTTTTTTTTTAATTCTGTGGAGGAAGCTATGGCTTGATTTGGGTACAGTGGACACATTAATAGAACATAGAGGAAAACACCATATAATAGTGTAATCATCGAAGAATTTGTGTTTTGTGCATTGTTTTTCTAATCCTGATGTTAGGCATGTGAATTTAAGGCATTTAGCTGCATGAAACTGCCTGAGGGAATCTTACGAGCCATAAAGATTCCTCAATATAAGTATTTAAGTAATTGGTCCACTTTGCAGGGTCAGTTACTTGCAGAGAATCCCATCTTTTAATGGTAGATTTTTAAAGGAGATTCTGTTTAATGACATCAGACTAATAGAATATTTTAAATGTTATCTTTAAACTGAGAGATCTTGTTCACTTTTTATGTCTGTTTTGAAAATAAGCTATGGAAAAGTTGCATTATAGAATTCCAGATATGAAAGTCAGTACAAAGTTAAAAGAACCAGTTAGTGATATGCCCTGATCACGTAGCATGTATCAATGCCTCTTCTCTCCTCTAGATTGTACTCTGTTGGGTGCAGACCTTTATAATGGTGGAGCAAGATAATTTTAGTTGTGCTTGTGTTGAGTGGTATGTAAAATACATGTCATCCTGATTTTGTAGAAGGGATATGCAACTGAGGTTGATGTTAACCTAAAGATAGGAAAACAGTATATTTAAGAAGCATTCAAGCATCATTATTAAACAAATTTATGTTGTGCACTGAGCAACTTAACACTGTTAATTGATACCATCTCTTCTCTAGGCCTTCGTAAGCTAAAATAGCTAAACATTGTTTATTGTTTTCCAGTCAGTTGCTCCACCTTTTAAAAGTATATGAATTGGGGCACCTGATTGGCTCAATCAGTTGAACATATGACTCTTGATTTTGGCTCAGATCATGCTCCCAGGGTCATGGGATTGAGCTTCAGGCTTCGCACTGAGTGTGGAGCCTGGTTAAGATTCTCTCTCTCTGTCCCTTTGCCCCTCTCCCTACCTTGCATGATCTCTTTTTCTCTAAAGTAAAAAAAAAAAAAAAAAAAAAAAAAAGTAAAATAAAAAAATAAAGGGTATATGAATCATTATATTGGATAGATATAAGTAGTTGAAATAGATGTATCTTGTATTATGTGTACAAAAGTGTGTAAAGTAAGTGAAGAACATTGAAAGTTGAGATAGCACTGGTTCCAAGACCATTATTTAAAAAAATACTTGGTATGAGAGATGGAACTCTGGATTTGAAAGAATACTGAAAAGTAGGGAGCTTGGTCATCTGTAAAAGATGGGACTTTCTTTAAAAATTTTTTTTAAATGTTTATTTATTTTTGACAGAGAGAGAGAGAGAGAGAGAGAGAGAGAGAGAGAGCGAGCATGAGTGGGGGAGGGGCAGGGAGAAAGGGAGACACAGAATCCAATGCAGGCTCCAGGCTCTGAGCTGCCAGCACAGAACCCAACGAGGAGCTCGAACTCACAGACTGTGAGATCATGACCTGAGCTGGAGTTGGATGCTCAACCAGCTGAGCCACCCAGGCACCCCGAGATGGGACTTTCTTAATCATACAGTGAGACCTGAGAGAAATCTCAGAAGGGTGGTGTCATTGAAGGGAGGTTGAGAGTATGCTTGATTGGCAGGGGCAAAAAGGATCAAACTGAGGACATAGGGAAGTGGGATATCTAGGACTTCCTAGTATATGTCACCAAAATAAAGAAATCATAGGTTCATACAATTAAAATGTTAAAGGAAATATTTAAAGTCATATAATCTAACCTTTCTGCCAATGCAAAATCCTTCTTCAGTAGTACCTATAACTGAAGGGAGGTTTTAAATGTTAAAAAAACCCTTTTGGTCTCAGTCAGTAAATATTTATTGAGTTCCTACTATGCATCAGACAGTGTACTATTAATGCTGTGGATACAGGTATGAAGGAAATAGTCTTTCTGCTCATAGGTTTTACTGTCTAGTTGGGGGTTGATGGTAGAGAAAGAATAATCTTAAGAGATTTAAAAACTAAATACATACTTACAATTGTGGTAAGAATTCTTTTCTTTTCAGTGACAGAAACCCAAGTCTAATTACCTTCTCCAAAAAAGGAGGGAATTTACTGGTGCTCATAAATGAAAGTTCCAAGAATGGATTCACAGACGCATCTAATGTGCTAATTATTCTGCTTTTCTTTGTGATGATTTCAGTCTTTTTCTTAAAATGTTTGTTTATTTTTGAGAGAGAGGGAGAGAGAGAGAGAGAGAGAGAGAGGCAGAGAGAGAGGGAGACACAGAATCCGAAGCAGGCTCCAGGCTCCAAGCTGTCAGACCTGATGCGGGGCTCAAACCTATGAACTGTGAGATCATGACCTGAATCAAAGCCGGATGCTTAACTGACTGAGCCACCCAGGCGCCCCTGTGATGATTTCATTCTAAAGGAGACTTTTTCTACAGGGTGGCAAAAATGGCCCCTAGCGACTCTAGGCTTACATAATATTAAACATTAGCCATATATTTCTCCAGATAACATCAACAAAAGCTCAGGAAATGATTCACTTTGGGTCATATGCTCAACCCTGAACTAAAACCAGAAGAATGGGGTACTTTGGCTAACCCGGCTTGTATGGTCATTCCCAAGGCAGAGCATGTTATTGATAGTCACTGTCATTCGTTCCATAGATACCAATACCCTGCACTCCAGACCAATTGAATGTGAATCACTGAGGATGAGGCTCGAGTATTGGTAGATTTTAAAAGCTTCCCAAATGATTCCAGTATATATCCAGACTTGATGAATATTGATGTAGGCCTTGAGAGTTAGTATAGAGACTTATTTTTGAGTGAAAGGGAAGCCATTGGAGCATTTTGAATAGATCAAAAGAATAGATCACTTTTTTGACCCTATGGATACATTACTCTTATTGTTGTGTGAAATATGGACCAGAAGGGTGAAAGTGGAGTAAGAAGATCAGGTAGGAGGCAATTTTAGTGATAGAGGTATGAGAGGACTGAGTATAGCTTAGACCAGACTGTAGTGGTGGTGATGTTGACAAGGATTAGACACTGAAGTTAATAAATGTTGAGTATAGAACCAATAGGTGGATTAGTGGGTTGTAGGATAGGAGAGATCAAGAATGTCTCTGAAGGCTTTTGGTTCAAATAGCTCAAAGAATTGAATTGCTTTTCACCAAGATGGAGAAGAATGTGGGTGGAGTAGGTTTTGGTGAGGGAGAAGGGGCTACGAGAGGGAATCAAGCCAAGAAACAGACTTTTAACTATAGAGAACAAACTGATGGTTGCCAGAGGGGAGGTGGGTGGGGATGGGTTAAATAAGTGATGGAGATTAAGGAGGTCACTTGTGATGAGCACAGGCTGTTGTATGTAAGTGAAGAATCCCCAAGTTTTACACCTGAAACTAGTATTACACCGTATGTTAGCTAATTGAAATTTAAATACAAACTTGAAAAAAATAAACATATATGTAGAAGCATAAAAAAATAAATACATAATTATTTTATATATGGAATTTTTGTGTTTATTCACGGAGAGATCTATAAACAACATGTTATACAAATCTTGAGCAATTCTTTTACAAACATGCCCAAGATTCATAATATTTTACAAAAACAAAATACAACAGACATAAACATATTAAGAATAGCATTCAGTAACCAAGTAGGGGAAACAGAAGAGAGAGGTGTTCTCAGTTCTTCCATAGCGAGGAAAGTGTTCAGTATGACCAGAAAATAAAGATTGTTGGGCAAGTAGTAGGATCTTATTACAGAGGGCCTTGAGTGCCATTTTCCTGTCAACCCTAATAAATGCTTATGGACAGCAGAAGGGCAAGACCAGGTTTGTGTTTTAGAAAGGCTTACCGGTAAGCAGTGTGATGACCAGATTAAACAAAAAGAGATCTGACTGAGAGACTATTGCAGAATTTCAGGGGAAAGATGAAATACTTTAATGTAGTGGTGCAACCCAGTCTGACCCAACACTGCCATTTTATAAGGAATGTTTTGTAATGCCCCCCTTATAGTCCTGAAATAAAATTCATGGATAATATAATCTATGTATATGTAAAATTCAGAAGCTAATATAATACCCTAATTGTAGTAACAAGGAGAAGTAAAATAAATTTATAATAAAATATTATCATGACATAAAACTTCTATTATAAGATGTTGACTTCTATACTATTGTTATTACAACCCATTCAGGTGTGCATGAGTGAATCAGAAGCAGACACTGTTTAAGACCAGTGCTGTATAACATAATGCCTGTAAATGTGGGCCCAGAAAATACAACTGAGCCTATATCTTTTTAAAAAGTTTGTTAAGCAGCTTTCCCCGGTGGGGCTTCTATCAGACATCTCCTGATTTGGTCTCTTCTGACACTCCAACCTTGAGGAAACAATGAGTAATTGGGAACTGAGTATACAGTGGGGGGTAGAAGGTATTATTGTGGTAGATACTGGCCATTCCTTCCTAAAGTGAGGAAGTCTTTGCTTCAGGGTTAGGAGTCTTATTTTATCCCTGCAATCTGAAGCTGCTTCTTTTTCTTAGGTCTGTAGATGCACATATGCCCCCCCACCGCCCACCTCCCCTTCAGCAACCCTTAGTTTGTTCTCTATTAAGAGTCTGTTTCTTGGTTTGCCCTTCCCCCAACCCCCACCATGTTCATTTGTTTTGTTTCTTAAATTCCACATACGAGTGAAATCATATGATATTTGTCCTTCTCTGACTGACTTATTTCACTTAGCATAATACCCTCCAGTTCTATTCAGGTCATTGCAAATGGCAAGATTTCCTTCTTTTTTATGGCTGAATAATATTCCATTGTGTGATATATATACATATATCACATCTTTATCCGTTCATCAGTTGATGGGCAAAATAGAAATCACAACTACAATGAGATATCACCTCACACCAGTAAGAATGGCTAAAATTAACAACATGGGAACAACAGGAGTTGGGGAGAGACAGGAACCCTCTTACACTGTTGGTGGGAATGCAAACTGGTACAGCCACTCTGGAAAACAGTATAGAGGTTCCTCAAAAAGTTAAAAATAGCAGTACCCTACCATTCAGCAATTGCACTACTAGGTATTTACCCAAAGGATACAAAAATGCTGACTTGAAGGGATACATTCACCATGTTGTTTATAGCAAAATTATCAACAATAGCCAAATAGTTAAGTATTCTATTTAAAAATACTTGAAGACATAATGGAATATATCAAAGGCATAATGAAAGAGTCAGGAATTTGTTAACTTTCTATATTAGAGATGTAATACAGACTCATACCAGCATGTTGTATTTGCAATTTAAATACCATAAGCAGCATTACCATTGGTGCTTGATTTTCTGAGTTAGAGAACAGCTCTTTGTAAAGTTCTGAACAAACCGCAGAATGCAATTTCCCCTCAATTAACATAGTCATTGCATTTCTGAAAGTTCAGTGTATATTAACGCTGTGCAGACAGAAGCTTTAAGTTATGGGTTCAGAGGTTTTTGGATTACGTGAATGTGCACTGACATATCAGATGGTTGAGAGTGATGTGGGACATTTCTTCCTTTTGTAGGACTATCCCACACATGGCAGGATTTCTAATATCCCTAGCATTGCCCACTAACTGCCCGTAGTGCCTCACTACCTACTAGTTAATGTGATAACCAGACCTCCACAATTTCTTAATTATCTCCTTTCTGACACAGAGTACAGATCCCTAGTTTAAGGCATAATAGCACATTGATCTCTTTGTTTTTGGTGCTTCTTCTTTTAAAGAATTTTGAGGAGAAACCTATGGTGGATTATAGTGTCATGTTGGAACTTTTTATGAATCATTAGGAAATGATACTGTTTGGTGTCTCTGTAATTGGATAGGTGTACATTCAAACAGTTTGTGGTCCTAGCCATAGTATCTTTATCTTTGTGTTAATTTCTCATGTGTGTGTGTGTATATATATATATATATTTTTTTTTTCTCTGAAGCATATAAATGCAATTTGATGAAAATAGTACCCGCTTCCTTATAAATCAGACTCACTTCTTTGACTTTGTTTTTCCCTTCTATTTTATAAAAAATTTATAAAAAGGCTACTGGTCTTTATTAGCTTAGATTACAGTTATGTTTTGGGTGAGGGAAGCTTGTAGTGAACCTCTCACTTGTTTCTTGGGAATTGTGAAAATTTCTTGGTTGCTTGTAGTGGCTGCAGCATTGTTCCTGGTGACTAATGTTCCCAAGATTTATAGCTACTTTTCCAGGTTTGAATAACGAGTGTTTTTTTTTGTCTTTTTAAAAAAATTAACAGATTTTTTTAAAGAGCAGTTTCAAGTTTACTAAATTGAGAGGAAACTACGGAGAATTTCCATATACCACTTCATTCTATCTTTACATTAGTGTGGTTCATTTTTTATAATTGATGAGCCAAAATTGATATCTTATTATTAATATTACTAATAGGCTTTTACATTACATAGGCTCACTCTTTGTGTTGTATATTCTATGGATTTTATAAGAATATAAATAGCAAATATATATGATAATAAATATGTAGTGACATGTGTCTGTTATTCAGTATCATACAGAATAGTTCACTGCTCTAACAATCTCTTGTGCTCCACATGTCCATTCCTCCTCCACTCCCTTGTCTGCTTCCTGGCAACCACTGATCTTTTTACTATCTCCATAATTTTGCTTTTTTCATAATGTCAGATACTTGGAATCATGTTGCTTTACATTTCCCTGTACACACTGCTTTTTCTTCATCACACAAATTTTGATAAGTTGTACTTTCATTTAGTACCAAATATCCTTAGGGCTCCGGGGTGGCTCAGTGGTATGAGCATTGCACTCTTGATCTCGGCTCAAGTCATGATCTCTCGGTGGTGGGGTTGACCTCCGCATAGGAATTCTCTCTCTTCCTCTCTCTCTAGCCACCCCCCACCCCCACCCCTCGCTCATGCACATGCCTGCATGCTCATCTGTACACTTTCTCTCTCTCTCTCAAAATAAGTAAATAAACATTAAACCCCCTCCCAACCAGAATATTTTTACGTTTCTCTTGAGTCTTCTTTGATCCGTGTGTTACTTAGGGGTGTGTGTGTGTGTGTGTGTGTGTGTGTGTGTGTGTGTGTGTTTTATTCTCAAAGCATTTTGGGATTAGTAGCTATATTTATGCTATTCATTTCTAAAATTCCTTTGTGCTCTTCCCTTATAGTCCTGTCCTTATCCCTAACCCCTGACAACCACTGATATATTCTCCATCACTATAGTTTTGTCTCTTTGAGAATGTCACATAGATGGTATAAATGGTGTACATATGTACACTTTTGAGACTGGTGTATTTCATTCAGCGTAATGTCTTTGATATTCATCCAAATCATTGTATTAGTAATTCATTCCTATTTTTTGTTGAGTATTAGTCTGTTGTACGGATGTATCACAAGTTGTTTATCCAGCCAACTGTCAAAGGGACTTGGGTTGTTTCAGTTTTTAATAGAGCTACTATAAACAGTTGTGTACAGGATTTTGTGTGAACCTAAGTTTTCTTTTATGTAGGATAAATATAATGGAGTGAGATTGCTGGATTATAAGGTAGGTATATGTTTAACATTTAAGGAAGTGACTAGACTGTTCTCAGCATGCTCCACTAGCCGTGTTTGCGAGTTCCAGTTGCTCTATATCCTTACCAGCACTTGGTAGTTTTTTCCCTCTGAGTCTTAGATGTGTAGTGATGTTATGGTTTGAATTGATCTGTCTACACTGACTAATGATCTTGAGCATCTTTTTGTGCCATCCAGGTGTTCTTATTGGTGAAGTGTCTGCTCGAATATTTTGCCCATTTTTCAATTGGGCTTTTTGTTTTCTTATTTTGAATTTTGGGAGTTTTTTATATAGTCTGGATACAAGTTGTCTATCAGATATGTGATTTGCAGATATCTTTTCCTAGTCTGTAGCTTGTTAAAATTTTTTTATACAGTATCTTTTACACAGCAAAAGCATTTAATATGGATGAAGCGCAGTATATCAGATTATTAAAAAATGGATCATGGTTTTGGTGTCATTTCTGAGGACTTCATTGTCATGTCTAAGAATTCTTTGTTTCTCGGACATGTGGATGTCTAGTTGTTTGAACACCATATGATGAAAAGACTGTCTTTTCTCATTGAATAATTTTTGTACCTTTGTCCAAGATCAAATGGCCATGTTTGTGTTGAGTCTGTTTCTGTCATTTCTGTTCTTTTGGTGTATGTGTCTATCCTTTCACCAATCGTATACTGTTTTGGTTACTGTAGCATTAAAGTAAGTCTTAAAAGTATGTAGTATGTTTCTTCGCACTTTATTCTTCTTTTTCCAAATTAAAAAAAATATTCTTGTTCCATTGCTTTTCCATATAAATTTTAGAACCAGCTTGTCAATATCTACAAAAAATTGTGCTGGGATTTTACTTATAATTTCACTGAATCTATGATTCAATTTGGGGAGAATTGACATCTTTATTAGGCTTAGTCTTCTAATCCACAGATACGGTATGTCTCTCCATTCATTTAGGTCTCCTTTGATATCTTTCATTAGTATTTTGTAATTTTCATCCTATATGTCCTGTGTATGTATGTTAGATTTCTACCAACTATTTCATACTTCGTTTGCTATTGTAAATGATACTAAATTTTTTTAGTTTTCAATTGTTATTGATAGTTTATAGAAGTACAGTTGATATTTGTATGTTGACTTAATATCTTGCAAGCTTGCCAAACTCAACTTTTCTACCGTAGGAGGATTTTTTTATAAAAAAGATTCTTTGGTATTTTTTTAGGTAGATAATCACATTGTGGGTGAATAGTGACAATTTTATTTTTTTTTCTTTCTAATCTGTATGCCTTTACTTTTTCATTCTTGTCTTATTGCATTGACCAGGTACTTTTCAGTTCCCTAGCTTTTTTTTTTTTAAAATCTTCTGACTAGAAAACTGGGGCATTTGTTACTTTGCTTTGCTGTAGACTTTTCTACCTGCCCCCTCGTCCTGAGCCACAGAGTGAGTGAGAAGATAGAAAGAAAAAAGCATGCTGTTTGGCCCCACCCTGTTAGGACCACAGCTCCACTATATGGAGGGAAAGGTTCCTGCTTTCCCTTAGAGTTTTAGCTCCTGTGGACTCCCATTAGTGACCAGTGCCACTATTGCTTAGAGATTGCTTATAGGTTGTGGTGGGATGGAGAAGAAAAAGAGAAGAAACGTGGGATATTCCTGTTCTCACTGAGCATTAGGTAGTACCTTTTCTGTTCCTTGGGCTAAAACTGAGGGATGGTCCTGAAGCTTCAAGGCCCACTTCCGGGTTTCTGGTACATCGAGTCCAAGCTTGGAGATAACAGAAGTTAAAAAAAAAAAAAAAAAAAAGATAATTGGTTAATTTACTGTTAGCTTGGTGGTACTTCAAATCCTGGTCTTCTTCCCTAGTCAGCCTGCTACTATTTACTTTTCAAAGTCCTTAAAATAGCTGCTCTCTGCCTTCTGCCCAGATTTTATAGCTATATTCAGTGGGAGTCATAGGTTTGAGTATGCTTACTCAGTTTTACTTGAAACTGGACTCCATCAATGGAATTTTATGGAGATTGAGCTGAACCATCTCTCTTATGCATAGTCTAAGTAATCAAGAGTGAATGAGCTCATGATGTTGCCATATTTATAATTGAAAATATTTTGTGATACAGCACTTAACAGGCAAGTGCACTAATGAAGACAAAGTTGTTGTTAGGGGGCACTGAATCAAGATAGTGTTTGTGCACTACTCCTGAAGGAAATTCCAAGGTACCATAGGTTAGTTCTTTTGCCATTAGAAAGAGCTTCATGTCTATAATATAAGGTCATTACAGTTGACCTTGAAAACAGGGGTTTGGACTCATGAGTCCACTTATAAATGGATTTTTTGATAGATACAGTGCAGTAAATGTTTTTTTTTTTTTTTGTATTTTCTCTTCCTTATGATTTTCTTAATAACATTTTCTTTTCTCTAGTTTCCTTTCTTGGAAGAATACAGTGTATAATACATATAACATACGAAATGTGTTAACTGTTTATGTTATTGGTAAGGCTTCTGGCCAACAGCAGGCTATTGTAGTTAAGTTTTTGGGGATTCAAGTTATATGTGGAGTTTTGACTATTGGGGATCGGCTCCCCCTCATCCTTGCATATTTGAAGGCTCAGCTGTAACTTATTATAGGCTTTATTTCTTTCAACTTTTTGGTTAGGTGAATCATAGTTTTTAGACTTAGGGTAGAGCTGCCTATCTGCAAATGGAGTTTTAATAGCCAACTCTTCACTCCTCACTAATAAAAGTTTACTAAAGCAGAGAGTGAGATAGAGTAGTAAAGGAGAATATTGTATCACTTTATGATTTGATTCCTTATTTTGGGTTTTGTCCAGATTGATCTATATGGGATAGATCTTTTGCTGTTTTCAGATTGCTTGACTCTTTTGTTAGCTAAGGCCTTTAAGAGCTTAACATTACAAATACCTTAGGTTCATTGGCATATGCAGAACAAATGTGAATCAAACACAAAATGATTCTTTCAAGAATTTTATTTATTGATGTGGTAGCGAAATACTACACTGTTTACAATAGAAACCTAAGTGGGATTTGGGGTATGCTGAGAAGTTGACAGTTTGTGGGTCCTGAAGAAAATGCTGTCTTTTGTGGGATAAAAGAAGAAAAGATGTGTTCTTGAAATGATTATTTATAAATTATTTTAAATCTTGTTCTGCTTCCAGCTCAGGAGGCATTTGCCAGCATTGTGGTCACTGCAATAGTGAAATTTTGGATGCAAACAAAACAAAACAAAACAAAACAAAACAAAACAAAACAAAAACCTCACAGGAGTCTGTTAGCATTTGACTAACAAGATAAAGAACACTTAAGTAGGCTTGAGGAAATAAAATATGGATGTGCAGACAATTCTTTCACTTCCTTTCTCAGGACTAAATAAGAAGAATTGTAGGAATTCCGTGTAACATGAAGCACGGGTAGGTGGGAAGGATTTTGCTTGTTAATACAGTTGGTAAAAGATCAGCAGTCACTTGAAGGATAGAGATCCTGTGGAGAGATTTGCTTTTGTGTGATTTTTATCTTCTTCAGTTGAGAGGATAATATCTCATTTTAGTTCGTTTTTTAGGAATTTGGGCTGTGGCCAAAAGATTGCATTATTTTCATATTGTATATATTCCAATTTGTGTATTAATTTATTATATGCTTCTGCCTACTTCCTAAGATAATTTGAGGTACTCCTGGGAAAAGACAGAGACCTACAAATAGTGGGGTTAAATGAGCAGTAATATCATAATGAAAATGATAGTGGATAGGACGCATAACTAAAAGGAAGAGGAAATAATTATACCAGGAAATTGATCTACTGAAAGTTACTACATTTCTGTTTGTAACCTTACCCTGAATTTTCTATCACCCAAGGTTAAAAAAAGAAAACATGGGTAATTTTCATCTTTGTGTGATTAAAAGAAGTGTGATTTATCCCCCCTGGCAGTTTCTAAGAGAATGTAGAGTTTTGTTTTGTTTGTTAAATTAAAGATATCTCCTGATTTTTGGGGTGGGGTGGTACAACAGTAACCACGACTAAAAACAAAGTATATTTGCAAAAGAAGAAAAAAAAAAGAAAATTACTATCTCTATAAAGATATATACACTTATTAGAAAATGTTTTTGTATTTCTCAGTCTGTTTTTCTCTCTTTCTTGTCAGTCAGACTTGTAACAATCAAATGGCCGGTCACTTAGGAAAAGCAAGCAAAAGCCCTTTGTTGGCTCCAGTACCACAATGTCAGGAATATGAAAGGGGCAGAATTCCAGGACGGGGAAAAGGCAGTGGAGGGAGGGAGCATTGCTGTTGAAACTTCATGCTCTTCCCCAGGTCCATTATAATATTTGAAAAAAAAATGGGGTTCAGCCATGAAACTAACAATATTTACAAATTATTTTAACAGACAGATATCTGTGGTTCACTTGTTGCCATTAAGTGGTATTTGGCCTAAATTATTGAACTTTTATTGGTTTTAGATTTTTAAGTTAATTTTGTATTTTTTAAAAAAATATTTATTTTAAGAAAGAACGAAAGAGCTTGAGAGAGCGCATGTGTGCTAGCAGGGCAGGGGCAAAGAGAGAGAGAGTGAGAGAGAGAGAGGGAGAGAGGAAGAGAGAGCATTCCAAGCAGACTTCACTCTCAGCATTGAGCCCGATGCAGGTCTTGATCTCAGGAACTGTGAGGTCATGGCCTGAGCCGAAATTGAGTCAGATGTTTAATCGACTGAGCCACTCAGGTGCCCTGATTTTGTCTTTTTTTTAAACTAGTTTTTTTTCCCCACTATTTTATAAATTACTTTTGATTTCTTCCATCTTGTTGTTTCTCTTTGACTGTCTCAGAATACATTGATCCTTCAAAGGACCAATGTCTATATTGGTTCCTTGAGGATGTTTTTGTGTGACCTTCAGTATAGTTATAGAGAAAGTTAGAACTAAAGAGCAGGACTGGATAGTTAACCTATTCTTTGGACTTTATTTTCCAATGTCTATTGCCTTATTTCAATTATCCATATAATTTTTCAAATTTCAAAAGTAGTGCTTGCTTAGTGCAGGACATTTGGGAAATAAATAACATGAAAATTGTGTTTTATAATTAGTGCTTAGAGGTGACCACTGATAATATTTTGGTGAATGTTCTTATGATTCTAGTTTTTAAAATCTAGTACTGTAGTGAATTGTGAATAATTTTTATGTGGGAATATATTCTTCAATAATGATTATAGCTAATATTAAATGGGTACTCTATTTTTCTTTTATGTAAAAACCTAAGGTAGCCTCTCCAAGACTGATTCACTGACTATTCCACAAAATCATGAGAGACCCAGACTTTTTTTAACTTGTTGCTTTGCCATCTGTCAGTACTACCCAGGTCCAAGATGACTGAGTTCTATTTGTCCTATCCATATTTCAGCCAGGAGAATTTGGAGACAGAAAAAAAGAAGACCTAATATTGAAGAGTCATGGTTAAATAGTTAATAAAATAGATATTGATGATGTATTGTTAATTAAAAAAACCAAGTAACAGGTTATAAGATAATATGTATGTATGTTTGTATATGTATATATGCAAATATGTTTGTACATGTATACATATACCTACATACACGTTAAAAATGTCCGGAAGGACATATAACAAAATGGTAGTAGTCATCTCTGGACAGTTTTACGGGTTTTTTAAAATTGTTTGAAAATAGTTCTGTGATAAACATCCTGAAACAAAGATTTTTAGTTTCACCAGTACTGAATGAATTTGGCTTTTTATTTATAGCTGGCAGATTGATTGATTGATTGATCGATTATTTTGATAGAGATAGAGAGAGCAAGCAGGAGGGGCAGAAAGAGAGGGATATCGAATACCAAGTAGGCTCTGCACTGTCAACGCAGAGCTCGATGTGGGTCTTGAACTTAAGAACTGTGAGATTATGACCTGAGCCAAAATCAAGAGTTGATCGCTTAACTGACTGAGCCATGCAGGCACCCCCTTGTTTTTTAAAAAATAAACATTTTCTAGTATAAAAAGCAAAAATTGATATCTTGCTGTTTTGATTTGCAATTAAAAAATTTTATTTCTTCTTTGGTGAATTGCCCTTTTTTTGGTCCTTTGCATTTATGTGTAGGAATTTTAGTTTTATGTATTCATATCTAATGAGGTTTTCCTTTGTTTTCTGTTATGAAGTGTTTGTCCATTTCAAGAATAAGTAGTTTTTAAAAAAACTTTTTAAATGTTTACTTATTTTTGAGAGAGAGAGAGAGAGAGAGAGAGAGAGAATGAGTAGGGGAGGGATAGAGAGGGAGACACAGAATCTGAAGCAGGCTCCAGGCTCTGAGTTGTCAGCACAGTGCCCGGTGCAGGGCTCGAACCCATGACCTGTGAGATCCTGACCTGAGCTGAAGTCGGACGCTTAACCGACAGCTACCCAGGTGCCCCTCCTTTATTTTCTTATAGTATAGTTGTTTAGTATGAGATAGAAACCTGGCGTTTCATATTTTCACCAAAGGTTATTTATTTATCCCATTTATTAAATAATTAATCTTTTCCTCACCAATTTGAAATGCTAACTTTACAAACTTAAGCGGTTTTTGGATTTTTCCATTCTATTCATTTTCTTCTATTGCATACTACTATTTCAGCTATCATCACTTTATACTATACTCTGATCTTTAGCTTCCCTTTCACTATTCTTTTTTTTAAAAATTTTTTTTTTTCAACGTTTATTTATTTTTGGGACAGAGAGAGACAGAGCATGAACGGGGGAGGGGCAGAGAGAGAGGGAGACACAGAATCGGAAACAGGCTCCAGGCTCTGAGCCATCAGCCCAGAGCCTGACGCGGGGCTCGAACTCACGGACCGAGAGATCGTGACCTGGCTGAAGTCGGACGCTTGCCCCGTCTTTTCACTATTCTTTAGCTGAAAATGATTTGAGGTGTTTTCATTTATTCCATCATTTCTAACATTTCCTTTGAAAATATAGTTATATTTCATAAGAATTTGTTAAATTTTGGAAAAAAAATTACATTATATTTCTAACTTTTGGATGAATAGACATATTTATAATAGAGGCATCACGGCTATGAGCATGGTGTGTATATTCATTTATTCTGGTCTTCTTTATGTCTATTAAGTTTCATAGACCAAGATATGCTCAGAAAACATGTACGTTTAAACTGGGAGCCTTTCCAAAATATCTCATCTCAGGGAAGGTTAACTAGTTTAATATTGCCAAATTAGAAAGGCACTTTCTACACATAAATGGAATTTTAAATTTTGGTCATCTTGCTTTCAACAATTATTTGAATCTGTTGTTTTGTTAAATATTTCAGTGCTCATTTCTAGGCACTGGACACTGGAGTTTCTCCATGTTTTGGTTTTTCTTTGATTCATTTTGTGTTTGACGTGCATCTTTGAATACTTTTTTCGCTAAGTTTACATGCATTGGAATTTACATGGATGAAAATATTGTGGAACTATCGTATAACTAAGTAATTTTCTCCCCTCATTTTTTCTCCCACAAATAACCATTTTTTGGAATGTAGAATTCTTGTGTCATGTGCTTTCCCCCTCAGAATTATTTTCCTCCATTGTCTTCTGACATTTATGGTAGAAGTCTGATGTTTGCTTGATTTTTCTGTTTAGTTTATCTTTAAAAAAATCTACAAGTTTGGGGAATTAAAAAATATTGATCATTTTGAATAAGTTAGTATACAGTTATTTATAATGCATGCTTGTAGTTTTTTTAATTGACCTTCATATTCCCCAGCTATTGAGGTGAGTGATCATAGTTACAATTGTTTCTACATAAACTTCACTGCTCCTAACAGATATTTGTGTGGAGTGGTTACTCAGATCTTTTACTTAATTGTTTGAATCATTCAGTAATTCTGGATACTGAGTATGTGGCCCATGTTAGTAAGAAAATCATATTTGTTCTCCTAAGGAAAATTGTTGGCAGAAGTATGGTTAACAATTGTAGAGTAGGATTTAGATTTAGACTTGGTTCTACATGGGCTAACAATTTTGAAAAGACAAGTATATGTGAATGAAAAGAATGAATTAATTCTATATTACTATTTATATATGGTATTATTTGTTTCCACTCAGTATCCTTGTGTCTTTCTTGGAACGTATTTAAGACAGTTCGTGTAGAGTAAAACCCAAGAAAACATGTTCAGCCTCTTTTCTGCTTAATTAACCTATAAAATCATACAGCCTGCTAACTTGCTGAGATATTTTTGTAGCTGGAGCATTTGTGGCAGTCTTGATGTGTGGGTGATAACAGCTGTTGAGCATTATATTTGGGGGCTTTGAATTTAAGATAACTCGGTTAGAAAGTTGTGTGGTCAAGAAATGCAAAAAAAAAAAAAAAAAAAAAGAAGAAGAAGAAGAGAGAACGAGAGAAAAAGAAATTACTTACCTGCAATGTCCAGTATGTAAGCAATTCATATATTCAGAAAATATGAAAAGGCACTTTGTTTAATTTACATCTCTAGAGAAGCCAAAAATAACAAGACAAAACCAGAGTTAAACTCTATATGTCAGTTTTAAAATCGAGTGTCCCCCTCAACCCAAGTGACTGTTACTAATTTCCTTTGAGTTTTTCTTAGTTAACCCAGGTAATCATAAATGTGAAAGAAATAGGAGACTTACCTCAGGATTCAATATATACACCTTTTGGGGATAAGATAAGACTTCCTAGAAGACAGTTGTTAAAGACTTCTATGTAGGTTGAAAGCTGGAAGAAAATCTAATGTCTAAAAGTATGTTTTTAAAAAATTAAGTGCAGGATGTTATGCAATGGTATGTTATCAAAGATTTATTGTAAACCAGTGTTCTTTCACTAGCCCTATAGCCCTTTGATATTATTAATACTTAGTATCTTTAGATACTTTAGATTTAGATTCTTTTCTAGCTATGCTACAATCATTACTTGTGGAAGCTTGGTATATCCCATTGAGGCATCTATATGGGAATGTTTATATTCGATAAAGCCTCTGCTAAATGTTGCTCATAAATGTTAGGTATTAAATCTATAACTTTGTCCAGTCAGTTGATATTATTCCTTCTTTAGAGTATATTTCTGTATTCAGGGTTAATGGTAAAACTAGATGATTTTTTGTTTGTTTTTATCTTTTTGGTGCACTAATTTTTTTTTTTAAGTTTTAATTTTAACTACAGTTAGCATACAGTGTTATATTACTTTCGGGTATACAGTGTAGTGGTTCAGTACTTCTGTACTTCAGCTGGTCCTTATCACGATAAAAAAACTAGATGATTTTTCAAAGTCTCTTTCAACTCAGTATCAATTGAAAGATATTGCTCTAATATATTGCTTTCTAGAAAAAGGCATAATGATTATAAAAGTATTTTTTCTTTTTTCTGTGGAATTATATATATGAAATATTTTATAATTATATATGAGGTATGCATAATATATGTGCATGTATATACATATGTATATATATAAAAATTTATATCTATTATATAGATAAGGTGTGTGTGTGGGGGGGATGTGTATGGCTTATTTTCATGGAATTTTATTTTGCTCCAACAGGTAAGCAATAGAGACTGTAATTAGATCATTTTTAGCAACAAAGAAAATCTCTGTCATTTGGTCATTGCTGATAGTTGCAAAGTTTCACTTGATTAATCACAAAAAATGATAGGAAGAATATTTTTTCTTTAGAAACGTTTACTCTGTTATTGGCTAAAAAAAGCAACATTATTTTGGTGAGTGATACGAATTATTTTTGAAGTCACTATGACATATTTTTAAGTTTATTTATATTTTGAAAGAGAGAGAAAGAGAAAGAGGGAGTGTGTAGGGGAGGGGCAGAGAGAGAGTGAGAGAGAGAGAGAGAGAGAGAGAGAATTCCAAGGAAGCTCTGAACTTTTAGCGCAGAGGCCAACATGGGCTCATTCCCATGAACCATAAGATCATGAACTGAGTCAAAATTAAGAGTTGGACGCTTAACTGACTGAGCCACCCAGGAACCCCACTATGACAGATTTTTGATGTGGTTTGTACTATGGCAGTAAAATCTGTTGAAAAGTAGTATTTCTGTGTCTTCTCAGCTCAAAAGTTAATCAGCTTTTCCTATTCATAAAGTGGTTATCACATTTAATTTCCCTTCATTTTCTGACTTTAATATTTTGCAGAACGGGCTTTACCAAAGAGTTGGTAATGGTTTTGTGGTTGTTGGGTAGTTTTGTTACTGACCTGAATAAATGTAAAGAAGATATTTACATTTGGGAGATCATCACAGGATGATAGGATTTGGATTTAATATAAAGTCAGAGGAAACTAGAAAGACATGTAGATGCAAACTTAGAGTAGAGAGAAAAGAATGTGTATAAGCTAGGTATAAGCTATAAGGGAGATGGAGATTCAGTGGTTTATTAAAATATGATTTCATTATAACTAGGGCTTATTATGGAATACAAATTTTTAATATTATGAAATAAGACAGTGTACTCTTTACCATTATCACTGTTCAACATTTTGTTGTTAAAGTTTATTTTTGAGAGACATGTGCATATGTACACATGTGAGTGGGGGAGGGAGGGAGGGAGAGAGAGAGAGAGAGAGAGAGAGAGAGAGAGAGAGTGAATCCCAAGCAGGCTCCCACTTTCATGGTGGAACCCAACTCAGGGCTTCATCCCATGACCTGTCAGATCATGACCTGAGCTGAAATTAAGAGTTGGCCATTTGACTGACTAAGCCACCCAGGTGCTCCACTGTTCAATACTTGATAGAACTTCAATCATTGCAATGAAAGAAGAATATGAAATGAATTGTGCAAAAAATAAAGAGGAGAAGAATTATTTATTTTAACTTGCAATACAATGCCATTTATTGGATAAGCCTAAGAAAATCACTTGGAAAATGATTTGAACTAATGAGAGATTAGTGACTAGTCAATATATATATAAAAGTCAGTGCTTTACCATATGTAAGAAATTACAAGTAGAAAAAATGGGAAAAAAAACCATACTATATACAAAGCATTGACAACAACTACACATACTCAAATATATGTATACTTCCTAGGAAACAATAAGACAATTAAAGAACTTAATGAAACTAACAAAGAAGATGTAGGATCTGTGTGAAAAAATGAGCAATCAACATTATTAAGGGACATGAAGTAAGACTTTAATAAATGAAGAGACTATGTTGATGAATGGGAAATCATAAATTTAACATAGTTCTAATGAAGGTCACAATGAAATGAAATTCTTTTGGGTAAAATGAAAAAGTGATTCCAGAATTCACTTGGTGGAGTAGCTATAATCATAGTACCATGAATAATGGTGTGTGGCTTTTGTGGTATGTATTATTGATTTGCTGCTAACATATGAAAATATATAAAGTTACAGCATACAGTAATGATAGAACAATAGACTGGAATAGAAAGTACATAAACAAACCCTAGTACATTTAAGAAACTGATATATGATAGAGGCAGCATTTTAAATTACTAGTAAGAAGACTAAAGGGTTCACTGTGGCACATAAACAGTACAGGTGGATTAAAGAATTAATGTGAGAAATCATCAAAGTACTGGACAATATGATTGACTATTATTCTTGAAGTCAAGGAGGATTTCTAAACATGATTATTGGAAGAAGTATAATGGTGTCTGGAAAAAATTTGGCAGATTTCATTACAAATTTAAAAACCTATGTCTTATTATCAAAAGTGAAAGGTCAGTTGCAGACTGGGAGAGAATATTTCATCTGATAAAGGACCTGTATCCAAAATATACAAAGAATTTTTATAACTCAACAATAAGTTAAACAGCCCAATTATTAAAAATAGATCTACCCTATGACCCAGAAATAGCACTGCTAGGAATTTACCCAAGGGATACAGGGGTGCTGATGCATAGGGGCACTTGTACTCCAATGTTTATAGCAACACTTTCAACAATAGGCAAATTATGGAAAGAGCCTAAATGTCCATCAACTGATGAATGGATAAAGAAATTGTGGTTTATATACACAATGGAATACTATGTGGCAATGAGAAAGAATGAAATATGGCCTTTTGTAGCAACTTGTATGGAACTGGAGAGTGTATGCTAAGTGAAATAAGTCAGGCAGAGAAAGACAGATACCATATATTTTCACTCTTATGTGGATCCTGAGAAACTTACCAGAAGACCATGGGGGAAGGGAAGGAAAAACAAAAGGTTAGAGAGGGAGGGAGCCAAAACATAAGAGACTCTTAAAAACTGAGAACAAACTGAGGGTTGATGGCGGGTGGGAGGGAGGGGAGGGTGGGTGATGGGTATTGAGGAGGGCACCTGTTGGGATGACACTGGGTGTTGTATGGAAACCGATTTGACAATAAATTTCATATTTAAAAAAATAAAAAATTGGCAAAAGCGCTGAACACTTTGTCAGAGAAGATACTAACGTTTGAAAATTAGCATATGAAAAGATGGCTGTGTGTCATATGTCAGTTGGGAATTGCAAAAGATGATGAGATACCTACACTACACACCTGATAGAATGGCTAAAAATTTTTTTTTTTAATTTTTTTTTTAACGTTTATTTATTTCTGAGACAGAGAGAGACAGAGCATGAATGCGGGAGGGTCAGAGAGAGAGAGGGAAACACAGAATCTGCAACAGGCTCCAGGCTCTGCACTGTCAGCACAGAGCCCGACGTGGGGCTCGAACTCATGGACGTGAGATCATGACCTGAGCCGAAATCGGACGCTTAACCGACTGAGCCACCCAGGTGCCCCAGAATGGCTAAAATTTAAAACACTGACAGTACCAAATGCCATTGATGATATGAAGCAACAGGAACTTTCATTCATTGCTGGTGGGAATACAGAATGGTCCAGCCACTTTGGAAGCCAGTTTGGCAGTTTCTTAGAAAGCTAAATACACTCTTACCATATGGTCCAGCAGTCATGCTTCGAGGTTTTTACCCAAAATATGCGTTTGCACACAAAAACCCGCATCTGAATGTTTATAGCAACTTTATTCATCATTGACAAAATTTGGAAACAACCAAGGTGTCCTTCAGTAGGTGAATGTATAAACTGTGTTTTTTCCCCCCAGACAATGGGATACTGTTCAGCACCAAAAAAAAAAAAAAAAAAAAAAAGAATTGGTAAGCCATGAAAAGACATGGAAGAACCTTAAATACGTATTGCTAAGGGAATGAAGCCAATCTGAAAAGACTACATACATGTGGTATGATTCCAACTATATGACATTCTGGAAAAGGCAAAACTATGGGAGAACAGTAAAAAGATCAGTGCTAGTGTGGGGGGTGATAAGTAGGTAGAGCATAGGGGATTTTTAGAAGAATGAACTATTCTGTATGATACTATGATGGTAGATATACGACATTATACATTTGTCAAAACCCACAGAACTGTAGTATTAACTGTATTAGTTAAAAATAATTTGTCATTATTGGTTCATCAGTTGTAACACATGTACCACACCAATGCAAAATGTTAGTTTAAAAAAATCATGTCTGAAAAAATCCAGACAGGCAAAACAACTGGAAAGCATTTGTATTCTGGAACATAAATAAATAGTTAACATGTTTAGTTTTAGAGAACTCTAAAGACAAGAGCCCCATAAAAAATGGGCAAAAAGTATGAACAGATTGCATACAAAAGAAGGCAACTTCCATAAAATATACTTTGAAACTCTAATATGATGTCATTTGTCACCTATGAAACTGGCAGGGATTTTCAAAAAGTGGTAATATACTGTGACCAAGAATGTAGAGAGACAGCGATTCTCACATACTTCTGATTGGAGGAAATATTAGTCAGTGAGAGAAAATTTGAGAACACACATTAAAAGCTTTTACCTAGAATTTCAAGGTTGAGGAATTAGCCCACTTAAAATCAAGGATGTGGCCAATGATCTAGATATAAGGATATATACTGCACTATGTCAGTAAAAATTGGAAACTACCTAAATGTCCACCATTAAATAAATTATTTCATGTTTAAACAGTGGGAGAATGTGCTGAATGGTGTTCTAGAACTGAGGCACATTCAGGTTTGAAAGTTACTAGGTTGAAGGTTACTTGGTTACTAGGACCCTCTTTTCAGAAATTCTGATTTGCCATGAAGTTGCTCTTGATCAGCACCTGGTGATGTTGACGTTGCTCATCTGGGGACTGACCATATTTTGAGAACCACTTTTTTAGATAAATATTTAGGGAAAGAATGAAGATTATAAAACTGTTTATAATATGATTCTACTTTATAAGTGAGATGAATAAAATGGATTTGAAAAAAAAAAAGTCGAAATAGTATTACACCAACATGTTTACTGTGGTTATTTTGTATAATGGAAATGTGGGTGATTTAAATACTTTTTGTTAATCTGTGTTTTTAAAAACTTTCCATAATGAAAAGAGTTTTAAATGAAGGAACAAATTGAAACAATTTAAAAAACCAAATGATAAGGTAGAAGAAGTCTTAATTCTTTTCAGGTTTGGTGTGAGAACTAAAAATCTCAAGTATACATGATTCCTTTCTCCCCTATTACCTTTCACATGCAATCAGTTATAAAGATCAATTTTACTTTCTAAATATTTCTTTATCTTTCCTCAGCTTGGCATTCCTTCTGCCATTCCTTCAACCTAGTCTGTTATAATTTCATTGTTGAGTTCCTGGAATAGACTCTTTGTCTTGTTCCCTTACCTCCAGTCTTGTTCCTTTCCAATCCATTCTTTACACAGCAGCCAGAGTAATCTTTGTAAAAATCAAATTTGAAGCATTAAGCACTTAATGTGTCTTTAGCTGTCAGGATAAAATCCAGACTCTTTCCTCTCTTGCTTGTCTTTTATAATTCCCCCCTTCTACTTTACAGACATTCTAAGCTCCTTTTGTCTTAGTTCTTGTAAAATACATTTTAGTTTCCCCATTCAGGTCTCAACACTTTCCCGCCCCCCACTGTTTGTGGGACTTACCCTGCTATTTCACCCCTGGCCTGGCTAACTCCTGGTGACTTCAACATAATATTGTTTCCTCTGGGGAAGTTTTTCCAAGATTCTTCTTCCCTGTACTACTTTCTGTGTTAATTCTGTGTTAAGTACCCTTCCTGTGTATTTCCATGGCATTCTTTACTTTTCTTAACGTCGGACCTTCCACATTGCTTTTTATTTGCCTCTTTCCTTGTCTATATTAACCCATTTGACTACATCCTCATAGGGATCAGTACCTAGTATAGAGTGGGAGCTTCAGAAATAATTGTTGATGACTGAGTGAATGAATGGATGAAAAATAAAACATGAAGATGAGATGTAGAGATGTACTGATGGATGGGTCCTAAGTATAATTCATGTAATGTGTTCTGATTAGACTGGAATTCTCTTTACTCTCTGTTCTACCAGAAGACAAACTTGGAAAAGATTTGGAAGAGAATTACCCTGATGATTAAAGAGCTAGAAAGTAGAACCAGTGAGGCAAAATTAAAGGAATTGAGAGGATTATAAGTAGCCTGAAAATTAGGATGATCTAATAACTATCTTTAAGTATATACATGCACAGTTAATTTTCTAAGAATATTGATGAGCTGTCCACCATTTAAAGAGGAAAAATAATTTGGTTGATTCTATAGCAGAATTTAAATTCAATATCTGGGGGGAAATTTTAACAACTGCCAAGAAATTCTGGAATTACTTATTGTATGAGACCATGGGAAGGGCCAATTTTTTTTTTGTTTTAATTTGCAAAAAAATCTTATAAGTAAGAAATATTGTAAAGAAATGGTGTTAATTTTGTTAGTGGATAAAATACAGATAATTGTAGTGCCTCAGATACTAAGGGGATTTGAAACTAAATTTTCTCTTCTGAAAGCGCTGTTTAGAATTGAATATTGTTGATAAGTGAATAGTTTTCTGACTAATCTCTAGGTAGCCTCACCAGTTTCCTCTCAAGATTTAAGAAACTATAGCCTTAATTTATGGAGAAAATACTGTCAAAATCTGAGATGTTAATAATCAATATACAGAGAGCTATTTTGGGGGTAACATGAGCCTAGTAATGTTGACTTGAATGAATGATGTGTATCCTATATAATCAGCAGAATGTAAGGTTTAGCTTTCTCTGCAGCTGCAGGAGACATATTTAATTAATACTGAAGCAATTATCTTGACAAGTAAATCAAACTCAATTAGATCTCAATTAGAACACTAACATTTTCTCAAATATTGTATGGTTGCCAGATGGTTACACTTTTTTTTTTTAACCCACTGTCTTGCACACCCCCGTACCCCCTCCCCCTGCTTGTTTTTTTAAAGATTGACTTTCCAACTGCTGTGTTTATTAGGTATAATCACTCAGTTTTGTTTTCTTATTTTGGGGAGGAAATTTGAAATTTAATATGATGTATATCAGAATTCTGTTACCTGGCAATGTATGGTTTTGTTTTATAGAAATTTGGAAAAGTAACATATGGTGACTCATTTATAAAATGCATAAATTACAAAGTAGAAATTGTGGATCATTTAGAAGAGACTTTTAGAAGTTATTTAATTCATATCCTTGCCAGAGGCAGACCATATTATACCTGGATCTATATATTATTGTGTCATACTTATATTTTGTTTTCAAGTAGAATGAAAGCATTGATTTTTTTTTTTTAGGCTTAATAAGTGTAGGTATTCCAATTATAAACTTCAATGCTCACTAAATAAATTGTTGTAACATCTTCTAATCAATTAGTTATACTTAGAATAATTGTGTCTTCAGAGGTTTTCCTTTCAAGTGCCTTTTCAAAGGTCAATTAAATTTATATCCGTTTAGGTCCAGCTACTTCATTTTGGTATTAAATTTAATTTCCTACATCTTATTTGGTTGTCCACTCACAGATGAAGGTAGAGGATAGTGTAATAATGGCAGTGTTGCATCATGGATTAGGATTGAAGGTGGGGCGCCTGGGTGGCTCAGCGGGTTATGTATTTGGCTTTTAATTTCAGCTCAGTTCATGATCCCAGGGTTGTGAGATTGAGCCCTGTGTGGTGGGGCTCAGTGTAGAGCCTGCTTAGGATGCTCTCTCTCTGTCTCTCTCTCCCTCTCCCTCTCCCTCTCCCTCAGCCCCCTCCTCCTCCTCCTCTCTTTCTCAAATTAAAAAGACAAAGAACTGAAGGCTTTGTGGGTCAGACTACTTGAATTTTGAATTCCTGTTCTACACTTTCTAATAGGCTTTGGGTGAGGAATTTAACTTTTGTAATTTACAGTTTAAGGTAATAAACCTAACTCAAATGGTAGTTGAAGGTTTAAAGCAGATTAAGTATTAGATAGTCCTTAGTGTAATTCCTCGTACACAGTAGCATTCAGTAAAAATTGGCAGTTGTTTTTGTCGTTATTCATTTGCTTAGTCATTCACCGATTTTATTCAATTCACTTTTTCAGTGAATACTTGGATAATACTTATCTTTAGATGACCATTATTCTTAAAGTTAACGATTCAGAATTTTATTGCTTAGCATATGTATAGCATTTTCAGGAGAGATGAAATAGTCTCCGAGATTATTTTCTTGTTCCCATTTTTTTGTCAGTTTTCTCTCCAGTCCCAAATACTCTGCATCCGGTGCTGGCAAACATTTTGTATAAAGGTCAAGAGAGTAAATACAGATAGTAGATATTTTAGGCATTGGGGCTACATACAGTGTCTGTCATATGTTCTTTTTACAAAATGTTTTATTTTGAAATAATTATAGATTCACATTAAGTTGCAAAGATAATAGAGAGGTCTGATATACCCTTTATACACTTTACTGAGTGGTTACGGCTTACATAATTATAGTACAATATTAAGACCAGGAAATTGAAGTGTGTGTGTTTGTGTGTTTCTATGTTATTTTATCACATATGTAGATTTCTGTAACTACCACCTCAATCTGCAGTCAAGGTACGCAACTATTCCATTAAGTACAAAGAATTCCTTCATGCTACCCATTCCTAGTCACACCCACCTCCTCCTCTCACCCATCTTATCCATCCCCAGCCACTGGAAACCATTAATCTGTTTCTGTTTATTTATTTATTTTGAGAATGTTATGTGAATAGAATCATCCAGTGTATGGCTTTTTGGGATTAGTTTTTTTTTCAGTCCTTGAGATACATTGCTTCATGTTATGAATGTGCTACAGTTTGATTTTTGTGTGTAGTTTTCAAGGAGTCGATCCATTTCATCTATGTTGTCAAATTTATATGAAATTTATATGTGTGGAGTTATTTGTAATGTTCCCTTATTAGTCTTTTCATGTTAGCACAGTTTGTGGTGATATCCCCTGGTTCATTCCTGACTTAATGCCTTTTTTTTTTTTCTCATTTTATTCTTAGAAGTCTGTTGATTGATATTTTCGTCAAAGAAGCACCTTTTTGTTTCATTGGTTTTTTTTTCTCTGTTATTTTCCTGTTCTCAAGTTAATTGATTTTCGCTTTTATCCTTATTATTTCCTTTCTTCTGCTTTTTTGGGTTTATTTTGTTCTTCTTTTTGTTTCTTGAGGTGGGATTTTAGATTATCAATCTGAGATTTTTTCCCTCTTTCCTGATGTGTACAGTTAGTGCTATGAATTTCTCTACTGCTTTAGCTGTGTCCCACACATTTTGATGTACTTTAT
Organism: Acinonyx jubatus; assembly: GCF_027475565.1. Taxonomy (NCBI): domain Eukaryota; kingdom Metazoa; phylum Chordata; class Mammalia; order Carnivora; family Felidae; genus Acinonyx; species Acinonyx jubatus. Next base: position 87,471,567 of record NC_069388.1, on the reverse strand, counting down.
TTACATTTTCATTCAGGTCAGTGTATTTTTAAATTCCTTTGATACTTTCTCTTGATTCATGTGTTGTTTTGAAGTGTTTTGCTTAGTTTCTAAGTATGTGGGAGATACATTGTTTTCAGAGCTCACACTATATAATTTCAGTTCTTTTAAATTTGTTGACATGTGTTTTATGGCTCAGAATATGGTCTGTCTTAGTTCTGTGGATACTTGAAAGGAATGGATATTTTGCTGTTAATGAGGAACGTTCTGTAAATGTGCTCTTGTTGGTTGATGGCATGGTTGAGTTCTATATCCTTGCTGATTTCCTGTTCACTTGTTCTACCAGTTGTTGAGATAAGGGTGTGGAATCTCCAGCTATAACTGTGGATTTGTCTGTCTCTTTTCCATTCTATCACATGGACATCATGCAGAGGTTCCCCGTTACTGCCTGATAGGCATTAAAGTTCTGACTCCCTACTCTCCCTTTCCTGACAGCATCTCTTAAAGGGGGGAGGAATTAGAGCACATCATTGTAATCTGGAGAGGGTATAAATATCGACTTCTCATTAGGCCTTTGGTGAGGTGGTGGTGGATGGGGCTGCAGTCTTTTTCTGTGGTGTGTGGCCAGAGCAGAGTCAAAGTTTTCTGACTTGGTAGACTGCCCCTTTTCTGGTCCTTTGGCTAGATACAGGGAAATTTTGGGTCCTTTTTTGGTCTGTTTTCGTTGACTTTTCCATGTTGCTGGCTTCCCTAGTATCCAGTGTGGTATATATGAGTCAAATAAAACTCAGGGAACTCACTTCATGTTGTTTGTTGGGTCCCAAGGTCCCTAGATGATTTGCTGCCTTTTCTCCTACTCTCAGAATGTTTATGTAATGTCTAGGGTTCTTAGCTGTATTTAGGAAGAGTAGGAAAAAAATACATCTATTTTTCTGGACGTTGAAGTTTGCTTTTTGTTTTGTTTTTTATTGGTTTATTTTTCTAAAACCTTTTTTTAGAGCTGTTTTAGTTTACAGCAAAATTGAGAGCAAAGTACATCCCCCACACATACATAGCCACCCCCATTATCAGCATTCCCCATGAGAGTGGTACCTTTGGTACAACTGATGAATGTATGTTAACACATCATAATCACCTAACATCCATAGTTTACAGTGTGGTTCATTCTTGGTGGTGTATAGTTTGTGGGTTTGGGCAAATGTATAATGACATGTATCTACCCTTACAACGTATCATACAGAGTATTTTCATTGTCCTAGAAATCCTCTGTTCTCTGTTTATTTACCCCCACCCCACCCAACCCTTGGCAACCACTGATCTTTTTATTATCTCCATAGTCTACCTTTTCCGGAATGTCCTGAGGCTGTAGTCGTAGTAAAGTATGTAGTCTTTTCAGATTAGCTGCTTTAACTTAGTAATGTGCATTTAAGGTTCCTTCATGTTTTTTCATGGCTCAATAGCTCATTTCTTTTTAGTGCTGAATAATATTCCATTATCTAGAAGTACCACAGTTTGTTTACCTACTGAAGGACATCCTGGTTGCTTTCAAATCTTGGCAATGACAAATAAAGCTGCTGTAAACACTTACATGCAGGTTTTTGTGCGGACATAAATTTTCAGCTCCATTGAGTAGATACCAAGGAGCACAGTTCTGGATTGTATGGTAAAATTATGTTTCGTTTATAAGAAAAGGCCCAACTGTCTTGCAAAGTGGCTGTGCCATCTTGTATTCCCATTGGTAATGAATGAAAGTTCCTGTTGCTTTACATCCTTGTAAGTATTTGGTATTGTCAGTGTTTGGGATTTTGGCCATCCTGATAGGTGCGTAGTGGTATCTTGTTTTGTAGCGGGTTTTTTTGTTTGTTTGTTTGTTTGTTTGTTTGTTTTGTTTTTGTTTTTGTACAGTCCTTACAAATGTTAAAAACCATTCTTAGCTCAAAGACTGTGCCAAAACAGGCTGTGGAGTAGATATGGGTATATCTATAGTAGATATATCCTGTATATTTATAGTAGATATATACTATCTATAGTATAGTCTACTATAGTAGACTGTAGTTTTCCAATGTGATAGCTGCCTTCATCTTTTTAATCTTATCTTGAGTCCCTTGGTTGCTCAGTGTGCTACAGCCACTGGCTTTTTTTTTTTTAAACCATCCAACTCTTTTCTGTCTTTGGAACTTCACACATGCACTTTCTTTCAGCTGTATCATTCTTCTCTCTATTGTCTCCCTAGATATGCTGTTTATCCATCAGGTTTCCGCTTATGTATTATATCTTTTCAAAGGGAACCTCCTTGGCCCTTAGCAGTCTAAGTGAGATTCTCAATGCTGCTTCATAGCACTGTCAACTTTCCTTTTATCATACTTTTAACAATGTTATTCTAAATTTATAAGTGTGATATTGGTTTAAAGTTTATTTTTATTCTTACAAAAATGACAAGTTCTTTAATGGAACAAATTCTGTTTTATTTACTAGCTTCCAAAGCCCTAGAACAACATTTCAGTGTTTAACACAGTAGTTGACATTTCGGCAGTTTTATTAAGGGGAAGTTGAAACTTTAATTTGAATGAGTTCCAAGAGATTGTCTTAGGAGTTTTAACTATGTTTGCTAATTAAATATTAACATAAATCTTTAAGATGGATATTGTTCCTCCTTTTTATAGGTGAGGATGCTGAAGGTCTAAGGGCTAAAGTAATTTGTTTAAGGTTGGAGGGATCGAAAGGACCAGACTCAGGTGACAGTCTGAATCTAAACTCATTTTGTTTTAATTATACCAGTGGTTCTCACTGAGGCCCCAGAATCTTGTTGACAGTAGGGGATTGGGAAGTGATATTAAAGTAACAACAACAACCACAACATCAACACAAACACAAACACTATATGATCCTGCCTAGTTCCTTCCCCAGTTCAGGGGCGTGAAGATGAAGACAGGCAGATAGGAATATGCTCCTATGTTTAGAATCCCTGCACCTCCACCTGCTGGCAGATAGAGTACTTTTTGTTAAGGGCCTTAATATTTGGTGTAAGAGGCAAATTTTGTGTTTGGCCATTTGCTATTGAGCTAATAAACTAATAAGGCAAGCTAAATACATGGTGTAATATAAAATACAAAGAAGATATATCAATGGATATACTCAGGAGGGTACAGTTTATTCCAGCTGGACAGTTTAAAGAAGTTAGCTCATATCTCATTTTCATCATTGCGAAACCAATGTGTAAATTAAGAAGTTGGTATATGGGACTTAATTCTTGGGGGACAGTTATTGTAGTTTCTTATCAGATGTAATATTGGGTACTTAGAAGTTGAGGGTAAACTAAGTAGAATGTTTGAGATTACCATTATTTAATTTTTGCTTATTTTTCTATAGAATTTTTCTCTTCATGGTGATACCTTGAAAAACAATCTTAATTGTTCTGTCTGTGCAATTGTGTATCTTATTTTATACATTTACTTATAAATATTTTCATGTTATATATTCTTTGTAAATTTCTCTTTTTAATTAGCCTGTTCTTCTAGAGAGTCATTATTCTATATGTTAATCAATTATTTTTACTAAATAATGGATATTTAGATTATTTCCAGGTTTAAAAAAATATTAAAACACCAACTATGTGCTCATAGTCTTGTCCATATTAAGATAATTTAAGATAGAGTCTCTGAGAAAAGGAATTATTGAGTTAAAGGGTATAAATATGTTTAAGGCTCTTGCTACATATTAAAAAATTGTTTTCCAAATTAATTTTTCACATTTTCCTGATACTTTCAGAGAATTTCTGTTTCATTGTACTCTTGCCAGTAGATCCTATTATTATTTTCTTCAATCTCTTAAAATTTAATAGGCACTGTTACTTTACATTTCTCTAATCACTGGTGATACTAAAAACTTTCAACATGTGTTTATCCACTGTTTACATTTTTCTTCTGTGAATTGTGTGCTCATTTCCCTTGTTCGTTCTTGTATTCTTTTGGGAGGTAATGCCTAGCTTTTTTCTTTCTTGCTTTCTTGCTCTCTTGCTTTCTTGCTTTCTTGTTATCAATTTGTATCCACTCCCATAAAGTATATCTTCTGATCTTTTTTGTTTGTGATTTATTGTTGTTTTTTTGTTTGGATATTTATATTTGATCTTGGTTTTTTGTTTGTTTGTTTTTATTCTTATTTTTGTTTTTAATGGCTTGAGTGTTTTTTCCCCCATAATTTGACTCTTTAATCAATCTGGAATTCATTTTGGCATATGGTCTGTTATAAAAATCTATATTGCTTTCCAAGTTGGCATCAACATGTATTGGCTAATCTGTGCATTCTGTTATGAATTTGACTCCTTTACATACTCTTGTGCTTGTACGTTATCTTTTACAGATTTGATGTCGTACTTAAACATTATGATTGGATGTAGTGATGGAATAGAATAGTCGGGGTCCTATATAGTAGTGATGTGGGATTATGGATAATTTATCTTTGACTCATTTAAGTTACATTGTTTTACACACACACACACACACACGTGTATATACATTTATAAATACACACAAGTACAATTCTTTGCTCTAGAACTATGAAGAAGTATTAACTATGCCATGTTGCCTGTTCACACTATGATGTGTTTTCCTTTGTAAGTAAAAGTTAATTTTTGCAGGATGTTCTGATTAGTGATGGTAATGCAAAGTCATGATGAATGTGCTATTATGTAGTTTGCTATGTTAGAACATCACTTTGGGATTATTTAGTTTGGTGATTTGATACAGTGCCAGTGATTCTCCATTAGGGTTGACTACTGTGATGTTATTATTCATATTGCTACTTCCTCCTGAGATTTGCACTGGAGCATTAGAATTTTTTTTTCCAGGGCAAAATGCAGTTAATATTCTTCAGGATTGCTATTTCCCCTATTGTAATTATTTAATTAGCTAGCTTGGGAGTTCTTTTCTCTTATTTAACTTGAAAAATAATCCTATATTTCCTAACTTCTGGTAGCATTATTGCTTTCAAAAATATTAAAAGTTTTTTTTTTCTGTTTGGAAAAATCTATACACATTTATTGTACAATATAGAAAGGTATGTAGAAGTTTGATCTCAGAATCAGATTCCAGAGGTCACAGTGGAAGGATTGGTGGAAGAGGTCATGAATATGGATAGGACTAGGTTACATTTGGACAGATGTTGCCTATTCAGTTAACTCCAGGAATTAAGGTGGCATGTAAATGAGCATAGTAAAGACTATGCAGGTCTAAGGGGATTAGCTACTATTCAACTTTAGCTGATTATTTTTATATTTTTCATTATTTCCATTATTATCAGACCTTAATTTTTTCCCTTAAGAGGTGTTGGCAACCTGGATTTTGGTATGAATTCTCCTAATTTCTTAATATTGGCAGGTCACACATTTGTGATTGCTTACTTAGGAGATCTAAAGAGTATGTGGGGATGAGTCTGGAAGGTAATGGATGATTAAAGAACGTTAGGCCCCAATCACTGATGGGAGGTATGATAGAATTAGTCCCTGAAGCTTATGAAAGGATGGTGAGTAAACAGATCTCTTGCTCTGGTTCTTGATACTTCTTTTCTGCATTTATTGTCTATTTGAGGCTTGGCGTGATGTAATGATGACCATGACTAATGATGTCTCCAAAGGCTTGCAATCTTTTGAGTATTAAAGAGAAGTAAAGAAGAAAGTATAATAAAGTACAGTGAATGCTATAATAGAGGAAGTACAGGGTTACTTTGAATCCTAGGAGAAGGTTATCTATCTCAGATTTGGGTGATTAAGGGAGGCGTCCCGTAAAAGTGGTATATCAGCTGAGTTTGAAGATGGGGTGGTAGTTGGGTTGTGTTGTGGGTAGAGAACAAAGTTTGCAAAGGTCTGAAGGCTAGAGAGGATGGTACATTTAGGAATTGGAAAATAATTTACTTCTTATAACTGTTTCTGATTTTTAACACTGTTTTATATCATTGACATCTTAGTCACTGTTTATATGTGGTGAAGGATGATGAATTGAGTAAAAAAGATGAATAAATAGATAACTGATCGAACATAAAGTGCAGTGATAAATGCATCTGTGAGAAGGGACGATTGCTGCCCTTGTGGTCTTATATAGTAGGGTCCTTTGTGTTGAGTCTTGGCTTTTTTATCAGAATAAAGATGTTAAGGGCATATGCCTATTATATTTCTGATTACTAGCTGGTGAATAGAATGAATGAATCAAGATTCCGAAGGGTCTCTACAGGGTAATGAATTGGCTTTATCCAATACAATTTTATCTTGAGTATATTGCACTGCTCTTAAATCTAAAATAATTGTTAAGTACAAGATGGGAAAAGTTTATGAATAGTGGTGTGTGTGTGTGTGTGTGTGTGTGTGTGTGTGTAGAAAGACACTGCAATATGGTCACTCTAAAAAACCAAGGATGTATGAATTTAGTTTAGTACTGGATGAAGGAGTTGATCATTCCATTCCTGTTTGGAACACACCTGGAATGCTATTTTCAGCTTTTGGAGCCACGGTTTAATAGGCTATAAGTGAAGCAGAACATCTTCAGTGGAAAGGAAATAGAGTAGCTGTCCAACAAAACATGACTGCTATGACGAGAGTTGAAGGACTAAAATATGTTTTTAATCTGGAAAACAGAGAACTTCTGGGGCTGTTGATATGGCTTTATATTTTAAGAGGGTTAACATGGAAAATGTGAAACCACATTTAAAAGCTAATCCAAGGGGCACCTGGGTGGCTCAGTTGGCTAAGTGCCTGACTTTGGCTGAGGTCATGATCGCATGGTTTGTGAGTTTGAGTCCTGCCTTGGGCTCTGTGCTAACAGCTAGGAGTCTGGAGCCTGCTTCCGATTCTGTGTCTCCCTCTCTCTCTGCCCCTCCCCCGCTCATGCTCTGTCTCTCTCAAAAATAAATAAGCATCAAAAAAATTTTTTTAAAAAATTTTTTTAACGTTTATTTATTTTTGAGACAGAGAGAGACAGAGCATGAACGGGGGAGGGGCAGAGAGAGAGGGAGACACAGAATCGGAAGCAGGCTCCAGGCTCTGAGCCATCGGCCCAGAGCCTGACGCGGGGCTCGAACTCAGGGACTGCGAGATTGTGACCTGAGTCGAAGTCGGGCGCTTAACCGACTGAGCCACCCAGGCGCCCCCCAAAAAATTTTTTTAAGGTAATCTGATTATCTACTTTAAATGGCTCTGCATCCTGCATGTACAAAACTAGCAAAGACTAACAAATGCATCTACAAGAATTCATATATCATAAAAATATCACAACAAAAAATGAGAAAAAAGGAACCTCAACCTTCTATATACTACTTTGTGTTTCTTGTGAGTGGATTTTCCAACCATGTTGGTTTCTGAATACAGGACCTAAAACATCAAGGATACACTATATCATCTTCTCTCCAGAGAGAGAGAGTGAGAGGGAAAGAGAAAGAAAGATTGCACGAGAAAGACAGGCTTATGCCAGGTCTCTGCAGAGTACTTGCTTCTAAGGTAGCCAAATTATGGATGACAATTGGTTAACATAAGCACAACCAATACTTCATTAATTCAAGTAAGAGCTTTTATTAGTAATTTTGATTATTTTCCTTGAATATAAAAATATGTTATTTTCTACTTGAAGCTAACTCCGAAAAACTTTTCTGCTCAGGAACAATTTCTGTGGATGGAACGCTGGGTGCATAAGAAAGAGTGTACAGCATAGTTTGTTGAATTACAGAGGTTCTGCTCTGTGAGCAGCAAGTTATTATACAATTGGGCAGGGATCTCTGATGTGGCACCAGTAAAGGGAGCACTGCTGAAATGGAGAGTGTTTTTAATATGTACATTTGCAGGGTCTTAGACTCAATTAGAGAAGGAATTTGGTTTGCAGTTTACCCTGACTTTCAGTAACCTGAGAAGCAGAGATGAAGAAAGGAACAATTTGCATGTAGAACAGCATTCAGACAGCTAAAGAAAAACAGTAAGACACTGATTTTCCATTTTGCTTACTAAAAGCCTGTGCATGAATTCTGCTTTCATTCCCTGTCTTCATGATAGCTCAGAGGGCAGTCTTTCCTGACTTAACTTACTCAGATATTCATTTGAACCTGCTCTCCTTAAATCTTCAACTAGTCTGCCCTCTGCAAAGGAATTCTCAGTCAGTCTTAGGAAATAGAAATTAAAATTGCTTCTGAATACTAATATCTATCCAATATGACATAGATCAGATTAATCTTTTTTTTTTTTAATTTTAGAGAGAGAGCGCACACATGCACATAGCGTGAGGGGGATAAGAGGGGAGGGAGAGGAGCAGAGAGAGAGAGAGAGAGAGAGAGAGAGAGAGAGAGTAAATCCCAGGCAGTCTCCATGCTCAGCATGGAGCCCAATGCTGGGCAAGATCCCATGACCCTGGGATCACGACCCAAGCCGAATTCAAGAGTCAGACACTCAACCGACTGAGCCATCCAGGTGCCCCGATCAGAGTAATCTTAATTAAGATCATGCCCAGTAGGGATCAAACTTTAGCCCACAGCATAAGATTAGTACACCTTAGATTACTAATAAGCATATTTAGAAATAATATAAAAACCAAAAGGGATTTTCTCTCCCTTATGTAGATTATGGGATACTGGGGAGGGAAACTGCTTTCCTCTCTCATACTCAACAATATTTAGTGGTATATATAAAGTATTGTGCCAGTTAGATGCCAAAAATTCATCTAAAAAGTCATGATGTTGTCTTTAATATTGTTATAATCTACATGGGAAGACAAAACTATTATACATAGAAACTACAGTGGTTATATAAACAGCAAATATTATAGGCATTGTATAGCAAAGGTTATCAGAACAGGGAGAGATCATTGTTGGTAGGATGGTCAAGGCCAGCTAAATAAGAGAATTCACAGAGTCTCGCAGTTTGAAAGGATCTCGAAATCATCTTGTCATAACCCATTTAGGGATTGACTAGTCGGCAGTCAGTGACCTCTAAAAATTGCACATTTAACATTTTTGGATGAGACTAAATCATAAAATATTTATTAATTTAGACTTGGGAGCTTTTTTGCTAGCTATTTATTGCCTTAAGAGGAACTCTAAATACTATTAGGAATCCTTGGTATTCTTCTTTTGATAACCATTTAGTGTGTATTCTCTTCTTGATAGCTCCAGCTGGATGAATGCTGAAGGAACCATTCATTTTTATTGTTGAATGTGAGTTGTCTACAAGAATAAATATAGGATAGTTTTTTATTTCATCATTTCTTATTCAAGTAAAAAAATGTGTGTTTTGGAATTTTTTAATTATTTTTTCTGGATTCAATGAGGTATTCTGGGAGATGGGAAAGTGTAACTTTAAATTCCTTTGATTTATGCAGTAGTCCTGAAAAAGGAAAGGAAAAGCTACTGTTAAATTCTGATGGAGGGTGAATTCAGAAGGGAGGGACAGATGAGTAGAAATTTTGAAGGATAGCCAGAACATATCAGTTTAGTCTCTTTGAAACCACGGAAAAGTTATAGTTTTGTAAAAGCCACAGTAAATTCAGTTGAAAACCATTGTTTTGTGTAAATGATGACCAAATGTGAATTGGAGGTGAAGTTCCTGAAGTTAGATTTGTAACGGACCTACTGTGGTGGCCTTGTAGCAGCGGAAGGAGAATAGAAATATCCTCAGATATTTATACAATTCTGTAAAAGACCAACAATCCCCAGAGAATGCATGACATTTGGGATCTTGAAGAATAGTGCAGGAATTTGGAGGCAATTGGTATGGCCTGGAGCCTTTCTTGGCGTATGCTAGCAAATTTTGGAAAAAAAGTTCTCTTTCCAGATGTGTTACATGCGAGAATTTCTCATGAGTTGCTGGAATGAGGACAATAAGGAAAACTAGAAACTGATGTATCCTTACCATCATTATGGACAGGCAAGAGGGCCAGTTCTTCAGAGACTGGCAGTAAATTGTGTGAGAGAGAACTGAAAGCAGGGATCCTAGCAGAGCTGTCTTGAGGGCTCTAGATGTGTGTTTGACTATATAATTACAGACAAATATGAAAAGACTGTTTCAGTCGCACTTGGAATTTTATAATTGAACAAATATTATGCAGTATCAAAAGTCTTTTTTATGTCTCTTTAAAAAAATTTTTTTTAACGTTGATTTACTTTTGAGAGAGAGAGAGAGAGAGAGACAGAGTGTGAGCGGGCAAGGGGCAGAGAGAGAGGGAGACACAGAATCGGAAGCAGGCTCCAGGCTCTGAGCTGTCAGCGGGGCTCAAACTCGTGAACCACGAGATCACAACCTGAGCCAAAATCAAACGCCAAACCAACTGAGCCACCCAGGTGCCCCTATGTCTCTTCTTATATAAAATAAAAAAATGTATGTTATTGAGCATGGAAAAAGGTATGGAAAGACAGACCAACCACCAGGCTGTTACCGTTGATTAGTAGAGGAAGAGTATAGACTGGTTCATTCCATGTGGACTCTGCAGCCAGACAGTCTGTTTCACTTATAATATGTGTGACTTTGGGGAGCTACCTAACCTCTTTGTGTCCATTTTTTCTTTCATAGAGTTGATAGGAAAATTAAATGAGGTAGTATGTGTAAAGTACATAGAATGGTGCCTGGCAAATGGCAGGTACTATATAAACGCCTTTTAGAATAAAATACAGTAAAATAAGATCCTCTAATCTTGAACTAGTGGAGAAAATATAGAAAGTTACTCTTTAAATCTTCCTTCTTCATTTCTACTGAGGACTAAAAACGGCATAGAGATTAAACTTCTCTATTAGCATTATATTTGGTTTTTGACTATAGAAGTGAAACTGGAAAGTAGTTCCTTATATATTCAGAAATAGAACGATAAAATATGAGCAATATTCCAATCAAAAATTACAATCATTCACAGTTCATTTAGTCCTGTGTAGTTAGTTAATTCTTGTTCTGCTTCATCTTGGGTTACTTGTCTCATGAACTCATCTGCTTTCAACTGGTATTCTAGAAATCCTCACTTTACTAGTTTTGCCTCAAAGTGATGTATCAGAATCCTATGCCCAAAAGGACCTGCCAAAGTCCTTATCCAAAGTTGGGTTCCAAGATTTCTTTTTGTAGATGAAGCATTCTAGCCTGTAGCTGATTGCACGTTCTTTCAGGGAAACATCAGAAAAATATATGTAAATGACAAAAGATTTAAATTTGCTGTGTTTGATTTACTTTAAAAGTGGAAGATCTGGGGCTCCTGGTTGGCTCAGTCGGTTAAGCCTCCAACTTTGGCTCAGGTCATGATCTCCTGGTTCATGGGTTCGAGCCCCACATCAGGCTCTCTGTGCTGTCAGCTGGAGCCTGCTTCAGATTCTGTGTCTCCCTCTCTCTTTGTCCCTCTCCTGCTTGTGCTCTGTCTCTCTCCCTCTCCAAAATAAACATTAAAAACAATTTTAAAAGTGGAAGATCTAAGGAGAGTTTATTATGATAATAATATAAGTGAAATTTGGTTGTTTCTGTGGCATGGAAAATATAAAATTCAATTAAAATTTTTTAAATAAATATTTAGTCTAAAAACATAGATTAACCTTATTTCCAAAGAAGAGTATATATTACTTCTAATTCATAAAAATGGACACCATGTTTACTGATAAAAATATCTTCAGCTATAACAGAATAATCCTGACATATCACAAAATACATCAAGTATATCAAGTAAAGAGATTCTATATGTCTGGAGTAGGTTCTAAACATCTGTATATGAATAAAACTTAGTGGATAAGTGATGTGGATCCCTAGTTGAAAACCACTGTTCTGGAAGATTTAACTTAAGTAAAGTTGTGGTTAACACTTTAAACACTAACAAATTATGATGACACTCTACTATTATCTAATATCAGGCAAAGCAGCACCAAGACTCTGGTGTCCATATCATTGACAGTGAGGATATTACAGTTTTCTAGGATCTTCTCATGCAGCAAACGATTTCTGAAACACCACAGTTTACAAATTTAATCTAGGGAAGGCTAAGCATCTCTTCCGATTTGCTAACTCAGTAATAGTAACCTATCAACTAAACTTAAATATTTCTAGCACTTCTCTTTTTACACGGTGAAAGAACAAGTCCTTTGTGATTGTCCAGGGTCTCTTTCAGAAATCTCAAGGACAGTTTGATGTGCAAAAGATATCATTTAGGATTCAATTTTAGGAAGGCAAAATATTGAAGATTGTTAAGAGATTTGAATATGTGGTTGAGATGGGTTCATGGTTATAGGGAAATAATACTTGGTTATCTATTTTTTTTAATGTTTATTTTGTTTATTTTTGATATGTAGAGAGAAGGTAGGAGAGGCAGAGAGAGGGAGACAGAGAGTCTGAAGCAGGCTCCCACCCTATCAGCACAGAGCCCAATGCGAGGCTTGAACTCCTGAACCATGAGGTCATGACCCGAGCTGAAGTCGGATGCTTACCCGACTGAGCCACCCAGGCACCCAATACTTGGTTATCTATTTAACCAAAGCAACAATAAACATGATTCTAAAGAAACCTCTTTCCTAGTGAGAGATTTTTTTTTTAATAATCAAGGAGATAATAAAGTCAACATAAATCATAGAAGGTTTTTTGATTAAGACACAGAATCCTTACTATCTGGGCAGATAAGAGGGTACAAGAGGGTAAAGAATAATATTTTACAACCTCTTATTAAAAGCAGGCCAATGTCCCCCCAAAATTTGCTATTAAAAAAATTTTAATGCTTATTTATTTTTGAGACATAGAGTGTGAGCAGGGGAGGGGCAGAGAGAGAGGGAGACACAGAATCTGAAGCAGGCTCCAGGCTCTGAGCTGTCAGCACAAAGCCTGGTGCGGGGCTTGAACCCACGAACCATGAGATCATGACCTGAGCTGAAGTCGGACGCTGAACCGACTAAGCCACCTAGGTGACCCGAAAAATTTGCAATTTTTAACAGAGAATATAAATTATACTTTTGTATCAATATAATATCTGTTACTAAAGTTCTTTATGAAAATCTTATAAATAAGCCCGTCAAACCTTAGTTTTGACCACGACAAATACAATTTGTTTTCAAAACTTTGCCTAACATTTTTTATCCATACATATTTCAAAGTGGCAAAACTGAATTCATTCATTAACAGATTTAAGTGTATGTAGCTTCTCTGTAGCATATTAAAATAAGCAAAAAGTGTACAAATTTAAGTTATGTTTAGTAAATTAGTTGTTTCCGTATACCATCTTACTTAGAAATGGTCCAGGTATCTAATGACTGCCCACTAACTAACTAAATTTAGTATTGGTGCAAGATGTTAAGTTACCTAAAGATGTTGGAAACTGTCTTTAAACATTTTTTTTTAATGTTTATTTATTTTTGAGAGACAGAGCATGCATGAGACGGGAAATGGCAGAGAGAGAGAGAGAGATAGAGAGAGAGAGAGAGAGAGAGAGAGAGAGACAGGGGATTCAAAATGGGCTTCATTCTGGCAGCAGAAAGCCCGATGTAGGGCTCAAACTCCCGGAATTGGGAGATCATGACCTGAGTGGAAATCGGACGCTTAACTGACTGAGCCACCCAAGCACCCCTGGAAGTTGTCTTGAAGCTGACATAATTACTGTTGAAATAAAATGTGTCAGAATAAGTTTTCAATTTGGATAAATACAGATTTACATTTTTCACAATTTTAAACATTAAGTAGATATAGCACTAGTTTATTTGATCAGTAAGGTAAAAGTTTAGGAAGAACATAGTAGAATTAAAAAATCTCTGCATATGTTATACTTAATAATGGTATTAGAGAATAAATAGCTGTTTTTAATGAACCAAAATAAATAGTCTTATTTGCCAAAGATTTACCAATATTGCGTGAACTTGAATTCATGGAATATTTTGGAGTTCCCATAAGAATACCTTTTTTTTTTTCACACTGAAAGCATTAGATATTTAATTTCCTTAATTGCTAGGAGTTCAAGGACTGTTCTCTTTGTAGAAGTGCTTGTTTATCTCTGAGCCAATCAGAATAGAGCTACTTTAAGAGATTTATAATCTAATTTGGTTTTACCATCTGGAGATAGGCAAATATACAGTCACACAATGAGAAGTACATTTCTAAATTACAGACATGTAAACACAGACACTTAAAGAGAGGAGGCTGGTTTAATGATGTACCTGAACAACTTATATTCAGAAGTTTTGAAGAGTTGGATGGCAAGCCTAGAATTTTATGATAACAGCATTTGAACTGGAGTTGGTGTCCTGTGATGCTTTGTTACCATTCTTTCTACCCTACCCTACCTGGAAGGAATTCTGTTCAGTGAGTTCTGGAATAGGACTTAAGTCAGTGGTTTCCAAATCTTTTGATAGTACATCCCTGATAGTAAAAAATATATAAATTTATTGATTTAGGTATTAACTTATATATAATATAGTAATATGTTAATATATAATTATATATTTACTATACTATAATGTAAATATTATAATATAATAAATATTTATTTAGAAATGAGTGCTACTATACTAATATACTATGACATTATAAAACATGCACACAAAGTAGAAGTTAAAAAATTATCATATAATGAAATGAATTTTTAAAATAATTTTCATTTACTAACTGGAAAGAATTTCTTATAATTCTCATTAAGTCACTTTTTATTAGTATTTTTAAGGGAAAGCAATGGTAGAGAAAGGTGAACGTTCTTTACTTTGGAAAATCTTGGTTTAACATTTTGTAATATAGCAAAGACCATATAATAGGTTTTCCTTCTGATACTTGGTTTTTATGATTTTCATAGCTGAAAAAGATAACTTCACAAATATGTGCAGATACAAATGGGAAAAGTGTGTGACTGGTTGTGCTTTTAAAATAATGACTTCCATTTTTCCACCTACCAGTTATGCAGATTGTTGTTGTTTTATTCATCCTGTATCTTTTGTGCCTAGGTAAGTGCCTTGGCACACAGAATAATATTTGTTGAATGATTGTTGGTTTTTCAAACCTAGTAAAATCTTAATTCTTAGGTTGGCTCTGTCTTCCTGCCTTCTCCCCCCCTTCCCTATTTGGAAAGAGCTTCCTATGGATTCATTTTTTGCATAATCAGGTATGCTTTTAAGTACTAATATGGATTGCTTACATTTTTTTATTATAAGGAGAATACATGCTCATTTTAGAAAATATAGAAAATAACATGTAATTTCATCACATGGAATTTTGCAACCCACAGATAGCTTTGGCAATGTATATATTTTCAATATTTATTTATCTTGAGAGAACGAGAGAGAGAGTGTGTATGCAGAGGAGAGACAGAGAGAGGGAGAGAGAATCCCAAGCAGGCTCCTTGCTGTCAGTGCAGAGCCTGATTGTGGGGCTTGAACTCATGAATTGTGAGATCATGACCCAAACAAAATCAGGAGTCGGATGCTTAACTGACCGAGCCACCCAGGTGCCCCCAATATTGTTTTTTTTTAAACAATAATTTTTAAATAAATATGGGTAGTACAATGTGTATACTGTTTTGTATGTAGGTTTTTATCTTTAAAATATGTTAGAAGTATTTCTTCACTTGACTAAATATTTTTTTGAAACCATTTTAAGTGACTGTGTCATCATTATCTATGTGCCACAGTTTATTGAGCCATTTCTCTACTACTGGATATTTAAATTATCACCAATCCAAATATTAGGGCCAATGGCAGCTCTTTCAAAGATCTTATATATATTGCCTTGTTGTAAAAAACAGAATCTTAATCTCACTCTAAAGCTATAATTTTGATTTAAAATATCTCTGATGGCTCTAATTAAGATGGACTAAATAGAATCACTTTTTAAACCTTGAGACTATCTGCTTTTACTTTATTTTTATTAAAGTTTTTAAAGTTTGTTTTTGAGAGAGAGAGAGAGAGAGAGAGCGAGCATTGAGTTGGGGAGGGGCAGAGAGAGGGGAACAGAAGATCCTAGGCGGGCTCCATGCTGGCAGCAACGAGAATGATGTGGGACTCGAACTCACAAACTGTGAGATCATGACCTGAGCCAAAGTCTGACCCTTAACCAACTGAACCACCCATGGGTCCTTGATTTTACCTTATTATATTCTATTGAATTTATTCATAACCCAGAAATAAATCATGGGTTTTGAGAGAGCCAGTGAATTACAAACTTTGAAAAAATGGCAGTTACCTCCTGTTGAAATTTTATTTACCTTTTTCTGATTCGAACACTAATAAAGAAGATATATATGAAAATGTAGTGTTGTGCCTCCTTTCTGGACTGTATCCAAATATTTAAGCAGGTCATACTTAAATAGCAAATTATCGGGCACCTGAGTGGCTCAGCTAAGGTAAGTGTCTGACTCTTGATTTCAGCTCAGTTCAAGATCCCAGGGTTTCAGTTCGTGGGATTAAAGCCCTGCAGAGGGCTCTGTGCTGACACAGTCTGCTCAGGATTCTCTCTTTCCTTCTCTCTCTCCCCCACTTGTGCTCTCTCTCTCTCTCTTTCTCAAAATAAATAAACATTTAAATAGCAAATTATTATCACTATTTACATTCCTATGAGATAATAAGGTTAGAGCTTTTTCTTTTTTTTTTTTTTTAAAGTTTTTTTTTTTTTTTCAACGTTTATTTTTGGGACAGAGAGAGACAGAGCATGAACGGGGGAGGGGCAGAGAGAGAGGGAGACACAGAATCGGAAACAGGCTCCAGGCTCTGAGCCATCAGCCCAGAGCCTGACGCGGGGCTCGAACTCACAGACCGCGAGATCGTGACCTGGCTGAAGTCGGACGCTTAACCGACTGCGCCACCCAGGCGCCCCTATTAGAGCTTTTTCTAAAATTTTTGTTTTTCATTTATGAGCTAGGGGCAAATGAAAGGTAATTTAGCACATTAAACTCAACTCAAAGAACCTTGGTTACCCTGAATAATGCTTACTTTTTTATATTAATAAACATTTATTAAATATTGACAGATAATGTAGTCTTTAATGATCTCTAACTTAGACCTCCTTGGACTTTTTGCTTTTTAGAAAATTTTAAAATCACTCTAATTTTCTTTGGTTAACAAAGAGCTTTCACACTTGCTTTATTTCTTTTATCCCTTAAAAAATTTATGTGGTTAATATTTATATGATATGTGATCTAATATTTATTAGTTTTTTAAACAACTAAGATATAATATATGCAGATGAAAAATATTACAAGCCACTATTTCGTTCCTTTAACTGCTCTAACACAATCTCATTTAACTTTTACAGTAACCTTGTGAGGTTGGTATCAACTCATTTTTGTAAAAACTGATGCAGTGAAAGTTAAATTACTTAATCTAAGTCACATACCTAGTAAGTGGTACAGCTAGAATTCAGACCCATGTTTAACTGATTTCCTGTACTTCTTTTACTATGTACTAAGTTCTCCAAATATCTAGTATTTATTACTATTTAAAAACCTATATTGTTTGCTGATATTTCTTCTCTGTGATTCTTGTTATTTGGACACTTACGGAGACATAAGGAGAAGACACATAGGGAAAAGATTGAGGCTACCTGCTTTCCAGGGATATTACTGCTTTAATAGTTAAACAGGCACTGCTTTATCCGATTATGAACGTTTCTTATGTTTTCTCAGTGTGGAGTGTATGCTTCTGTCAATCTTTAGTGCTTTTGGAGTGTGCCTAAAATATGTGATGTTTTGTTTTCTAGCCACATTAGTTATATTTCTTAAATTTTGGGTTATTTTGCTTTACTAAATCTAAGTCTTTATACTGTTAATGAAACTTTACTCATTCAAGTTTGGACTTATTTCTGAGATTTCCATTGACTGCAGAATAGTTACAAGTTACAGAGACCTGCCATCAAGGCTTTCCCCAGCCTATTCCAGCCTATCATCTCATTTTTATAAAGGTAAAATGAGCCTATCACTCTAATCTCGCCCTCTGCTCCTTTACTCAAATATTCTCTTCCTACCAAGGTTGTCCTGTGAGCATATCAGGACCTTAGTTTACCTATATTTTTTCCTTGTACTTACAACCCAGCACTACATTTAAATCCCAGATCAACTGCCACCTTCTTTGTATAGGTTTTTGGTGTCTTCAGTTAGCTTTCTTTACAAGCTTTATTTTGAGGGGTGCCTGGGTGGCTCAGTTGGTTAAGCATCCGACTTTGGCTCAAGTCATGATCTCACAGTTTGCGGGTTTGAGCCCCACATTGGTTTCTGTGCTGACAGTTCTGAAGCCTGGAGCCAGCTTCGGATTCTGTGTCTCCCTCCCTCCACCCCTCCCCTGCTCATGTTCTGTCTCTCTCAAAAATAAATATTAAAAAAATTTTTTTAAGCTTTATTTTGAAATAATTATAGAATTAACAGAAAATTGCAAAGATAGTTTAAAGAGTCCTGTGCACCCTTCATCCCAGTTTTCCCCAGCGGCCATATCTTACACAATTATGGTAAAATATCAAAACAAGGAAATTGACATTGATACAGTGTATTTGTGTGTGTATGTGTTATTTTAGCACTTGTGTAGTGGATTTCTATTAAGTATTGTCACAGTCAATATATAGAATTATTCCATCACTGCAAAGATCTATTGGTATCACAGTTTACCAATTAAAGTGTAGAAATCTTACCTCTGTTGTCTCTTTACCCTCTTCTGTTGATAATATAATTGTCTTAATTTTTCCTATGTATATTGAAATCTATGCCACACAATATTATACTTTTGCTTTAATCATATAATTTAGAAACCTCAGGAGGAGTAAGAAAGCCTATTGTATTGGCTCATACTTTTTTTCCTCTTTTTATTATTTCTTATTCCTTGCTGATGTTCTAAGATTCATTCGTCATTTCCTTTCTATTTGGAGAACATCTTTTAGCCATTCTTTAGGGTAGGTCTGTGGGTGACAAATTCTTTTAGCTTTCCTTCATTTTGGATGTCTTGAGACATTCTAATGAAGATATCTAAGATATGTTTTATTTCTCCTTTAGTCCTGAAGGATAATTTTGTTGGGTATAAAATTTGGTGTTGACAGTTCTTTTCTTCTAGCACTGGAAAGATATTGCATCATTTCCTTTGGTTTTCCATTGTCTCTGATGAAATAGCTACTATCACTTGAATTTATTCCGCCCTATAAGTAAGATACCATTTTCCTCTGGGTGCTTTGAACACTGTTTTCATTGTCTTTAGTTTTTAGAAGTTTAATTATGATGTGTTTTGGTGTAGATTTCTTTGGGTTTATCTTGTTTGGAGTTGACTCAGCTTCTTGAATCTGACTTCCTACTGGGCCTTCTCTGACACTACCGTGGTCTCACTGCTACTTTATGGGGGTTGGAAGCCAGGATCCCCACATGATCTCCACTGACACCCTATTGAGGGGTCTTATTAGTTGCCTGATGAGGGTGGAAATCTGGGCTTCCCACCCAGCCTTTTCTGATGGGGTAGGGGTGGGGTTTACATTTTTTCCATATGATGTTTGGCTGGAGTGGGATGGTTACTATCTAAAAGTTTGCTGTACTGCTAGGTTGCCCCTTTCCAGTCTTTTGGCTGGAGAGAAGGTGCTTTTCTTTGACCTTGTCTGCTTTTGTTGGCTGTACCTGGGGGTTAGTCTTATACCTACTCTGGCATATAAAAAACCAAAAAGGAAAAACAAAACAAAACAACAACAACCCATCAGGCAACTCATCACCTGATGTTCCTTGGTTTCTGAGGTCCCTCTCCTCCCTTAGTGGGCTAGTGTGGTGCCCTGTCCATATCTCCATCACTGCACTTAGTCTGCAGTGCAGTGATTTGTTTTTGTTGGTCTTGCCCACCCAGTTGGGATCTTTGAGGGTAGAAACCATGTAACATTGATATTTATATAGAGCATTAATAAAGTGCCTGACACACAGTAGATGTTTGTAAGATTGAACTAATTGTTATATATTCATCTTTTTATTTCTAATATTAACCAATGTATGTGTAATATACTTGTTGCTGTCTAAATACATGTTAAATGAATTCATTTGTTAGTATGAAGCTGTGCAGTGTTTTTCATTGCATAATGAACAGAAGGACATGGGTAAGTTCTTTGCTAAATAGCCTATCTTTGAAATATTTTATTTATTCATCTAAATATCTGGAATCAGTAATTAGAAGGTAAGTAAAATGCTTTTTATAAAGTATTTCACTGGAAGCATGGTATGTTGGATGTAATGGTTCACATCTTGCTTCTGCTTTGCTGAGTGATACTGGACCAGTAATATATATGTGTGTATATATATATATATATATATATATATATATATACACATATATACACACACACATATATGTATATGTGTGTGTATATGTATGTATACATGTATACATATACACACACACACACACATATACATATATATGTGTGTGTGTGTGTGTGTATGTGTATATATATATATATATATATATATATATATATATATACACATACACATACACACACATACATACACATACACATAACTTTGAATTTTGGTTTTCTCACCTGAAAATACTGGCAGTTAATGCTGATAGTCTCTATGGGCCATTGTGAATACATTGGAAATCACTGGGCTATCATCAGTACTTTTATAAATGTTTACCTTTTGTCCTGATCCATTCTTGATATATTTTCCCAAACTCTGCTTTTTCTTATTTTTATTAAAATTTTTTTTTATAATCTTTATTCATTTTTGAGAGACAGCGAGAGACAGAGCACAAGCAGGGGTGGGGCAGAGAGAGAGGGAGACACAGAATCCAGAGCAGGCTCCAGGCTCTGACCTGTCAGCACAGAGCCTGACACGGAGCTTGAACTCATGAACTGTGAGATCATGACCTGAACTGAAGTTGAATGCCCAACTGACTGAGCCACCCAAGTACCCCTAAACTGCCTTTTTTCTTTTTTTTTTTTAATATGAAATTTATTGTCCATTTGGTTTCCATACAACACCCAGTGCTCATCCCAATAGGTGCCCTCCTCAATACCCCTCACCCACCCTCCCCTCCCTCCCACCCCCCATCAACCCTCAGTTTGTTCTCAATTTTTAAGAGTCTCATGTTTTGTCTCCCTCCCTCTCTAACCTTTTTTTTCCCCTTCCCCTCCCCCATGGTTTTCTGTTAAGTTTCTCAGGATCCACATAGGAGCTGCTTTTTCTTATGGTGACTGGTTCATGTTACTGGGTTTATTTATGGTCTCTTGGGAATCACTTAGCCTAGGTTTTTTGGTGATTCTTTCTATTTTGTAAGTAGGCTAATTCTTGCCTCTGACCTTGTATTGGTTTTTGGTTTTTGGATTTGAGGGGTGTGTGTGTGTGTGTGTGTGTGTGTGTGTGTGTGTGTGTGACTTTTCTCCCTCTGGCTTTGATGATGTCAGGACTTCTTATTCTTGTAGTCTTAATAGCACCCTTGCCATCATAATAGTCCTGCCAGATTGTGCTTTCTCACTCTTTAAATCTGGTAAAAAATGTGTACTTCGTTGTTGCACCCCCTGTATTTTTGAATACTTGGCGTGTAAAACCCTGAAAAAAAATCCTTACACATTTGTTACACAGCTGTAATCTACTAGTGTTATAAGTGCTTTGCACTGACTATTTAATCTCTGTCACATCTTTATGATTTCCATTGGGTAGGATGAAAAAATGAGAGGATTAGCTTTGCACTTCCCAAATTTCTCAGTAAGAAGGAAGAAAATGTGCTTAACTTTCCATTCTGTGCTTATTTTGTATTCTTTGCAAGTGACATTATCTAAGAGTGAATTTTTTACCATAGTAGTTCTGTTTTTGTTGACTGTCATTTCCATTTTTATTTATACTAAAATACATGTGAATCAGTTTATAATAGAGATTATGGGTAGATTCAAGCAGCTTGTTCTAGCTCTAGCACATGAAGAAGAATGTTGTGGCTGTATTTGGTTCTAGTTTTGCTCCCGACTGGTCTATGACTTTAGTGAAGTCATTTAAACTTCGTGAATGTATTTTTCCAACCATCATCTGAAATGGTTACCTCCTAGAATAAATTGAAATTAGGAGAATGACTAGCAGGATCCACAATTCTGTGAATACTTGCTAAATACTTGGTAAGAAGTTAACTGACTTTTTAGATCTTTGATGGTAGATTCTAGTTATAAACCTTTAGGCTCAGTCTTCTCCTACAGTTGACTTTGTATTCTATTTGCATTTTAACCTTATTCTTTACACTTACCTGCTTTTCCTTTAGCTTTATCTCAGCCCCACTCTTCTTCTCATGACACCAAAATGATTGCTTCTGTGATTTTCTCCCCTTCCACAATTGTGAGAGTATAAAAATCCAAGGGATAGAGAGAAAGAAGACAGGATAGCAACCTCTGCCTCACCTTTTATCTTTTGAGAATACTTTAGCTGACTTAAGTTGCCTACCTGTTTGTTGACCTTTGTGGGTCTTGCATGGACATGATCAGTCTGTAGGCAGCTAATTATCAATTCACACAATATGTTTTTTGGGATCATATGTTTTTTTGTTTATCAGAAACAGAAGTAAAAGTTGAGAACATAGTTTTCTAAGTCCAATTTCAGTTGTCGGTATTTGGAATAGTTTGTTACCCACATCTTTGCTTTTGATGGTGCTCTTGGCCTGAGAACACTGTGACCATTTCAGTATTCCACTGTTTTTTAAAGTTTCCCAAGGGCTACATTATTGGGGACTTTCCTTATGTGAAACATAAAAGTGTTGTTGTTGTTGTTTAAATTGCGACCATATTTTTTTATTAAAATCTGTTGCAATTCCACTGAACACTAAGGCAGAGATTTTTCCAAACATTTGCCTTGAGCTGTTGTTTCTATTTTTAATTTTATGGAAACTAACTTTTTTTTTCTGATTATAAAAATAATATCTGTTCATTCTAGAGAACTTAGAAAATGCTAAGAGGTACAATGAAGAAATATATATCATTAGTGATGTATCATCTAGGAAGAAGTTGTTAACACTTTAATACATATTATTTTTTAAGGATATACAAGCACATATATTTATTTATTAACAACATTGGCATCATATTTATAAATGGATTGTTGGACATAGTTTAGTATTTATATTTTCATTTGTTATTAAATACTTAATGCAGTCAAATATGTAATGTATGTAAATTATAAAGCATGAAAATAAGATAAACATCTTTGTACTGCTTTCCAGGCTAAGGTAGATGTCATCAACAACTTTGAAACCCTTTGAGTTGCTCTGCTTCATTATATTCCTATTTCCTCCTTCATCAGAGATAACCAGTAATGCTACATTTTGTATATATCATTTACTTCTGTTTTTTGTAGTTCTGTGTGTAACCACAGCTAATATATTATTTAGTTTTCCTTGTTATTTGGTCTTGATAAAAAAGGTAACAGATCTTGGGTTTGCATTTTACACTGAACACTATGTTACTACAAATCGTCCATTTCTTGGTGGCTCTTTTATTTTCATTGCTCTAGAAAAGTAGTAGGATGTACTTTACCATTCAACTAAAGGTGGATACTGGAAGATGGCAAGTTTGGTGACCTTGAAAGTAGTATAGTATGGTTTGGTATGTAAGATTATATATATAATGGTTATGCATGTGCATATTATATTGTACATATTATCACTGTTTTACTTAAATTGAAGCTGTGTTATATTAGGTGTTTGATTCTAATTATAAGATTGTTTTTATCTCTAGTAATGCTTTTGCTTGATATTTCATGTAATATTTAAAAAAAATTATACTGGCTTTTCTTGTTGTCAGTAGTATTTTCATGGTGCAATATTTATTTTTACTTTTTTTGAAAATAAGTTTTTAGTTTGTCTCTTTAAATAGCATATCCTTTATCAGCATTTACTAATGGGCATTCAATCTACATTTTTTATCTGCTACTGATGGTATTTGAAATTTCATCTATCTTCTGAACTTGAGTTTTTAAAAATTATTCCACCCTCTATCTCTCAAACTCTCTTTCCTCTTTTGAGAGTTAAATACACTTTCTGTTCTTTGTGTAGTTAGCCTAGAAACACCCTTAGACAAGTCTGAAGTTAATCAAAAACCTTTCTCTCCACCTGGATAGGGACCTTACATTATCTAAATTCCATTCATCTCCCACCTGATCTGTGATATCATTATTTTATACTTCATTAAAAAAAATTTTTTTTAATGTTTATTCAGTTGAGAGAGACAGAGCACTAGCGGGGGAGGGGCAGAGAGAGGGTGACACAGAATCCAAAGCAGGCTACAGGCTCTGAGCTGCCAGCACAGACCTGACTTGGGGCTTGAACCCACCAACCATGAGATCATGACCTGAGCCACAGTCAGCCTCTCAACTGACTGAGCTACCCAGACACCCCAATACTTCATTCTCTTTTTAGTTGTACCAGACATTATTATTACATACAATCAATGCTAGTTTATATTTGCCGCATTTTAGCTCTTTATTCCTTCTTTCCCTTGATCTCAGACCTTCCATTTGAGATTACTTCCCTTCTGCCTGAAGTATGTCCTTTATAATTTCCATTGATAGAAGTCTGTCTTTAACATTTTCAGTTTTTCCCCTTATTTAGTTTGAAAATTTTTTTTATTTCACCCTTATTCTTAAAAGTAGGTATGTAATTCTGGGCTTGCAGTTCTTTTCTTCAGTACATTACATATTATTTCACTGTCTTCTAGCTTCTATTTTTGATGCTTTTAAGTTAGCTGTCAGTCTGGGTGCCATTTTGAATTTAATTTATCCCTTCTCCCACCATGTGATTTTAAAATTTTCTCCAAGTCTTTGGTTTTCAGCAGCTTCATTGCGATTATATTTGTAAGTAGATTTTTTTTACAAATTTATACTATTGGTTTGTTGTATATCTTAAATCTATGGATTGGTGTCTTTAATCAATTCCAGAAAATTCTCAGTTATTCGTTCTTTAAATATTGCCTTTGCCTCAATCTCTCTGCATTCTCTTCATGGAACTTTAAATGTATATTAGATTCATTTCATACTAAACTGCTTGTTATTATCTGCTCTATATTTTTCACCCATTTCTCTCTGGCTTCATTCTGTATAATTTCTGATCTATTTTCCACTTAACATTCTTATTTCTACTGTGTTCCATCTATCAATGGTATTCATAAAATTTTGAATTTCAGTTTTTTTTCTTTTCTAGTTTCCATTGTTTCCCTAAATCTGGAATCTCTCCCCTCTCTCTCTCTCTCTCTCTCTCTCTCTCTCTCTCTCTTTCTCTCTCCCTCTCTGTCCATCTCTGGCTCTCTCTGTCACTTGTTTCTTATTTCTGGGAGGTATTTTCAATAATTTTATTTTTTCAAACAGTGTAAGAAGAGTTGTAATGTCTGTGCTTGTTCATTATAAGACCTGAAGTCTTTATGGGTGTTTTTCTTTTTGTCCACACTCATGGATCTTGATTTTCTTTTGTGCCTGCCTTTCTTTGACTCTGACTTGGCTAGTGTCCCTTGAGGCCTGGGATGAAAGTTCCTTTCTCCCAAGATATTTTGTTTATTTCTGTCAGGTACCTTAGAGCACTACTAATAAGGGACTGTCTTAAACCAAACTCATGTGGTCCATCCAGGCCTGGGTTCCAAAGGCTTGTGAGCCTGAGACTTAACTTCTGCCCTCCTCACTCTTTCAGGTTTCCAAAATGAACCCAAGTTTGAAGTTTCTGGAATTGTAACTGGCAAATGCCCTCAGTTCACCTTTAGCTTTGGTGCTGTAAGTGTTCTTACTTCTTTGGGTGTAAGTTTTCTCCAGGAATTTGTCTCCATGGTTCACAGTAGCTTATTAGCATTTCAGTGCTTTTGACTTGGATGTTTATGATATTTTATCTAACATTTTTGTTTGTTTTAAGCAGAAATGTTGGTTTGAGTAACCTAGCTCTCCATTATTAGAATTTCTGTTGTGATTTGATGTTGTTAGTGCTGACTCAGTTTCTTTGGAACTTTATTTATGGGTTCTGTAGTCTTTCTGAGAAAAGTTGTAGTGGCTTCAGTCAGGTGCTTGTAGGGTGGGGGACACTGATCGCATGAGTCCAATTTTAACTAAATTTTCAACTTGGTATTTTTTGAGTCCCAGACCCATATGCAGGCTGTTCAGTGGCCACAAATGCTCAGGGTAACTCGCCTTCTTACCCCTGTCCCCTGCCCTGCTCTCCTCTTTATGAAGAGTCATTGTGGAAGCAGGCTTGTGTCTATGCCATGTGATTTTGTGGGATATGTATTTCTCTAGTTCAGTTTTTATTATGTGTCTAGCCCTTTGTTGTTACTGCTTTTTTACTGCGTCTCTACTTTGATTCCTTGCCCTGCATGAGCCAGAGGCTTTATTTCTTGTCCCCCTTGTGTATTCATTAAAAATGAAGTTGTAGGCCAAGTATTGGCAAACTTTTTCTGTAAAGGGCCAGATAGAAAATGTTTTAGATTTTGCAGGTCATACAGTGTTCTTTGCAACTACTCAGCTCTGCTGTTGTGATATGAAAGCAGTTGTAGATAGTTCTTAAATGACGAGCATGGCTGTTCAAAAAACTTTATTGACACTACAATTTGAATTTCACATAATTCCATTTGTTAAGGTTTTTCTTTTTTCTTTTCAACCACTAAAATTTTAAAAAATGTTCCTGCTTATGACTATAAGCTGGATTTGGCTTGTGGACCAAGTTTTTCTGACTCATGTTTTAGGTTATTAAGATATCTTTCCTCCTTGCTGCTGTCATTCTTGGCCCTTTTAGAATTTTTCTCACTTCCATGCAAGCTTAAGCTTAATATTCATTTTAATACAAGATTGAAAGAATATTTTTTGTTTTATCTAGGATTTTTAGGTGTTTTGCAATGTTAGGATTTCAGGATATATATCTCCAGACTCATATTTACTTCATCATTTCATATTAAGTAATATATAGTAAAATATAAAAGAAATGACAGAACATTTCCTTTTTCAGATTTTATGATCCTTCCTGATCCATATTATATTCTTTGTTTTTACATAACTGTAAGAGTTTATGCATGCTGTTTTGTTCTATATTCTCATTTAACGTTCCTTGGATTTTTATGCATCCCTGCAATCTCCCTATTTATTACTTAATAAATATGTAATATTCTTTGTTTTACTATTATAATTCTAGGTTACTTTAGTTTTTTCTTCAGCACTTAAACATGTCATTCCATTGTTTTCTGCTTCCATTGTTTCTGATAAGAGAGATCCATTGTATTCTAATTGTTCTTTGTCTGAATGTCATGCATATCATTTTTCTAGCTGTTCTCAATATTTTTCTTTATTGTTGAGTTGTACAGTTTACAGGTGAGGGTTTGTGGGGTACTTGTATATCAGTTTTTAGCCTTCTTGGAGTTTACTGAGCTTCTTGGTCTGTGGTTTGAAATCTTTCATTAGTTTGGGGGAATTCTTATTCATATCTCTTAAATTTTTCCCCCCCATATTGTGTTTCTCTTCCTTCTAAGAATCCAGTTATACATCTGTCGTACTGTGAGAAATGGACTCATTAATCTCTGATCCTTTTTCTGTACTTTCATAGTTTGATTTCATTAATGCTTTCCTCTAGTTTATTCAGTCTGCTTCTAAGAACATCCAATAAATCCTCATTTCAGATACTGTATTTTTCAGTACTAGAATTTCTGTTTGATTATTTTTTGAATTTTTATTTCTCTGCTGAAATTGTCTACATGTTCTCTCTCATTTCTTCCAGTTTTATAAATTCTTTACATATTTATAGTAAGTATTTTAAATTTTTTGTCTGCTAATTTGGACAACTAGGTCATCTATGGGTCTACTTCTATTGCTGTTAAGTTCTCCTGATTCTGAGTTACATTGTTCTGCTTCTTTCCATGTCTCAATTTTTGATTCCTTTGCTCTTCCAACAGAGTTTTGAGAACTAAGCACTTAAGGCTGTAGATTTCCCTTTGTTTTCCAATACCCTTTCTGTCTTCCCATATGTTGCTTACTTGGTTATGGACCTGTGAGCAGAGGTGGACTATGAGGGGGTGATCGGAAAGTAGGAATAACTAGGTTTGTGTTTGGACATCTCGAGATTTCAGTCTCCCATACCAGCCCAAGGGTTGGTATTAAATATTTGACTGGTTTCTCCTTGTTCCAACATTTTTTTTTTTTTTAAATCTATGGTAGGATTATTCCTTTCTCACCTGTGACCCAGACTTGGCAGCTGTCTCCAGTGAAGATAATGGATGTCATTTTCTGTTAACATCGAGGAGGGCTTGTTTCCTTCTGGTACTTTGTTCATTTAGATTTTTGTTCCATTCATACCTCATGTGTAATAAGAAATATATTTACTTTTTGATATGTATTTTCATTGTTGTTATTGGTGTGGTGAGAGCAATGGTCTACTGTGATTTTCTACAGCATAATTAGAACCAAATATCCTTTTTCTTTGAATTTAGGGTTTTTAAAATTTAAAGTTTAGTTTTTAAAAATTTCTTTCAGCTTTTACATTCATTGCTGAAATATTAGCGTGGAGGGAAAGTAGGTTGAAATCTCATGGCTACTGTGTGTGTATGGGTAGGCAATAAAAGAAATGATAAAGAATCTTTGTTTCAGTAATGCTTGTGTGCATATATGACTATTTTGGGGCGGAGGGATGGGGTTGGATATAGGAAGAATAATTAGGCTACTGATGACCATTAACATTAAGACATACATAGGTCTTTTAGTTAGTTTAATAAACTACTCACTGATTTCTAAGATCAGGGATTTTTCACCCCTCACAAGAAAGACTTTCTGGAATTTAATTATCTTTAGTATCTGGAAGTCTTGCTAAACTTTATTGTTTGTCCCTTAATCTCTCCTTTTTACACCTACATCCCTTTAATATCTTCTTTGTGATGGTACTGAGTACCTTATTAAGTTCTCAAGGGGTTTTAAAGTTCCTTAAAGCTTTGAATCTTTATGTACTGAATATTAGTACTCCATTCTGAGACTCATAAAGCTAAGAGTTCAGGGTAGAATTGTTAGAATCTTGTATATTGTTTTCTGTTTTCATTTATTTAGCACTGTGCATTCTGGTCTAAACAGCATTGTTTAGTTCATTTAAACTTATTTTTGAAGATGACCTTTCATATTTGCTGAATTTATATGGAATAACCATTCCTTCAAACATTCCATTCATTGTGACTCATTTCCTTAATGTCTTTTTTTTTTCCACTTTAAATTGGGATCATGTGCTGGCTTTTTGTTTTTTTAACATATGTATCCCTCTTTTCTTTACAATGGGCACTTTTTCAGCCTTACTGAGGTATAATTGATAAATAAAACTATAAACCATTTAAGTGTACAGTGTGATGATTTGATATGCGTATACTTTGTGAAATGATTTCCCCCATCGAGTTAACGAACACATCTGTCACCTCACAGATTTACCCTTTTTTGTTGTTGGGAACATTTAAATTCTGTTTTTTGCTTAAAAGCAAATTTCAATTATACAATACACTGTATATAATCACCCTGTTATACATTAGATCCTCAAACTTTATCTTATAAATGAAAGTTTGTACCTTTTTAACAACCTCTCCCTATTTCCCTCATCCCCTACCCGCCATCCTCTGGCAGCTACTTTTCTACTCTGTTTCTTGAGTTTGACTTTCTTTGTTTTTAGATTATGCATATAAGTAATACTAACACGTGGGCATTTAATTGACTTAATGTGTTTCCCAACATCTTAGAAAAGTTATTTATATAAAAAGTTTTCTGAACTTAGAAGAAGATTTATCATGTTATTAATTGTCCAGTTACCATGTAAACCTCATTAAAAAGGGGGACTGATTTTTCCTATTTATAGATCAGGAAGTGTCTGTCTGGATGCTAGAGTGTAACATATTTTTCCAAACATTGACCCAAAGATTTGGGTTGAGCATTATACAGTATTTGTAAAAATGTTTCTTCTTGAGAAGGAGAGAGTTTGTGAAACTTAGCTGTTTTTAAAAAATTGGGTACATACAGTTATATCTTCAATAAGTTATGAGAGGCAAGATTGTCCTAATTATTTGGGGAAAGAGCTTGAGATTTAGAGTTAGGTTTAGTTCAAATCTAACCATATCTGGGAAATAGCTTTTTAAAAAAATATTACAGTCTCTGTTCACCGTCTTTCCTTAATGCTGTTTTAAGAATGGCAATATTTTTTAAATGCCCATGAAAAAATGATTTCACTGAAATAAATTTCTTGTTTGTTGTGTTATATGCATTAGCCATGAGGGTGTTTTTGTTAAGTTTGATACTTAGAATATGTGTTAGATTAAATCTTGGTAACATTAGGTTAGAAAGATTGTGAATGGACTGTATTTTATATTTCTGGGAAGTACTTATCTTCTAAAACTTACATTATAGAATCCTCATTAATATATGGTTTCTTATGGAAAGGGGATGGATAGAAAGTTTTGCTAATATGGAATAGTTTTTTAATGTTTACTTCATAGGCCTGTCCAGTAGTGTGTGTGTTTATTTATTTATGGCATATGTATATAGTAGTAGATAAATAGATCCTTTTATCTTTATAGGAAATTGAATTTAAATAAGCTTGATAAATGATCTCATTGGACCTGAGAAAGATTTTGCTTAAAGAGTTGGAAGCATGTAGAATATTTTGTCTGAAGTTTATTTGGTTGAAAATGAAAGCAATTTCTATTGACCTATCTAGAAAATAAAATTTTATTAGTGCATAATAACTGAATCTTCTGGAGAACTCTTTCTTTAGTTCTCTTTCTGATTCATTCCACTGATGGCCTGCAGAGGGCATTACATGTATGGTAAATACAGATAGCTTTGTGTTTTCAGTTTTCATCTAAAGTCATTGTACGTGGTGAATAGTTTCTGAGTTATTATTCACATATTCTATGATATATAATAAATATGAGGATTATTATCTTTAGTGATATTGGGTTGAGGGAAAAGATAGTTACAAAACTATAAAATTAATTCAATTATAGTGAATTTTTTGTTACAATAATATTTTATTTTACTGTCGTTTCATTTTTTCTGAGGACTAAATGAAGGAACTAGGCTTAAAGGGATTTTAATAAATATAAATATAAATAAAACTTCCTAAGAATTGTTTGCCTGGGATGCATTAGTTTATGAATCAGGCTTTAATGTATGTGTGCTAGTCTGATCTTACATGAAATGCCATGGAAGTGATCCTTCCCATTGAACAACAACAACAAAAAGAATAAAGGTTTCTTCTTAATTGCAGGCATTTTGGGACCTTAAAATGCAAAGAAAGCAGCTTAGTTCTTTTTATCTTTGAGACAAGTTAACATGATATAGTGAGAACTGTAGTAAAAACTTACAAAAGGCTTTTCCTTTGGGCTAAGAGGACGGTTATATAATCAAGACAAGAATGGGAAAAGCTGGACTGGGCCTTGCGAAACCCTCAGTGATGTCTCTTCACAGTATAAACTGATGGACATGCCTTCTCATGCGGGGTTTTAGTGTTTCTGTCCCTAAGTTAGAGATTGTTAATCGTGACCTTTATAGGTACTGTTTTGCCTTCAGATTTTATGAGCTGCTTAAGTGAATGAGAAGTGCTTGTATTTTTGTGCACGCACCATTGAATTCAAGTACATCGGGCTTTCACTGTTTTTTGGGGGGGTTGTTTAGTTGTGAGTAGTCAGGAAATTGAGTAAATGAATGAGAAATAACTCTGAAGAATTAATTTGTATAAAATTTGAAAACTTTATTGATGAGAAAGCCCTTTTTTGTTTTGTTTTTTTGGCCAGGAATGTTTTATTTTATTTTATTTTAGTTTTTTTAAAGTTTATCTATTATTTTGAGAGAGAGAGAGAGAGAGAGTGAGCGCACGCCAGAGCACCAGCAGGTGAGGGGCAGAGAGGAGAGACAGAATCCCAAGCAGGTTCCATCCCATCAGCTCAGAGCCTGATGCAGGGCTTGAACTCATGAACTGTGAGATCATTACCCGAGCCAAGATCAAGAGTTGGACGCTTAACCCATTGAGCCACCCAGGCACCCCTGGCCAGGAATATTTTAATGCTGTCTCTCACTTTTTGGTATCACATAGACCAGACTTGGAAGTAAATAATTCAAATATAATCGGTGGTATGGTATGATCAGTAAGAGAGTGTAATTATCATGCACATGAGAATACACTTGCAGTGATGGAGGGTATCGCCACTGTTGTTATTTTGGCCTTCACATCTTGGTTCTACCGCTCTCTGAGGTTTGTGACCTGTGGTCACTTAAAGCCACCCCTCTAAACTTTAGGTTCCTCTTGCCTAGAGTGGGAATAACAAAAGTAACTATAGTTGTTTGTGATGTAAATTAAAAAATTCAGATTATGTGCTTAGGATGGTACTTGGTGCATGAACAGCACACAAAAACATTTTTATTGTTATTACAGGATTCCTTTTTGTAATTGTTTTTTAGACTCAAAAAATTATATGGTTTTCCTCATTTGAAGGGCAAAGGAAAAATTTTAAAAATATTTTTGAAGGACCTGAAACCAGATTTTGTTCACACGTTTTTTTTCTATTTGGTTTAAGACTGTGAATAACACTAACTCTCAGGAGGAAATCTCCATGCATCTGTGCGATTTATTTCAATAACACTTACATTGGGTTTGTATTCTTCTTCCTTAGGTGGTTAGAGCCACTAAATCATTTGGGGACTCCAGAAGATCAGTGTGACAGAAACTTCCATCAGCATCAAGTGACCAGGGACTAATAAATCTAAGATTTTTTGTTCCCCCTGGCATAGTTCATGATTATTCAGAAACTACTTTGCTGGAACATATAAATGAAAAAACATTCTAACAGTTCAAGATCTAGTCTTGATATTAAGAAAACAACAACAACAACAACAACAACAACAACAACAACAACAAAAACAAATTCCAGGACCATAAAGGAAGAATGTGGTGGGTGGGGGAAGTCCTTGAAAAGTTGTTAACTTGGGTAAGGGAAATACCAGTATCTCTGTGGTCTTTCAGGAACAAAAAACATTTTTTTTTGCAGAGGGCTAGTGTTTGAGCCAAGATACAAAGTGACCTTCATGGCTGGCTGGCTCAACCTCAAGTTTTCCTAGGGAGAGTCCGTCCGCATTGCTCCAGGGCTTGACAGTGGGGAGCAAGGAAATGATGGTTGAAGCAAGGAATGACTGTGATTTCTCACCAGCAGATAGGTACACATTACTTGCTGAAATGATTCAGCAGTTTAAAGTAGAGAGCCGTGAGACTCAGCGAGTTACACATAGGGAACAGAAGACCCAGGAGGGGCAGCTAGCTCCCTTGGAATACTTCTGGGATTGCTCTGTTCCCTTCTGCTTTGAATCACAGGCTGAGGTGTGCTTGTGCTTGTAGGCTTTTTCTTCTTTTTCTTCTCACTCCTAACCCTGCCCCCAAGGTTCCTTGATTGTTTATAATAGAGTGTTCTAGACAGCAGCAGGGAAAAATTTTCAGGGGGTGGGGGTGGTGGGCCAGGGATGGATAGGAGGGGGAGGAAGGTGTTTCATCTATCTCATCAGTGTTTAAGGTACTACCATTTTTTTAAAAAATGACATTATTCTGTTCCACCCTCACTCCCTGGAAAAAAACAGGCCTCTTGTCTGGATCTTTTCGTTTTAATGATTTCCATGAAAAGGCTTTTACCCAGGCTCTGACATGACTGTCAGAACACACATTTAAATGCGAGACTGCTTAAAAGGCTATTGATATTCCCTGGTGGAAAAGAAAGTGCTTTAAAAAAATCCATCTGTCTGTACACAAGTTAACCCTGACTATTTTCTTTCTTCCTCCTCCTCTTCCTCCTCCTCCTCTTTTTTTTTTTTTTCCTGGTGGAAGACTCAGGTTAAAGCCAGATCTTTGGTCTCACAAAAATTTGTGTGTCACCATCTTCCAGAAGCTGTCATTTTCATACAGTGATGGCTCTGATTAATTTAATCCAGATCCAAGGATATTGAGTGAGGAGGAAGAATGCTTAATTTTGATGTGAGGCTGTTGTTCAGTCTCAGACTGCTTCTTTTGAATCTGGGGCTCATTTCTGTTTGTATGTCTTGGATATGTTAGCAGGAGTCAATGGTCTGTGTAGGAATTACGTATGGTATTTATAATCGAAGACACATTTGGCATGAAGTTACTAAGTGTTAGGAATTAAAGCTTGTATCAGTTGCTACGGCAAATGGGTTCTGAAGTAACAACCAGGTATTTGATAAGATTTTAATTAATTGTTGGGCATGTGAGTTGTCAGCGTGGTTGGTCTGCTCTCATGTTGCTGAGAGAATATTCTGTTAACTGTTAGCCACTATGTTTTGTTGTTCTCTTTCTCACATGAAGTGTGATGGTTTTACTGAACAAGCAAGAGATAGAGGCAGTAAAATCCATTAACAGGAAAAAAAAATTGCTGCTATTGAGAATTCATTCCTGGAAAAAGTAATATGATTATCCACATTTTATCCATTGTAATCATGCTGCCTGAACTCACCTAAGCATTCAGGGCTACCTAATTATCTCATAAGTCCTGGTTCCTATTCTCAACTCTTCTCATGTTGCTCAATCCCACAACTTCTATTCTACATTTGAGCAGATGATTTTTTACCTAGAAAAGAAGGTCATTAGGTAGAAATCTAGGCCATTAGGATAATTTTCTCAAATTTCTTTTTTTCTCTTTCAAATTTCCCCTAGGTCATCATCCTCCTTTGCCTATTTCAGAGGGAAAAAAAGGATCTGGTGCCCTTAATATAAGCTTTTTTTTGATGCTGTTTCTTCCTAATTTCTTTAAAATGTTTCAAGTGATCTCTTCTTTTACTTACATGTTCAGTCCCTTGTTTGGTTTTCTTCTGCCCACAAACTTGGTCTTGTACTTTATAATAATAAATAATACTAATACTAATAGACTAAAAAAGAAAAAAGTATTCTTTTAGTCATACTCCCCTCTCGAATGGAACTTTAGCTTTATAGTTCTTTTTAATGCTGTAGCAGTCACACTTTTGAAGTTTTTCAGTTCAGTTCAGTATTTACTGAGGCCTTCTATGTGCCCAGCACAAAAATCAACCAGTTTACAGCCTCTGTCTTCTAAGAGTTTACGTGTATTTCAGTCTAGTAAAGAAGATTAGATCTAGTTATAATATTAAATGATAAATGCTCTTTTTTTTAGAGTTTATTTATTTTGAGAGAGAGAGGGAGAGAGAACAAATAGAGGAGGGTCAGAGAGAGAAGGGGAGAGAGGATATGAAGTGGGCTCTGTGCTGACAGCAGAGACCTTGATGCAGGGCTTGAACCCGTGAACTGTGAGATCATGACCTGAGCCAAAGTTGGATGCTTAACTGACTGAGCCACCCAGGCACCTCATGATAGATGCTCCAATAGAGATATGTACTCAGTGCTGTGGGAGTTTACCCTGGCATTCACAGTGTGCCTTCAATTTGTCTTTTGATTCTTCATCTCTTTTTGAATGTCTGATGAGTCTCCTAATGGAGGATAAAGAAATTAATGCTTTTATATTCCTTTTCTTTTCATCTCTTTTATTCTTATCTTTTGTTGGGAGGGGTGAGATCTGGTTATAAATGAGTTGTTCTTTTTATATAAAATGAAGTTTTTTATATGTCATAATTTTTATGTAATATCAAGCTTCTGCTAATTATAGAAGGTTCATGTTGTCTTATCAATATGTGGTAAGTTATTTAGCGCTAATTAAACTTTAAAATAATTGGTGTTCTTCCATTCATTGCCAACTTTCCCAGTCATGAGTAATTTATTTTGAATCAAGCTTAGCTGCATTTCTAACTCCCGAGTTTTCAAGAAGGTTCATAAGATGCAGTTTTACTTAGGGATTTTTTAAATATATGAATATGTCTCCCTAATATTTGTTATTTTATTTATTTATTTATTTATTTATTTATTTATTTATTTTAACATTTATTTATTTTTGAGACAAGGAGAGACAAAGCATGAATGGGGGAGAGTCAGAGAGAGGGAGACACAGAATCTGAAACAGGCTCCAGGCTCTGAGCTGTCAGGACAGAGCCCAACGCGGGGCTCGAACTCACGGACTGCGAGATCATGACCTGAGCCGAAGTTGGCGGCCCAACCGACTGAGCCACCCAGGCGCCCCGTAATATTTGTTATTTTAGAAGTTCTTCTTGGCTTTTTCCTAAATTAATAGGCTGTTTGTTTTTTTTTTTTTTTAAGGAAAGTTTTAGGTTAAAGAAAAATTGAGCAGACAGTTCCCATATGCCTTTTTTCTTCCTAGCAATTTTCCTTATATTATCTTGCATTAGTGGATTATATTTGTTGGAACTGATGAACCAATACTGATATTAGTTTTAAAAATTGGGATATAATAGGGGCTCCTGGGTGGCTCAGTCGGTTGAGCGTCCGACTTCGCCTCAGGTCACGATCTCACAGTTGACTAGTTCAAGCCCCGCGTCGGGCTCTGTGCTGACTGCCCAGAGCCTGGAGCCTGCTTCCGATTCTGTGTCTCCCTCTCTCTCTGCCTCTCCCCCGCTCATGCTCTGTCTCTCTCTCAAAAGTAAAGATAAACATTATAAAAATTTAAAAAAATTGAGATATAATTGACATATAACATCGTATAAATTTGTGCTGTACATTTAAGCTGTGTTGATTGATATATTTACATGTAGCAGTATGATTACCACCATAACATCTCTATCACGTCACATAATTATCATTTCTTTTTTCTGGTGAGAACACTTAAGATGTAGTCTCCCAGCAGCTGTGAAGTTTATAATACAGTATTTTGGGCCCTAATCACTATGCTGTGCTCGAGCACTTCTTTCTCGACTGGTGGCAAATTTGTGCTCTTAAACAACATCTCCACAATTATTCTACTGCCCAGCCCCTGCTAACCACCATTCTACCCTCTGTTTTTATGAATTTGGTTTTTTTTAGATTCCACATATGGCATATCATACTGTATTTGTCTTTCTCTGCCCAACTTAACTTGCTTAGCATAATACCCTCAAAGTCCATCCATGTTGTCACAAGTGGGAGGATTTATGAAAGGAAATGAAAACAGGATATCAAAAAGATATTTGCACTGTTATGGTTATTGCAGCATTATTTACAGTAGCCAAGATAGGAAAACAACCTAAGTGTCTGTCAGTGAATGACTACATAAAGAAGATCTGGGAGGTGTGTGTGTGTGTGTGTATTAGTAGCTTTATATCTGTATGTGTAGAATGAAATATTATTCAGCTATGAGAAAGAAGGAAATCCTGCTATTTGTGACAATATATTATTATTATTCTTGTCATTTTTTGACAACATAATATATCGTTAACCAAAGTTAATCATTTACACTAGGGTTTATTCTTTATGTTGTAAAGTTCTGTAAGTTTTGAGAAATGCATGATGTCATGTATTCATCATTGAAGTATCATACAGAATAATTTCACCAGGCTGAAAATCCCCTGTTCTTCACAACTGTTTACGCCTTCCCCCACCCTCAAATCTCTGACAGCCAGTGATCTTTTTATTTCCTCATTAGTCTTGCTTTTTTCAAAATGTCATGTGGTTAGAATCATACAGTGTGTAGCCTTTCAGATTGGGGTTTTTTCACTTAGCAGTATATATTTAAGGTTCCTCTCTTTTTTATGGCATGGTAGCTCATTTTTCTT
Organism: Acinonyx jubatus; assembly: GCF_027475565.1. NCBI lineage: Eukaryota > Metazoa > Chordata > Mammalia > Carnivora > Felidae > Acinonyx > Acinonyx jubatus. The sequence continues at coordinate 87,434,068 of NC_069388.1, read as the reverse complement.
AATTTTAGAACAATATTCCATTGTATGTATGTATGTACCACAGTTTGTTCTCCATTCTGCTATCTCGGTTGCTTCCAGCTTTTGGGAATTCGGAATATATAACTGCTATAATACATTTGTGTGCACATAGATTTTAAACTCATTTGGGTAAATACCTAGGAATGCACATGATGGTTCATGTGGTAAGGCTATATTTAGTTTTGTAGGAAACCACCAAACTGTCTTCCCAAGTAGCTGTGCCATTTTGCATTCCCACCATCAATAAATGAGAGTTCCTGTTGCTCCACATCCTCACCAGCATTTGGTATCGGCAGTTGTTTTATTTGTTTTTAATTTTAGCCATAATAGATCTATACTGGTATCTAGTTGTTGTTTTAATTTGCAGCTCTCTAATAAGAGATGGTGTTGAGCGTCTTTTCATATGCTCATTTGTCACCTGTACATCTCCTTTGGGGAGGTGTCTATTCAGAATTTTTGCTAATTTTTAAATTGGGTTTTGTTTTTTGTTATGTTTGTTATTTTCCCAAGTATATTTTGGATACCAATTCTTTTATCAGATAAGCGTCCTGCCAAGATTTTACCACAGTCTGTGGGCTGTCTTTTTATTTTCCTAATAGTGTCTTTCACAGAACAGATGTTTTTTAATTTCAGTGAATGAACTTCAACTTAAAAATTTTTCTTTCATGGATCATACATTTGGTATGGTTGCCTAAGATGTCTTCACCAAACCCAGAGTCACCTAGGTGTTCTCTAATGTTCTCCTCTGGTAGTTTACATTTTTGCATTCTACATTTAGGTCTATGATCCATTTTTAATTACTTTTTTGTTTTGTGAGTGGTATTAACATCTATGTCTAGCTTTATTTTATTGTATGTGATGTCCAGTTCTAGCACCATTCGTTGAAATGACTATCTTTTTTCCACTGAACTGCATTTGTTTTATTGTCAAAGATCAGCTGACTATATTGGTGTGAGTCTGTTTATGTACTCTGTGTTCTGTTCCCATTGATCTGTTTGTTCTTTTGCCAATACCACACTGTCTTAATGACTGTAGCTTTATACTAAGTCATGAAGTTGGATGCTATTAGTTCTCTGATACTTCTTGCCATCAGTATTATGTTGACTATTCTGTGTCTTTTGTTTTTCCATATAAACTTTAGAATTAGCTTATCAATATCTACAAAGTAACTTGCTGGGATTTTATTGGTATTGTGTTGAATCTATAGATCAAATTGGGAAGAACTGATATCTTAATATTGAGTCTTGTTATCAATCAACATGAGATTTTTCTCCATTTATTTAGATCTTCTTTGATTTTCATTGTAAGTTTGCAGTTATCTTCCTATAGATTTTGTACATATTTTGATAGATTTATACCTATGTATTTTATTTTACTTTTTAATTTTAACTATTTATTTAGAGAGCCCACAAGTGGGGGAGGGGCACCTGGGGGGGGCAGGAGGAGAGAGAGAGCAAGAGATAATCTTAAGCAGGCTCCATGCTGAGCTCCATGGAACATGGAGCCTGACTTGCGGCTCAATCTCATGACCATGAGATCTTGACCTGAGCTGAAGTCAAGAGTGGGATGCTTAACTGACTGAGCCACCTGGGCACCCCCCAAGTATTTCTTTTGGGTGCTAATGCAATTAGTGTTATGTTATACGTTTCTAATTCTGATTGTTCATTGCAGGAATTTAGTGAAATATTTGACTTTTGTGTATTCACCTCCATTCTGTAATCTTTCCTGTAATCACTTATTAGTTCTAGGAGCTTTTTTTGTTGATTCTTTGGAAATTTCTATATAGATGATCATGTCATCTTTAAACAAAGACAGTTTTATTTCTTCATTCCCAATGTATACATGTAATTTCCTCTTTTTTGCCATATTACTTTAGCTAGGGCTTCTGATGTGATGTTGAATTGCAGTGGTGGAGCGCACATGTTACCCTCTTCCTGATCTTAGGAGGAAAGCATGTAGTTTCGCACCATTAAGGATGATTTGCTTAAGATTTTTTTATAGGTGTTCTTCATCAAGTTTAGGAAATACATAATTAAGTAACACCCTTTTTTATTCCTGATAATTTTCTTTGTTCTGAAGTCTGCTTTGTGTGAAAAGGATGTATAGTTAAGTTCGTCTTTCTTTGGATTAGTGTTAGCATGGGGTAGCTTTCTTCATCCCTTTACTTTTTCAAATCTATCTGTGACTTTATATTTGAAATAGGTTTCTTGTGGGGAACAGATAATTGGGTCTTGTTTTTTGTTTTTTTTTTTTATCAACTTTCATTTGCTTCTAATTGTTGTATTTAGACCATTCACATTTAAAGTGATTATTGCTATAGATGGATTAATATATATCATATTTGTAATTTTCTTATTCATTGCATTTATTTGTGTTTTATCTTCTCTCTTTCTGCCTTGTCTGGTTTTAATTGAGTGTTTTATGATTTCATTTTCTTTCCTCTCAACAACTGATTATGCGTTATTGAAGTTTTCTTATACTGGTTGCTTTAGCATTCGCAACATACTTTTATAATTAATCTAAGTCCACTTTTAAATAATGCTGTACCACCTCACAGGTAGAATAGATATAACAGAGAATTCCCAGTTCCTCCTTCTGGTCCCTTATGTCATTACTGTTATATATTTCCCTTATCCATGAACTGTTACAACTGAATGCATTTAGCTTATTATTATTAAAATTTGTAAATGTTTTTCATTGAACTGAAATTCAGATAATATAAAATTGACTATTTTAAAGTGAACATTTTAGTGGCATTTAGTACGTTTTTGTCGTTGATTTAAAAAAATGTTTGAAGATAATTTGGTAATTACATAAGAGTTGTAAAAATAGTGTAGAGATTTCCTATATACCTTTACCAGTCTTCCTCTTAGTATCTTTCATAACTGTAGAACACTAACATTTACTAAAATTAAGAAATTAACTTGATACAGATCTAATAACTACTGTACTGAACTTATTTGAATTTCACCAGTTTTGCCACTAATATCCTTTCTTTGTTCCAGGATCCAACCTAGGATCCCTTGTTGCGTTAAGTTTCTCTGTCTCATTATTATTATTTAATCTGTGACTGTTCCTCAGTCTTTTCTTTCTTTTATGACCTTCATATTGATCAGTTACGTTGTAGACTACCCCTAAGTTTGGGTTTGTCTGATTTTTTTTTTTTTTTAAGATTAGATTGATGTTGTACATTATTAGGATGAATACCAAAGAGGTAATAGGTCTTCAATGCATCATTTTGGGGGTTACATGATACTGATATTTACTACTAACTTTGGTTTGTTAATAGGATGTTTGCCAAGGTTCTCCACTGTAAAGTTACTTATTTTCCTTTTGTAATTAGTAAGTGTGAGTTGGCCATAAATGTCTATTCTGTTATATTTATCTACATGTCTATCTTTATACCAATATATACCATTCTGTCTTACCATTGTAGTTTTATAAGACATTCTGAAATCAGGTTGTGTAGACTATGTACACTTATTTTTCTTCTGCAAAATTATTTTGGCTATTTTGTATCCTTTGCATCTCTATAAATTTTCAAATCAGCCTGCCAGTGATTGGGAGTTTTATTGCATTTATAGATCAACTTGGGGAGGAGTAACATCTTAACGATAATAAGTCTTATCTAGGGGAATTATGTACCTCTCCATTTATTTTAGTCTTTGTTGGTTTTTTGTCAGCAATACTTGCCATTTTTTACTGTACAGGTATTATACACTATTGGTTGTTCAGTTGTTTACCATTAAGTCTGATGTTATATACTTAATCCAAGTAGAAATCCTTTAATTTGAGGAGGTTTCCTTCTATTTGTAGGTTGCTGAAAGTTTTCGCTTGAAAGGGTATTACAAGTTTTCACTTTTTTTTTTAATGTTTATTTTTGAGAGAGAGAGAGACACACACAGAGTGTGAGTAGGGGAGGGGCAGAGAGAGAGAGAAGGAAGAGAGGGGCAGAGAGAGGGGAAGACACTGAATCTGAAATGGTCTCTAGGCTCTGAGCTGTCAGCACAGAACCTGCCATGGGCTCGAACTCTGGAATGGTGAGATCATGACCTAGGCCGAAGTTGGACACTTAACCGACTAAGCCACCCAGGCGCCCCAGGTATTACAAGTTTTCAGTTGTTCTTTTGTGCATCTCTTGAGGTGATCATTGGTTTTTCATTTTATATATTTTATTTATGTATAGTGAATTACATGGTTAATTTTTTATTTTTTAAGTTTATTTATTTTTGAGAGAGAAAGAGGGAGACAGAGGATCTGAAGCCAGCTCTGCTCTGACAGCAGAGAGCCCGATGCAGGGCTTGAACCCATGAACTCTGAGATCATGACCTGAGCCAAAGTCGGATGTTTAACTGACTAAGCTACTCAGGTACCCATTTGTGGTTGATTTTTTAATGTGAACCTGTGTTGTACTGCAGTATAATAAAATGTACATATTTGATCTTCATCCTTGGTTCCTGGCAAAGAGCTGCTAAAATCCTTGGAATTTTTTGAGTTATAGGAGTGAGAGGAGCATCTTTTGTTATTCATGACTAACTTCTTTCAATCATAACTGAGTTTATGCTAATGAGATTACTCTATGTGGGTCCTTATTTAGCTCCTAGATGGATGCTGGTCACCAGGGGAGCCAACCTTGTGATTAAAGGGCTGCAACTTTTTTTCTTTCTTTTTTCTTTACATTTTTTTTTAACATTTATTCATTTTTGAGAGACAGAGACAAGAGTGTGGGTAGAGGAGGGTCAGAGAGAGAGTGAGACACAGAATCCAAAGCAAGCTCCAGGCTCCATGCTGTCAGCACAGAGCCCAATGCAGGGCTCAGACTCGCGAACCATGAGATCCTGACCTGAGCCAAAGTTGAATGCTTAACCGATTGAGCACCCAGGCCCCCCAGGAGCCCCAAGAGTTGCAACTTTCAACCCTACTCCTTTACTTTTGGGAAGGGGAAAGGAGGGAGGGACTAGAGATCACGTAAATCATCAGTGTCCAGTGATTTAATCAACTGCACCTATAAAAGTCTGTGAGCCATGGGATTTGGAAAGCTTCCAAGTTGGTGAACACATCAAGGTGCTGGGAAGGTGCTGTACCAGGACAAGGCATGGAATCTCTGGACACCAGTTCTCCTTCTGACTCCACTCCCTTATTTTACCTTATACATCTCTTTCATTTGGCTGTTCCTGAGTTTTATCCTTTATTATAAACTGGTATTAGTAAGTAAAGCACCTTCTTGAGTTCTATGAGCCACTCTAGCAAAATTTTGAACTTCTGAAAAGGGCATAGGAACTTTTCTAATTTATAGCCAAATTGGACAGAGGAGTGGGTACCTTGGCACCCAATATTTGTGGCTGGTGTCTGAAGTGATGGCAAAATTTTGGGGCTGAGACCATACACCTGTGGAGTCTAACACTAACTCTGGGTAATGTCAGAATTGAATTGAATGGTAGGACACCCAGTTGGTTTGGGTGGAAAAACCTGCACATTTGTGCATACAACAGATGTGTTGTATGTAAAAAAGATCTTAGCCCCAGATTGCATCCCTAAGATGAACCCCATCTTGTCATGAAGTGTTAGCAACACACATACCCACAGATACATTTCTACAGTTTGTTTAGTTTAGTTTTTAGTTTGCTAAAAGTATTACATATGTTTATGTGTCTATTTTTACAAGGGATATAGGTCGTTTCCTTGTATAGTTTTTTTTTTTTTAAATATCAGAGTGATCCTGGCCTCTTTTTTAAAAATTAATTAATAATTTTAAAATTTACATCCAAGTTAGTTAGCATGTAGTGCATCAATGATTTCAGGAGTAGATTCCTTAATGCCCCTTACCCATTTAGCCCATCCCCCCCCCACAACCCCTCCAGCAACCCTCTGTTTGTTCTCTATATTTAAGAGTATCTTGTGTTTTGTCCTACTCCCTGTTTTTATATTATTTTTGCCTCCCTTCCCTTATGTTCCTCTGTTTTATATCTTAAAGTCCTCATATGAGTGAAGTCATATGATATTTGTCTTTCTCTGACTAATGTCACTTAGCATAATACCCTCTAGCTCCATCCACGTAGTTGAAAATGGCAAGATTTCATTCTTTTTGATTGCCAAGCAATACTCCATTGTGTATTTATATACCACATCTTCTTTATCTACTCATCTGTTGATGGACATTTGGGCTCTTTCCATACTTTGGCTGTTGTTGATAGCATTGCTATAAACATTGGGGTGCACATACCCCTTTGAAACAGCACACCTGTATCCCTTGGATAGATACCTAGTAGTACAATTGCTGGGTCATAGGGTAGTTCTATTTTTAACTTTTTGAGGAATCTCCATACTGTTTTCCACAGTGGCTGCACCAGTTTGGATACTGACCTCTTAAAATGAGTTTGGATATGTTCTTGTCTATTTTCTGGAAGCATTGTGTGGAATAATTTTTATATATTTTTAAAATATGTATTTATTCCTTAAGTGTTTGATTGAATTTACTCGTGAATCATCTATGCTATTCAGATTATCTATTTATTCTTGCCCTTTAGTAGTTCATGTATTTCAAGGAATTTGTCTCTTTCACCTAAATTGTTGAATATGCAGATAGACAGTTGTTAACAATATTCCCTAATCTTTTGAATGTATGTTGGGTCTGTAGTGATGTCCTAATTTTGAATCTTTGAAGTCCATATCTAATAATTATGAATTTTAGATCTCTGATGTATTTCCTTCACCTCCTCTTTCCCCCACTGGTTTCTGTGCATGTTGTCTTATCTCCTTTTGTGTTTGGTTACTTTTGGTTGTTGCTGGGTACTGTAATTTCAAAATTGTAGAAACAGTTTAAGTCTAGAATGATGGTATTCTTCCTTGGAAAAGAATTGTGCTTGCTATTATGAGATACTAGTAGACAGGATTATTCTAGGGGACTTTGGGATCACTTTGATCCAATTTAATGCATACTATGAATCTCTATAAGGGCCTGTATGATTCCTGGTTTACATGTGTCACAGGGTGCAACTATTCAGTGTTCCAACCCACAACGAATGGTTCATCAAAGTCTTTCCTTCCTGATGGAACTCAACTCTTATTCTGTTTTCTAATCCTTTGGCATTGAAAAAGGTGCTATTTAGTCAGTCTGTTACCCTTTTAGTATTGGCAAATGCCCTCAAAGGAAGAATAGCTTCAAATATTGCTATTTCTTACCCATGTCACTTCCCTTTCCTGCATTCTGGCCTAATAAGTTTCTACAATCCTGTTAGCTCTCTTGAAGCTTTTGAGCAGATGGCTTTTATATTTTATTCTGCTTTTCTTGTCTAAATTATTTAGTTCAATGTTGCCTGAAGAGAATATTCCTTTATAGTTATTTATATCCACATCTGTTTTATAAAATTTTGATCAAATTGTATATGTAAATTATATCTTAACTTTTTTAACTTAACATAATGTTAATAACTACTTCTTAGTGTAAATAAATATTCTTGAAAGTCATCGTTATTAATAAATTGAATAATATTTCTTCACATTATGTTGTATAATTTTCTATTCTTTTTTCTGGTTTAATTCCATATTACTAGACATTTACATTTCTTCTTTGTATTTCCTACATAATGATATTTCTAGATTCAAAATTATTTGCAGACCCTCTACTTTACACATTTTATAAATGTAAACTTGATCATTTTTACTGAACTAGATGCCTGCTGTGATAACAAAATTGAATTTTATTATGAGGATGCATAGAAACCTTTAATATCTTGAGAAACACCTGGCTTTTAAGTTAAAACTGGAAACAGAAGCTTGTGTTAGTGTATAGTTTTACACCTAGCAATAAGAGAACACATGTCCATCTGATCTTAGGAAGATTTTATAAGTTTCAAATGGGTCTTTGGCCCTGAGCCATTTTTGCTGTCATTTTTTATTAACTTTGTTCTCTTTTTCTTCTTATAGAAAGCCTGCTTTTTATAATATTGTTTAAAAAAATATGATTCCATTCAAAAGGATATTGTAAAATGGTGTCTTAAAATCGTGTGTCTCAGTCCATTAAATAGACTCATAAAACATCATAACACAAAATATGCAGTAACTAGTCTGAACCACAGAGTTAGCCTTAACTCACTTCTAGTTCTGTGTCATAGTAAATCAGCTTGTAATGATCATCACAAGACAACAAATTAATTTTTCTTTTTGAAACGATCATCCCTAGCTTCTTTTGTGGATAAGAATGAGGCATTTAAAATCACATTTGTAAATAGATATTCCTGATTGGAACTGAGATTAAATCTTATAGCTTAGTACTCAGTTTTTGTGTAACATTTATTATAGCCTTTTTATTTGTTTTTGTACAATAGTTCATATTTGTAGTGATGGTCTTTCATAGATTGGTTAAATTGTAATTATTGTTTTTTTTTTTTTTCCTGTGGCATTTTTGAAGGAAGTAAAGACATGCTGTTTCTATTCTATAACACTCTTCTGTCTACTATGGTTCATCAAAGGTCAGTTTTGTGGGAATTTGGTTCAGTTTTTTATTATGAACTGGATAGCGGTTGTTATGTTGTCTTTTATAGGTTGATTAAACTGCAATTATGTTGTTCCTA